>NW_022681455.1:42072814-42699027 GCF_009764315.1 Trachypithecus francoisi
GCCCATAGTACTTATATGTTAACCCAGTATATTTATATATTTATTTATGTCTGTCTTTTCCAATTAGACAGGATCTGGTGCGTTCAGGGTGGTATGGTCATAGACTGTCTCCTCCAATTAGAATGTAAGCTGTATAGAACAAAGTCTTTTGATTTCTCTTGTTCATGGATATATTGCCAGCACCCCCAACAGTGCCTAACATATAGTGTAGGTGCTCGGTGTTTGCTGAATGACTGGGTTAATGGGTAATGAATGATGGTCAGGTAGGTAGGAGCCAAACTTGCAAAAGATTTAAAAACCATCCTAACAGCAATGGGAAGAATGGAAAGCTACTGGAGAATTTAAGTATAGGGCTAATCAAATCAAATATGTGTTTCTGGAAGATTACTGTCTGCAGAGTGGAAAATGAGTTGGAGGGAAGCAAGGTCAGAAACATGGAGATGAGTGGGCGACTTTTGAATAAATCCAGACAAGAAATGATGCTGATCTAGGCTTAGATGGGGCTGTGAAGCATGTGAGAGACAGTCTATGAGGTAAAATTGAATAGAATTTAGTAATTGATTGGATGTTGAGGGTGAGGGCAAGGGATGAGGCAGGAGTACCTCCCAGGCTTAGCATTGGATGGACAATGGTACCATTTCCTAAGCTGTGGATGGTTAGCATTGTAGACCTGGGAGGGAAAGAAAATTAATATAGTTGATGATGGGTGAGATTTGAGGTGACTGTGAGTCATCCAAGAGCAGTTGTACAGGAGACACCTGGAGTTAGGGTCTGGCACTAAGGAGAACCACCTACAAAGTACACATTTGGGAGACTGTTGGCGCGTGGAGACAAAATGTCTGTTCCCCCTTAGCATTTATCACATACTGCCACTGCCTTTGTTGTTAATGACCTATTGATACATAGCATTATAGCTCCCCACTTGGATTATTAGCCCCCCTTTCCAGATGCCCAGACATGTAGCCTTCCAAAAATGGAAGTTATTTAAATGGACTAACTTCATTTATTTTATTTATTTATTTTTATTTATTTATTTTTGTTTTTGAGACGGAGTCTTGCTCTGTCACCCAGGCTGGAGTGCAGTGGCGCAGTCTTGGCTCACTGCAAGCTCCGCCTCCCGGGTTCACGCCGTTCTCCTGCCTTAGCCTCCCGAGTAGCTGGGACTACAGGCGCCTGCCACCAGGCCTGGCTAATTTTTTGTATTTTTAGTAGAGACTGGGTTTCACTGTGTTAGCCAGGATGGTCTCGATCTTCTGACCTCGTGATCTGCCCGCCTCAGCCTCCCAAAGTGCTGGGATTACAGGCATGAGCCACCACGCCCGGCCCCCTTTTTTTTTTTTCTTTTTTTTTTTTTTTTGAGACAGAGTCTTGCTCTGGGCTGGAGTGCAGTGGCGCGATCTCGGCTCACTGCAACCTCCGACTCCCTGGTTCAAGCGATTCTCCTGCCTCGGCCTCCCTCCCGAGTAGGTGGGATTACAGGTGCATGCCACCACGCCCAGCTAATTTTTTGTATTTTTAGTAGAGACAGGGCTTCTCCTTGTTGGTCAGACTGGTCTCGAACTCCCGATCTCAGATGATCCACCCACTTCGGTCTTCCAAAGTGCTGGGATTACAGGCATGAGCCACCATGCCCAGCCAACTTCATTTAAGTAGACTGGTGGATTGAAATCTGAACTCCACTGCTTGACTTTAAAGGCCCTCTAGTCTGGCTTCACCTTTCCCACCTACCTAGCATTATTTATTGCTATTGCCTAGGAGACACTTAAATCCGAAGCCTTATTTTCTCTGCATCTGGAACACCCTCCTCCTGCTCCCAAACTGCCTACCCAGTGTCTAATTGTCCTCGCCACTCATCCTCTAAGTGCATATGTTATCTCTACCACTCATTGTGGCATATAATCAAACCCTAATATGTGTAGAATAGTGGTGAAGAATGCAGTCTAGACCCAGATTACCTGTCTGGGGCAAATTATCAACTTTTTGATGCTTCAGTGTCCTCATCTGAAACTGGGTATAATAATGGTATCCACTTCTTGGGTTTATTTATTTATTTTATTTTATTTTTTAAGTTTTTGCCAATGTTCCATAAGAAGGTTTATTTATTTTTTTTAATTTTATGTTTTTTTTTTTTTGCCAGCGTCTCACTCTGTTGCCAGGCTGGAGTGCAGTGGCGTGACCTTGGCTCACTGCAACCTCCACCTCCCGGGTTTAAGGGATTCTCCTGCCTCAGCCTCCCAAGTAGCTGGGACTACAGGCATGCACCACCACACCCAGCTAATTTTTGTATTTTTAGTACAGACAGGGTTTCACCATGTTGACCAGGATGGTCTCAATCTCTTGACCTCATGATCCGCCCGCCTCAGCCTCCCAGAGTGCTGGGATTACAGACGTGAGCCACCGCGCCCGGCCACTTCTTGGGTTTATAAGGATTAAACAGTTAACATGGGTACAGTGTTTAGAAGTTCCTTCTACAGGCCGGGCGCGGTGGCTCAGGCCTGTAATCCCAGCACTTTGGGAGGCCGAGACGGGCGGATTACGAGGTCAGGAGATCAAGACCAGCCTGGCTAACACGGTGAAACCCCGTCTCTACTAAAAAAAAAAAAAAAAAAAAAAAACTAGCCAGGCGAGGTGGCGGGCGCCTGTAGTCCGGGAGGCTGAGGCAGGAGAATGGCGTAGACCCGCCATCTCTTGCAGTGAGCTGAGATCCGGCCACTGTACTCCAGCCTGGGCGACAGAGCGAGACTCCGTCTCAAAAAAAAAAAAAAAAAAAAAGAAGTTCCTTCTACAGGCAGGGCGCGGTGGCTCACGCCTGTAATCCCAGCACTTTGGGAGGCCGAGGTGAGCAGATCACTAGGGGTCGGGAGATCAAGACCAGCCTGGCCAACGTGGTGAAACCCCGACTGTACTAAAAATATAAAAAATTAACCGGTGGCGGGGCGCCTGTAGTCCCAGCTACTTGGGAGGCTGAGGCAGGAGAATGGCTTGAACCTGGGAGGCGGAGCTTGCAGTGAGCCGAGATTGCGCAACTGCACTCCAGCCTGGGCGACAGAGCGAGACTCTGTCTCAAAAAAAAAAAAAGTTCCTTCTACATAACTGAGTATGGTATGTTAACTATTATTTATGGCCATTGCTTTCTCATTGTTTCCTGTGTATACATTTTGTTTCTCAAGCATGATTGCAAGCCCCTGGGGACAGGGAGCTAATGCATGCCTCATTTGTTTCAGTGCACATAATTGTGTCTATCACAACCACATGTGAGGCCTGTACTACATTATGACTAAAGTTAAACTGACTAAATCCCTCAGCTACCTATTGCTGTGCTCATCCATTTAGTCTTCCCCCTTCTAGGTCCAAGAATGCCTCAGGATGGGTCAGATGACGAGGACGAGGAGTGGCCCACCCTGGAGAAGGCTGCCACAATGACAGGGGTGAGCCACCATGCAGAGATGGTCGTGGACCCTGAGGATGAGCGTGCCATAGAGATGTTCATGAACAAGAACCCTCCTGCCAGGTAGGTCTGGGGATTTGGGATAATGGATCCTTGTAGAAAGTTCCCACAGGAAAAACAAGTTCCCTGGCAGACTTAACGATTCCCTACTTTAGGAAAGGGCCTGGAGTTGCTAGTTGTAGGGGACCGCCTTGACAAAACTGGCCCATCCTCAGCGGACCACTGTGAGTGGGAATGATCCAGCCTCAGAAAACATTGTGTCCTTCTGTCCATTTATTGTACAGCTGCCCAATTGCCAGGGAAACAGCTCCAGGCCCATTTTACACCTCTGGAGAGAGCCATCCTATTGCATCTGGTTTTGGTATTCTTAGTTTTTTTAGTGGTAAGCTCAACTTCCTTGGACAAGTGTTCATATCCTAAGCTTCATTTAAGCCAGGGTTTTTCAACCTCAGCATTATTGATATTTTGGGCTGGGTAATTTTATGTGTGTGTGTAGGCTATCCTGTGCAGTGTAGGATGTTTAGTAGATATCTCTGATCTCTACCTTCTAGACTCCAGTAGCAACCTTCCCTCTAATTATGAAAACCAAAAATGATATCAGACGTTGCTAAATGTCCTCTGGGAGGCAAGACTGCTCCCAGTTAGGACCACTAATTTATTCCCATCTATAATAAATGCTAGCTCCAAAACATGCATGCATTTAGACTGCCTGTGGTGAAACTCCTGAGCCCATAAATTTTGGCCGTGGGGAGTGGAGTCTAGGATAAGGGTCCTCAACCAGTTCATTCTGACCCTGTGATATTAACATAATGGTGTCCCTGATACTTTAGATTGTTTGGGGTTGATGCATCTCTCATTGCTAATTATACTGTAAAAGGACAAGGAGGCTGATAAATTCTGTGGCAGCTTATTTGAAAATGCAGAATGAAGAAATGAAAATGAGCCCCTCTCCCAGATTGATGCCTAACAGTTGAAATACATGTCACAAAATATGTACTTGGGCCTGTCCCACCAGAGAGCCTCTCAGGTTCTCACTCAGCACCTCATAACTCCTACTTCACTGATAATGCTGACAAATTTAGCAGAATGCTTTTCCAACTTGCAGTAAATAGAATAGACAAGCTCCTTGAAGTAATCAGAACTTCTGGCAGTTGTAAGAAATGATAGCTGGCGTCTTCAGAAAGCAAGCCTAGATCCACATGAATTCAACAATCAGAGGCCATTTAGTTTAGGGGCACATTATAAGGTACTATAAAGCACCTTAACCTAAGACTTTCAAAAACCTGAGTTTGACTCTTAACCCCACCTGGCGGCTGTGAGGCCCAGTTCCCATGTCTGCATAAGTTTCCGTGTCCTATAAGTGTTGCACTGACTCTAGGACTGAAAAGTCCCAAACTCAGTGCCTGGCATTGAGTAGGACCTCAGAAAAGAGGAGCAGTTTGTTTTTTGTTTTGTTTTGTGACAGGGTCTCACTCTGTAACCCACGCTGGAGGGCAGTGGTGTGATCTCAGCTCACTGCAACCTCAGCCTCTCGAGTAGCTGGGATTACAGGCGTGCACCACCACGCCTGGCTACTTTTTGTTTTATTAGTAGAGACGGGGTTTCACCATGTTGGCCAGCCTGGTCTCAAACTCCTGACCTCACGTGATTCACCTCCTTCAGCCTCGCAAAGTACTGAGATTACAAACATGAGCCACTGCACCCAACTGAGGAGCAGCTTTAAATACATTTCAGTCTGGGCATGGTGGCCCAGACCTGTAATCTCAGCACTTTGGGATCCCAAAGCAGGAGCCCAGGAATGTGAGACCAGCCTGGGCAACATGGGGCGACCCTATCTCTACAAAAGAATGAAATATTAGCTGGACCTTGTGCTATGTGCCTGTGGTCCCAGCTACTTGAGAGATTGAGGCAGGAAGATCGCTTGAGCCAGAGAGATAGAGGCTGCAATGAGCCATGATGGTGCCACTGCATGCCAACCTGGGCAACAGAGCTAGACTCTGCCTCAAAAATAAATAAATAAATACACTTCAGCAGCCTCTGAAGGCACTGGTATTATATGACAGCTCACGGTGATGGCAATGCTGAATCATTAAGATAATGTTTGATACACCCAACAATACTGTGTTTAAGGAGGCTGAAAAGAACATAATCAGTCTTAGAAATACTTCCATAGATACACTGCTGTGTACTGACCGTTCCAAGTAATGAACAGACATTAACTTATTTAATCCTTCCATTAATCTTTTCAGTTGGGTACCGTTATTATTCCTATTTTACAAATGAGGAAACAGAGGCATAGAGAGGTAAAGTAACATGCCCAAGATCATACAGGGAGTGGGTAAGCCAGGATTTGAACCTGGGCAGACTGATTTCAGAATTGAGATTCATAATAACCTCCATACAACTGCCAGCTTTGTCCTAAATGGAATGACTTTCAGTTCCTTTGCACCCTGCAGTGATTCTGTCTGTGGTGGATGAATGGGCACAGAGAGGGAACTCTAAGCTGCACATCCCAGCAGGATCGCAGTATGTCAGTGCTCACAAGGGACTGTGGGGAATCTGGAGCTTCCTGGACAGTGACCACAGTGCTCCTTCCCTCCTCTCTCCCCTCCCCTTGGCACTTCCCCTCTTAGGCGCACCTTGGCTGACATCATCATGGAGAAGCTGACTGAGAAGCAGACAGAGGTTGAGACAGTCATGTCAGAGGTGTCGGGCTTCCCTATGCCCCAGCTGGACCCCCGAGTCCTAGAAGTCTACAGGGGGGTCCGGGAGGTAAGAGCTGAGAGGGGAGCCACAGTGGAAGACCCCTTTGGGGGCTGTGGGCTCCCGCCACAGGCTTTTGCCTTTTGCCTGCATCTCATACTAAAGAAGTCATGGCAGTAGAAAACAGACCTAAGAGGCAGAGTGTGTGGTTTCAGATTCCTGCTCTGCCTGTAAATGACTTGGCAACCTTGGGTCAGTTACTGGAACTCTCACTGGTCATCTGTAAAACGAGCATAATAATGGCACCTCCTTATAGGGTTATTGTGGGGATGAAATGAGTTAATATATTAAAAGCACCCAGACAAGTTCCTAGCCCACAGCAAGCTTGCCATATGTGGATGACAGTGATTGTTTTACCTCCCTCATCCCTAGGTATTATCTAAGTACCGCAGTGGAAAACTGCCTAAGGCATTTAAGATCATCCCTGCACTCTCCAACTGGGAGCAAATCCTCTACGTCACAGAGCCTGAGGCCTGGACTGCAGCCGCCATGTACCAAGCCACCAGGTAGAGTAGATGGGGGTTTGCAGGCCTTGGGTCTATAGGTGCAGGCTGGGCTTGGGACAGACAGGCTTTCCTTGCCTCTGGCCCCAGGGCCCTCTCTGCTACTTTATAGCATCATTTTGCTAGCTTTTCCTGTGTCATTTTTTGGGGCCAAGACCCTCTGTGATGAATTTCTAGGGGAAGAGGCTTTTATAGCCACTGGGATACAGCCCTCCATCATCAATTTCTAGGGGAGAGGCTTTTATAACCACTGGATACAACCCTGTAGCAGGACCCTCAGAAGTCTGTGACTGTCTAGGCATGCTCAGGGCCCTAGTGATAGCAAAATCGAGAGGAGCCATGATAGCAAGAGGAAGGAGAGTAGCTGAGTGGCCATCAGTTTGCACGAGCTCTGGCTCTCCCACAGACAGACGGCACTCCCCATTTGGGTATATCTCGTTGCCCCTCCTATTCTCTCTCTAAGCTGATGGGTATTGCATGCACACAGCTCCCACACATCCCTCACTGAAAGAAAGGTCTCATATTTTACTTTAAAACCTCTTGTATGTACTATCCATGGTGATATTTAATGGGCCGGGTCCAGACTGTCGTGTGACTTGGAAACTTCCCCCACTTAACTCCCACTAGGATTTTTGCCTCTAACCTGAAGGAACGCATGGCCCAGCGCTTCTACAACCTTGTCCTGCTCCCACGAGTACGAGATGACATTGCCGAATACAAACGACTCAACTTCCATCTCTACATGGCTCTCAAGAAAGCCCTTTTCAAACCTGGAGCCTGGTTCAAAGGTGGGATCCCAGAGGCAGGGAAGAAGGGGAAGGGCTGGAGCTTCTATGGGGAACACAGCAGGCCTGGTGTGGGAAATTGCTAGCTGTCCCTGGGCTGGGTGGAATGCTTCCTGCTGTAACTCCTTTTTCTCATCCTGGGCTCATAGTGACTGCCCTTTGACTCTCCCCAGGGGTCCTGATTCCACTGTGCGAGTCTGGCACTTGTACCCTCCGGGAAGCCATCATTGTGGGTAGCATCATCACCAAGTGCTCCATCCCTGTGTTGCACTCCAGGTAGCGTTGCTGGGGGTGGAGTGGGGGGGTGGGGGCTGGTCAGTGGATATCCAGATAGTGGAATTGCCAGGACTTGGGGATGGGTAGAATGGAGAAGAAGCTAAGGATAGCCTTGGGTTTGTGCTTGTTTAAGCCAATGAGTAGGTGTATCATTATCCCCCTAAATGTAAGTTCTGCAACAACAGGGCCTGAGTGCCTGGTATAAAGCAAGTACTCAGTAAATAGATGAACAAATGAGTAGGAAACACAGGAAGAACGTAGTTAGGGTGGAGACGTTGAGATGTTTGGACCATACTCTAGTTGGGTACTGAAACAAGCAGTCTATGCTGGAGGTAGAGATTTGGGTGGATCCCTGTAGAGATGGTGACTGAAGTCAAGGGAGTATAATATGATTGGGTAGGTGAGAAGGTCCCTGGGGAATACCATAGTATAAGGGCCAGCAGAGGGGAAGAAAAAAGGGGGAAAGCACAGAGGGAGAAGTAGGATCCTTCTTCCAATGTTTTCCCCGCTAACTCTACCCCACCTCCCTTTCCCACTAGTGCGGCCATGCTGAAAATTGCTGAGATGGAATACAGTGGTGCCAACAGCATCTTCCTGCGACTGCTGCTGGATAAGAAGTATGCACTGCCTTACCGGGTGCTGGATGCCCTAGTCTTCCACTTCCTGGGGTTCCGGACAGAGAAGCGTGAACTGCCTGTGCTCTGGCACCAGTGCCTCCTGACTTTGGTACAGCGCTACAAGGCCGACTTGGCCACAGACCAGAAAGAGGCCCTCTTAGAACTGCTCCGGCTGCAGCCCCATCCACAGCTATCCCCTGAAATCAGGCGTGAGCTTCAGAGCGCAGTCCCCCGAGATGTAGAAGATGTTCCCATCACCATGGAGTGAGAAAACAGTCAGTTGTCCTGGCCAAAGGGGTTTGGAAGGACACCAAGACCCCCATTGGTGACTGAAGATGACACCAAACCTTAATGGCTAAAGACCCAGATCAGGGCAGTGACAGATCACAGGAACATCTATGGCTCCCAGTCCAGGACAGGAAGGACTGAGGGTCTGGCTGGTTCCCTCTTCCATTCTAGGCCCTTATACCTGTTCAGTTCTGAGAGCCGACTTATACCATACACTGGCATTCCCCGTCCCCAGCTGGGGCTTGGGGTGAGTACTTTTTCTATGGCTACTGTGTCAGGTCACTGTGGATAAAGGCAAAGGCAGATATTTATTGAACCTCTGTGTTTGGTGTAGTCAGTGGAGGTGGGCATTACTCCTGTTAGTATCTGGAAGATGGAGGACACATTCTTGTCCCATTTATATGGGACCCACCTCCCTTGATCTCCAAGCTTGTTTCTCCAGGCTACACTCACCTTGTTAGCCACCTGGGGACACATCCTCTGCCTTCCCCCATCACAGGCTGCAGCAGCCAGGAGCAGGTTATCCAAAGATGGTCATGTGTCAGCTGTGGATCAAAGGACTACAAGAGAAAACTTGAGGAAAGCAGAGATACAGTCAAGAAAGGCCAGAAAATAAGGCTGGGCCCAAGAATGGTTAGATCAGAGCTAGCATCAAACAGGCTCCCTTTCTGGCTCTTCAGCCAATGAAAGCTTTAGTGACTAGTAAACTACGGCCAAGTGCCCCTTTTTTTGTTGATTTATTTTTTGAGACAGAGTCTCGCTCTGTTGCCCAGGCTGGAGTACAGTGGCATGATCTTGGCTCACTGCAGCCTCTGCCTCCTGGGTTCGATAGTTTCTCCTGCCTCAGCCTCCTGAGTAGCTGAGACTACAGGTGCATGCCACCACGCCTGGCTGATTTTTGTATTTTTAGTAGAGATGGGGTTTCACCAGGTTGGCCAGGCTGGTCTCGAACTCCTGACCTCAGGTGATCCACTGGCCTCAGCCTCCCAAAGTGCTGGGATGACAGGCGTGAGCCACCGCACCCAGCCCAAGTGCCCATTTTTGTGTGGCCCATGAGCTAAGAATGATTTTTCCATTTTTAAATGGGGGAAAAAAGCAACAGTATTTTGTGATAGGTAGGAATTACATGAAATTCCAGTTTCAGCATCCGTAAGTTTGTTGGAACAGCCACGCTCACCCATTACATGTTTCCTGTGGCTGCTTTTGTGCTACAACAGCAGAGTTAAGTATAATCCTATAACCCTTATTTGCTTCCGAAATTGTGCATTTGTTCCAACCCATTTAATATATTTGGGAACAGTTTGATCATAATGCAGGCCTAATGTTTGCTCGTGTATGATTTCATCCTCGAGAAACATTAGGTGAATATGGGAAACTGTACCCAGCTGAACCAAGCCTAACTAGTACACAAAACTCACACCTGAACATGTACTAGCTACCTCACTCAGCTCCCCACCTGTGTTGAGCAACCCTTCCAACATCCACTTCCAAAAGCAAAGTGCATGTCTTCAAGGTAAAAGGCCATATTTATTGTAATATTTATGTATTTCTCAACCATTTGATATATGTAAAAACTAAGCTATCCTTTTTTAAAAATGTGTCACTCGTTTGAGTGTTGTGCTTCAAGCCCCATTTTTCCCATGAGACCTGTGGTTTTTATTTTGCAAATTGCATGGCATAGTGATTTTCAGGAACGCATAGGTCACATTATAAAGCAGAACTGATTATATTTGGGTCAGAGACCATATAGCCCGCAAAGCCTAAATATCCAGCCCTTTACAGAAAAGGCTCAATGATCCCTGCTTTAGACCACTGACTTCCGTCTCCTTACCTCATACAGTCCAGAAATAGACTTAACCCACACACCAATCCAAGAAGCCAAAGCCAGTTTTATTTCACAATCTTTATTACAGTAGGATGATGGTCCTGGGCCACCAGCCTAAACCTTATGGCCTTAGGAAAGACCTGTGTCAACAGGGCTTGCCTCCCTCTCTAGACAGGGGCTCAGCCACCTCCAGGGCATCCCTGTTGCATTTTCCCTGCTGGAGGATGGGGCAGAGGGACGACGGGAGAGGAGGGCATGACCCCACCCCAGGCTGTAGCAGCTCCTCGGCCACAATGATCCTTTTGCCAGTAGCAGAAGGGAGGAAAACAGCAACCACCAGGGTTACCACCACTTGTGGGATGGCCAGGACCCCGTTATGTCCTCTTACAGTTGTGCTCAAAGCAATTAATAAATTAAAATGAGCCTTCGGCAGCAAAGCTGTCAATCACACAGAAGCTGAGCAGAAAGCAAAGCAAAAAGGAATTTATAGCTTCTCTGGCTAAGGCCTAGGCCCCTCCCTCTAGGAGCAGCTGTCAGCACGGATTATATAGGGGCCTCCAAAAGTACTGAGAGGAGCCATCTAGACTATTCCCCCTCATACGTGTCTAGCATGCATGAAATTTCAGAGGGACCCCAATCCAAATGCAATAAACCCTAGAAGGGGCAACACCTTCAGAAGGCACTAGAGCATTTTGGCAGTTGAAAACAGCCCCCAGGGGTGGGGGGCGCTCAAAAGGAATGCTGGCATATGTATCCAATTCTGTCCCATCAGCCTGGCCCACCCCCAGCTAGAGTTGGGAAAGGCGCTGCTGGTCAGATGCAGGGAGGAGGAGCTTGACTAGCCACCGAAATGCAGACGTGGCTGGCCAGGCCCCTTAGTGCACACTGCGGGGATGGGTAGGACCAGACTCCTTGGGCTTTGTGAAGGGGGAACAGACGCCCCTTCAGGCTTCAGATGTGGTGTGATTTGTTCCTGGAGGCAGGGAGGTGGGTGGCAGTGGCCCCTCCTCTGCTTAGTGGCCACTCCAGAGGGCCTCTCCAGGGCTACAGGTGTATGGCTGTGACATCTGTAGGAGTGCTGGTCTGGCTGGGCCCTTGGCTGCTGGAGCCCCGGGGGGCTTTGGGCGCTGGGCTGGAGCTGGTCTGGGCGGCTTCCCTGAGGCTCTCCCTGAGTGCAGCTTCGATCTGCTCCTGACAGGCCCGCAGGCAGTCCTGGGAACATGGGAGAACAGTGAGGAGCGAACACTCCCCCCCATAGCATCTGGCAGCAGGTGCAGGGGAAGGACAGCTCCCAACACATGGGGAAGTCTGGGGAGGTTAGGCCACAGCCCAGCCCCAGGAATCGCTCTTCAGTTCTCAGAAACTAGCAAGAGGATGTGGCAAGGGAGTGTGAGAGCAGCCCTGCATCTGACACCGAATCCTCCACCCCCACTCCAGCACACCACTTGGCAAGAAAAGAGCCCCTAGGGCCAGTGCCCTTCACCCCACCCAAGATACTTGCTCTTCTCCAGACCAAGGCAGGAGATAAAAAGCCACAAAGCCCCAAGGTTGTGAAACCAGGACTTGGGACCAGGTTGGGGTTGGAGGTTTCCCTCTACTGGAGGCTCCGGGCATAGCACTATATGAATGGAGAGGCTGCTGCCCAGCTGCCCAGCACTCACCACTTCAGTGCCAGTGATCCCTGCCAGCAGCTCTGTGAGCTCATCCCCGGACATGGAGCAGGCACCCAGGCCTTGCACTGCAGCCCCAATGCTGCCCGTGGCGATCATGGATGGCGGGTACATGGCAAAGGTATAATCTTGGAGAGGAGGAAAGGGAACCATGAGATGAGGAAACCTGAAGGATAACAGCCAGCATGGACTTCCGACTCCTCGAAAAGTGCCAGGCAGCATGAGTAGAGCAGAGGACATGCTAGAAAACTCCAGCAGTGGGAGGGGCAAGATATCGGCAAGGGAGGAAGACAGGAAAGAGTATCTTTCCTAGAGATCAGGACCAACTGCCAGTTTCCATAGGTCCAGGGAATAGACAAGACACTCCCTAGTGTGGGAACACAACTAGGGCCAAGAGACAGGGGTTCTGTTCCCAACATGTTCACTGTCAGACCTTGGGCGAGTCACTTCTCTCTATACCCTCGGTGTCCCTCCTACAAACTGGAGGGGTCTGAGATCCCACAGAGCTGATTATGACCTGCTTTTCTGTATCGAGACTGGGGGCTCAGAGGGGATGTAACTTTCACAAATGAATTTTGACAGTATAAACCAGAATCTCCTAGTTACCTTTCACCCTTATAAGTCTAATGATTTTTCCAATTTGGCAAAAATGTGCACAGGGCTCTTACCTGTAGCACAGAGGGCCAAAAAGGTCTGGGCATGCTTTTTGACCAGGGCCTGTCGGTCACGGGGCAGAGAAAGCCGGTGCAGAATGAGGGCCAGGAAATCATGTGCAATCACAGCAGCCAGGTCCCACTTGAGCTTCCCTAGGACCAGCACCTCCCAGTCCTGGAAAAGGGGGAAAAGGGTGGGTCAGTGGCTGGAGAAGGGAAGAGGAAGGAGTAAAGCAGAAGTCTCAAAGTCTCATAGGCAGGGAAGCCCATCCAACTTTTAAAGCCCAAGACCTCAGTTTCTGATTTTAAGGCCAGGCACCATGGAGTTCAAGGCAGGGAAGAGGAGGGGGCATGTGCTTTGAGCACTTACTGATCATTTACTAGGTGCCAGGACAACATGCTTTACATGGATTATCCCTTTTAATCCTGTCTGGTTATGTTTAAGGGGCCAATAATTCAGGCCTTCTCCTGACTTCATTCAGGGCTCTGAGGATTTCTCCAGCCAGGGCTGAAAGACGGAAGCAGCAGATACCACAGCATCACTATGAACTGGGGACTCCTCTGGGATGAAGCAGAAAGACTCTCCCAACCCCAAGGATTTGTGAAAGGGCAGATCACCACTACCTTCCCCTGCAACTCTGCATCCCAGCCAAGTCCACACCTCTTGAATCAACAGGAGGGAGTATGACTCCTCCAATGACAGCCACTGAGCCTTTTCTGAGGTTCCTCAAAGGGGAGATTGCCCAACCCAAGCCACATCCCCTTGGTAGGATATCAGGGACAGGTCCTGAAGTATAGCACCCCTCCCCACCCCCTTTAGCCGGAACCCATAGTGCCCCATGCCACTTGACTTTCAGGAGGATAGGTGGAGGCCAAGCCAGACAGGATGGCTCCAAATGATTCCTGAGGGATCAAGTCCTATCCTCACCTACCCAAGCCCACCTGCCAGTACTAGGTTTTGGGAGAAGCCTGGAAGCCTCACCCCAATCCACTCATCATGGGTTCCCAGACCTGGCCCCATTTCTGAGTTGCACACACGAGGATTTCTTCATTGTTTTATCTCAGGAAGGAACTTGTGGGTTTGACTCCTTATTGAGGCAGAAATGGCAACCCCACCCAACCTCTTCCAGGCCCCAGCCACAGCTGTCTCTGTCTTGGCCCCAGCTTAGGTGGTGTCAGCCTCTCAAATCAGTCCCTACCCTCAAAGAGCCCTAGAGAAAACAGCCTGGCCAGAAGTGAGGCAGAGAAATGACAACGCTACTCCCAGTTAATGTCCCAGGAGCCAACTCCTAACTCAGCAGTTAACAGAAGGGACCCAGCTTCTAAGGAAGCATCTGGAAGGCAACTGGGGGTGGGACTCTCCCTATGGGGAGGCAAGGGGTCATGTTGGAGGGAAGGTGGCCACCCTGCCCCATATCCAGGCAACCAGAGAATCCCAGTGTTAATTGGTGGAGAACACACCCCTGGGAGTGCTTAGCTTCAGTGGGTGGCAGCGGCCACCACATCCCTGACTTTTTAGACAACCTGGTCTAGCTAGAAGACCCAGGTTCTACACTCATCTGCTCAGTGCGATGCTGAGGCAGGGATCTTTCCCTCCCTCCTTGGGCCTCAGCCTCCTATGCTGCACACGGATATGGACCAATTGGAGTTCTCAGAGGTCTCTTCCAACCTTGACCTTCTAGGAAGTCTTCTGGGCACTCCACCCCCAGCTCAGACAAAGGGAAGAGTACTTTTTGCCTGCACTGAAAAACCCTCATATGTGGGCACACACACCACCTCCATCTTTTCACAAAAAGGAAGTTCCCCTTCTACCTTCCAGCCCCAACCCCACCAAAAACATCTTGCTCTCTGGCCCTGGAAACTAGCTCCAACTTCAGACTTGCCAAAAACTACCAGATTCATCACAAAGAGCTGTGGAGCCTCCTGGATTCCCAACTCTGGCCTCCTACTCCCATCTCTGAGCTACTTGGCAGGAAGAGGAATCCTGTTCCTCGACTCACAGCAGTCGGGGGCCCCAGTACCCTGGCTTCCCTGCCAGCCAATCACAGCAGCCTGCTTGCTGCCCTCCTCCCTGGGAGATGGGGCCCAGAGACTCCTCTCAGGGTCAGCAGAAGACTTGGCCCGCCACAGAGCAAGGTGGAAGAAGGTGCCAGCTCACCCACCCTCTCCCCCCAGCCCCCTAGGAGACAATCTGCATGTCCTAAATAACCTCTTCCAGATCCCACAAGACTTCTGAGGCAGGACTGAGGCTCCTTCTGAGGCGGGACAGAACCGGTGACTTTCCTGCCCTGTCTGAGCCCAGCGCAAGTTTCCAGCAAGAGGCCCAGGGAGCCACTTCCCAAACCACAGGAGTGACAGCAGCTCCCCACAGGGTTATGAAAGACCTTGGTCAGAGAGGGCGGGCCGGGGGAGGGGGCACCATTATCACATCGGAAGCAGCTGCAGCTCACCTCCCTGCCTGTCCCTCAGCTTGGGCCTTTGGCTAAGGGGGGTAGAGGGAGCTGTTTCCACCAGGCCCAAAGCAGCTGCTCCAGTTCCTCAGAAGGAGGACAGGAAAGGATTAGGAAGAAGCTGTCTCTTCCGGGATATAAGAGGAAGCAAAGAAGGTGGGATGAAATACATCAGCCCTTCCTTAAAGCAATCAGAGCCTGGCTTTAATTGGCTCTGGGAGGTTTTTCTATCACAAAGTCCACATGAGGATAAAGACTCAACCAAGGCAAACCCCCTCCCCCACATGAAGCACATTCCACTCCCCTACTCCAGTGGGGGTGTGCAGGCATGCCCTTCTGCTGCCAATAAATAACTCATGGTGGCTGCGTAAACCCAGAGGCAAAGTACTAGTGAGTGTGGACATGCAGTTTGACTTGTTGCTATCTGGGGGAAAGACCAGGAAGGAGTGGCATCCCCTGGAGGTCAGGAGGGGGTTTAATGCCTGCCTGCAGCTGGAGCCTGGGCAGGAGTGACACTAACCATCACACCACACTGCCCCATCGTTTGTTCCACCCCAATTCCCTTCCCAAAGATCCTGATCGCCTTGCTCCCTCTCCAGGGAGCAGAAAGCCTCTGATATCTCAAGCTTTCCTTTTCCTGGAAAGTGGGAGACAGTATGTGTCGGGGGTGGGGGGGGTTACACACGCACCCGCAACTGGCGGGGAGAGACAGCGTGGTCGGTGTAGATGCACAGTTTTTCGATGGTCAGGGGCGTGGTCTCGCGCAGCTTGGAGGCCAGCAGCATGCAGACCGCACCCAGGAGCTGCAACTGCGCCTTTCGGGTGGGGACACAGGACAGGTAGCGATCCAGGTAGTTCATGGCCAGGGGGAAGACTTCCTCCTCACAGCGCTGCTCCTCACATACCTGGGGGTGGGCGCACAGTCACTGCTGGGGCCAGAGCGTGGGGAACACAGCAGCGCGGGGGTGGGGGCGCTGAAGTGAGGTGGGATAGGGAGCAAAAACGGGAGAGAGGGTAAGCTACTTACAGAGACAAGGACCAATACAAGAGGAGGATGGGCCCTCCCCAAGGTGACGCCCCCCACTTCCTCTGCGCGGCCTCCTCCCCTCTCCACTTGGTGGGGTGGGGGTGGTAAAGTCAAGGAGCCCTTCCTCACGAAGGATTCCAAACGGAGACTCCCCTCCCCCACAGCGACGGGAAGTGGGACGCAAGGATCACCCATGGTAGCCAGAGAGCTGGGACCTCACCCCCATCACCGCCACCACTGCACACACCCGAGGGGAAGGGAGGAGGCTCCTGCCGCTGCCTCCCGCACTTTTCATTTCCCTGTCGGCCGGAACAGGGCGCGCGCCACCCCCATCGCCTTCCCCGCCAGAACCCCGCGACAGACACAGGAACCGGCTCCCGGGCGGGGGCGGCCGAGCCCAGGGTTTTCCAGGCGCGCTCTCCGGAGAAGGCCAGGAGGGGGAGGGAAGCGGGAGACGCTGTGAGAAGCCGAAGGGGAGAGGATGTCCCTGGTCCCGTTTTCTCGGCCCGAAGAGAGGCACAGTTAGGGTGCCAAGTGACTGGCACTCACAGTCGGGAGGAGCCGATTAGGGCTTGGGAAAGCAAGGGAGGCAGCTGGCTAGGGTGCCCTAGTGGAAGGCCAGGCCCCGAGAGTCTTAGCCTCGGAGCATCCTGCAGATCGCTGTGGGGACCGCGATGTCCCGACAGGGCGGCCCCGGTGTGTCCAGACCCGGGAGCGGTGGGGGAGGGGGACGCGTCGGGCGGTACCTCCAGCATCCAGTAAGCCAGCATCTTCCGCATGTGCGGCTTTATCTCCCGCTGCACGCACTGGAAGTAGGAGGCGCGGGGCACGTAGCGCTCCTCCAGGCGGAGCAAGCTCTGCAGGACACGCTGGTCCCCGAGTAGCCGCGGGTCCGGCCCGGCCCGGGGCGCGTGCCGGGTGCCTTCGCAACACAGCAGCTCCATACTCGGGCAGCGCACAGGCAGGGCGGGAGTGCGGGCTCGCGAGTCCCAAGGCAGGCGACGGGTCGGAGAGCGCGGAGCGCGGGTCTGGCGCTGGCGCTGGCACTGCGCGGCGGATCCCCAGCCCGCCCGCCGCCCGCGCGCGCCGCTTCCCTGACAGGCGCCCCGCCCCTCGCGACGATGTAGCAACCGTGGAATGCTCGGACGTCGCAACGCTCCGAGGGGCGGGGCTGCGGCGCCCCGGACGGAAAGGGCTGGCTGGGCGGTCTCCCCTCCCTCCCGCGGCCCCATTGGGCCGCTGAGCGCAAGTCGGCCGGCTTCCGGGCACTCCGGGCCCTCTGGACCACCGGGTGCATAGAACTTTCTAGGGGGTGGGCCTCCTACCCACCCACGGGCCCTCCCATTTTGCTTCTCGGACTCTAGTCACCCAGGAAAGAATTTTTCTCCAAAGGTCATTCATTCACTTATTCATTCGTCAAACCCTACTTCACCGGCTGCTTGCTCTAAGGAATGCGATAAATAATGTCAGAGTCAGTTCTTAGTGAACGCTGCTCCAAAGCCTCACAATGTAATGACTCACTACATCTTCACGAAAACTCGGAAACCGAGGCAACTGTCATTCGGTTGGCCCGTGGCGGAGCTAGGATTGGGAAGCTGGCCTTCTTGCTCCAGATTCTGTGCTCTCCACCACTGCTAGTTAAACTGTGATCCCAGACCTCTCCCGCGCATGGTCATCGCCTGGGAGCTGGTTAGAAATGCAGACTCTCAGGCCCACCCCTAACCTGAATCAGAATCTGCATTTTAACTAGATTTCTGTGCACTTTAAAGTATGAGAGCTTTAGTCTAAATCAGCATATAACAGAACGTAAAGGTCATGGAGTCAAGGCCTCACCTTGTTAAGTTGGTTCCCGGCTTTGGACAAGCCCCTAAAGTCGGCATTAGTTTCTGTTTGGAGAAACTGGACGGAAAAACTAGATTCTCACTGAATCCGTTTTTCCCCCAGATTCTGAGATCTACCGGTTGCATTTCTTCCACCTCCCAAACTTTTGGTTGCTTTGTAGTTTTACCGGAAGCTGGATTCCACTTGACCAAGAGGCAGACAAAAGACCTCCAATAATGCTCCAAATGGGAGGAGGCTATAGAGGATCCCTGCCCTGGCCTACTGGGGTCCTCCTGACTTAGGAGACACTAAGGAAGTGTCTCCTTCCTTACTAAGGAAGTAACTAGAGAAATGACACTATGATGTAGAAGATGTAAGTTCTGTGCCAACCATTATCTGTTATTCTCTTTTTTTTTGAGACGAAGCCTCATTCTGTTGCTCAAGCTGGAGTGCAGTGGCGAGATCTGGGCTCACTGCAACCTCCACCTCCCATATTCAAGCGATTCGCGAGTAGCTGGGACTACAGGCACGCACCACCATGCCTGGCTAATTTTTGTATTTTTCGTAGAGACAGGGTTTCACTATGTTGGCCAGGCTAGTCTCGAACTCCTGATCTCATGATCCGCTGGTCTGGGCCTCCAAAAGTGCTGCGATTACAGGTATGAGCCACCGCGCCTGGCCGAATTATTCTTTCTTCTATAATAAATTGTATTGTAGTTTGAATATAAAATATTCTTTTGCATTGTAGAAAACTTCAAAAATGCAGATAAGCCACAAAAAAAGGAAATAATCATTTGCAATTTGCCATCCAGTAATAACCCTTTAATATATCAATGTTTATTTGGTAATCTTTGTTCTATGAATAAACATACATTTTAAATGGAATCATCACAAACTGTTTTGTAAGCTTTTTTCATTAAAAAAAAAAAATACTGTTAACACTTTTCCATGCCATTAAATATTCTAGGACATAATTTGTAATGGGAACATAGTATACCATTAGCTGAATGTACAAAATGTATTTTGACAAACCTGTATTGGTGGAAATTTAAATTATTTCTAGTTCTTCCCTATTAGACACAATACTGTAAAATATTTTTGGGGTGATATCTTTGTGCACACTCATGATTATTTCTAGAAGTGAATTAATTTCTAGAAGTGGAATTTCCCAATCTAAGGTTATGAAACATTCTAAGGCTTTTGATACACTTCTAATTGCCAAATTTTCCTGCTGAATAGTTAAACCAATCTACTCCACCATCATTACATATCTATTTTTCAAAACAACTCTGCCAACTAGAGAGTGAAAGTAGCTTATTAGTAATAACAAATCTATTTTGGCATATTTTTAGACATTTACATTTCTTATGTACATTACCCATTCATGTCCTTAGCTTATTCATTTATAGGGATGTTTGTTTTCTCTTGTTGATTTATAAATGCTCATCAAGTCTCAAAGATATTAACCCTTTTTGTATTTTTGTTTGGTTTTTTAACTTTGTTCATAAAAATTCTTGATATAAATTAATTTTTAAAATCAGTTTTTTTTAAACTTCTCATTTATAGCAACATGGCACTATGTATAAAAATGTCCCATCAGCCCAGTACTTTGGGAGGCTGAGGCAGGAGGATCACTGGAAGCCAGGAGTTGAAGACCAGCCTGGACAACAAAGCAAGACTCCTATCTCTACAAAAAAAAAAAAAAGCTGGGTGCAGTGGCACAAGCCTGTAGTCCCAGCTACTAGGGAGACTGAAGCAGGAGGATTGCTTGAGCCCAGGAGTTCAAGGCTGCAGTGAACCATGATGGTACATGACATGCCTTAACATTTTGTTATCATACATTTTACAAAAACAAAATTTTAGTTCATTGTTTTGACTAATTTTTGGTTCATGGTGGATTTCTTTCTTTTTTTTTTAACAAATAGAAGGGTTTTTGTTTGGTTGGTTGGTTGGTTGGTTTTTTTTTTTTTTTTTTTTTTTTTTGACATGGAGTTTTGCTCTTATTGCCAGGCTGGAGTGCATGACCTCAGCTCATTGCAACCTCCACCTCCCGATTTCAAGTGATTCTCCTGCCTCAGCCTCCTGAGTAGCTGGGATTACAGGTGCCCACCACCCCGCCCGGCTAATTTTTGTATTTTCAGTAGAGATGGGGTTTCACCATGTTGGCCAGGCTGGTCTCAAACTCCTGACCTCAAGTGAGCCGCCCCCTGCTCAGTCTCCCAAAGTGCTGGGATTACAGGCGTGAGCCACCGCATCCGGCCTTTTAGTTGCTGATTTATTAATTGAGGGAGGGCCACACAGACTGACTAGTCCTGAAAGCTGGCTGTGAACCTGCAGTATGGGGACGGGAGCTCCTGGTGAGCAGGACTTTAGGAGAGATACTTCTGCCTCACCCCTGGAGGAAACAGCCATACCTAGAGCTAGATCATCCCCGACTTTCAGGGCCAAGGACTGGCCACTGGGGAGGCAGGTGAGCTCAGTGCAGGACCAGCACAAGTTCACCAGTTACCTCCTCCTCAAAGAAATAGAGGCTCCTCTTGCTTTTTTTGTTTTTGTTTTTCTAAAAGGAAAACTAAAGACAAAGCAATGACCAGGGCCAATAGTATGAGAAGTTTCTACCCAGGTGCATCCAATTAGAAAAAGTCAATAAAATGGCAGATTGGAGGAGTGGGAATAGAATGTCACAGGCCAAATAAGAAACCCCAAAGAGGAAGGATACATTTTCTTTCTCTTCCCCTTCATCATCAAAATATCCCTATCTGGGCCAGGTACGGTGGCTCACACCTGTAATCCCAGCACTTTGGGAGGCCAAGGCGGGATCACCTGAGGTCAGGAGGTCGAGACCAGCCTGGCCAACATGGTGAAACCCCATCGCTATTAAAAATACAAAAAGGCCGGGCGCGGTGGCTCAAGCCTGTAATCCAGCACTTTGGGAGGCCGAGACGGGCGGATCACGAGGTCAGGAGATCGAGACCATCCTGGCTACACGGTGAAACCCGTCTCTACTAAAATACAAAAACTAGTGAGGGAGGTGGCGGGCGCCTGTAGTCCCAGCTACTCGGGAGGCTGAGGCAGGAGATGGCGTAAACCCGGGAGGCGGAGCTTGCAGTGAGCTGAGATCCGGCCACTGCACTCCAGTCGGGAGACAGAGCGAGACTCCGCCTCAAAAAAAAAAAAAAAAAAAAAAAAAAAAAAAAAAAAATACAAAAATTAGCTGGGTGTGGTGATGGACGTCTGTAATCCCAGTTACTCCAGAGGCTGAGCAGGAGACTTGCTTGAACCCTGGGGCCAGAGGTTGCAGTGAGCCGAGGTCGTGCCATTGCACTCCAGCCTGGGCAACAAGAGCGAAATTCCATCTACAAAAAAAAAAAAAAAAGTCCCCATCTGAGAAGTAAGAGGGTGAACAAGGTGATGGGTGAGGCCCATCACCCCACAGTCCACATGCCATGGCTTAGTTACCTTCAGACCCATTGAGATGCTGGGGAGAGCCAAGCGAGCCATGGGTCTGAGGACAGGGGTGCTAAACAGGGCTCTGGAGTCAGAGACTGCTTTCAATTCAAACCTGGCTCCCCACCTTATGGTATAAGTCTCTTATGACTTTGAGAGAATTATTGGAACCTCTCTGTTTCCTCTTTTATCCAGTGGGGATAATATAATAGCCCCATAATGATGTTCTGAAAACTAAATGAGCAGAAAACGTCTCACCTGTGCCTGGCACAAAGCAAGCATTCAGAGATAGTAGTTTCTGAAATGATTATTATTATTCCCTTTCTCAAGGAGTACCCTTTCTGTTATGAACATGCATCCATAACCCCTCTAAGAAAAGCAAAAGTTTGAGCAGCAAGCGCCCTACTCCTAGAATTGCATCTCTAGCAAATCCTGATGACCTGGCTTATGATGGTAAACGCATGGTCTGGTGTATGGAGAGGACCCTCCAGGGCCTGGAGCCACACCCCTGTGCCACTCCAATCCCTCACTGTGTGACTTTGGCTAAGTTAAACCACCTCTCTGTGCCTCAGTTTCCTTTTCTGAAAATGGTGATAACAGTAGTACTCCCCTATAGAGCAGTTGTGAGGATGAAATGGGTTGATTTGTTTAAAATACATAGAAGAGTGGCTGGCATGTGGTGAACCCTTTTTTAAAAAGTTGTGATTGTGGGACTTAAAAGCACAACGTTGGCCAGGCACGGTGGCTCACACCTGTAATCCTAGCACTTTGGGAGGCCGGGGCAGGCAGATCACTTGAGGCCAGGAGTTCGAGACCAGCCTAGCCAACACAATAAAACCCCATCTCTATCAAAAAAAATATATAAAAATTAGCCGAATTTTTGTAATTACAAGCATCTATAATATTTGTACAATATTTCACATTAATCTTTAAAACTCTTTGTTTGTCCACTCCTATCAGTAAAAATTGAGCACTCTTCAGCCGGGCGCAGTGGCTCACGCCTGTAATCCCAGCACTTTGGGAGGCCGAGGCGGGTGGATCACCTGAGGTCAGGAGTTCAAGACCAGCCTGGCCAACATGGCAAAATCTTGTCTCTACTAAAACTACAAAAATTGGCCAGGTGCGGTGGCTCACGCCCATAATCCCAGCACTTTGGGAGGCCGAGGTGGGCGGATCACAAGGTCAGGAGATCAAGACCAGCCTGAACAACATGGTGAAACTCCATCTCTACTAAAAATACAAAAAAAATTAGCCACACATGGTGGTGCAGACCTGTAATCCCAGCTACTTGGGAGGCTGAGGAAGGAGAATCACTTGAACCCGGGAGGTGGAGGTTACAGTGAGCTGAGATCACACCACAGCACTCTAGCCTGGGCAACAGAGCAAGACTCTGTCTAAAAAACAAACAAACAAAAAAAGAAAACCAACCTAGCCGGGCGCGGTGGCTCAAGCCTGTAATCCCAGCACTTTGGGAGGCCAAGATGGGCGGATCAGGTGGTCAGGAGATCGAGACCATCCTGGCTAACACGGTGAAACCCCGTCTCTACTAAAAAATACAAAAATCTAGCCGGGTGAGGTGGCGGGCCCCTGTAGTCCCAGCTACTCCAGAGGCTGAGGCAGGAAAATGGCGGGAACCCGGGAGGCGGAGCTTGCAGTGAGCTGAGATCCGGCCACTGCACTCCAGCCCCGGCGACAGAGCAAGACTCCGTCTCAACAAAAAAAAAAAAAAAAGAAAAAAAAAGAAAACCAACCTGGATGGGCATTTAAAATCTCAACACAGCACTTTGGGCAGCACTACCAAATCAGAGCTGGTGTGAACTGACCTGTTTTCGGTTTCCGTTTTGCATCGGAGGCTGCCTTCTTGGCAACGTCACAAGGATGTCCAATAGGCTAGTTAAACTCAACTTCTCCAAAACTGACATCCTAATCTTTCCCCAAAAACCTCGCTCTTCCTACACGCTCATCTCAGAAAATGGCAACTCCATTCTTCTAACGGCTCAGGCCAAACACTTGGTGTCATTCCTGACTCCTCTCTCTCAAATCCCACACGATCCCCACACTCTGAGCAGCAGATCACAGAGGAGCTATTAATAATTTCAAAATATTTTCAAAATTTACTCTTTTTTTCCTCCTCTGTTACCTCCTCTGTCCAAACTCGGTTCTTCCTTGACCTTACTGGTCCCTCACATCCAACCTGCGACCCACTTCTGGTTGATTCTACGTCAAAAATACATCTCCAATCCCTTTCTTTTCTTGATTTCCGATGCTACCCCCCTGGTCCGAGTTGCGTCATCTCTTACCTGATTACAGTGGTAGCCTCCTGCCAGGTCTCCCTCACCCCACCCTTGGCCCTCCAGTCTAGTCTCAACCCATCACTCTCAGTGGCTCTCCATTTCACTTGGAGTGACTGCCAAAGACGCTGTGGCATCTGTACTCGCACCCCATTTCCCAGCACTCTCCCTCACTCTGCTCTGGCCACACTGTTCATGGAACACACCAGGCATACATGTTCTCTTTGCACATGCTGTTCCATCTGCCTGGAATGTTCTGCCTCCGGATATCCACATGGCCCACTCCCTCACTTCCTTCAGGAAATCCAAAAGTTGTATTCCTCCTACAGCCTTTCCTGGCCATCCTACCTAAATTTTTAATGCCAGCTCCCCAGCCCTGACACTTCTTATGCTCTTTCACTGCTTTATTTTTCTGCTTACCATTGATCACTAGTATAGCATATACTTTGCTTGCATATTCTGTTTACAGCTTGTCTACTCCCACACCACACCACCAAAACAGGATGGTATCCAGTTCATAGCAGATGTTCAATAATTTTTCTTTTTTTTTTTGAGACAGGGTCTCACTGTATTACCCAGGCTGGAATGCAGTGGCATGATAACAACTCACTGCAGCCCCTATCTCCCAGGCTCCAGTGATCTTCCCACCTTAGCTTCCCAAGTAGCTGGGACCATAGGCATACACTACCACGTCTGGCTCAATAAATCTTTGAGTTAATGAATAAAACAAACTGGATATAAGAAAAACACCAGCATACACCACATGATAAATGGCAACTCACATGTGGTAAGGGAGCTGTTCGGGCCAGACACAGTAGATAGCACATGTCCCATCCAAAGCCCAAGAGGTACTGCTTAGCTTCAGACTTTTGCTACACCATAGTAATGAGTGTGGCCATAGATTCCCTGTTTCCCCAAGATAGTATTTCTTAGATCGGGCATGGTGGCTCATGCCTGCAATCCCTGCACTTTGAGAGGCTGAGTTGAGAGGATCACTGAGGCCAGGGGTTCAAGACCAGCCTAGGCAGCACAGCAAGACCCCACTACTACAAAAAAAAAAAAAAGAAAAAGTCTGGGTGTGGTGTCTCATGCCTGTAATTGCAGCACTTTGGGAGGCTGAGGTGGGTGGATCACTTGAGGCCAAGCGTTCAAGACCAGCCTGGCCAACATGATGGAACCTCATCTCTACTGAAAATACAAAAATTAGCCAGGCATAGTGGCGCACACCTGTCATGCCAGCTACTTAAGAGGCTGAGGTAGGAGAATCGCTTGAACCCCGGAGGCAGAGGTTCCAGTGAACCAAGATTGTGCCACTGCACTCCAGCCTGGGGGACAGAGTGAGACTGCATCTCAAAAGAAAAGAAATTTCCGCCGGGCGCAGTGGCTCACGCTTGTAATCCCAACACTTTGGGAGGTGGGGGCAGAGCAAGACTCCGTCTCAAAACAAAAAAAAGGGAAATTTCTTAAAATATCTATATTACTTCAGTTGAAAAACAGTAACAAAACCATACAAGCCATACATGATGAGCCCATATACTGGGTCTGAGGGACAAAAAGCAGTTTGCAATTTCTAGCTTATAAGCTGCTTGGGAAAAGAAACCTCAGGTACTAGACTGAAACTGTCAAGTCTCTCCTCATAAAATAAGAATACAACCTATATATTTAAGCAGTTGCTTTTTCTTCCTGTTTCTGGCTGTCTGGGTTCTGAATAAATGTGGCTTTCCTGTTCTGTCATTCTGCTTGAGATTCCTGTTCCACAGGTAACACTGAGGTGCACACAGGGCCTCAGGTGTGGAAGGGTAATCTGCTACAGCAATATACCTGCGAAGAGAGAGCTCTTTGGTTCTCAGCTGGCAAGCATTCCTCATTCTAGGCAGGAGATAGCACTGGCATTGGTTTGGCACAGTCATTAAGTGAGCTCTGGATTTAGGTTGATGCCTAGCTCTGTTATTTGCCAGCTGTGTGATTGTGTGATCCTGGGCAGGTTACTTAACTTTTCTGTCCCAGGCTTCTCATTTGCAAAAGGGGGATGGTAACTCCTATTTCATATGGTGAATGAAGGGATTAATATGGGAAAAGTACCCTCAGCCGTCCTAGGCTCATAGTAGGTGGTCAATAAAGATAGCTGTGATCATTAACCATCAGGTGCCTTATCACGTGCCTTCCACACATCCGGAAGCCCTGGGACATGCTGGACATGGGTCGGAGATGAGAAGCTTCCCTTTTTTTCTTTTCTTTTTTTTTTTTTGAGACGGAGTCTCACTATGTCGTCCAGGCTGGAGTGCAGTGGTGCGATCTCAGCTCACTGCAAGCTCTGCTTCCCAGGTTCACGCCATTCTCCTGCCGCAGCCTCCCGAGTAGCTGGGACTACAGGCACTCGCCACCACGCCCGGCTAATTTTTTATATTTTTAGTAGAGACAGGGTTTCACTGTGTTAGCCAGGATGGTCTCGATTTCCTGACCTCATCATCCGCCTGCCTCGGCCTCCCAAAGATCTGGGATTATAGGCGTGAGCCACCACGCCGGGCCAAGAAGCCTCCCTTTTAAGCTTCCAATCTAAAGCACCTGATATGATGATCCTCCACAACGCAGGAATCCTAAGATGTCATGAAGACAGAAGACTTTTACATGGGCATTTGCAACACTCATCAGAAGTAGGCAGGGTGGTTTGTGTGATAGGAAGGGTGGGCTGTCCTGGGACTGGTGGGGATTGGTGGTTCTGATCACCTGAATTCCATGAAACAGTCATGGTGGAAGAAATGGGATTACAGGAGCTTAGAGAGTAAGTGGGAGTAAGAAGAGAGAAGCAGGAAGAGGGCATCCAGAGAAAGTTCAGGTGGGGGGTCAGGAGTAGTATGTCCCCAATGTGGCACAACACCCCTGGTAGCACACCAGAGCAATAATAGTAATAATACTATTAGATAGTAATAATATTAGATCCCACTTATTATTATTTTTTATTAATTTTCTGAGAGTTATATTTTGCAGAGTCTTGCTCTGCAATTCTCCTGCCTCAGCCTCCCAAGTAGCTGGGATTACAGGCGCTCGCCACCACGCCCAGCTAATTTTTTTTTTTTTTTTTTGTATTTTTAGTAGAGATGGGGTTTCACCATGTTGGTCAGGCTGATCTTTAACTTCTGACCTCAGGTGATCTGCCAGCCTCGGCCTCCCAAAGTGCTGGGATTACAGGCGTGAGCCACCAGGCCTGCCCTAGATCCCTCTTGTTAAGTGCTTTCTCCTAGCCAGTCACTGAGAGCTGTACCACACCTGTTCTGTGAGGTTGAGGTGGTATTATTCTCCTTCCATTACTGATAGAAAAAAGAGAGACACAAAGGGGTTAGGCAACACCCAGTGCCAGCCATACAACTAGCAAGTGTCTGTCCCAATTTGGGCTTCCCAGAAGCAGACCTTGAGACAAGGATTCAAGTGAAATAATTTACCTGAGAAGCGATTCCATGAAGCAGCTAAAGCGGGTGGAGAAATGAGCGGGGAAGGGACAGAGGCCAGTGAAGACTGCGTTATTGTTAACCATGGTGGACAAATGGAGCTCAATCTTGCCTTGGAACTAGGAGACAATCAAAAGTGCATGCTTGACAGCTACTGTACCTGAGGGGTGGGGGAGCAGGGAAATTTGTCTACCAATTCCCAACAGCCATTGTATGAGGGCTGCTTGGGGATGGAGGAGGAGTGGAATTAATTCCCCAGTACTTCCAGCCTTTTTGTGGGAGGGCATGATGGACTCTGATAGAACAAGCCCTCAAGCAAAGTGACAGTGCCAGCAACTTGGAAGTGAGGCTGGTGCACTCTCAAACGGTAAGTGCCATGGACATCTGGGTGGAGACCAACTGCATGTGCTACAGTGGCAGAGCTGGGACTCCAACCAAGGCAATCAAATGCCAGAGCCCATGTTCTAAGCCCAAATAAATACCTTATGCTCATTTTAAAGTGTGAGTGTGAGTGTATGTGTGTGTGTGTGTGACATGAAACCTGGGATTTCATCAAGTTTCTTCTTAATGAATAATTGTTATTTTTAAAATATTACATAGACAATAGCAGAGGGGACACAAGGATGTGGCAGTTGTGAGGGTGACCAATGACAGGCATTGGGAATTGATGGAAGACAAATAAAAGTGCAAAATAGGCTGGGTGCGGTGGCTCATGCCTGTAATCCCAGCACTTTGGGAGGCCGAGCCAGGCGAATCACCTGAGGTCAGGAGTTCAAGACCAGGCTGGCCAACATGGTGAAACTCCGTTCCTACTAAAAATACAAAAATTCGCAGGGCGTGATAGTGTGTGCCTGTAATCCCAGCTACTTGGGAGGCTGAGGCAGGAAAACTGCTTGAACCCAGGAGGCAGAGGTTGCAGTGAGCCGAGATGGCACCTCTACACTCCAGCCTGGGTGACACAGTGACTCCACCTCAAAAAAAAAAAAAAAAAAAAAGTGCAAAACATTGAGTCTGAAGACTTCGACTTGAGTCCCAGGACCTGGCTCTGTCCCAACTATATATACACAACTGGGCAAGTGTGTCAAAGCCTGTCAAAGGGGGATAACAAGACTACTTAGAGGGTGGCTCTAGGACTGGATGAGATAATGCATGAGTTAAAAAGCACTAAGTAAACTGTGCGGTGGTAGGTAAATCCAAGGGTTTCGAGTGCCCAAGGAATCTCATGGAGAACCAGTAAGAATGGGGACTCCCATTTTGCCCTTCCTTGTGTGACCCAACAGACCCCTCCCACCTTCACTACTACAGCCTCTCCCAGGTTTTGTTGAGCTATCAGGTTGTGTGTTTCAGGGGAGGTCAGGGACTCCCTGGTCTTGGAGGTTGAATTCAAGTTACTCCAAACCAATCACAGTTATTCCACAAGTGGTTTAGGAATGGGCACTTGCTGTAAATCTGACCGATCAAGTGTGGAGGTGAGTCTGCTAAAGGACTTCCATCAATGGGGCACGGGAGGAACACAGCTTCTTTCCTGCTCTGTGTGAGAATGGAGGAAGACATGCTCATATTATTGATACTTACTATGTGCCAGGCACTATTTTAAGAGTTGGAAAAAAAAAACAAAACCTCATTTTTAAAAAATGTTTGTTGGCCGGAAGCAGTGGCTCACGCCTTTAATCCCAGCACTTTGGGAGGCCGAGGCTGGTGGATCACTTGAGGCCAGGAGTTTGAGACCAGCCTGACCAACATGGCAAAACCCCATCTCTACTAAAAATACAAAAATTAGACCGGTGTGGTGGTGTGCACCTATAGTCCCAGCTACTCCAGAGGCTGAGGCAGAAGAATCACTTGAACCTGGGAAGTGGAGGCAAGCTGAGATTGCGCCACTGCACTCCAGCCTGGGGTACACAGCGAGATTCTGCCTTAAAAAAAAAAAAAAAAAAAAGCCAGGTGCAGTGGCTCATGCCTGTAATCCCAGCACTCTGGGAGGCTGAGGCAGGCGAATCACGAGGTCAGGAGTTCAAACCAGCCTGGCCAACATGGTGAAACCCCATCTCTACTAAAAATACAAAAAATTAGCCAGGTGTTGTGGCGTGCACCTGTAATCCCAGCTACTCGGAAGGCTGAAGCAGGAGAATTACTTGAACCCTGGAGGCGGAGGTCACGGTGAGTGGAGAATAGCACCATTGCACTTCAGCCTGGGTGACAGAGCAAGACTCCGTCTCAAAAAAATAAATAAATAAATAAAAATTTTTTGTTGTTATTGTTTAGAGATGGAGGGGACTTCACCATGTTGCCTAGGCTGGTCTTGAAGTCCTGGCCTCCAGTGATCCTTCTGCTTCCACCTTCCAAAGTGCTAGGATTACAGACGTGAGCCATCGTGCCTAGCCTCATTAATTTAATCCATATAATAGTAAACTTCTGAATTAAATTATTATTATCCCATTTTACAGAGAGATTAAGCAATTTACTCAATTGTCCTACAGTGATGGGCTTTGGAACCAAGTTTGGCATGTAGAATCAACACGCTTAACCACTGTGCTGTGATGCCTGGAGCAGCTGCAGCCATCTTGCAATAATGAAAGGAGCTGCCACCTAAGAATGACTGGAATGAATTTCCCTCCCTGATGATGTTGAGCTGCTGAATTAACCAATCCTGAACCACCTACCTCTGGACTTTTTGTGATGTATGAAATATATAAAATTTTCCTTATTGTTTAAGCTATGTTTACCCCTCACGTTAAATATCTTTACTGTCTCTACTTTCTCTACTAACACCCACTGATGGGGCAACCTTCAATAGCAAACACGCAGAGTTCTCCCAGACATTCAAGAAAGAAGTAATTTCAATCTTACACAAACGCTTACAGAGAATATAAAGAGAGGTTCACTTCAAATCATTTTTAATGTAATGATTCCAAAACCCAACAAGAACAATATGTGAAAAAAAATTACACTTATGAACATGGATGTAAAATCCTAAGCAAAATATTAGCAAACTGATTCCAGCCAATAAGTAAAAAGGGTAATATGTTGTGATTAAGTTGACTATATACCAAACTGCATGGTTATATTTATTATTTTGAAAAAAATCAGTATAATTGATCACACTAAAAGATTAAAGAGGGAAAATCACATGACTACATCAACAGATACCTAAAAAGTGTTTGATGAAAGTCAACATCCATTCATAAGAAAAAACTCTTGGCAAAGCAGGGATAAATGGGAACTTACCTAGTCTTACATAGGGTGCTACTGAAACCCCACAGCAAACATCTTAGTGGTGACACATTAAAAGTAAACCAGTGGCGGGACAGGCGGATCACAAGGTCAGGAGATCGAGACCATCCTGGCTAACATGGTGAAACCCCGTCTCTACTAAAAAATACAAAAAACTAGCCGGGCAAGGTGGCGGGCGCCTGTAGTCCCAGCTACTCAGGAGGCTGAGGCAGAAGAATGGCGGGAACCCGGGAGGCGGAGCTGGCAGTGAGCTGAGATCCGGCCACTGCACTCCAGCCTGGGCGACATAGTGAGACTCCGTCTCAAAAAAAAAAAAAACAAAAAAAGTAAACCAGGCAAGCCAGAATGGGGACCCTATCTCTACAAAAAAAAAAAAAAAAAAAAAATAGCCAAACTGTAATCTCAGCACTTTGGAAGGTTAAGGAGGCAGGAGGATTGCTTGAGGCCAGGAGTTTGAAACCAGCCTGGGCAACAAAGTAAGACCCTGTCTCTACAAAAAAATTAAAATTAAAATTAAAAATTAGCCAAGTGTGGTGGCACATGCCTGTAGTCCCAGCTACATGGGAGGCTGGGGCAGGAAGATTGCTTATGCCTAGGAGGTCAAGGCTGCAGTGAGCTGTGATTGCACTTGGGCAACAGAGCAAGGCCCTATCTCAAAAGAAAATAAAAAATTCAACTTGAGAAAGGTGATCGAATAAAAATTTTAAATATATATATATTTAAATGGAGGGCCGGGCACAGTGGCCTGTAATCCCAGCACTTTGGGAGGCCGAGGCGGGTGGATCACCCGAGGTCAGGAGTTATAGACCAGCCTGGCCAACATGATGAAACCCTGTCTCTACTAAAAATACAAAAATTAGCTGGGCGTGGTGGCGGGCACCTGTAATCCTAGCTACTTGGGAAGCTGAGGCAAGAGAATCACTTGAACCCAGGAGGCAGAGGTTGCAGTGAGCTGAGATTGTGCCACTGCACTCCAGCCTGGGCAACAGAGCAAGACTGCGTCTCAAAAAATAAAAATAAAAATAAAATTAAAATAAATAAATAAATGTAAACCAGGCAAGTGCCAAACATGCCAGTTCATTGGGCAGAACTAGGGCCTTTAGAAAGGTCTGGGAAAGACCATGAGGTGCTGGCTCCTCCTCCATTACCAACCTGGCCAGAATTTTCCTGGTACTAAGCAAGGCCGATCCTCAGTGTTCTAAAGGTACCATCATATTCCCACCCAGTTTGCAACTTACACATGTTTATGTATGGCACCATCTTTCTTTTTTTTTTTTTTTGAGACGGAGTCTGGCTCTGTCACCCAGGCTGGAGTGCAGTGGCGTCATCTTGGCTCACTGCAAGTTCCACCTCCTGGGTTCAAGCGATTTTCCTGCCTCAGCCTCCCGAGTAGCTGGGACCACAGGTGCCCACCACCACGCCCAGCTAATTTTTTGTATTTTTAGTAGAGATGGGGTTTCACCGTGTTAGCCAGGATGGTCTCGATCTCCGGATCTCGTGATCCGCCCACCTCGGCCTCCCAAAGTGCTAGGATTACAGGTGTGAGCCACTGCACCTGGCCCGGCACCATCTTTCTTTAGTCCTCAGATTTTAAACCCTTTACAGCAAAGAAGAATGGATTTCTCTGAGGAATCTGATAGCATGACCTAAATCTGATTGCCCTCTGCAAAACTGAAATTTATTTGAAGTCTAAATATTCTGCCTTAGAAAACTATATACATCTTGGATTCTGGCCCATAATATAGCCCTAATTGTTGTAACATAAAAACAATGGTTTAAGTTACTATGGTTAAGGAAAAGTTAACTCCACACAAACAACTGGCAGAAGGAGTTTTCCTAGGCGTTTTCAAACCCTCCTTTGAAAGGCTGGGCCTATATTACTGTTGCAAAAGCCTCCCAGAGAGCCTCATCTTCACACTGCTTCCAGATAGATCCAGATCAATGGCCCAAGGCCATCAGATTAATCTCTCACAGACACTCCTTTCATCTTAAGTCCAAGGACCTGCTTATCGGTTAAATTTAAAAGACAACCAGCCTGGCTTTCAAAGTTCGCCTTCAAGAAGAGGCCCCAGCTGCCCTATCCAATTTTATCTCAGCCCTAGCACTCCAGCCCACCTCTGGGCCTTATCACCCACCACTGGCATCCTGCTCCTTTCTCCAAATCCAGCCTCTTCCCTTAAGGCCTAGCTCCTGGCCCATCTCTTCCATGAAGCTACGAGGGTATGGAATTGAGAGATTACAGAAATTTAGGGCCAGAAGGATCAATGACGCTTAAGGGCGCACATCCACTTAATGGTTGTTCTAAACTATTCTCCTTGTTTCCTGTGAATAAATCCTGTTTTCTCCCAAAAGGATGGAAATTCCTGGGGGAAGGCACCACATCTTTGTAGTTCCAAAGGTTAACCTGCTGGAAGAGGTACCCTGCATGAAGATGTGTGCTTTGATTCCTGCCCCCCCGCTCAGGCAATTCCCCTCTTTGGATAGTCTTTCCCCAACCTATTGACAGCCATTCACAGTTCCAGATTCCTCTCACTGTAGGTTATTTGCTTCCATTTTTTTTATTTTTGTTTTTTAAAATTTTTTTTGCAGAAATGGAGTCTATATTGTCCAAACTGGTCTCGAACTCCTGGCCTCAAGCAATCCTCCTGCCTCGGCTTTCCAAAGTGCTGGGATTACAGGTATGAGCCACTAATCTTTACCTTACTTTATTATTATTATTATTATTATTATTGAGACAGAATCTCTCTCTGTTGCCCAGGCAGATAGACCAGTGGTGCAATCTCAGCTCACTGCAACCTCCACCTCCCGGTTCAAGTGATTCCCCGCCTCGGTCTCCTCAGTAGCTGGGACTATAGTTGTACGCCACCATGCCCAGCTAATTTAAGTATTTTTAGTAGAGACGGGTTTTCACCATGTTGGCCAGGCTGGTCTCGAACTCCTGACTCCAAGTGATCCACCCGCCTTGGCCTCCCAAAGGGCTGGGATTACAGGCGTGAGCCACCGGGCCCAGCCTACTTTTTCATTTTTAAATTGTCATTAGTGTTGTTACAGCATGGAGCAAAAAATATATATTTACATTTTTAGCAAAGAGCCATACTTTCCCCAAACTCAAAAACCCCTGCTAGGTGAGTCATTCTATTCTGTACAGTAGAATTTGTATCATCCATTCATTTAGTCCACAGACCTTCATTGAGACCCTGTCAAACACAAGATATACCTGGGGCCACAAACAATACAAAGACAAATAAAACAGTTCTTTTCTCTTAAACAGAATACAATCTCCTGGGGGAATTTAGATGTACTTTGCTTTCCTTCTTAATAATTTACCTTTACTTGATTCTTTAACTGACTCAAGTATGTGGGTTTGGGGCTTTGACTCATCATGTGGCCAGAAAGTTCCCTGAAATCAGGAATTGAATCTTCTAATTGTTTGGTATCTAGGTAGGGTAAGAATATGTTCCAGTTAATGTCAGTCATGTTGGCATATTTATTAATGGTGCACCCTTTCACTCTCAGAAGCGTCTCAGTTCAGAAACAAGTGTTGGTCATGATGTGGAGAAACTAGAACATTCATACACTGCTGGTAAAAATGTAAAATGGTATTGCTACTTCAGAAAACAGTTCTGCAGTTCCTTAAAATGTTCAATAGAGTTACCACCTAACCTAGCAATTCCACTTCTAGGTATACACCATGAAAAATAAAAACATACATCCACACAAAAACTTTTTTTTTTTTGCGGCGGAGTCTTGCTCTGTCGCCCAGGCTGGAGTGCAGTGGCGCGATCTCAGCTCACTGCAAGCTCCGCCTCCTGGGTTCATGCCATTTTCCTGCCTCAGCCTCCCGAGTAGCTGGGACTACAGGCACCCACTACCACGCCAAGCAACAGAGCGAGACTCCGTCTCAAAAAAAAAATGGGGCCGGGCGCGGTGGCTCACGCCTGTAATCCCAGCACTTCGGGAGGCCGAGGCGGGCGGATCACAAGGTCAGGAGATCGAGACCATAGTGAAACCCCGTCTCTACTAAAAATACAAAAAATTAGCCGGGCGCAGTGGCGGGCGCCTGTAGTCCCAGCTACTCAGGAGGCTGAGGCAGGAGAATGGCGGGAACCCGGGAGGCGGAGCTTGCAGTGAGCCGAGATCGCGCCACTGCACTCCAGCCTGGGCGACAGAGAAAGACTCCGTCTCAAAAAAAAAAAAAAAATGGAAACAACCCAACATTTGTGGACATATGAATAAATCAACATAATATGGCATATGCATACAGTGGAATATCATTTAGCCATAAAAAGGAGTGCAGTACTGATGCATGCATGCGTAACTTTTCTAATTTTTTTGTATTTTTTTTTTAGTAAAGACTGGGTTTCACCATGTTAGCCAGGATGGTCTCAATCTCCTGACCTCATGATCCACCAGCCTCGGCCTCCCAAAGTGCTGGGATTACAGGCATGAGCCACCGCGCCCAACCCACACAAAAACTTTTATACAAATGTCAGAGGATTGGCCAGGCGCGGTGGCTCACGCCTGTAATCCCAGCATTTTGGGAGGCCGGTAGATCACCTGAGGTCAGGAGTTCGAGATCAGCTTGACCAACATGGAGAAACCCCATCTCTACTAAAAACACAAAATTAACCAGGCGTGGTGATGCATACCTGTAATCAATCCCAGCTATTCGGGAGGCTGAGGCAGGAGAATGGCCTGAACCCAGGAGGTGGAGGTTGCAGTGAGCTTGAGATCGCCCATTGCACTCCAGCCTGGGCAACAAGAGCAAAACTCCATCTCAAGAAAAAACAAAAAGCAAAACAAAACCAAACAAATGTCAGAAGATCATTATTCATAATGGCCAAAAATGGAAACAACCCAGGTCAGGCGCAGTGGTTCACGCCTGTAATCCCAGCACTTTAGGAGGCTGAGGTGGGCAGATCACAAGGTCAGGAAATCGAGACCATCCTGGCCAACATGGTGAAAACCTGTCTCTACTAAAAATACAAAAAATTAGCTGGCATGGTGGTGTGTGCCTGTAATCCCAGCTACTCGGGAGGGAGGCTGAGGCAGGAGAATCACTTGAAGGGAGTCAGAGGTTGCAGTGAGCCGAGATTGTGCCACTGCACTCCAGCCTGGGCGACAGAGCGAGACTCCGTCTCAAAAAAAAAAAAAAAAATCAGGCCATGCCTGGTGGCTCACACCTGTAGTCCCAGCACTTTGGGAGGCAGAGGTGGGTGGATCACAAGGTCAGGAGTTCGAGACCAGCCTGGCCAATATGGTGAAACTCCATTTCTTCTAAAAATACAAACATTAGCTGATCGTGGTGGCATGTACCTGTAGTCCCAGCTGCTTGGGAGGCTGAGGCAGGAGAATCGCTTGACCCTGGGAGGCAGAGGTTGCAGTGAGTTGAGATCACACCACTGCACTCCAACCTGGGCAACAGAGTGAGACTCCGTCTCAAAAAAAAAAAAAAAGAAAACAACCCAACATTTGTGGACATATGAATAAATGAATATAATATGGCATATGCATACAGTGGAATATCATTTAGCCATAAAAAGGAGTGCAGTACTGATGCATGCATGCTTAACTTTTAGTAGATATTTACATTGGCAAAAATCTGATACATGGTGGATGGATGGACAGAGTCTTGCTCTGTCGCCCAGGCGGATGGTGTAAGCTTGAAGCAACTCAAGATTCAGAGAGCAAATTATACCCATTCCTTCAAACAAGACGTTCTCCTTAAAAGGGTGGCCTCAAAGTCCAAGCAAAGCAGGGGACAACGATCACCACTGCCACCCATTCTGTTCAGTCATTCAATCCCCTTGCTAGTGTTCTGTGCCTCACAGTGCACAGCCCTGGGCTGAGCTTCCTGGAGAATAATGGGGGAGAAGTCAGGATCTCTACTTTCAGGAGTTTCCCCTCAGCAGAGGGAAGCTGGTCATGTGCAGAGGAAGAAGACAGCACACACAAAGGCCACGGAAAGAAGCACAGGCTGAGCAGAAGCGCCCCTAGTTTCTGAGCAGATAATCCAGGGGAGGTCAACGCTGCTGTCCCCATGAGATGTGGGGACATCAGACGCTGAGCCCTGTCAAACAATCCCAGCAATGCCTTCATCAAAACAGTCTTTGTGGCTGGGCGTGGTGGCTCCGCCTGTAATCCCAGCACTTTGGGAGGCCGAGGTGGGCAGATCATCTGAAGTCAGGAGTTCCAGACCAGCATGGCCAGTCAAGCGTGGTGGCCCACACCTGTAATCCCAGCACTTTGGGAGGCTGAGGCAGGCGGATCACAAGGTCAGGAGTTTGACACCAGCCTGGCCATCATGGTGAAACCTTGTCTCTACCAAAAATACAAAAATTAGCTGGGCATGGTGGCAGGTGCCTGTAATCCCAGCTACTCACAAGGCTGAGATGGGAGAATTGCTTGAATCCGGGAGGCAGAGGTTGCAGTGAGCCGAGATTGTGCTACTGCACTCCAGCCTGGGTGATAGAGCAAGACTCTGTCTCAAAAAACAACAATAAAAACAACAACAACAACAACAGTCCTCACTTACTTTAGCCTTCCCAACTGCTCCTCCACAGCTCCTTCATTGTGTCCCTCTAGATAAGCCAAGTCCCTGTCTGCTCATACGCCTCCTCTATTCCTTCAGCCTCAGCTTTGACATTTCTCCAGCTCTACCCTCCACCCCAAACTCCCAGCCCACATCCCCACCTGGATGTCACACCCGTTACCTCGAACTCAAGATGCTCAAATCCTGTCCCTGTCCCTTCTCTTGTGTATTGTGTGTCAGTTAACAGTGATCTGCTGAGTCACCCAAGCTGAAAATGCTGACATCATTCTTTCTCAGCTCCTCCTGCTCCTACAGTTTCCACATCAACCTGTAAGCAGCACCTGTCATCAATACTTCCAAAATGTCTCTGGAATCTGGTCCTTCCACTCAGTGCTCAGGTGCTCCCATCTAATACTTGGACTCCTGCAATAGCCTCTCTTCCACCAGTTACCCTCTCTAACCTGCGCTCCCCACAACTGCCCAAGCAGTGTTTCTTTTTTTTTTTTTTTTTTTTTTTTTTTGAGACAGAGTCTCGCTCTTTTTCCCAGGCTGGAGCACAGTGACGCAATCTTGGCTCACCACAACCTCCGCCTCCCGGGTTCAAGCGATTCTCCTGTCTCAGCCTCCCAAGTAGCTGGGACTACAGGCGCATGCCACCATATGCCCAGCTAATTTTTGTATTTTTAGTAGAAACGGGGTTTCACCATGCTGGCCAGGATGGTCTCGATCTCCTGACCTCGTGATCTGCCCGCCTCGGCCTCCCAAAGTGCTGGCATTACAGGCGCAAGCCACCGCGCCTGGCCAAAAAACATTTTTTTTAAAGGCTGCCATGACATGACCTAAATTCTCCATCCAGCCTTATCTTTGCTTCCCCAACACACAGGCATCTACTGTCCAAGTCCCTGAGTGGCCCAGCATTGATGCTTTTGCTCAACTCACACACTTCTTTCTGCCTAGAAATCCTTCCTCAGTCTCCACCTCTTGAAATGCTCCATGTCCTTCAAGGCCAACTCAAATATCACCTTTGCAAAAAGCCCCAGAGGTGGCTTGAAGGAAGCTCTTGAAGGTGTTTCCTTCAAGGAAGCTTGAAGGAAGGTGTGATGTGAGAACCACAGGTTGCTCAACAGAGGCTACCCTAGTTGCTGACTAATAAAGGGGAATTTGCCTTGGCCAAGTCACACTATTTCAGCGTCTGGGTCTCAGCTTAACAGAAGGAAAAGCGTGCTTTATTCAGGCTGCCTGAAGAGTACACACAATCTCACTGTCTCTAATACAGACCACAGAAATGAGTACACAAAGTAGAAAAGCAGAGCCAACAAGTGAAGCTGGATACCAAGGCAGGCAATCAGCCATGCTGTCCTTGACACAGGAGACCAAACTCCAATCAGAGAGGGAGGTGGTGAACATGAAACCAGCCTTTCTCTCAGCTAAGGCAGTTACTGTGTCCCATAAAACATGGTAAAGAGGCATGGTTAACAGTATGAGTCAAGAGTTACAGAACCTGGGTTTGAAACCTAGCTCTGCCACTTAGTCTGTAACGCTGGATGACTTACCTGGACTCCATCAAATGGAGGAAGAAACCATCAAATAGCCCCCTTTGAGCTGGCTGTTCCCTCTGCCTGGACCACTCTTCCCCTAAATCTCCACATGGCTCCTTTCCTCACTTCCCTCAAGTCTCTGCTCCATTTTCACCTTTCCTGATCTTCTGAGATAAAACAGGAACTCTTCCCCCCACCTCTAGCACTGCCCATCATCTTTACCCTGCCGTATCCTATCCCCAGTGCCTGGACCAGGGCCTGACCGGGGGGGAAGTAATCAATAAATATTAGTAGAATGGATGAATAAAGTATACCCACCACACGGAGTTGTGAAGATGTTTTGAACTGAGCTTGGCCCAAAGTAAAGTTCCGTAAATGTTAAACCTTATTAGAAGAGCCTCCTACTGACAACATGCCACATACCAGGCACCCAGAGATGCCCAACAGGAATTGGGGGGTTAAAGGCCTCCCAGTCTTGTTGGAAAGACAGACAGAAGCTTCAGGAGAGGAGCACTTGCTCCAGTGTGTGTGTGTGTGAGTGTGCATGTGTGTGTGTGCGTGTGTGTGTGTGTGTGTGTGTGTGTGTGTAAGGGAGACCACCCCTCATATCGTCTTATGCCCAATTTCTGCCTCCAAAGAAAGAAGAAGTAAAAACTAAAAGGCAGAAATGAAATCCACAGGCAGACAGCCCGGCCCCGCACCCTGGACCTGGTAGTTAAAGATCGACCCCTGACCTATTGGTTCTGTTATCTATAGATTACAGACATTGTGTAGAAATGCACTGTGAAAATCCCTATCTTGTTTTGTTCTGATCTAATTACCGGTGCATGCAGCCCCCAGTTACGTACCCCCTGCTTGCTCAATCAATCATGACCCTCTCACATGCACCCACTTAGAATTGTGAGCCCTTAAAAGGGACAGGAATTGCTCACTTGAGGAGCTCGGCTCTTGAAGCAGAAGTCTTGCCAATGCCCCCAGCCGAATAAACCCCTTCCTTCTTTAATTCCGATTAACCCCGTCCTTCTTTAACTCGGTGTCTGAGGAGTTTTGTCTGTGGCTCATCCTGCTACATTTCTTGGTTCCCTGACCAGGAAGTGAGGTGATTGGCAGATGGTCGAGGCAGCTCTTTAGGCGGCTTGAGCCTGCCCTGTGGAACATCCCTGTGCGGGACTCCGACCAGCCGGAGCCAGCGATGCGGATCCTGCGAGCACTCCTGGATAGGCATTTGCCCCGGTGGGACACCTCGCCAGAGCAGTGTGTGGCAGGCCCCCGGGGAGGATCAACGCAGTGACTGAACACCAGGAAGGAGCGGGCGCTTGGAGTCTGGACATCTAAAACTTGGTAAGACTAGTCTTTGAAACTTGCCCACTCTGTTTGAGTGGAAGCGTGGCCTGATCATCCACGGTATGTGCCTTTGTCGGCACTTTGGTTTTGGTTTAGGTTTTGATTTGGTTTGATTTGCTTGACGGGACTGGTCTTGGGAACTTGCCTACTCCATTTGAGTGGAAGCGTGGCCTAATTGCCCACGGCGTATGCACTTTGGTTTTGGTTTTGACTTAGTTTGAATTGCTTGACAGGATTGGTCTTGGGAACTTGCCTACTCCATTTGAGTGGAAGCGTGGCCTGATCACCCACTGTGTGCCTGTACCGGCACTTTGGTTTTTGTTTTTGACTTGACTTGGATTGCTTGATACTTTGGTTTTGGTTTTGACCTGGCTTGGATTTCTGGATAATCTGATTTTGGTTTTGATTTTGGTTTTGCGTAAACTACAAAAGTGTGTGTGTGCCCTTTTTATCCGTTCTTTGTTTTGTGGTGTGCATGTGGTGTGAGCGTGGTGTTTTGTCTAGAGGAAACATGGGTGAGGCACAAAGTAAGCCCACTCCACTAGGAACTACGCTGAAAAATTTCAAAAAAAGTATTTAAGGGAGACTATGGAGTACTATGACACCAGGAAAACTTAAAACTTTGTGTAAGATAGACTGGCCAACATTAGACGTAGGTTGGCCATTAGAAGGAAGCCTGGACAGGTCCCTTGTTTCAAAGGTATAGCACAAGGTGACATGTAAGCCAGGGAACCCAGACCAGTTCCTGTACATAGACACTTGGTTACAGCTGGTTTTAGATCCCCCGCCCCCAACACACAGTGGTTGAGAGAACAGCAGCTTAAGCGGCTGGCAGAGGCAAGGAAAGACCAGCAGAGAGAGAAAGGAAAGAGAGAGGAAAAGAGGCAAAGAGAGAGGGAGGAAGAGACAGACAAAGAAGGAGTCAAGGAGAGAGAGAGAGAGAAAGAAAGAGAGAGAGAGGCAGAGAGAGAGAAGAAGAGACAGAGGCAAAAGGAAAGTCAAAGAGAGACAAAGTCAAAGAGAGAAAGTAGTGTATTAACTACTTTAAATACACAAGTAGTTAAAAAAGGAAAAAAAATGTACACTATTCCTTTAAAAGCCATCATACCAATTCTAATTTGGACAAAATAAGGTCTTATTAATAGCAAAGGATAATTAAAATCCCAAACTTACAAGGTTTTCAACAAAAGTAAAGTTTGCTAAAAGTTAACAGTGTAACATGTATTATAGTAACTTCTATTCTTGTGGCCTTAGACAGTCTAGTCCACAGACATAAAAAAAGGTTTGCTTTGGAAAAGAATGCTTATCGTCTTAGAAAAAAAAAGGGGGGGGGGAAGGGGGGGCGGAATTTATATAAAAAGAGTGTTATATGGTAAATTCTTGTCCTGAAATAAATTAACTGGTTGTTTAAAAAAAGAAGTATTTGTAATAAGTCAGAAAGTTAAGGCATGTCAAAAAATTGCCTGTAAAAGTCGTAAAAGAAAAAAAAAGGTTATGAAAAAATGTGTGTTAAAAAAAGGTTTATGCAAAAAATGTTGTATAATTTAAAAGTAACTAGGCCTCCTGAATGTAAAACTATTGGAAAAAAAGACAAACAGTTTATGTGCAAGGTGTATAAGAAAAGCAAAATATACCTTTGGTAAAAGGATTTTAAGGAGGCATAAGAATGTACATTTTTACCTACATTAAAACACTAAAAAAAATTATTGTTTTGAAAGTTTAAGCAAGTTTTAAAATGTTGATTGCAAAGAACATTCTGTGTGTAAACATATTAGCTAAAGTTAAAGAAGTATCATCCAGTTTTTCTGTGAACTGGACATTAAAGTAAAAGCCTAACAGGTTTTTCTTAAAGCACCAACCTGCTCTTTAGCAAAAATTATAAAAGGTTAAAAAGAGTCTATAAAATCTTACCTATGGTCAAACATTAAAAATTAAATAAATATGTCTACAAGGTTTTATTAAAATTAGGTTTCACATTAATAACACACTAATATAAAGATAACATTTAGCTTATCTGGTATAAAAATCATACGAGAAGCACTATTAAATGTAAAATGGTATTTGGCTTTCTTTGGTTTAAAAACTAATAAAAATAGGTGCTAAAGGAAATTTCTCAGTAAAAAGGCACTAAGGACTATAAAGTCCACTGCCAAGGTCCCCACATTTAAAACAAAAGTTCAATTTCTTAAAAATTAGATATTTGGCTTATCTTCCACTTTCTTTTCTCAAAAAACAAACAAACAAACAAAAAAACTAAAAGTCTTTTAGCACATGGACCACCCCTAGAATTTCCAGTAAACCAGCACCAGCCTGAAGATCACATTCTCATCGAAAGGTGGAAAGAAGAAAAACTCGAACCAGCCTGGGAAGGACCCTACCTTGTGCTGCTAACCACCAAGACTGCTGTTCGTACAGCAAAAAAACGATGGACTCATCACATCCGAGTCAAGAAAGCGCCACCCCCTCCAGAGTCGTGGGCCATAGTCCCAGGGGAAAACCCTACCAAACTAAAGCTAAGAAAAATTTAACTCTTTTAATCTATTATATTACTCTTTCTTCTTTCCTCGTTCTATTGCTGACCATCTAGTTATTAATATAACCAAGTCAATTTCACCTTAAACTGTTGCATTTAATGCTTGCCTTGTTATACCCTGTGGGGACTTACCAAGTCAAAGACAGCTTTCTACTTCAGAAAAGTTCTTCTGTCCCTCCTGAGTCTCCTCAGACTAGGCATTAGTAAACTAGGACCATTTAATCCAGGGAGATTTCAATAAAGATCCCAGTGCCAACCAAGGGTGTTGCCCCCCAATGTAGAGGTTTCATGCCATAGTTGGTCCAACATTCTGTGGACCACTAAAGAGCAAGGATGGACTGCCCCAACTGGTTTTTGTAATTTTCCTAAAACCATACATTCATTTTACTAGAGGATCATAGAAGTTAAAGACTTAAAACAAACTTTAGCAATTAAGATAGGATACCAAGATGCAAATGCCTGGTTAAAATGGATCAAATATTCCATCTGCACGTTAAACAAAAGCAATTGTTATGTTTGTACACATGGCAGGCCAGAGGCCCAGACTGTCCCCCTTCCACTAAGGTGGTCCTCCAGTTGACCAGGCACAGGCTGCATGGTAGCTCTTTTCCAGGATTCTACAGCCTGGAGTAGTAAGTCATGCCAAGCTCTCTCTGCTATATCCCAAAGTCCAGCACCCTGCGGTTCAGCCCCCGAGGGCCATCCAGGTTCTGTCTGCAAACACTAAGTTCACTTCGTGTCTCTCACGGCAGGGAGGAAATTTAGCATTCCTTGGAGACCTGAAAGGATGCAGTGAGCTTAAGAATTTTCAAGAGCTTATCAATCAGTCAGCCCTTGTTCATCCCTGAGCGGATGTGTGGTGGTATTGTGGTGGACCTTTACTGGGCACTCTGCCGAATAACTAGAGTGGCACTTGTGCTTTAGTCCAATTGGCTATCCCTTTCACCCTAGCATTTCATCAACCAGAAGGAAAAAAAATAAGACATCGTAAAGCAAGAGAAGCCCCTTATGGGTCTTTCGATTCTCATGTCTATTTAGATGCAATTGGAGTCCCATGAGGAATACCAGATCAATTTAAAGCTTGAAATCAAATAATTGAAGGATTTGAGTCAATATTTTAGTAGTGACAGTTAATAAAAATGTAGATTAGATAAACTACATCTATTACAACCAACAGCAACGAGCTTTTCATGAGTTAAAAGAAAAACTCATGTTGGCCCCAGCCCTGAGGCTACCTGACCTGACAAAACTCTTTACACTCTATGTGTCAGAAAGAGAAAAAATGGCAGTTGGAGTTTTAACCCAGACTGTGGGGCCCTGGCCAAGGCCAGTGGCCTATCTCTCAAAACAACTAGACAAGGTTTCCAAAGGCTGGCTCCCAGGTCTAAGGGCCCTCGCAGCAAAGGCCCTGTTAGCACAAGAAGCAGATAAACTAACCCTTGGGCAAAAAATGAATATAAACGCCCCCCCCATGCTGTGGTAACTTTAATAAATACCAAAGGACATCATTGGTTAACAAATGCTAGATTAACCAAGTACCAAAGCTTGCTATGTGAAAATCCCCACATAACCATTGAAGTGTGCAACATCCTAAACCCTACCACCTTGCTTCCAGTATCAGAGAGCCCAGCTGAATATAACTGTGTAAAGGTGTTGGACTCAGTTTATTCTAGCAGGCCCAACCTCTGAGACCATCCTTGAACATGAGTAGACTGTAAGTGGTACATGGATGGGAACAGCTTCGCCAACCCCTGCAAAGTGACTCTGAAGAAGACGACAAGCCCTGCTCCAGTCACACCCGGAAGCTGACTGGTCCACGCATGGCCGAAGCAGGAGGAAACTCATCTCAGGACTCATTTTCCTTAAAATTTGGACTTGTACAGTAAGGACTTCAAGTGACCTTCCTCAGACTGAGGGCTATTCCCAGTGTATACATCAAGTCACAGAGGTAGGACAAAATGTTGCTACGGTTCTATTATTATTACTTTTTTTTTTTTTTTTGAGACGGAGTCTTGCTCTGTCACCCAGGCTGGAGTGCAGTGGTGTGATCTCAGCTCACGGCAAGCTCCACCTCCAGGGTTCACACCATTCTCCTGCCTCAGCCTCCCAAGTAGCTGGGACTACAGGCGCCCGCCGCCACGCCCAGCTAATTTTTTGCAATTTTTTTTTTTTAGTAGAGACGGGGTTTCACTGTGTTAGCCAGGATGGTTCGATCTCCTGACCTCGCGATCCACCCGCCTCAGCCTCCCCTAAAGTGCTGGGATTACAGGTGTGAGCCACCGCGCCCAGCCTACGGTCCTATTATTTTACAGTTATTATAAGTGTACTGGAACTCTAAAAAGAACTTGTTTGCATAATGTTATTCTATACAAGGTATGTAGCCCAGGAAATGACCAACCTGATGTGTGTTATGACCCATCTGAGCCTCCCATGACCACAGTTTTTGAAATAAGATTAAGAACTGAAGACTGGTAGGGGCTCATAAATGATACGAGTCAAGTGTTAGCCAAAACAGAAGAAAAAGTGGTGCCCAAACAAGTCACCTTAAAATTTGATGCCTGTGCTGTCATTAATAGTAATAAGTTAGGAATGGGATGTGGCTCTTTTAATTGGGAAAAAGGCTATGTGACCAAAAATAAGTACATTTGTCATGAATTAGGACTGTGTGAAAATGAATGTGGATACTGGTCTTGTGTCATTTGAGCCACTTGGATAAAAGATGAAAAGGATCCAGTCTACCTTCAGAAAGGAAAAAATGGCCCTTCCTGTACTAAGGGACAATGTAACCCCTTAGAGCTAGTAATAACCAATCCCCTTGATCCTCGCTGGAAAGAAAAGGGGGACGTGTAACCCTAAAAATTGATGGAGCTAGACTGGATCTTCAAGTAAATATCCTGGTTTGAAAAGAAGTTTATAAATGCTGTCCTGAGCCAGTATTTCAAACCTTCTATGATAAACTAAATGTGCCAGTACCAGAAATTCCAGGAAAAACAAGAAATTTGTTTTTGCAATTAGCCAAGCATGTAGCACAGTCTCTCAATGTCACTTCATGTTATGTACGTGGAGGAACTGTAATAAGAGATCAATGGCCATCGGAATCCCAAGAATTAGTACCTACAGACCCAGTTCCTGATGAATTCCCAGCTCGAAAGAATCACCCTGATAATTTCTGGGTCCTAAAAGCCTCAATTATTGGACAGTATTGCATAGCTAGAGAAGGAAAAGAATTCACTCACCCGTAGGACGACTTAGTTGTCTGAGACAGAAACTGTATAATGGTACCACAGAAACAGTCACTTGGTGGAGTTCAAATCACACAGAAAGAAATCCATTTAGCAAATTCCCCAAGTTGCAAACTGTGTGAACCCACCCAGAGTCCCACTGGGACTGGACAGTCCGCACTGGATTATACTGGATATGTGGGCATAGAGCTTATGCCAAATTACCTGACCAGTGGGCAGGTAGTTGTGTTATTGGCACTATTAAACCATCTTTCTTCCTACTGCCCATAAAAACAGGCAAAATCCTGGGCTTCCCTGTCTATGCTTCCTGTGAAAAGAGAACATAGCTATAAGAAATTGAAAAAATGATAAATGGCCCCCTGAGAGAATCATACAATATTATGGGCCTGCTACTTGGACACAAGATGGCTTGTGGGGATACCGGACCCCCATTTACGTGATCAACTGAATCATACGGTTACAAGCTGTCTTAGAAATAATCACTAATAAAACCGGCAAAGTCTTGACTATTCTGGCCCGGCAAGAAACTCAGATGAGAAATGCTATCAAAATAGATTAGCTCTCGACTACTTGCTAGCAGCTGAAGGAGAGGTCTGTAGGAAATTTAACCTTACTAATTGCTGCCTACACATAGATAATCAAGGGCAAGTAGTTGAAGACATGGTTAGAGATATGACAAAACTGGCACACGTGCCCGTGCAAGTGTGGCATAGTTTTGATCCTAGGGCCATATTTAGAAAACGGCTCCCAGAGCTAGGAGGATTTGAAACTCTTATAATAAGAGTTATAATAGTAAAAGGAACCTACTTACTGCTTTACTGCTCCCTTGTTTGTTACCTGTACTTCGAATGATAAAAAGCTTCATCGCTACCTTAGTTCACCATAATGCACAAGTGTGCTGTATGAATCACTATCGATCTGTTTTGCAAGAAGACATGGGTAGTGAAAATGAAAGTGAGAACTCCCACTAATAAAATGAGTGAGAGTCTCAAAAGGGGGGAATAAGGGAGGAGACCACCCCTCATATCATCTTATGCCCAATTTCTGCCTCCAAAGAAAGAAGAAGTAAAAACTAAAAGGCAGAAATGAAATCCACAGGCAGACAGCCCGGCGCCGCACCCTGGGCCTGGTAGTTAAAGATCGACCCCTGACCTATTGGTTCTGTTATCTATAGATTACAGACATTGTGTAGAAATGCACTGTGAAAATCCCTACCTTGTTTTGTTCTGATCTAATTACCGGTGCATGCAGCCCCCAGTCACATACCCCCTGCTTGCTCAATCAATCACGACCCTCTCACATGCACCTCCTTAGAGTTGTGAGCCCTTAAAAGGGACAGGAATTGCTCACTTGAGGAGCTCGGCTGTTGAGACAGACGTCCTGCCGATGCCCCCGGCCGAATAAACCCCTTCCTTCTTTAACTCGGTGTCTGAGGAGTTTTGTCTGTGGCTCATCCTGCTACATGAGTGTGTGTGAATGTGTGTGAGAGTGTGTGTGTGAGTGTGTTCATGCAACAGCAGGAGTCTGCAAGAGACTTGGACTTGTCCCCTAAAGGGAGCAGAGGGCTGTTACAGGGTTTCATCTGAACCACACCCTCAGTGCTAAGCAATTGAGGTTTGGGAACCAGCAAGTCGAGAGCAGTTAAGAGGTTCTTGCAAGAACCTAGTGAGAATCTAGTGAGAATCAAGAACCTAGTGAGAATCAAGAGCAGCTGGTGACAATAAAAGAAATGCAGGAGGAGACAGAAATCACTGGAACTCAGTGTCCCCTTTGTTGGTAGTGGAGGGATGGTCCAGGATGATTATAGGATTTCTGGTTCTGGCAATTTTCATGGAAGGTGTTTCTATTTCCTCTGATAGGAATCCAAGTGGAAGAACAGATTTGGGGAAAGTGTTCTCTGTTTCACATGTTGCTTTTTTTAATTTTTTGACAGAGTTTCGCTCTTTGTTGTCCAGGCTGGCATGCAGTGGCACGATTTCAGCTCACTACAACCTCCACCTCCTAGGTTCAAGCAATTCTCCTGTGTCAGTCTCCCAAGTAGCTGGGATTACAGGTGCCTGCCATCACACCCGGCTAATTTTTGTATTTTTAGTAGAGACGGGGTTTCACCATGTTGGTCAGGCTGGTCTCAAACTCCTGACTTCGTGATCTGCCTGCTTTGGCCTCCCAAAGTGCTGGGATTACAAGCGTGAGCCACCGTGCCCAGCAATAATAGGTAACTTCTAAGACCCACAGCCAGTAAGGCACCCAGCTAGGATGTGAACTCCAGTCCTGCCTGAGAACACCTCTCCTATGCCCCCCCCGATTGCCTTGATGCCTTGAGTTAGGACCTCAGGAGTGCACGCCTCTGGAAGTCCTTAGCACAGGCAGCTAAGCCCTGAAGTGGATGCAGTCATCCTGGGAATACCGGGAGAGTAGAATGCAAGGAACATCCACATTTAAGGGGTAGGTGGAGAAATGGAAGGAAACAGAACAGCCAGGAAGGTCAGGAGAAACCAGAAGCCACGGAAAAGAGTTAATACCAGATCACAGTGCTGCCAGGGCCAGGAACCCTCCCTCAGCTCACAAAGTATCAGACTAACTGGCCCAAGCACCCTCCCACCCCAAAGGACACATTCTTCCTTTTGATATGTTAATTGAGGCCATAGGGTTAAGGTCAAACTTTCACTAGCTCAGAGCCTTTGTGTCTCTTTAAATCCGCTTGCATATCTTTGACCCATTATGTACAGATTTTAGAGTTTAACATCTGAGTTAATTATCTTAATTTCAATTTCTGGGAAGATTCTTCCAGGCTGACCTCCTGCTGCATGGGATATGGCAAAATAACTTAGGTCTTTAGACTGAGAGCTTAATTAAAATATGGGCTGTGCTGTGTGACCTTGGCCAAATTACTTAAACCTCCGTGTTGCTGCCTGTGAAATGAGGATAATATAAATTACCTTTAGGGATGGTTATAAGATTAAGAGAAAATGCCTAAGATGTCTAGTTTATAGTATGTGCTGTTATTATTATGTTTAGTGCTTGGCTTTAGGTCCCGATCACCTGGTAAGCTTGTTAATTCTGATGGCCACCTTCTGGGCAACAGAGTGAAATCTGAGCTCCACAAAAACTAAAAAATCAGCCAGATATGGTGGTGCATGCCTGTAGTCCCAGCTATAGGCTGAGGTGGGAGGATCCCTCAAGCCCAGGAGGTCGAGGCTGCAACGAGCCTTGATTGCCGACACTGCATTCTAGCCTGGGCGACAGTGAAACCCTGTCTCAAAAAAACAAGAATTCTGATGGCCCTGTTATACTCCCAGAGCTGGAAATCAGAATCTTAGGCATGGAGCCCAGGTTCTGTATGTTTATCTCCAGGTGATTCTGAGACACATCCAGGGCTGAGAACCACAAGCACACCCTCCCCTCCCCACTCAACCAGGAATTACGTTCTTCTTCTGTTCTCTGTGTATCTTCATACAGAATTTACCACAGTCTATCAGTCAACTGTCTCTTAGTTAGGCAGGTCTGTCTGTCCTATAGCTGGAAATTCTGAGGGTCAGCCCCCTTCTAGACTGGATGTGGTTATTCCCAAATTGGCCATCTACTGAGTTATGCCTCTTCATCCATTACAATAATCTCATTTCAGAGGGGAACCCAAGCTTTTTAATTTATTAATTTATTCACTCATTTGCAGTTGCCCCCTTAAGCCCTCTACAGCATGAATAATTGAGAATTCACATAAATTCTGGGGTGAGGCTAGAACAAATGGAAAGAGAAGTTTAACACAACTTGACCCAAGTCTCCAGGTATTAATAACTGCTCCATAATTAATAATAATATAACAATAGTTATATAGCATGCTTTGTGTCAGGCCTTGTTTTAAGTGCCAGCTAACCACAGGTCGAAGACTTCCTGGATTCCCTAGCAGAGGAATGAATGACATGAAAGGGAAATTCCTCCAGGAAAAAAAAAAATACATTTTTGAGGTTTTCTTTGCCTCACCTCTGATTTCAGACCCATGGTTTCTTTGCTGAGTCATGGAGAAGGGCATTTGGAAAGGGGGAAGGCAGAGGAGTAAGTGTCACCTTCCCATTCCCAGGGCAGCAGAGTCACCAAGGCTAGACAGGCACATTTTCATCCTACCCTAAGTCTCTTCAATGAATAAATAATAATATTAATGAGGCCGGGCGCGGTGGCTCAAGCCTGTAATCCCAGCACTTTGGGAGGCCGAGACGGGCGGATCACGAGGTCAGGAGATCGAGACTATCCTGGCTAACACGGTGAAACCCCGTCTCTACTAAAAAATACCAAAAAATGAGCCGGGCGAGGTGGCGGGCGCCTGTAGTCCCAGCTACTCGGGAGGCTGAGGCAGGAGAATGGCGTAAACCCGGGAGGCGGAGCTTGCAGTGAGCTGAGATCCGGCCACTGCACTCCAGCCTGGGCGACAGAGCGAGACTCCGTCTCCAAAAAAAAAAAAATAATAATAATAATAATAATAATATTAATGAATGCTTGAATGAAAAATTAATAAGTAATTCAACAAGCACTTACTGATTCCCTCTGAAAGCTTTGGAATCAGATATCCCTGGATTTGATTCCTAGCTCTGTCACTTATGAAGGGGAAGTGACTGAGCCTCAGTTTCTTCATCTATAAAATGGTGATGTTTGTTTCAACCTTCAAGCTTGAGGTGAAGGCCAAGTGAGCTAAGACAGGCAAGGATCTTGGCACACAGAGGGCATTCCACAGATGGTAACTCCTGTGTGCCAAGCACTGTGAGGAACACATCAGCAAGTTCCTTCTCAACTCTTGAGTCCAGGTTTCTTAGACAATAACCTGCACATGAATCACTTGGAACTCTGGTAAATGCAGATTCTAATTCAACGCTTCCAGGTAGGGCCCGGGAATCTGCATTTCTATCCATCACCCGCAGCAGCTGCTGGGACACACCTTGAGAAGTGAAGATCACACTTGGAGTCCACACTGAGGCAATTTTTAGCTGTTCTCACTTACAGACTTTCTTATCCATTGTATCAATTTTAGTGCGTCAAAGTGACTTGCAGAACCTGTTAACTATGCAGCTGCGTGATTCTTTCCCCAGACCCCAGAATCAAAGTCTCAGACACACCCTGGTGGTTCTAACCCCCACTAATGTCCACATCCTTCAAGGTGGTTATTTATTTGCCTTCTGCAGCCTTCCCTTCAGTAGGCCAAACCATTCTAAATGCTTCAAATGTTTTTGCACCCAGGATTTTGTAATAAATTCTCTTTAAAAGGTCAGACATTTATGAGAAGGGAGTTTAATTATAAGTCTTTTCTGAATGTAAACCATCTTCATTCCAACTAAAGTGGTAGGAGAGGAGAAGCCATACTGGGAAAGAGTAGAATTTCTTGCTGATTTGACACAAAATGCTGATATCAATGAAGATAACATTTAGCTAACTGTAAATGGGGTATAAAGTGTCATCAATTCAATGAATCACTGTGCACTGGAAAAAATGCCCTAAAATCTTACAGCTCATATATGGAAGAGATTTTGATGTCCTAAATTTGACACTAATCCTAATATCTTTATGACATTACCAATAATGACTTCTGAAGCTGAAATAAGCTTTTCTGGACTATCAATAATAGAAAAAGTTTATAATCAATCATGCTAGAGGAATACTGTTTTTTTTATTCTATGGAAAATATTACAAAATTATTATCATATGAAGATGCAACCAAGAAGGATGCAGCCAAAAAACCTAGGAAAATCAGGCCTGTAATCCCAGTTACTTGGGAGGCTAAGGCAGGAGGATTGCTTGAGCCCCAAAGTCCAAGCTATGATTACACCATCGTACTCCAGCCTGGGTGACAAAGCAAGACTCCACCTCTAAAAAACAACAACAACAAAGACATAGGAAGAAAAGGTATTATAGAGGAGTGTCAAAGAGTTAACATAAATAGTATGTTACTTTTCTGGATTTTGAGATGTTTGTGATCTTGATGTTTCAGCTTTTTCTAATATGTTGTGATTTCATTTCAAAATCTAAATAAATATTAACGTTTATATCTTTTATATCTGTGATTTTGTAATGTTTCTGTATTGGGTTTTTGTGTCTGTTTGTTTGTTTGTTTTGACACGGAGTCTCACTCTGTCACCCACGCTGGGGTGCAGTGGTGCGATCTCTGCTCACTGCAACCTCCACCTCCTGGATTCAAGCAATTCTCCTGCCTTCGCCTCATGAGTAGCTGGGATTACAAGCACGTGCCACCATGTCTGGCTAATTTTTGTATTTTTAGTAGAGACAGGGTTTTGTCGTGTTGGCCAGGCTGGTCTCAAACTCCTGACCTCAAGTGATCCGCCTGCCTCGGCCCCTCAAAGTGCTGGGATTACAGGTGTTAGCCACCATGCCTGGCCTCTGTATTGTTGTTTATGGAGGGCTCCCCAGATTACATAAGCTTTAGACCCCATAAAACCAGAATCTTCACGCCTGTAATCGCAGCACTTTGGGAGGCTGAGGTGAGCGGATCACGAGGTCAAGATATCGAGACCATCCCGGCCAACAGGGTGAAACCCTATCTTTACTAAAAATACAAAAATTAGCTGGGTGTGGTGGCACGCACCTGTAGTCCCAGCTACTAGGGAGGCTGAGGCAGGAGAACCGCTTGAACCCGGGAGACGGAGGTTGCAGTGAGCCGAGATGGCACCACTGTACTCCTGCCTGGTGACCGAGTGAGACTCTGTCTAAAAAAAACAAAAAACAAAAAACAAAAACAAAAAAAAACAGAATCTACCCTGGGTATACTTGAAAGCACATGAATTTTGGTGTCCTATCTGGGCTTAAATCACAGATCTACCACTTGCTTCTTGTGTGCTGTGTAGCCTGAGAAAAGTTACTCAGTCTCCCTGAATCTCAGTTATTTGCTCTAAAATGGAATGGTGAGCTGGACACAGTGATGAATGCCTGTAGTCCCAGCTACTTGGGAGGCTTAGGTGGGATTGCTTAAGCCCAGGAGTTCAAGTCTAGCCTAAGCAACATAGCAAGACCTTGTCTCTAAGAAAAATAAACTAAAATAGGCCAGGCGTGGTGGCTCACGCCTGTAATCCCAGCACTTTGGGAGGCCAAGGCGGCGGATCACGAGGTCAAGAGATTGAGACCATCTTGGCCAACATGGTGAAACCCCGTCTCTACTAAAAATACAAAAATTAGCTGGGCGTGGTGGCACGCACCTGTAGTCCCAGCTACTTGGGAGGCTGAGGCAGGAGAATCGCTTGAACTCAGGAGGCGGAGGTTGGAGTGAGCCAAGATTATGCCACTGCACTCCAGCCTGGTGACAGAGCAAGACTCCGTCTAAAAAATTAAAATAAAATAAAATAAATAAAAATAAAAAACAAAATGGGATGGTAATATCTATCTTGCAGGCTTGTCTTGAGAATTAAATAAGATGCTGAATGCAAAGTGCCCATTTTGTGGCCATCTTAATAAGCCTGTGGTAAGAAGACAATCGAGACAGTGAAAGGTTCATTTGAGGTCACACAGCAGAGGGAATGTCCTTTAGAAAGAAATCTGGATTTCAAGTTTATATTAACAACCTCACTTCCTCTCAATCTCCCAACCCTTTCAAAACAGGAAGTAAAAAGCAAGCCTGTATTATGGAAGTAAATCTAACCCATCCTTTCCTCTTCACCAAAGACAAGTCATAGAGACGTCCCCGCACACCACACCCCTGCACTTCCACGTGGGGAAAGTTAATTGGGTGCCCCACTGACAGTGCCTGTGAGAAATAATGAATCAGATGAAATTGAGAAATACTTGGCCTTTTGGGGTTTTTTTGAAACCATCTATTTGGTTACCAGTTTTGTGTTCTCTTTTTTTCCACCAAGTCAACCCCAAAATTCTCTTTTTTCCACAAACTTGCTCCAGTTTCTTTTTTTTTCTTTTCCCCTTGAGACAGAGTCTTGCTCTGTCACCAAGGCTGGAGTGCAGTGGCGTGATCTCGGCTTACTGCAACCACCACCTCCCAGGTTCAAATGATTCTCCTGCCACAGCCCCCTGAGTAGCTGGGATTACAGGTGCGCGCCACCATGCCCAACTAATTTTTGTATTTTTAGTAAGGATGGGGTTTCACCATGTTGGCCAGGCTGGTCTCGAACTCCTGACCTCAGGTGATCCACTAGCCTCCCTCAGCCTCCCAAAGTGTTGGGATTACAGCCATGAGCCATCGCGCCCAGCCTCCAGTTTCTTTAGAATCATTATTTCATTTCATTCTCACAGTGGCTCTAGATAAGTATTTAGTTTTTCGGTTTTGTTTTGCTTTTAGAGAGAGGGTCTAACTACGTTGCCTAGACTGGACTTGAACTCCTGGGCTCAAGTGATCCTCCCGCCTCAGTCTCTTGAGTAGCTGGGACTACAGGTAGCTGCCACTGAGCCTGGCTCCAAGATGGTAAGTATTTATAACCCCCATTTTGTGGATAAGGAAACAGACTCAGAGAGGTGGAGTACCTTACCTGGATATGAATCCGGGTCTGCCTGGCATCAGAACCCAGGTTCTTTTTTTTTTGAGATGGAGTCTCGCTCTGTCACCAGGCTGGGGCACAGTGGCATGATCTTGGCTCACTGCAACCTCCGCCTCCCAGGTTCTAGCAATTCTTCTGCCTCAGCCTCTCGAGTAGCTGCAACTACAGGCGTGTGCCACCACGCCCAGCTAATTTTTGTATTTTTAGTAGAGACGGGGTTTCACCACGTTGGCCAGGATAGTCTCGATCTCTTGACCTCATGATCTGCCTGCCTCGGCCTCCCAAAGTGCTGGGATTGCAGGTGTGAGCCACCGTGCCCGGCCTTCCTTTTTCTTTATTTTTGGTGTGATCACACATTGCATTTACTTGTTGTATCTCCTTAGTCTCATTTGCCCCAGTTTTAAAATAAGGTAGGAAAGAGATACTTCCAGAATCCTTTGGAGTTCTAACATTCTGTGAGTCCAACCTGTATACACATAATTCAGCTAACTGAATGTGTTCGTGCTGATTTTTCTGAAGATTTCCCCCTAGAACTACAACGTCCTCTGCTTATACTACATTATGAAGGCTGCAAATAATATGTGGTGGTTAGCATGATGTGGCCAAGGAGTTTAGATAGCCTTGGCTCTGAATCCCAGCTCCATCAAGCCCTGGTTATGTGACCTTGGACACATAACCAGGCTTCACCTCTTAAAGCCTCCTTTTCCTCCTTTATAAAATGGTGGTTGCATAAAGGTCCCCATCACCTAAAGCTATTGTGACAGAGATGGTGCCTGGAAAGTGCACAGTATTGTGCTGAGGACTCAGCATTACTACGTTTGATAACCTCAGGCCACCTTGTCTGTTTTGGGCCTGAATGTAGAATTTGAGGGGATAACGTCAAAGGGAGACTGAGTGCAATGGCTCATGGCTGTAATCCTAGCCCTTTGGAAGGCTGAGATGGGAGGATCGCTTGACCTCAGGAGTTTAAGAACAGCCTGGACAAGAGAGTGAAACCCCATCTCTACAAAAAATTTATGTATATATTTAAACATTTTAAAATATATTTGTATTTAAAAAGTTAAAAAATATATATATATGACTGAGTTGGAGAGGGGCAGAAGGGGCAAGGGACATGGGATAGCCAGATGGTGTGATTCCAGATGAATGCACATGGCTGAGCTGGGGAAGAGAACAGCTTTCCTCTCTGCCCAACCCCACCCATGTGTGTCTGGGTAATGTCAATGAGATGTTGGGCTGGAAAGTGGTAGAGAACACTAAAATATCCAAAGGAGGAATTACAGGTATTTCTGAAATGCATCCCCAAATTTTCTATCTCAGCAGGCAATGACAAATCCCTAGGGTAATACACACTCTGTTCTTCCCTTCTCTCTAACACTGGCACAATTCCTAATCCGAATTTCATTCTCCACTTAAGCAGTCAATCCAAAGCCTCCAATTCTTCCAGCCCCTGAAAGTTCAGCTTATCTGCCCTAAAACCTTTAAAATAAACAAACGGATAAACCAAACAACATTCCTGCCATTTCTCTTTTTTAAAATCTTAGCATTTTATAATAGTTTAAAAATGGAAACAACCAAAATATCTAACCATAGAGGATTCATTAAATAATTACAACCTTATAATAGAATATTGTTCTATAATAGAAAATTGTACTATGTTATATAGACTACTGTACTATATGTTCCATATTATTATTGAATATTAAAAGCAACTGTGGATGTATAGATAGAGTAGAGTAGTGGTTATCACTGTTAAGTCCTAGAGTTGGACTGATTTGGGTTTAATTCCCAGATCCATCATGTACCAGCTGCATGACCTTGACAAGTCTTGCTCTGCCTTAGTTGTGCATTGGAAAAATGACAATAATAATAAAAAGCTCTGATTTCACTGTCAGATTTTCTGCCTGGTTTAAATCCTGGTTCTGTCACTTTCTAATAGCTGTACAATCTTAGGCTTTCTGTTGCTCAGTCTTCTCATGTATAAACAGGATATACCACACAGGGTTTTCTCCTGGGTGAGAATTAAAAGAGATAACACATGTAAAACCCTTAAAACAGTGCCTAGTAGGCGGGCACAGTGGCTCACGCCTATAATCCCAACACTTTGGGAGGCTGAGGTGGGTGGATCACCTGAGGTCAGGACTTCGAGACCATCCTGGCCAACATGGCAAAAACCCATCTCTACTAAAAATACCAAAATTAGCCGGGCGTGGTGGTGTGCACCTGTAATCCTAGCTACTCGGGAGGCTGAGGCAGGGGAATCGCTTGAACTTGGGAGGTGGAGGTTGCAGTGAGCTGAGACCGTGCCGTTGCACTCCAGCCTGGATAACAGAGCAAGACTCCATCTCAAAACAAAACAAAACAAGAACAGTGCCTAGCACAACTCATGTGATACTATAATTCTTGCACCCAAACCCCACTTCCAACTCCACGAGGGACTTCTAAATATAAAGGCACATCCAAGTCACTTAGAGTGCACCATCTTGAAAAGGAACACCTGTGCTATTCCAGATGTATAATATCAGCATGCATCCATCTCAGGTGGGCTTTCTGGCAGGGGGTATCATCATCATTAAGAACTGGTTAACCAGGTACCAGCCCCCTCCCCTCTAATAGGAGTAGCTGGGGGTTGCTAGGGCTCACTCAGTGTACAGTGAGCCCATTATGGTGAATTCTGCCTTTGAACTTGACTGGAAACCCACAGCTGTCTGCAGAGGGCTCCTGATGGAGGGTCCCAAGTGCCCACGCTATTACTCAACAACAGCCCAACTTAGCCGGGTCACAGAAAGGCAGCCACCTGTTGAACCCACAGCACCGTTCAGTTCCCATCTTAGTTCTTCCTCTGGGTAAACTCTGACACTATTATCAATTTAAGCCCAAAAGGGTGGGGGTGGGTGGCCAATCTGGTATTTCTCTTAAGCCTAACTGTCAATTCCCCACAGTTCTTTTTTATTTTTTTGAGATGGAGTCTAGCCCTGTTGCCCAGGTTGGAGTACAATGGTGCGATCTTGGCTCACTGCAATCTCCACCTCCCAGATTCAAGCAATTCTCCTGCATCAGACTCCCGAGTAGCTGGGATTACAGGCACCTGCCACCACGTCTAGCTAATGTTTGTATTTTTCAGTAGAGACGGGGTTTCACTGTGTTGGCCAGGCTTGTCTCAAACTCCTGACCACGTGATCCACCTGCCTCGGCCTCCCAAAGTGCTGGGATTACAAGCATGCGCCACCGTGCCCGGCCCCCCATGGTTCTTGGCTTCCAACAGAATTAGGGTAATTCATATGGTACATTATACTTTTCAAAGAGTTTATACACACATGATTGTCATAATTTACAAGTATATAATGTTTAACTATTTTATAAAGCACTTTCTCTTCCACTAACCGATTCATCTTCACAAGAACACTGTGAGCTTCGAGTTGGAGAAACTCAAGCAAGGGAGAGGTGAAACCGTGGGGACTGGTGTTGCCTATGGAGGTTGGCTCTGAGGCCACATGGGTGGTGCGACCCGAGGGAAGGTATCTCATTCCCGGGCCCACCTCCTCAGCCTCACAGGCTCCAAAATGTAAGCTGGCAGTACATCCAGAGTGGCCCCTACTCCCAGGCTGGACTCATGGTAACCAGCGCCCCAAGACTGCGGCACACCCCCACGGCAAAGTCTAAACAGATGGTGGTAAACAGGTGCTGGGGGCCTCGGCTGGCACATTCTCTTACTGTAGGCTCTTCCCCAGGGGTGGTCAGTGGGGAATCCCAAGAGGACTCACTTGGTGGGTGATGAAGGAGAATTAACGGAGGCAGCCAAAGGGTTCCAGTGTTGGGGACTCACTGGGAGTAGTGAAAATTGCCAGGCCACGCCAGGCTACCTCTCCACTCACTGATTTCTTGCTTGCTTGACTTTTTTTTTTTCAAGTATCCAGGGCTAATGAACCTTTCTTCCTAGATATGTGAATTTTGTGGGCTAGTGACAATCAGGCCTTGATTGGAAGCCATTCTGTTTTTGTTTTTTGTTTTTGTTTTTGAGACAGGGTCTTGCTCTGTCACTGAGGCTGGAGTGTGGTGGCCCGATCACAGCTCACTGCAGCCTCAACCTCTCGGGCTCAAGCAGTCCTCCCAGATCCTCAGAGGGTTGAGGCAGGAGGATCACTTGAGCCCAAAAGTTCAAGACCAAGTCTGGGCAACATACCAAGACTCTGTCTCTAAAAAAAAAAATTAAAAATTAGCTTGGTCTGCCCAGGTGCTGTGGCTTACACCTGTAATCCCAGCACTTTGGGAGGCCGAGGCAGGCGGATCACCTGAGGTCAGCAGTTAGAGACCAGCCTGGCCAACATGGTGAAACCATGTCTCCACTAAAAATACAACATTAGCTGGGCGTGGTGGCATGAGCCTGTAGTCCCAGCTACTCAGGAGGCTGAAGCAGCAGAATCACTTGAACCTGGGAGGCGGAGGTTGCAGTGAGCCGAGATCTCGCCACTGCACTCCAGCCTGGGTGACAGAGTGAGACTCTGTCTCAAAAAAAAAAAAAAAATTAGCTGGGTGTGGTAACACACACCTGTTGTCCCAGATACTCTGGGGCTTGAGATAGGAGGATGGCTTGAGCCAGGGAGTGTGTTGCAAGTCTGTGCAACACAGCGAGACCACCATCTCCATAAAAACTTCAAAAATTAGCCAGGTGTGGTGGCACACACCTCTAGTCCCAGATACTTGGGGAGCTGAGGTGGGAGGATTGCTTGAGCTGACAAGGTCAAGGCTACCGTGAGCCGTGACTGAGCCACTGCACTCCAGTCTGGGTGACAAAGTGAGACCCCCATCTCTGAAAATAAAAAGTCTCTCACCCATACTGGACTCAAACTCCTGAGTTTAAGCCCCTCTAGTAGCCGGGACTACAGGCATGCACAACTGCACCCAGCTCATCCATTCTGTTTTGATTACGTTGTCTACCTCTCAGAGTCTGGTTCTTTCCAGCTCAGGTAGAAGTAAGGGAGGGAGGGAGAGATGCATCTCTGTGGCTTTTAGATGCATTATTCTTATTCCCATTTTATATATGAAGAAATTGAGGCTCTGAGAAGTTGTGATAACAAAACTGTCTTTGATATATGAAGGATATCAGACTATAAGCTCCTGGGGGCTAGATACCCCCCAGACTCACCTCAATAACGCCTCCTGGCCCACAGCACACAGCACAGAGCTTTCCCATTAGCGTACACTTGCTAATTTGAATGGAAGAATGCTTGAGGTTGCTGTTTGTTCAGGGTCATAGGGCAGCAGTCCCTAAACCAGACTGACTCACTGCCAGGAGCATATATGCAAAGAACTGTACAACAGTTGTAGTAGCAGAGCTGTGCTGATCCGCCTACATCTTTTACCCACTCTCCTATCCAAAAGCTCACGTTTGTTGAATGACTCATTGGCATAAGGAATCCAGCCTGCAACCCTGAGAGAATCTCAGGGTCAGAAAGGGGTCTCAGAGGCACCTAATTCAACCTAACCAAAATATTCATTTTCCCCACAACCATACTTCCCAGAAATTTACATTTCAAAGACCAATAAAATTTCCCCCAAAATTTTGAGACCAAAAAGTAAGATTGTTGCCAACTAAGGTTATGAGAGAAAAAAAACCCATAGTCTATATATACTACATTTCATAAAATAAAGAATGCCTGAACACAAAACCCTTGAGGAAGACTCAGAGCAAACAACTGTATTTTTTTTCTTTTTTGAGATAGAGTCTGGCTCTCTCTCCCAGGCTGGAGTGCAATGGTGCTATCTTGGCTCACTACAACCTCCACCTCCCAGGTTCAAGTGATTCTCCTGCCTCAGCCTCCAAAGTAGCTGGGATTACAGGCGCCTGCCACGACACCCAGCTAATTTTTGTATTTTTAGTAGGGACGGGGTTTCACCACGTTGGTCAGGCTGGTCTCAAACTCCTGACCTCAGGTGATCCACCCACCTCGGCCTCCCAAATTGTTGAGATTACAGGCGTGAGCCATCGTGCCCAGCCAACTGTACTTTAAATGGAATGCATTTTCTTATATGAAAAATTCAGGCCAGGCACGGTGGCTCACGTCTGTAATCCTAGCACTTTGGGAGGCCGAGGCGGGCAGATGACAAGGTCAGGAGATGGAGACCATCCTGGCTAACACGGTGAAATCCCGTCTCTACTAAAAAAAAAAAAAAAAAAAATTAGCCGGGCGTGGTGGCAGGTGCCTGTAGCTACTCGGGAGGCTGATGCAGGAGAATGGCGTGAACCCAGGAGGCAGAGGTTGCAGTGAGCTGAGATCGCGCCACTGCACTCCAGGCGACAGAGCAAGACTCCATCTCAAAAAAAAAAAAAAAAAAAGAAAGAAAGAAAAATCAGTGCATCATCTGATGGACGCTAATTTGGAACCACAGTCCTTTACTAGCCTCCCGAAGGGTCCACGAAGCCCTTGTTTGAACTTCTTCAATGATGGAGAGCTCATGGTTTTTGAAACAGCCCAATTATTTTCAAAAACTCTAACCTCCCAGCCTAGCCAACATTGTGAGACCCCATCTCTACTAAAAATACAAAGATTAGCGGCCGGGCGCGGTGGCTCAAGCCTGTAATCCCAGCACTTTGGGAGGCCGAGACGGGCGGATCACGAGGTCAGGAGATCGAGACCATCCTGTCTAACACGGTGAAACCCCGTCTCTACTAAAAATACAAAAAATTAGCCGGGCGAGGTGGCGGGCGCCTGTAGTCCCAGCTACTCGGGAGGCTGAGGCAGGAGAATGGCCTAAACCCGGGAGGCGGAGCTTGCAGTGAGCTGAGATCGGGCCACAGCACTCCAGCCCGGGCAACAGAGCGAGACTCCGTCTCAAAAAAAATAAAAATAAAAAAAAAAGATTAGCTAGGCATGGTGGCACAAGCCTGTAGTCCCAGCTACTTGGGAGGCTGAGGTGGGAGGATCACTTGAGCTCAGGAGGCAGAGGTTGCAGTGAGCCGAGATTACACCACTGCACTCTAGCCTGGGTGACAAAAAGAGACCCTGTCTCAAAAAAAGAAAAAAACTCCAACCATTAAGATTTTTTTAAATGTGTGATACACATGCTCCTTTTATAAAAAATCAAACTGTTAGGGATAATGCTTCAGCAATGACCTTTGTCTACCCACTCTACTTCAGCACATGTTCTGCATCTTGTTTTCCTTTTCTCTCTCGGCAATATCTTGGGTATTTTTTTGTTTTTTGTTTTTGTTTTGAGACAGAGTCTTGCTCTGTCGCCGAGGCTGGAGTGCCGTGGAGTGATCTCAGCTCACAGTTTACCTTGGAATATCTATCGTGAATCCACCTTGCAGCATCTGCACAATGACCTCGGAAATCCGAGCCACACGAATTTCTCTCCCACACAAATGGGAAAGCCTATATCTGGACCTCCCTGCTTCATGCTACCCTCCGTGGAGACTGTTTCCAATACAGCAAAGAGTCTTTTTTTTTTTTTTTTTTATTGAGATGGAGTTTCACTCTTTTGCCCAGGCTGAAGTGCAATGGCGTGATCTCAGCTCACTGCAATCTCCACCTCCTGGGATTCAAGTGATTCTCCTGCCTCAGCCTCCCAAGTAGCTGGGATTACAGGTGCCTGCCACCACACTCAGCTATTTTTTTTTTGTATTTTTAGTAGGGATGGGGTTTTGCCATGTTGGTCAGGCTGGTCTCGAACTCCTGACCTCAGGTGATCCACCTGCCTCGACTTCCCAAAATGCTGGGATTATAGGCATGAGCCACCATGCCCAGCCAGAGTTCTTTTTAAAGGTAGATTAGAGCAAACCTTTTTTTTTTTTTTTTTTTTTTTTTTTTTGAGACAGGGTCTTGCTTTCTCACCCAGGCTGGAGTGCAGTGGCGTGATCATAGCTCATAGCTCACTGCTGCCTTCAATTCCTGGGCTCAAGCAATCCTCTTGCCTCAGCCTTCCAAGTAGCTGGGACTACAGGCTGCCACCACACCTGGCTAATTTTTTTTTGGCATGGGGGTTGGGGGAAGACAGGGTCTCACTCTTACCAAGGCTGGAGTAGAGTGGCGCAATCATGGCTCATGGCAGCCTCAACCTTCTGGGCTCAGGTGATCCTCCCATCTGAGCATTCTAAGTAGCTGGGACTACAGGCCCGTGCCACCATGCTGGGCTAATTTTTGTATTTTTTGTAGAGATGAGGTTTCACCATGTTTACCTGGCTGATCTCAAACTCCTGGGCTCAAGTGATCTGCCCACCTCAACCTCCCAAAGTGCTGGGATTGCAGGCATGAGCCACTGCATCTGCATGCCCGGCTAATTTTTCAATTTTTGTAGAGATGGGGGGCTCTCAGCCTGGCGTGGTGTCTCTTGCCTATAATCCCAGCACTTTGTGAGGCCGAGGCAGGTGGATCACTTGAGGCCAGGAGTTTGAGACCAGCCTGGCCAACATGACTAAACCCTGTCTCTCTAATACAAAAATCAGCCGGGTGTGGTCGTGAGCACCTGTAATATCAGCTACTAGGGAGGCTGAGGCATGGGAACCACTTGAACCCAAGAGGCAGAGATTGAGCCACTGCATTCCAGCCTGGGTGACAGAGTGAGACTCTGTCTCCAAAAAGGAAAAAAAAAAAAAAGAGAGAGAGAGGGGGTCTCACCATCTTGCCCAGCTGGTCTCAAACTTGTGATCCTCCTGCAATGGCCTCACAAAGTGCTGGGACTGCAGGCATGAGCCACTGCACCTGGCCTTATTTCTTGCCATAAAGGCATCCGATGACTTTCTATCACATTTACAATAAAATCCCAAATGCCAGGCCCAGGCTATCTGTGTGACCTCATTTTAAAATTTGTTATTATTTATTTATTTATTTATTTTGAGATGGAGTCTAGCTCTGTTGCCCAGGCTGGAGTGCAATGGCACGATCTCAGCTCACTGCAACCTCCGCCTTCTGGGTTCAAGCGATTCTCCTGCCTCAGCCTCCTGAGTAGCTGGGATTACAGGTGCACGCTACCACACCTGGCTAATTTTTGTATTTTTAGTAGAGATGGGGTTTCACCCTGTTGGTCAAGCTGGTCTCAAACTCCTGACCTTGTGATCTACTCGCCTCAGCCTCCCAAAGTGCTGGAATTACAGGCGTGAGCCACTGCACCTGGCCATTTTTATTTTTTTAACATGGCTACTAAAATTACATATGTGGCTATTTATTTTTCTATTGGATAGAGCTGCCTTAGGCCACTGATTCTGCATCCCGACTGTACATTGAAATCACCTAAGCAACTTAAAAAATACCCATGACTGGGCTTTACCTCCAGAGTTTATGATTTGGTTGGCCTGGAATGCGTCTGGGGCATTGGGAATTTTTAAGCTCCATCGGGTGACTCTAATATCCAGGGAGACTTGAGAACCACCACACAACTAGATTTTCCTATGACACCCCACTCAGGTCTCAGCTCTAACATCACTGCCCCAGAAAGGCATTCTCTGAGCCCAGTGAAAATGGCGCCATCATGCCCAGGCAGTCACTGTCGATGCCCAGGCCCTGCATTATCTTTCTTCATAATGTTTTCACTGCCACACATTATATAACATGCTTATTTGTTTGTCTGCCTGTGTTCTGACTCCCCCATTGGAATGTAAGTTCTCCAAGGACCAAGAGTGTATCTTAGCCCTGCAGTATTCAGCACCCAGAGCAATGCAGAATGAGGAAGTGGTGCTCAATAATTTTTTTTTTTTTTTTTTTTTGATACAGGGTCTCTCTCTGTTGCCCAGGCTGGAGTGCCGTGGTGCCATCTTGGTTCACCACAACCTCTGCCTCCCAGGCTCAAGTGATTCTCCTGCCTCAGCCTCCCAAGTAGCTGGGAACAAAGGTGCCTGTAGTCTCAGCTACTTGGGAGGCTGAGGCAGAAGAATTGCTTGACCTGGGAGGCAGAGGTTGCAGTAAACCGAGATCGCGCCACTGCACTCCAGCCTGGGCGAAAAAAAAATCAGCACTTTGGGAGGCCGAGGTGGGCGGATCACCTGAGATCAGGAGCTCGAGACAAGTCTGGCCAACGTGGCGAAATCCCGTCTCCACTAAAAATACAAAATTAGGCCGGGCGCGTTGGCTAACACCTGTAATCTCAACACTTTGGGAGGCCGAGGCGGGCAGATCACGAGGTCAGGAGATCGAGACCATCCTGGAGAACACGGTGAAACCCTGTCTCTACTAAAAATACAAAAAAATTAGCCGGGCGTGATGGCGGCGCCTATAGTCCCAGCTACTCGGGAGGCTGAGGCAGGAGAATGGCGTGAACCCGGGAGGCGGAGCTTGCAGTGAGCCGAGATCACGCCACTGCACTCCAGCCTGGGCGCCAGAGCGAGACTCCGTCTCAAAAAAAACAAAAAACAAAAAACAAATTAGCCGGGCATGGTGGTGCATCCCTGTAATCCCAGCTACTCGGGAGGCTGAGGCAGGAGAACCGATTTAACCCTGGAGGTGGAGGTTGCAGTGAGCTGAGAGTGCGCCACTGCATTTCAGCCTGGGTGACAAGAGCGAAACTCCGTCTCAACAATAACAACAACAACAAAACAACAACAAATCCTTCAAAAATACCTGGGTTGAAAAAAGGATTCCTACCACATTAAAATAAAATACAAAACATGGGTGGGGAGGTGTTGGGGGAAGTGTGGTGCTGATGTGTTCTATCTACTGATCTAGCGTCCTGTGCTTGTTGCATGACAGCTATGACTTGTGCCCCTGTTTTACACCCAGAGAGAAATACTCTAAAATATTACTATTGGTCATCTCTATATAGATGGTTAGGGGTGATTTTAAATCCTTTCTTTAAAAATACTATCTATTTTCTACAAAGACATGTTGCATTTCTATACTTAGGAAAAAGTGAAAAAAATTTAAATCTCACTCCTACTAAAAATGACCCTGGCCAGGCAGGGTGGTTCACGCCTGTAATCCTAGCACTTTGGGAGGCCAAGGTAGGCGGATTACCTGAAGTCAGGAGTTGAAGACCAACCTGACCAACATGGAGAAACCCTGTCTCTATTAAAAATACAAAATTAGCTGGGTGTGGTGGCACATGCCTGTAATCCCAGCTACTTGAGAGGCTGAGGCAGGAGAATCGCTTGAACCCAGGAGACAGAGGTTGCGGTGAGCCAAGATCACACCATCTGCTCCAGCCTGGGCAATAAGAGCAAAATTCCGTATCAAAAAAGAAAAAAAAAAAAGAAAAAGGAAAAAAGATCCCGACTTGTTATAGGTCTTTTGGAAAGCAACTTATCAAGGCTTTTAAAAATATTCCAAGGCCGGGTGCGGTGGCTCAAGCCTGTAATCCCAGCACTTTGGGAGGCCGAGACGGACGGATCACGAGGTCAGGAGATCGAGACCATCCTGGCCTGGCTAACACGGTGAAACCCCGTCTCTACTAAAAAAATACAAAAAACTAGCCAGGCGAGGTGGCGGGCGCCTGTAGTCCCAGCTACTCGGGAGGCTGAGGCAGGAGAATGGCATAAAACCAGGAGGCGGAGCTTGCAGTGAGCCAAGATCGCACCACTGCACTCCAGCCTGGGCAACAGAGCGAGACTCTGTCTCAAAAAAAAAAAAAAAAATTCCAAATATCTTCCGTTGTCAGACAAGGAAAAAAATCTCTATCTATCTATCTATCTATCTATCTTTTATCTATCTATCTATCTTTTATCTATCTATCTATCTATCTATCTATCTATCTATCTATCTTTAAACCAGGCATAGGAAATGTTTGAAAAAAATTCCATAGCAAATCCTTAACAGTGATCACTCCTGTGGAGTCTGTCTGGGGAAAGTGGGTGTTGAGAGACTTTTACTTTTTTTTTTTTTTTTTTTAATAGAGACAGGGTCTTGCCATGTTGCCCAGGCTGGCCACTGACTCCTGGTCTCAAGTGATCCCCCTGCCTCAGCCCCCTAGAGTGCTGGCATTACAGGTGTAAGCCACCGTGCCCAGCCAACTTTCACTTCTTTACTTGGTATATTTCTACACAGTTTGTTTATTTAACAACGAACATATGCTGCTTTCAAAATCAAACACACACACACACACACACACACACACACACAATATCAAACCTTTGACCAGAACCCTCTCTAATCCTCTATCTTAAAAAAGAAATCTTAAAAACAGAAAGCATCAGGCTCAGATAGGTTTACTGGAATTTTTTTTTTTTTTTGCTTTGAGACAGAGTATCGCTCTGTTGCCCAGACTGGAGTGTGGTGGCATAATCTGAGCTCACTGCAACCTCTGCCTCCCAGGTTCAAGTGATCCTCCTGCCTCAGCCTCCTGAATAGCTGTGACTACAGGCACCTGCCACCACTCCTGGCTAATTCTTGTACTTTTAGTTGAGATGGGGTTTTACCATGTTGGCCAGGCTGGTCTCGAACTACTGACCTCAGGTGATTGTCCAACCTTGGCCTCCCAAAGTGCTGGGATTAGAGGTGTGAGCCACTGCACCTGGCCTTACTGGAAAATTCTAGCAAACATTTAAGAAAGAAATTATACAAATTCTCTACAATCTCTTTCAGAAGACAAAGGCAGAGGAAATCCTTCTTAACTCATTCTATAAGGCCAGCATTATCCTAATATCAACGGCAGACACAAATGTTAGAAGAAAAGAAAACTACAGACCAATATCTCCTATAAACACAGATACAAGAATCCTCAACAAAATATAAGCAAATTTTATCTTACAATGTATAAAAAAATTACACACTATGAGGAAGTGGGATATAGCTCAGGTATGCAAAGCTGGTTCAACATCTGAACATCAATTAATGTAATCCACCACATCAATAGACTGAAAAAGAAAAATCACATGATCACATCAAGAGATGCAGAAAAAGCACGGATGAAATCAAACATCCATTCATGATAAAAACTCACCAAATTACGAATAAAGGGGAACTTTCTCAACTTGATAAAGAACATCTGCAAAAAACCTACAGCTAACATCATACTCAATGGTGGGAAACTAGAAGCTTTCCCACAAAGACCAGGAACAAGAGAAGGATGTTTTCTCTCACCACTTTCTTTCAACATTGTACTGGAAGTCCAGTATTATATAAGTATACTTATACTTATAATGCAAGTATACTTATATAATGCAATAAGAGAAAATAAAAAGCATAAGATGGGGAAGGAAGAAATAAAATTATCTTTGTTTGAAGATAAAATTATTATTTATGTAGAAATCCAAAAGAATAGACCAAAAAAAATCCTTCTGTGACTAATAAGCAATTATAGTAAGTTGCAGGATATAAACTTTTTATTTATTTATTTATTTTATTTACTTTTTTGAGATGGAGTCTCCCTCTGTCACCCAGGCTAGAGTGCAGTGGTGCAATCTCAGCTCACTGCAACCTCCACCTCCCCAGTTCAAGCAATTCTCTGCCTCAGCCTCCCGAGCAGCTGGGATTACAGGCACCCACCACCATGCCTGGCTAATTTTTGTGTTTTTAGTAGAGTTTCATTATATTGGCCAGGCTGGTCTCGAACTCCTGACCTCGTGATCCACCTGCCTCAGCCTCCCAAAGTGCTGGGATTATAGATGTGAGCCACCATGCCCGGCTGTGAGCCACCGTGCCCAGCCTATTTATTTATTTATTTATTGAGACAGGGTCTGCTCTTTCACCCAGGCTGTAGTGCAGTGGCGCATTCTCGGCTCACTGCAACCTCTACCTCTGGGATTCATGAGATTCTTGTGCCCCGGCCTCCCAGGCATGCGCCACCACGCCTGGCCAATTTTTGTATTTTTAGTAGAGATGGGGTTTCACCATGTTGCCCAGGTTGGTCTCGAACTCCCAAGCTCAGGCAATCCGCCCACCTCAGCCTCCCAAAGTGCTGGGATTATAGGCCTGAGCCACTGTGCCCAGCCAAGGATATAAAGTTAATGTATAAAAGTCAAAGCCAGGCACAGTAGCACACACCTGTAGTCCCAGCTACCCAAAAGGCTGAGGCAGGAGGATTGCTTGAGCCCAGAAGTTTGAGGTCAGCCCGGACAGCATAGTGAGACCCCATCTCTTTAAAAAAGTCAATCATGACCGGGTATGGTGGCTTATGCCTGCAATCCCAGCACTTTGGGAGACTGAGGCAGGTGGATCACCTGAGGTCAGGAGTTCGAGGCCAACCTGACCAACATGAAGAAACTCTGTCTCTACTAAAAATATAAAAATTAGCTGGGCGTGGGCTAATTTTGATCCAGCACATATACAGGTGGTGGGCGCCTATAGTCCCAGCTGCTTGGGATGCTGAGGCAGGAGAATTGCTTGAGCCCGGGAGGCGGAGGTTGCAGTGAGCTGAGATTGTGCCACTGTACTCCAGCCTGGGTAACAGAGTGACACTCCATATCAAAAAAAAGAAAAAAAGTCAATCATTTCCTATATACTAGCAATGAACAAGTGGAATTTGAAATGAAAAACACATTACCATGTATATTAGAACTCCTAAAATGAAATAAGTTTAAAACTAACAAAATATGTACAAGGTCTATATATGGAAAAGTAGAAAACTCTGATGAAAGATATCAAAGCAGAATTAAATCAACAGAGAAGACTCAGCATTGTCAAAATGTCCATTCTTCCCAAGCTGATTTAGAGATTCAATGCAATCCCACTTAAAACCTCAGCAATTTATTTTGTAGATATTGACAAACTGATTCTAAAGTTTGTATTGAGAGGTAAAAGACCCAGAGTAACCAACATAATATTAAAGGAAAAGAACAAAGATGGAGGGCTGACACCACCTGACTTCGAGACTTAATATAAAGCAACAGTAATCACGACAGTGTGGTACTGGCAAAAGACTTGACACAGAGATCAATGGAACAGAACTGAGCACCCAGAAATAGACCCATAGAAACACAGTCAACTGATCTTTGACAAAGGAGCAAAAGGCAATAAATGAAGTGAAGATAGCCTTTTCAACAAATGGTGCTGGAACAACTGGACATCCACATGCAAAAAAAAAAGAATCTAGATACTGATCTTATGCTCTTCTAAGGTCAACTAAAAATGGATCATAAACCTAAATGTAAAATACAAAACTACAAAACTCCTAAAAGATAGCACAGATAAAAATCTAGATGACCTTGGGTAGAGTGATGACTTTTCATCACTCAGCTTGACTGAGGTATAATTGACAAATAAAAAGGTATATGTTGGCCGGGTGCAGTGGCTCATACCTGTAATCCTAGCACTTTGGGAGGCCAAGGCAGACAGATCACTTGAGGTCAGGAGTTCAAGACCAGCCTGGTCAACATGGCGAAACCCTGTCTCTACTAAAAATACAAAAATTAGCCGGGCCTGGTGGTGGGCGCCTGTAATCCCAGCTACTCGGGAGGCTGAGGTAGGAGAATCGCTTGAGCCCAGGAGGTTGCAGTGAGCCGAGATCATGCCACTGTGCTCCAACCTGGGCAACAGAGTAAGACTCTGTCTCAAAAAAAAAAAAGGTATATGTTAATGGCATATAACATGATTTTATATATATATAATGAAATTATTACCACCATCATGCTAATTAACATATCTATAATATAGTTATAATTTTGTGTGGTAAAACCAGCACTTTGGGAGGCCAAGGCAGACAGATTGCTTGAGCCTAGAAATTCAAGACCAGCTTGGGCAACATGGTGAAACCGCATCTCTACAAAAATTACAAAAAGTAGCTGGGTATGGTGGTGCCTGCCTGTAGTCCCCGCTAGGAAGCTGCGGGAAGCTCAGGTAGAAGGATCACTTGAGCCTGGGAGGTTGTGGCTACATGAGCTGAGATCACACCACTGCACTCCAGCCTGGGTGACAAAGTGAGATCCTGTCTCAAAAAATAAAAATTAAAAATAAACAAACCACCATGCTATACAATAGATCTCTGAATCTATTTATCCTATCAAACTGAAACTGTGCCCTTCGACCAACATTCCCCATTCTCCCCTCCCACCAATCCCCTGGCAACCACCATTCTACTCCCTACTTCCAAGAGTTTGACTTTTTTAGATTTCACATATAAATGAATTATGCAATATTTGTTTTTCTGTGCCTGACATTTCATTTAGCATAACCTCCTCAATATTCATCCATATTATCACAAATGGCAGAATTTCTTTCTTTTTTAAGGCTGAATATGATTCCATTGTATATATAAATCACATTTTCTTTACTCATCATTCAATGGATATTTAGGTTGATTGTACATCTTGGCGATTGGGAATAACACTGCTATGAACATAGAATTGCAAACATCTCTTAGACCTACATATTTGATTTCCTTTGGATATATCACTCCCAGAAGTGGGAGTGCTGGATCATATGGTAGTTCTATTTTGTTTGTTTGTTTGTTTGTTTGAGACAGAGTTTCACTCTTGTTGCCCAGGCTGGAGTTGCAATGGCATGATCTCTGCTCACTGCAACCTCTGCCCGCTGGGTTCAAGTGATTCTCCTGTCTCAGCCTCCTGAGTAGCTGGGATTATAGGCGTCCACCACTACACACGGCTAATTTTTTGTATTTTTAGTAGAGATGGGGTTTCACCATGTTGGCCAGGCTGGTCTCAAACTCCTGACCTCAGGTGATCTGCCTGCCTTGGCCTCTCAAAGTGTTGGGATTACAGGCATGAGCCACCACTCTTGGGGGGTAGTTGCTGTTTTTAAGTTTTCGAGGAATCTCCATGCTTTCCTTTATAGTAGCTGTACTAATTTACATTCCCACTAAGGGGAATGTGTGCAGGCCTTCCCTTTTCTCCACACCCTTGTCAATGTTTATCTTTTGTCTGTTTGATAGTAGCCATTCTAACAGGTGTGAGGCGATACCTCATTGTGATTTTAATTTGCATTTCTCTGATGATTAATGATGTTAAGTACCTTTTCATGTACAGGTCAGTCATGCGCATATCTTCTTTTGAGAAAGGTCTATTAAAGTCCTTTACTCATTTTGTTTTTCTCTTCCTCTCTCAACTGACCTTTGCTCATTTTTTAATCAGGTTATTTGTTTCCTTGCTATTGAGTTATATAAGTTCCTTATATATTTTGAATATTAACTTCTTATGAAATGTGTGGTTTGCAAATATTTTCTCACATTCTGTAGGTTGTTTCTTCACTCTGTTGATTGTTTTCTCTGCTATGCAGAGTTTTAGTTTGATTCAATCCCATTTATCCATTTTTACTTTTGTTGTCAGTCCTATGTCATTATGGTGCCATATTCAAAAAAATCATTGCCCAGGCAAATGTCAATAAGCTTTCTCCCTAAGTTTTCTTCTAGTAGTTTTACAGTTTCAGGTCTCAGTTTAAGTTTTTTTTTTTTTTTTTTTTGAGATGGAGTTTCGTTCTTGTTGCCCAGGCTGGAGTGCAATGGTGTGATCTCAGCTCACTGCAACATGCCCCTCCCCAGTTCACGGTTCAAGAGATTCTCCTATCTCAGCCTCCCGAGCAGCTGGAATTACAGGTGTCCACCACCATGCCCAGCTAATTTTGTGTGTTTTTAGTAGAGACAAGGTTTCACCATGTTGGTCAGGCTGGTCTCAGACTCCTGACCTTAGGTGATCCACCTGCCTCAGCCTCCCAGAGTGCTGGGATTACAGGCTTGAGCCACCACGCCTGGCCAGTTTAAGTCTTTAATCTACTTTGAGTTGGTCTAAAATAAAGGTCCAATTTAACTCTTCTGCATGATATGCAGTTTTCCCAAAACCATTTATTGAAGAGATTGTCCTATCCCCAGTGTGCATACATGCCACCTCTGTTTAAGATCAATTGACCATAAATGTGTGGATTTACTTCTGGGTTCTCTATTCTGTTCCATTGGTCTATATGTCTATTGTTTTATCAGTACTATGCTATTTTGATTGCTATAGCTTTAGAGTATATTTGGAATTTAGGTAGTGAGATGCCCCCAGCTTTGTTCTTTTTGCTCGATTGTTTGGGCTATTCATGATCTTTTGTGGTTTCATATGAATTTTAGGATTGTTTTTTCTATTTCTGTAAAAAATGTCATTAGAATTTTGATGGAGATTGCATTGCTCTGTAGGAAACTTCAGGTAATATGGTCATTTAAACATATTAATTCTTCTAATTCGTGAACACAGAATATCATTCCATTTATTTGTGTCTTCTTTATTTCATCAATATTTTATAGTTTTCTATGTACAAGTCCTTTACCTCCTTGATTAAATTTATTCCTAAGTATATTATTTTTGTTGATGCTATTATAAATGGGATTTTTTTATTTTTGGGGGGGATAGTTTGTTGTTAGTGTTTGGAAATGTTACTTCTTTTGGTATGATGATTTTGTATTCCATAACTTTACTAATTTATTACTTTTTTTTTTTTTTTTTTTTTGAGACGGAGTCTCGCTCTGTCACCCAGGCTGGAGTGCAGTGGCCGGATCTCAGCTCACTGCAAGCTCCGCCTCCCGGGTTCACGCCATTCTCCTGCCTCAGCCTCCCGAGTATCTGGGACTACAGGCACCGCCACCTCGCCCGGCTAGTTTTTTTTTTTTTGTATTTTTAGTAGAGATGGGGTTTCACCGTGTTAGCCAGGATGGTCTCGATCTCCTGACCTTGTGATCCGCCCGTCTCGGCCTCCCAAAGTGCTGGGATTACAGGCTTGAGCCACTGCGCCCGGCTAAATTTATTAGTTCTAACAGTTTTTTGGTGGAGTCTTTGGGGTTTCTCTTAATATATGATCATGTCATCTGCAGAGACAATGTTACTTCTTTTCCAATTTGGATGCCATTTATTTGTCTTATGCAGTTGCTCTAGCAAGGACCTCCAATACTATATTGAATAGAAGTTGTGAGAATGGGCATCCTTGTCTTGTTCCTTGTCACATCTATTTCTGAGGATTTTCACTTTGGAAATGTTCTCCATAAGAATCAGGCCCAGCCGGGCGCGGTGGCTCACGCCTGTAATCCCAGCACTTTGGGAGGCCGAGACGGGTGGATCACGAGGTCAGGAGATCGAGACCATCCTGGCTAACATTGTGAAACCCCGTCTCTACTAAAAAATACAAAAAACTAGCCGGGCGAGGTGGCGGGCGCCTGTAGTCCCAGCTACCTGGGAGGCTGAGGCAGGAGAATGGCGTAAATCCGGGAGGCGGAGCTTGCAGTGAGCTGAGATCCGGCCACTGCACTCCAGCCCAGGCAACAGAGCGAGACTCCGTCTCAAAAAAAAAAAAAAAAAAAAGAATCAGGCCCATAATTGTGTGATTAATGCCATCCTGATAGCCATTGCATTGTAGAGATTCATCTTCATAGTATAATACGCTACCTTCACAATTAGTTGATAATGCTGTCTGCCTAAATAACTACTATTTTATTTTATTTTATTTTATTTTATTTTATTTTTGAGATGGAGTCTCGCTCAGTTGCCCAGGCTGGAATGCAGTGGCGTGATCTCGGCTCACTGCAAGTTCCGCCTCAAGGGTTCATGCCATTCTCCTACCTCAACCGCCGGAGTAGCTGGGACTACAGGCGCCCGCCACCACGCCTGGCTAATTTTTTTGTATTTTTAGTAGAGACGGGGTTTCACCTTGTTAGCCAGGATGGTCTCGATCTCCTGACCTCGTGATCCGCCCGTCTCGGCCTCCCATAGTGCTGGGATTACAGGCGTGAGCCACCACGCTTGGCCAATAACTACGCCATTTTTGAATAGTCATTACTATTCTGTGTAAATTCCTAATGTATGCTGGAATATGTCCTGTAACATATCCTGTAAACCAGCTCTGGATATTAATTAACTCTGGATTAATGGGATATACTTTTATTTTTACAGTAGAAAGAAAATGGCAAAAACATATTGTCAATTACATTTCACACTCATTCCTCTCTTTTGAACTCCTCATTTTAACTTTAACTCACTGATTGGTTCTGGTGCCTGTAACATTGGCTCCAAAGGCTTGTGGCATTATCCTAATGCTTCAGTGATACTTTGGAAGGACCCCTGATATTGCTTCTATTGAGAGGTAGCAGCACTTCAGAAAAGACTGGGTGCTTGGCCGGGCACGGTGGCTCACGCCTGTAATCCTAGCACTTTGGGAGGCCGAGGCTGGCAGATCCCCTGAGGTCAGGAGTTCAAGACCAGCCTGACCAACATGGAGAAACCCCGTCTCTACTAAAAATACAAAAAAATTAGCCAGGCGTGGTGGCACATGTCTGTAATCCCAGCTACTCGGGAGGCTGAGGCAGAAGAATCACTTGAACCCAGGAGGCGGAGGTTGCGGTGAGCCGAGATCGTGCCATTGCATTCCAGCCTGGGGAAAAAGAGCGAAACTGTCTAAAAAAAAAGGGGCGGGGGGAGAGAAAAGACTGGGTGCTTATACAAGCTAGCCAATTGGTAAGGCTTGTGGAGTACTTCTGCTTAACTTTAGGTCTTTGGTATATTAAAAGCTTTGCCTTCTGTAACCACAACTCCCACGGGCCAGGCTTTTTTCTGTGTGTGTGTGTGTGTGTGTGTGTGTGTGTGTGTGTGTGTGTTTGAGGCAGAGTCTTTTTTTGTCGCTCAGACTGCCAGTGGCTCAAGTGATCCTCTAGCCTCAGTCTCCCAAGTAGCTGGGACTACAGGTGTGTACCACCATACTCAGCTAATTTTTTTTTTTTTTTTTTTTGAGACAGAGTCTCACTCTGTCACCCAGGCTGGAGTGCAGTGGCACGATCTCAGCTCCCTGCAACCTCCACCTGCCAGGTTCAAGTGATTCTTCTACCTCAGCCTCCCAAGTAGCTGGGACTACAGGCGCATGCCACCACGCCCGGCTAATTTTTGTATTTTTAGTAGAGACGAGGTTTCACCATGTTGGCCAGGCTGGTCTCGAACTCCTGACCTCGTGATCCGCCCACCTCGGCCTCCCAAAGTGCTGGGATTACAGGTGTGAGCCACTGCACCTGGCCTCTATTTTTTTTTTTTAATAGAAAGAGGGTCTTGGTATGTTGCCCAGACTGGTCTCGAACTCTTGGGCTCAAGTGATCCTCCTGCCTTGGCCTCCCAAATGCTGGGATTACAGGTGTGAGCTAGCGTGCCAGGCCATGTTTTTTTCGTTTTTTTTGTTTTTTTCTGAATGGTGAATTATATACACCTGGAATCTGCTTTGTGCTGAAGAGAAAATGCATCTTTTACACTTGATGATCTCTTTTCTTCCCTTCCTTTTTGAGCTTAGCTTTGTTCTCTTTTCTCTTTTTTATCTCTGCAAACTCCTCTAGTGCCTCCCTAAATTGCATCACTGGTTCCTCAAACAGTTCTCAGGTACGACTTCAGATAAAAATAATTAAAACAGGCCAGGTGAGGTGGCTCATGCCTGTAATCCCAGCACTTTGGGAGGCCAAGGCAGGTGGATCACCTGAGGGCAGGAGTTCGAGACCAGCCAGACCAACACGGAGAAACTCCATCTGAACTAAAATAGCCAGGCGTGGTGGTGCATGCCTGTAACCCCAGCTACTCAAGAAGCTGAGGCAGGAGAATTGCTTGAACCTGGGAGGTGGAGGTTGTGGTGAGCTGAGATCGCGCCATTGCACTCCAACCTGGGTGGGCAACAAGAGTGAAACTCTGTCTCAAATAATAATAATAGTAATAATAATAATAACAGTATTTCTTATTCTTATAGCCCCTCACCATCTTCTCTCAATCCTGATAGCCACTGCATTATAGAGATTCATCTTCACAGTATAATATGCTGCCTTCACAATTAGTTAATAATGTTGTCTGCCTAAATACTCCATTTTTGAATAGTTATTACAATTCTGTGTGAATGCCTAATGTATGCCTGAACATGTCAATATCCTGTAAACCAGCTCTGAATTTTAACTGCTAGATCATTTTCCTTTTTTTCTAAATGTATTCACAATACTGTCCCTAAAGGAGTACAGATTTCCTACAACTGATGGCCAGCCTTGTAGCTGGGCTAACATGGCCATGGCCTCTTGGCCTCATAGGGGATGGCTTTTTAGATATAACACCAAAGGCATGATTTATGAAAAAATAATTGATAAGCTGAACTTCATTAAAAATAAAAACCTATGCTCCACAAAAGGCAATGTCAAAATAATGAGAAGAGTAGGCCGGGCGCGGTGGCTCAAGCCTGTAATCCCAGCACTTTGGGAGGCCGAGACGGGCAGATCACGAGGTCAGGAGATCGAGACCATCCTGGCTAACATGGTGAAACCCCGTCTCTACTAAAAAATACAAATAATAATAATAATAATAATAATAATGAGAAGACAAGCCACAGACTAGGGGCAAATAGTTGCAAACAACACATCTGATAAAGGATTGTTATTCGAAACATGCAAAAAACCCTTAAAATCTCAACAATAAGAAAACAAACAACCTGGGCACTGTGGCTCATGCCTGTAATCCCAAGACTTCGGGAGGCTAAGGTAGGTGGATCACCTGAGGTCAGGAGTTCAAGATCGGCCTGGCCAACATGGTGAAACCCTGTCTTTACTAAAAATACACAAATTAGCTGGGTGTGGTCTTTGGTATATTAAAAGCTATTAGGGAGACTGAGGCAGGAGAATCGCTTGAACCTGGGAGGTGGAGGTTGCAGTGAACAAGATTGCGCCATTGTACTCTAGCCTGGGCGACAAGAGTAAAACTCCATCTCAAAAAAACAAAACAAACAAACAAAAAAATCTGATTAGTAAGTGGGCAGAACTGGGCTGATACCTCACCAAACATCTACAGATGGCAAGTAAGCATATGTAAAGGTGTTCTAAATCATATGTCATTAGAGAATTGCAAATTCAAACAATAATGATGTACCACTATGCACCTATTAGAATGACTGAGATACCAAACACTGGCACATCAAATGCTGGTGAGAATGTGAAGCAACAAAAACTCTCATTCATTGCTGGTGGGAATACAAAATGGTATATTCACTTTGGAAGACAATTTAACAGTTTCTTTTTTTTTTTTTTTGAGACGGAGTCTCGCTCTGCCACCCAGGCTGGAGTGCAGTGGCCGGATCCCAGCTCACTGCAAGCTCCACCTCCCGGGTTTACGCCATTCTCCTGCCTCAGCCTCCCGAGTAGCTGGGACTACAGGCGCCCGCCTCGTCGCCCGGCTAGTTTTTTTTGTATTTTTAAGTAGAGACAGGGTTTCACCGTATTAGCCAGGATGGTCTCGATCTCCTAACCTCGTGATCCGCCCATCTCGGCCTCCCAAAGTGCTGGGATTACAGGCTTGAGCCACCGCGCCCGGCCAACAGTTTCTTATATATATAACTAAAAGTACTATTATACAACCCAGCAATTATACTCCTTGGTATCTGCCCAAACGAACAGAAAACAAGTCCACCCAAAAACCTGCACACAGATGTTGATAGTGGCTTTATTCATTATTGTCAAAACTTTGAGGCCCAAGTTATCCTTCAGTAGGTGAATGGATACCAAGCCAGAGCAATTAGGCAAGAGAAAAATATAAAGGACTTATAAATTGGAAAAGAAGAAAGTCAAATTGTTCCTGTTTGCAGATGACATGAACTTATACGTAGAAAAAGCTAAAGACTACCAAAAAACTGATAAACAAATTCAGTAAACTTGCAGGATACAAAATCAACATATAAAACTCAGTGGTGTTTCTATACATGCATAATGAACTAGTTGAAAAAGAAATCAAGAATGCAATTTAATTATGATAGCTCTAAAAAAAAATAAAAAAAAAAAAACTACGAATAAATTTTACCAAGGAGGTAAAAGACTTCTACAAGGAAAACTACAAAACACTGATGAAAGAAATTGAAGATGATACAAATGGAAAGACAGCCCATGTTCATGAATTGGAAGAATTAATATTGTTAAAATGATCGTATTACCAAAAGCAATCTACAGATTCACTGTAATATCTATCAACATGTCAGTATATTCTTCACAGAAATAGAAAAAAAAAAAAATCCTAAAACTCATAAGAAACCACAAAAGAATCCAAATAGGCAAAGCAATCCTGAGCAAAAAGAACAAAGCTGAAAGGCATCATACTACTACAGTCTTCAAAATATACCAAAATATACCACAAAGCTGTAGTAACTAAAATAGCATGATAGTGACATAGAAACAGACATATAAACCAATGGAAAATAATAGGAAACCCAGAAATTAGTCCATGAATCTATAGCCAACTGATTTTTTTTTTTTGAGACAGAGTCTTGCTCTGTCACCCAGGCTGGAGTGCAGTGGCGAGATCTCGGCTCCCTGAACCTCTGCCTCTGGAGTTCAAGTGATTCTCCTGCCTCAACCTCCAGGGTAGCTAGGACTTACAGGAGGCTGCCACCATGCCCAGCTAAGTTTTGTATTTTTAGTAGAGTCGGAGTTTCACCATGTTGGCCAGACTGGTTTTGAATCCCTGACCTCAGGTGATCCGCCCGCCTCAGTCGCTCAAAGCACTGGGATTACAGGCGTGCGCCACTGCCCCTGGCTTAGCCAACTGATTTTTGACAAAGGTGCCAAGAACACTTACTGGGGAAAGGATAGTCTCTTCAACAAATGGTGCTGGGAAAACATTTTTTTTTTTTTTTCAGACGGAGTTTTGCTCTTGTTGCCCAGACTCGAGTGCAACAGCGATCTTGGCTCACTGCAACCTCTGCCTCCCGGGTTCAAGTGATTCTCCTGCCTCAGCCTCCCAAGTAGCTGGGGCTACAGGCGTGTGCCACCACACCCGGCTAATTTTTGTATTTTTAGTAGAGACGAGGTTTCACCATGTTGGCCAGGCTGGTCTCCAACTCCTGACCTCAGGTGATCCACCTTCCTTAGTCTCCCAAAGTGCCAGGATTACAGGCATGAGCCACTGTGCCCGGCCCCGTTCAGATACATAGCTCAGCCGATAGCTCATTTCTTTTTACCACAGAATAATATTCCATTGTCTGGATGCACTAGTTTGTTTCTTTTTAATGTAGTATAATTTCATTTTTTAATTGACACATAATAATTGTACATATTTACGGGGTACATAGTGATGTTTCAATACATATGATGTACAGTGATTAGAGTAATTAGCATATCTATCATTTCCAACATTCATCATTTTGTTTGTTTTGGAAGCATTCATTATCTTCCACCTAGCTGTTTGAAACTATGTATTATTATTCTTAACTGTAGTCATCCAACAGTGGTATAGAACACTGGAACTTATTCCTCCTATGTAGATACAATTTTGTAACCTTTAACAAATCTCTTCCTATGCCTCCTTTCCCCTCCCCTTCCCATCCTCTAGTATTTTCTTTTCTACTTTTTCCTTCTATGACATCAGCTTTTTAAAGCTTCCACATGTGAGTGAGAACATGTTTAACTTTCTATTCCTGGCTCATCTGACTTCACATAATGTCCTCAGTTTCATCCATGGTGACACAAATGACAGGATTTCATTCTTTTTATGGCTGAAAAGAATTCTATTGTGTATATGTGCCACATTTTCTTCATCCATTCATCTGCTGTTGGACACCAAGGTTGATTCAATATCTTGACTGTTGTCAATAGTGCTGCAGTAAACATGGAGGTGTGGCTGTCTCGTCAATATACTGATTTCCTTTCTTTTGCATAAATGCCCAGTAGTGGGATTACTGGATCATATGGTAGTTTGACTTGCAGTTTTTTTGTTTTATTTATTTTATTTTTTATTTTTTGAGAAGGAGTCTCGCTGTCGCCCAGGCTGGAGTGCAGTGGCACGATCTCAGCTCACTGCAACCTCCACCTCCTGGGTTCAAGAGATTCTCCTGCCTCAGCCTCCCAAGTAGCTCGAATTACAGGTGCCTGCCACCATGCCCGGCTAATTTTGCATTTTTAGTAGAGACAGGGTTTTACCATGTTGGGCAGGCTGGTCTCGAACTCCTGACCTCAAGTGATCCACCTGCCTCAGCCCCCAAAGTGCTGGGATTACAGGTATGAGCCACCATACCCAGCCAGTTTTATTTTATTTTATCTAACTTTTTTTTTTTTTTGAGACACAGTCTTGCTCTGTCATCCAGGCTGGAGTGCAGTGGCGCAATCTTGGCTCACTGCAACCTCCGCCTCCCGGGTTCAAACAATTCTCCTGCCTCAGCCTCCCAAGTAGCTGGGATTACAGGCATGCGTCACCACACCCGGCAATTTTTGTGTTTTTAGTAGAGACGCGGTTTCACCAGGTCGGCCAGGCTGGTCTCAAACTCCTGACCTCGTGATCTGCTGGCCTCAGCCTCCCAAAGTGCTGGGATTACAGGCGTGAGCCACCATGCCCAGCAATATTTTATCTATCTTGGGACAGGGTCTCGCTCTGTCACCTAGGCTGGAGTACGGTGGCACAATCATAGCTCACTGCAATCTTGTCCTCCCAGGCTCAAGCAATCCTCCTATCTCAGCCTCCCAAAGTGCTAAGGTTACAAGTATGAGCCTCTATGCCCAGCCTTGTTTTTGTTTTTTGTTTTGTTTTTTTTTTTTTTTGAGACGGAGTCTTGCTCTGTCGCCCGGGCTGGAGTGCAGTGGCCGGATCTCAGCTCACTGCAAGCTCCTCCTCCCGAGCTTCTCCGCCATTCTCCTGCCTCAGCCTCCCGAGTAGCTGGGACTACAGGCGCCCGCCACCTCGCCCGCTAGTTTTTTGTATTTTTTAGTAGAGACGGGGTTTCACCGTGTTCGCCAGGATGGTCTCGATCTCCTGACCTCGTGATTCGCCCGTCTCGGCCTCCCACAGTGCTGGGATTACAGGCTTGAGCCACCGCGCCCGGCCTGTTTTTGTTTTTAAAGATGGGGTCTCACTCTGTCACCCAGGCTGGAGTGCAGTCATATAATCATAGCTCTCTGTAGCATTGAACTCCTGGGCTCAGGCCATCCTCACACCTAAGCCCATAAGTAACAAAGACTACAGGCAAACTATATCATGCCTGGCTAATTTTTAAGAATGTTTGGTAGAGACAGAGTCTTTTTTTTTTTTTTTTTTTTTTTTTTTTGAGACGGAGTCTCGCTCTGCCGCCCAGGCTGGAGTGCAGTGGCTGGGTCTCAGCTCACTGCAAGCTCCGCCTCCTGGGTTTACGCCATTCTCCTGCCTCAGCCTCCCAAGCAGCTGGGACTACAGGCACCCGCCATGTCGCCCGGCTAGTTTTTTGTATTTTTTAGTAGAGACGGGGTTTCACCATGTTAGCCAGGATGGTCTCGATCTCCTGACCTCGTGATCCGCCCGTCTCGGCCTCCCAAAGTGCTGGGATTACAGGCTTGAGCCACCGCGCCCGGCCGAGACAGAGTCTTGATGTGTTGCTTACAATGGTCTTGAACTCTTGGCTCCAAGTGACCTCCACACCTTGGCCTCCCAAAGCTCTGGGATTATAGGTGGAAACCACCATACCTGGCCTGATTTATAGTTTTTTGAGGAAACTCCATAATGTTTGCTATAGTGGCTGCAATAGTTTATATTCCCAACAGTCTATGAGATCCCTTTTCTCCTCATCCTCACAGCATAGATGACACCTCATTGTGGTTTTATTCGGATTTCCCTGATGATAATGATAGTGATGTTGAACATGTTTCCATGTATTTGTTAAGCTCATGTCTTCTTTTTTATTTTTTTTGAGATGGAGTCTTGCTCTGTCACCCAGGCTGGAGCGCAGTGGTGCCATCTCAACTCACTGCAACCTCCGCCTCCTGGGTTCAAGCAGTTCTCCTGCCTCAGCCTCCAGAGTAACTGGATTACAGGCAGGTGCCACCACTCCCAGCTAATTTTTGTATTTTCAGTAGAGACGGGGTTTCACCATTTGGCCAGGCTGGTCTTGAACTTCTGACCTCAGATGATCCGCCCGCCTTGGCCTCCAAAGAAAAAGCTGGCTGGGCGCAGTGCTTCACCATCATGAGGTCAGGAGTTGGAGATCCGCCTGGCCAACATAGTGAAACCCCATCTCTACTAAAAATACAAAAAATTAGCTGGGAGTGGTGGTGGGTGCCCGTAATTCCAACTACTTGGGAAGTTGAGGCAGGAGAATCGCTTGAACCCAGGAGGCAGAGGTTTCAGTGAGCCGAGATCGCGCCACTGCACTCCAACCTGGGTGACAAAATGAGACTCCATCTCAAAAAAAAAAAAAAAAAAAAAAATTAGCCAGATGTGGTGGCACGTGCCTGTAGTCCCAGCTACTTGGGAGGCTGAGGCAGGAGAATCACTTGAACCTGGAAGGTGGAGGTTGCAGTGAACCAAGATCATGCCACTGCACTCCAGCCTGGGTGACAGAGTGAGACTCTTTTCTAAAAAAAAAAAAAAGAAAAACGAAATGAGCTATCAAGCCATGAAAAGACCTAGAGAAAACTTAAATGGATATTACTTAGTGAAGAATGCCATTCTGAAAGGCTACATACTAGATGACTCCAAATACAGTCATATGCCATGCAGTTTTCAGTCAATAATGGACTGCATATATGACGGTGGTCCCATGAGATTATAATACCTTATTGTTACACTACCTTTTCCACCTTTAGATAGACAAATACTTGCCATTGTGTTATAGTTGTCTACAGAATTCAGTACAGTAACCTGCTAGACAGGTTTGTAGCTTAAGAGCAATAGGATATTCCACATAGCCTAGGTGTGTAGTAGGCTATTCCATCTAGGTTTGTGTAAATACACTCCATGATGTTCACACAACGACAAAATCACCTGACAACTCATTTATCAGAACATACCCCCCTCATTAAGTGATGCATGACTGTAGATGACATTCTGGAAAAAGCCAAGCTAGGGAGGTAGCAAAAAGACCAGTGGTTCCCAGGAATTAGGGGAAGCATGAGATGAACAAGCAGAGGACAGAGGATTTTTAGGGTAGTGAAAGTATTCTGTACATTACTACAATGGTGGATACATGTCATATGTTTGTCAAAAACCAAAGAATGGGCCGGGCACGGTGGCTCACGCCTGTAATCCCAACACTTGGGGAGGCCGAGGCGGGTGGATCACCTGAGGTCAGGAGTTCAAGACCAGCCTCAACATGGAGAAACCCCATCTCCACTAAAAATACAAAATTAGCTGGGCGTGGTGGTGCATGTGGTGGTGCATGTGGCGCAGTGGCCGGATCTCAGCTCACTGCAAGCTCCGCCTCCCGGGTTTACGCCATTCTCCTGCCTCAGCCTCCCCAGTAGCTGGGACTACAGGCGCCCGCTTTGTCGCCCGGCTAGTTTTTTGTATTTTTAAGTAGAGACAGGGTTTCACCGTATTCGCCAGGATGGTCTCGATCTCCTGACCTCGTGATCTGCCCGTCTCGGCCTCCCAAAGTGCTGGGATTACAGGCTTGAGCCACCGCGCCCGGCCGGTTTTTTTTTTTTTTTGAGATAGACTTTCACTCTTGTCACCCAGGCTGGAGTGCACTGGCATGATCTCGGCTCACTGCATCCTCTGCCTCCTGGGTTCAAGTGATTCTCCAGCCTCAGCCTCCTGAGTAGCTGGGATTACAGGCACGTGCCACCACGCCCAGCTAATTTTTGTATTTTTAGTAGAGATGGGGTTTCACCATGTTGGCCAGGCTAGTCTTAAACTTCTGACCTCACCACCCGCCTCGGCCTCCCAAAGTGCTGGGCTTATAGGCATGAGTCACCACGCCTGGCCTAATGTATTTACATTTTGTAAAAATCTTCCTTATATGTGGGTCTAAGGCCACCATCGGCCTTTCTATGAAGCCTTTCAAAAGTTCCAGTTTGAATAGACTGCTCACCTTTATCTAGTCTCACTTATGTCTCTTCTAGCATTTATCATAGTTTATAGTGTATTTATTACCTGTGTAGTTAACATTTCCCTCAATCCTTGAAGGCAGGGACAAATCTTACCTTTTTTTTTTTTTTGAGATGGAGTCTTGCCCTGTTGCCAGGCTGGAGTGCAGTGGCATGATCTCAGCTCACTGCAACCTCCACCTCCCAGGTTCAAGGGATTCTCCTGCCTCAGCCCCTCGGAGTAGCTGGGACTGCAGGTGCATGCCACCACCCCTGCCTAATTTTTGTATTTTCAGTAGAGACGGGATGTCATCATGTTGGCCAGGCTGGTCTCTATCTCTTGACCTCGTGATCCGCCCGCCTTGGCCTCCCAAAGTGCTGGGATTACAGGCGTTAGCCACTGCGCCCGGCCATCTTACCCATTTTTGTATCCTGCTGCCCACCCCCTCCAGCAACTAGGTCTACACCTAGAAAGATATTATCAAATGTCCCTGCCACATTCCCACCAGTATCCCTGTCTGTCCCCTCCCAGCCCACACAACTGATGCACAGAAAGGACCTGTCTTTTTTGATGGAGGAGGCTGATGATCTAACACTCTTCTGACATCCTAGCTTGAACGCTGTTCCATCTCTTCCTCCCACAGACCAGGACTCAAAGGGCAGGGCATTTTCTCTGGAAGGACCCATGTCATAATGTACCTTTGTATGAAGCAGCAACCTTTGCACCGTCTCCAGTTAGTACTTTCGGAGGAATTAGTTTATCAGATTAACTAGTTGACACCTTAACAGGCATGCAGAATCTGACTCAGGAACACAGACTCAAGAGAACTAAGGTGCAGTAGGAAGCAGGTGGCAGAGTGAAGACCTGAGTAGTGGGAAATAGTGTGAGTTCTCTGGGGTAGGTTGGGAGCAAAACCGGCAAGGGGACAAGGGCTGGGTAATGGGTAAATTACAATGGGCTCCTCCTCATTTAAGAGGTCATTACAATAAATTTTGCCTACTTTACCAAACAGCTTAAAGCCAAAGTGGGAGCTCAAAACCAGGAAGGAGCCAGGCACAGTGGCACATGCCTGTGGTGCCAGCTACTCAGGAGGTGAAGGCAAGAGGATCCCTTGAGCCCAGGAGTTTGAGACCAGCCCCAGCAACACAGTGAGACCTCAAAAACAACCCAGTTATAGCATGATAATCTGGCTGGACGTGCTTCACCATCACCCAGAAGAGCCCCATGGGGATGCAGAGATTAGGCCCAACCATCTCTAAGGCCCATTCCCAAATGGAATTTTAGAATTTCAGGTGACAGCCAGGCACAATGGCCCATGTCTGTAATCCCAGCACTTTGGGAGGCTGAGGCGGGTGGATCACCTGAGGTCAGGAGTTCAAGATGAGTCTGGCCAACATGGCAAAACCCCATCTCTACTTAAAAAAAAAAAAAAAAAGACCGGGCGCGGTGGCTCACGCCTGTAATCCCAGCACTTTGGGAGACCAAAGCGGGTGGATCACGAGGTCAGGAGATCAAGACCATCCTGGCTAACACGGTGAAACCCTGTCTCTACTAAAAAATACAAAAAATTAGCCGGGCGTGGTAGTGGTCTCCTGTAGTCCCAGCTACTCGGGAGGCTGAGGCAGGAGAATGGTGTGAACTCGGAAGGCAGAGCTTGCAGTGAGCTGAGACTGTGCCACTGCACTCCAGACTGGGTGACAGAGTGAAGACTCCGTCTCAAAAAAAAAAAAAAAAAATTACCCAGATGTGGTGGCGCTCCTGTAATCCCAGCATTTTGGGAGGCCAAGGCAGGCAGATCACTTGAGGTCAGGAGTTCGAGACCAGCCCGGCCAACATGGTGAAACCCCACCTCTACTAAAAATACAAAATAAACTGGATGTGGTGGCATATGGCTATAATCCCAGGTACTCGGGAAGCTGAGGCATGAGAACCACTTGAACCTGGGAGGCAGAGGTTGCAGTAAGCTGAGATCACACCACTGTACTCCAGCCTGGGCGACAGAGTGAGACTCCACCTCAAAACAAAACAAAACAAAAAAGAATTTCAGGTGACCATTTTCTTGTCCTTAATGTGACAATATCCTATTTTTTTTTTTTTTTTGAGATGAAGTCTTGCTTTTGTCCCCCAGGCTGGACACGATCTCAGCTCACTGCAACCTCCACTTCCTGGGTTCAAGCGATTCTCTTGCCTCAGCCTCCCGAGTAGCTGGGATTACAGGTGGCTGCCACCACCTCGGCTAATTTTTGCATTTTTAATAAAGATGGGGTTTCACCATGTTGGCCAGGCTGGTCTGGAACTCCCGACCTCAGGTGATCCGCCTGCCTCGACCTCCTAAAGTGCTGGGATCACAGGCGTGAGCCACCATGCCCGGCTGATACCCAAAAATTTTTTTTTTTTTTTTTTGAGACGGAGTCTCGTTCTGTCGCCCGGGCTGGAGTGCAGTGGCCAGATCTCAGCTCACTGCAAGCTCCGCCCCCCGGGTTCACGCCATTCTCCTGCCTCAGCCTCCCGAGTAGCTGGGACTACAGGCGCCCGCCACCTCGCCCGGCTAGTTTTTTGTATTTTTAGTAGAGACGGGGTTTCACCGTATTAGCCAGGATGGTCTCGATCTCCTGATCTCGTGATCCACCCGTCTCGGCCTCCCAAAGTGCTGGGATTACAGGCTTGAGCCACCGCGCCCGGCCTTTTTTTTTTTTTTTTTTTGAGACGGAGTCTGGCTCTGTCGCCCAGGCTGGAGGGCGGTGGCCGGATCTCAGCTCACTGCAAGCTCCGCCTTCCAGGTTTACGCCATTCTCCTTCCTCCGCCTCCCAAGTAGCTGGGACTACAGGCGCCCGCCTTGTCGCCCGGCTAGTTTTTTGTATTCTTTAGTAGAGACGGGGTTTCACCATATTAGCCAGGATGGTCTCTATCTCCTGACCTTGTGATCCGCCCGTCTCGGCCTCCCAAAGTGCTGGGATTACAGGCTCGAGCCACCGCGCCCGGCCAATACCCAAAATTTTATAGCACTTACATCATCATGCCAGTCACTGGTCTATGCATTTTTTTTTTTTTTTCAAGACAGAGTTTCGCTCTTGTTGCCCAGGCTGGAGTGCAATGGTGCGATCTCGCCTCACTGCAACCTCCCCCTCCTGGGTTCAAGTGATTCTCCTGCCTCAGCCTCCCGAGTAGCTGGGATTACAGGCATGTGCCACCACACCTGGTTAATTTTGTATTTTTAGTACAGACGGAGTTTCTCCATGTTGGTCAGGCTGGTGTCATATTAAAACTTGTATGACATCTATAGGCCAGGCGTGGTGGCTCATGCCTGTAATCCCAGCACTTTGGGAGGCCGAGGCAGGCGGATCACCTGAGGTCAGAAGTTCGAGACCAGCCTGACCAACATGGTGAAACCCCATCTCTACTAAAAATACAAAAATTTAGCCGGGCGTGGTAGTGCGTCTGTAGTCCCAGCTACTGGGGAGGCTGAGGCACGAGAATTGCTTGAACCTAGGAGGTGGAGGTTGCAGTAAGCCAAGATCACACAACTGCACTCCAGCCTGGGCGACAGAGCAAGATTCCATTTCACACACACACACACACAAAAGCTACCTCCCCGCAAAAAATAAAAACTTATGTCCACAAAAGACTTGCTCAGGGATATACATAGGTGCTAATAGCCAAAAGCTAGAAACATCCAAAATGTCTATCAACAAGAGAATGGATAAACAAATAGTGCATATACATCCACACAATGCAATACAAGTTAACACTAAAAAGAAACAGATTGCTAACACATACCACATATACTAAGTGAAAGAAGCCAGGCACAAAAGAGAATTGATACCGCATGATTCTTTTTAGATGAGGTTCTATATACATGTATAGTCTTAACAGAGGTAAACTCTGGTGATAAAAAGGAGACTGAACCAAAATAGGCTCCATGGGTGGGGAGCAGTGGTGCACATCTGTAATGACAGCTACTGGGTGGCTGAGGTAGAAAGATCACTTGAGCTCAGGAGTTCAAGGATAGCCTGAGCAACACAGCAAGACCCCATCTCAAAAAAACAGGGTGGGGGGGTGCGGGCGGAGTGTGCCTGAAACTTTCTAGGATAGTAGAACTGTCACATATTTTGATTCAGATGGTGGCAACATGGATGTGGATGTTTACATTTGTCAAAATTCATAGGGCCGGGCACGGTAGCTCACGTCTATAATCCCAGAACTTTGGCGGGTGGATCACCTGAGGTCAGGAGTTCAAGACCAGCCTGGCTAACATGGTGAAACCCCATCCTCATGACAAATACAAAAATTAGCCAGTCATGTTGGTGCATGCTTGTAATCCCAGCTAGCTGGGAGGCTGAGGCAGGGGAATCCCTTGAATCCAGGAGGCAGAGGTTGCAGTGAGCTGAGATAGTGCCATTGCACTCCAGCCTGGGTGACAAGAGTGAAACTCTCTCTCTCAAAAAAAAAAAAATTAAAAAAAAAAATTCATAGAACTGTAGACTTAAGATCTGTGTATTTTGGTCAGGCATGGTGGCTCATGCCTGTAATCACAGCACTTTGGGAGGCCGAGGTGGGTGGACCACTTGAGGTCAGGAGTTTGAGACCAGCCTGGCCAACATGGTAAAATCCTGTCTCCACCAAAAATACAAAAATTAGTTGGGTGTGGTGGCACATGCCTGTAGTTCAAGCTGCTCAGGGGGCTGAGGTACGAGAATCACTTGAACTTGGGAGGCTACAATGAGCCGAGATTGCGCCACTGCACTCCAGCCTGGGCAACAGAACAAGACCCCATCTCAAAAAAAAAAAAAAATTCTATGTATTTATTTTATGATATGTACATTCAATAAAGAAAGCAAACTTACACAATGCAGCTAAAACGACACTTATAGGAAAATATATAGCCTTAAGTGCATATATTAGAAAAGAGAGGGCTGGGCATGGTAGCTCACGCCTGTAATCCCAGCACTTTGGGAGGCCAAGGTGGGTGGATCATAAGATCAGAAGATTGAGACCATCTTGGCTAACATGGTGAAACCTTGTCTCTACTAAAAAAAATACAAAAAATTAGCCAGGCATGGTGGCAGGCCCCTGTGGTCCCAGCTACTCGGGAGGCTAAGACAGGACAATGGCGTGAACCCAGAGGGGTGGAGCTTGCAGTGAGCCAGGATCGAGCCACTGCACTCCAGCCTGGGCAGCAGAGCTAGGCTCCATCTCAAAAAAAAAGAAAAGAAAAGAGAGGCAGGGCAAGGTGGCTCACACCTGTAAACTCAGCACTTTGGGAGGCCGAGCCAGGCAGATCACCTGAGGTGGATGATAAGGAAAGGATGCCTGCTGTCCCTGCTTCTAGCTGACATTAAATTGGAGGCTCTAGCAAAACACTAAACAAAGGAAAATAAATGAAAGGTATAGAATTGAAAAAAACCAACTTCATTATTAATAGATGCTATGACTATCTACATGGAATCTCTTCAAGTCCACAAATTATTAAAATTAATTAGGCCAATGATAAAAATGAACACAATTCACAGTATCTCAATGAGATTTGTTAGAGGGATGGCACAGAGAAGGGAACACAGGAAGCTCCTATATAACTGGTGACATATTTCTCAAGTTGCAGGGTAAGTATGTTATATTATACTACTTCATAATATACATACACACATATATATATACCTACATACATATATATGACATATTCTTTTGTCTGTATATGCTTCATAAGTCAATTATAACATTTGAAACATGTTTTTACTTTCTGTATTGTACACTTATTGGTTGTTTTATTCTTTTTCAACAAAAATGTAAAAAGGTCTATGTTTTTAAAAATGATTAAAGAAAGAAAAAGAACAAAAGGAAATGAAGGGAGGCTGGAATTTCACCAAGAGCTTGATAGACGGGCGGGTGGATGGCCATGAGGGTGGGTAGTAAGGCCAAGTCCAATTGAAGTCAGGACAAGGGCTTAGTCAAGGACCGAGCAGAGGCTGGTAGAATTGGAGGGAAGTCTGATAGCACTGACCTTCAAAAGGGCAGTTTTTAAAGACTGGCAGGAGGCGGAGCCCAAATGCAGGGGGTTAAATGGTGAATGAATAAATAGCAAAAAATTGGAAACCACCCAAGGGCTTAACAATCAGGGCCTGGCTAAGCAACCATAGTACCATTCATAGAAGAAATGATGCTGTGTCCATACATAGGCGGGCTTATAAAATTAGGTGACGTAAAAAATTTCAGGACACAAAATAGCATTTGTGCAGATTACAATTATGAAAGGACATGCATGTGCTGCGAGAGCCAGAGAGGGCTGGACAGGATCGAGAGCAGCTCACGGATGCTGCTTTAAAGTCTATGGGATTTTCTTTCTTTTTTGGAATGCTGGCGATCCACAAACAAAAACACATAATGTTGCTTTAAAATAAAAAGAGTGGCTGTTGAAGAAATGGAGACAGCAGGTGAAGGCCACTCAGTGAAGAAACCTGACGGTGACAGGAAGAAATGAGCCGGCAGAGCAGCTGGCGGGGTGTGAAGGCTGGGGACAGCAGCTGGTGGGGGAGCCGGGGACTGGGGGGAAGTGGGGAGAGGAAGAGAGGAGGCTGTTGTGTTTCCTTTATTGCCTATATCTCTACTTTATTTTTTAATTTAAAAAATAGTAGTACCTCTTGGCTAGGCGCAGTGGCTCACACCTGTAATCTCAGCACTTTGGGAGGTCGAGGCAGGTGAATCACTTCAGGTCAGGGGTTCGAGATCGGCCTGGCCAACATGGCAAAACCCCATCTCTACTAAAAATACAAAAACTAGCTGGGTGTGGCGGGTGCCTGTAGTCCCAGCTACTGAGGAGGCTGAGGTGAGAGAATCACTTAAACCCAGGAGGCAGAGGTTGCAGTGAGCCGAGATGGTGCCACTGCACTCCAGCCTGGTTAACAAGAGTAAAACTCTGTCTCAAAAAAAAAAAGAAAAAGAAAAAGTACCTATTGAGACAAATTCAAACAGTCCAGAGTGTGTATGTTTAATGTGACAGAACCCTCGGCCTCACCCCTACTCCCCACTGTCAACAGCTCAGTGTGCAGCTTTCCAGAGCTGCACCATTTTCTTCTACTTTCAGTGCACTGATTTTCAATTGCAAAGTAATATAGGCTGGATTTTAATTACAAAGTAAGATGGGCTTGTTAAAATGTAGGATTAGAGAAAGTGAAGAGTGAAATATCCAATCCGGCTGAAATCTCCCAACAGAGCTAACTGCTGTTGATTGGTCTGGAAAGGATCTATGTGCATGTAAATACTTACGTATATATTCATTTACAGTTTTATGGTTGGTTGTTTTTACAGAAGCAGTAACATTTCCTATCTATAGTTGAGCAGTTTCATGCTACATCATGGTGGATCCCTCCCAAGTCACCACTGCCTAACATTCCACAAAACATAGTTGAAAGGTAAACTTCAGGGAACACAGGGGCATCTCTTTCCCTACAATTGGCAGGAAAGGAGCTCTAGAAACAAAAGGTTCAAGAGGGAAGGAGATATTGCTTGGAGGGGAGCTGCCTGTGGGGATAGGGAACATGCAGACAGAGAGGGTCTTCTTTCCGCCTTCTTCTCTTAAGCCAGAGTCCCATCCAAATGTAGCTAAGCTATACAGAACTGCAAGGGGGAAGGGTTGTGATTGGAGCCTGAGTGATAAGGGTCACTGCTGGGGGCTCAACTTCCTTGAGTGGACTGCTCTTCTCTCAACTGTGCCTAGGTCAGGCCTACTTATCAGAAATCTTAATGGGAGGCTGGGTGCGGTGGCTCATGCCTACAACTCCAGCACTTTGGGAGGCCGAGGCGGTTGGATTGCCTGAGCCCAGGAGTTCAAGACCAGCCTGGGCCACATGGTGAAACCCCGTCTTTACAAAAAAATACAAAAATTGGGCCAGAAGCAGTGGCTCATGCCTGTAATCCCAGGACTTTGGGAGGCGAGGCAGGCAGATCACCTGAGGTCAGGAGTTCAAGACCAGCCTGGCCAACATGGTGAAACCCTGTCTCTACTAAAAATACAAAAATTAGCCAGGTGTGGTGGCAGGTTCCTGTAATCCCAGCTACTCAGGAGGCTGAGGCAGGAGAATCACTTGAATCTGGGAGGCGGAGGTTGCAGTGAACCAAGATTGCACCATGCCACTCCAGCCTGGGCGACAAGACCGAAACTCCGTCTCAAAACAAAAAAACAAAACAAAACAAACACAAAAAACAAAAACTAGCCGGGGTGGTGGCACACACCCATAGTCCCAGCTACTCGGGAGGCTAAGGTGGGCAGATCGCTTGAACCCAGGAGGTGGAGGTTGCAGTGGGCCAAGATTGTGCCACTGCACTCCAGCCTAGGCGACAGAGCGAGACCCTGTCTCAAAAAAAATAAACAAACAAAAACCTTAAGGGGAGCCCTAGAATAGTGATTCTCAAAGTGTGGTCCCTATACCAGTAGAAGCAGCATCAACAACTTAGAAATGCAGATTCTTGGGCCCCACTCAGTCCTACTGAATCAGAATCTCTCAGCAATCAGTGTTTAACAGGCCCTCTAAGGAATGCAGGCTAAGCTTGGAGAACCTTTGTTCTAGAATGTGGATTTGGGTGTGATTTCTTCATCCCTCAGGCACCCCCATGGTTCATTCTCCTAGAGGACAAGCAAGAGTCCCAGGGATGGGCTATCAACTTCATAAGTGGTTTCTTTTGTGAGCTTAGAGGTGGTAGGCAAAGTCAGTGACCTAGGTAGTACCTGGAAGAGCCCTCCCTCTCTTCTTATGACACCACTTCCGTCTCTCTACACCCCTCCAAATAAAACAGAAAGGGAGGGGGCAGTGGAAAGCCACTGCTTTCCACCTTCCTGTAACTGTGTCCCCTGCCCTGGGGCACTGCCCTTTGCAGCATGGAGGACACAGAGTAGGGAGTGAAGCTTTTGAAAGAGGGGGAGGAAATGGGATGTGGCTTCGTGTGGCTGGTCAGGGGAGGGAGTTGGAAGGAGAGGAGGGAGGAAGGGAGAGGAAGAATGTCCTCATTTCACCCAGCTGCCTCAGCCTGCACCTGTTCAGCTGAGGCCCAAGGAAAGACACCAAGCCCGATAGTAAATAAAATATGGCCCCACCCCACCTAGCGGGGCTCCTTCCCACACTGCAGCGGGGCCGGGTTAACTGACAGGAAAACTGTGAATGATTTCAGGTGGCTGAATGAGGGGCTGGGGAAACAGCTGTGCTCCTCTGCGGGGTGGAGCAACTGTCTTCTGTCACCCCCAGGCTCTCAGAGCTTGGGCAAGATCAGCAGGAGTCAGACAGGTTGGGACCTGCTCAGAGACCTTCTCATACTGAAGGTGACATCGCTGCCATCAGCACTGAGGAGGTTCCAGGTGGTTAAGCCCTACAACATTCCACAACATTCTTTAGTTCATTTATAGGCAACTATCTTTTTTTATTTTTTAATAGACTGTTATTTAGCGCAGTTTTAGTTTCACAGGAAAATTGAGAGGAAATGTTAAGTTTCCTTTTGCTCTGTCCTCCATAGAAACCCTCCAGGAGTTCATCCAAGCAGTCAATCGGTCATTTCACAAGCATCCAATGAGGGCTTTCAACAGTGATTCTCGAACCTGTAAGAATAACTGGTAGTGAATGAATGAATTTACATTGACTGATTGATTGACTGAGACAGAATCTCACTCACTCTGTCACCCAGGCTGGAGTACATTGGTGTAATCACAGCTCACTGCAGCCTCAAACTCCTGGGATCAAGCAATTCTCCTGCCTCAGCCTGCCAAGTAGCTAGGACCACAGCAAGTACCTAGGCCACCATGCCTGGCTAATTTTAAAAATTTATTTGTAGAGATAGGATCTCACTTTGTTGCCCAGGCTGGTCTCAAACTCCTGGCCTCCAGCAATCCTCCTGCCCCAGCCTCCCAAAATGCTGAGATTATAGGTATAAGCCACCAAGCCTGGCTAACTGGGAATTTATTACAGAGGCAAGCCCTGGTCACTCCACCAGAGATTTTGATTCAGGAGGTCTGGAGTGGGGTCCGGGATTATGTATTTTTGACACACTCTGCAGGAGATGATACATTTGACATACTGGGCCCTAATTGGAGAAACTCAGGCATGGTGTGAGATACAAAGGGTTAGTAAGTTGCTCTGGTGGGAAGGAAGGAAGGAAGCAGTGAACATTTTTTTTTTTTTTGAGACGGAGTCTCGCTCTGTCGCCCGGGCTGGAGTGCAGTGGCCGGATCTCAGCTCACTGCAAGCTCCGCCTCCTGGGTTTACCCCATTCTCCTGCCTCAGCCTCCCGAGTAGCTGGGACTACAGGCGCCCGCCACCTCGCCTGGCTAGTTTTTTTGTATTTTTTTTAGTAGAGACGGGGTTTCACCGTGTTAGCCAGGATGGTCTCGATCTCCTGACCTCGTGATCCGCCTGTCTCGGCTTCCCAAAGTGCTGGGATTACAGGCTTGAGCCACCGCGCCCGGCCGGAAGCAGTGAACATTAAGGACCCAAATCCTCCTACCTCCACCACCCTAGAATTGAAGACGCAGAGTACTGAGCCCTCCACCTGAAAATGCAGACAGCCATGAATAGATGGCTGTAAACTGAGGCAGTGGAGGGAGAGGGGTACTCCCAAGCCCTGAAAATCTCAGAGTAGAAGGCCACCAACAACAGCACTCACCAGCGCTGAGCTCCCTTCTACAGAAACCTGCAAAGACTCAGAGCGAGGAAGAAATACACCAGGAAAATGTCATAGGATCATCCTGAGGTAAGGTCCTGAGCAAGGCAGCCTTTCCATGCCTGCATCTCCTCATCTGTCAAATGCGGAGCATGATGGTCCCTGTCAAACAGGGTTACGGGTGTTGATCCACTATGCCCAGCTGCATTAGCTCATTTTTCTAAGACTTTGCTTAAGAGTTCTTTGCCCACTCTTCAAAAATGTTGATGTCATGGAAGATAAAAACTAAGGAATCATGTCAGGTTAAACAAAACTTGGGGAGACAGAACAACTGAATATAATCCATGATTTGGGACATTGTTTTCATTTCTGTAAAGCATAACATTGGAGACCAGCCTGGCCAATATGGCAAAACCCCATCTCTACTAAAAATACAAAAATACATTCGCTGGGCATGGTGGCGGGCGCCTGTAATCCCAGCTACTTGGGAGGCTGAGGCAGGAGAATCACTTGAACCTGGGGTGGGGTTGGGGTGGAGAGTGGAGGTTGCAGTGAGCCAAGATCACACCACTTCACTCCAGCCTGGGCAAAAGAGACTTTGTCTCAAAAACAAAATGAAAATAAAACACAAAACCAAAAAAGTTAGCCAGGAGTGGTAATACATGCCTGTAATCCCAACTACTCAGGAGGCTGAGGCAGAAGAATCACTGGAACCCGGGAGGTGGAGGTTGTAGTGAGCAGAGATGGCGCCACCGTACTCCAGCCTGGGAGACAGAGCGAGACTTTGTCTCAAATAAATAAATAAAATAAAGTGATGAGTGAAGGAGTTCTGAGAACTTGTGATTTTTACATGCTGGAATTCTGCTTATGCCCTTGGTGGTTGTTGGCTATGTAAAATGCAGGGAGTGTGGAATTATGTACATTATGAGATCTTTGCGGAAAATCCTTTTTTCTTCTCATGCATAATATGACCTGGAACTAAAAGAAGCTGCACATATAAATTCATCCAAGCTTCTACCAGATTCATTATATGCTATCCTGACACAGATGAATCCAGGCTCTTCTTATATACTTCTGGAGATGGGAAAGTCACCCCCTCTCACAGCCTGTTCTATTACTGGTCAGTTCTGACTACTAGAACATTCCTTGACCTACTGAGCTGAAACTTTCCTTCCTGGAGCCTCTACCCACTGATCCAGTCCTGTTTTCTGGGTAGTGGGGCCTCTACCTGCTGATCCTGGTCCTAATGCCTGTTTAGGGGCGATACAGGACCCCTAATGATCTTAGTCATCCTTTCCTAAATAAGTTCCAGTTCATCAGTGTCTCTCTCAAGTATAAACGCAGTGCTCCAGGATCCAACTTGATAATCAGATAGCAGAGGGAACATGATCTCCCAAGTGCTGGACATTCCTTTGACACAGCCTAAGGTAGAGTTAGGCTTTTTTCAAAATTGAATCACACAGTTGATTCATGAGTTTAGAGCCAACTTAAAGCACAGTTTTCTCTTGTGAACCATGGTTAACTGCTGTTGGTCTCAGCAGTGTTCACTATGAGACATCCCATTGTATGTTTGTTTGCTTATTGTCTGTCTCTAGACATTGCTAGAATGTAAGTTATAGGAGGGCAGGGGTGTTGGCTTTTTCTGAATCCCCAATACCTAGAACAAACAAGTCTTGGCACATAGCAGACATTCAATAAATACATGTTGAGCAAATAAATAACTGTTAAGCCACATCTCACCTATCCTGTATTTTTATAATTTATTTGTAATTTACACCCAGTCTTCTAACAAGAGAGGTCTGAGGTGATTGCTTTTCTGAATCCTTTTGTTAACTTCAGAATAAACTTTGTTCTTGTTGAATTTTATATTGTTAAATTGTCATCATTAGTTCAGCCTATTGAGATCTAATTTCTGGCTCTCTCCATCTACATTTCAGCAGTCCCTTCCAGTTCCAAGCCATTCATTCAAGAATGACTCAGGGCCAGGTACAGTGGCTCACACCTGTAATCCCAGCACTTTGGGAGGCCAAGGCAGGCGGATCATGAGGTCAAGAGACTGAGACCATCCTGGCTAACATGGTGAAACCTCATTTCTATGAAAAATATAAAAATTAGCTGGGCGTGGTGGTGCCCGCCTATAGTCCCAGCTATTCGGGAGGCTGAGGCAGGAGAATCACTTGAACCCAGGAGGTGGAGGTTGCAGTGAGCCGAGATTGCACCACTGCACTCCAGCCTGACAATAGAGTGAGATTCCGTCTCAAAAAAAAAAAAAACAACACAAAAAAAAAACCAAAAAAGGCCTCCCTATCTCCAGAATGGCAACAATATATTAATTAACTCCCTTAGTGTACAGTCTTTCAATCCGTAAAACAAAACAAAATGCCATTAACAACTCTATTTCAAAGGATATATTAATGGCATTGGAAAATGTTCATCTTACATACATACCAGGTCAGTGGGGGATACAAAACTGTAACACAGCACATGATCCCAGTTATAGGAAAATAGTTGTCTACATAGAAATAAGATGGGAAGGAGCTGGGCATGGTGGCTCACACCTGTAATCCCAGCATCGGGAGACTGAGGTGGGAGGATCGCTTGAGCCCCAGAGTTCGAGGCTTCATTGAGCTATGATCAAGCCACTGCACTCCAGCTTGGGTGACAGACTAGAAGGAAATATACCAACATGTTAACAGTGATTATTTCTGAGTAGTGGTTCATTTTCATTTTATTCATTATATTTTTCAAAATCTCTTATTATAATAAGCAAGTATTTCCAACATATATACTTGTTATCCTTGTCATTATACCATCATCTGGCTCACTCAGCCATACATATCTTCACTAAGGCAGTGAGAACCCAGGTGACACCTTCCTGAAATTGAGCCTGCCCTCAAAAAGTTTCTAGTCAATATCAATAACAAATATACATGTACATGCACAAACACACACACATTCATTTTAAACCTACAACAATCCTTCTATTTTTATCTTCATATTCTAGATGAAGAAACTGAGGCTCAAAGAGATTTTTAAAACTTGCTCAAGGTCATATATCTAGCATGAATCTGGGTCAGGATTTTAAACCCAGGCAGTCCAGCTCCAGAATGGACACCCTTAACCACTCTGCCATGCATATAAACTCAAAGTAGTGCCACTCAAGGACTGATGATACTGAGTGAGTGGTGGGGGCTGTAACAGGGGGCACGGGAGTCGACATTAGCTGAATGAGGACTATGTGACAAGTGCTTGATATACATTACCTCATTCAGGCCCTTCAACTACCCTTGCAAAAAAATATTTTATTAAAAAAAAGTTATGGCCAGGCACGGTGGCTCATGCCTGTAATCCCAGCACTTTGGGAGGCCAAGGTGGGAGGATCACAAGGTCAGGAGTTAGGGACCAGCCTGGCCAATATGGTGAAACCCGCCTCTACTAAAAATACAAAAATTAGCCGGGTATGGTGGCACGTGTCTATAGTCCCAGCTACTCGGGAGGCTGAGGCAGGAGAATCGCTTGAACCTGGGAGTCAGAGGTTGCAGTAAGCCTAGATCGCACTGCTGCACTCCAGCCTGGACGACAAAGCAAGACTTCATCTCAATTTTTAAAAAAAAGTTTTTGTTTTTTTAAATTGACAAAAAATTGTATATATTTATAGTGTACAATATGCTATTTTGAAATATGTACGTATTGTGGAATGGCTAAATCAAACTAATTACCATTACCATACGCATTGCCTCACATGTTTTTGTATATGTGGTGAGAACATAAACACTGCTCTTAGCAGTTTTCATGTATGCAATATGTTTTTTTTTTTAATTTTTTTTTTTTGAGATAGAGTCTCACTCTGTCACCCAGGCTAGAGTGCAGTGACATGATCTTGGCTCACTGCAGCCTCCACCTCCCGGGTTCAAGCAATTCTCCTGCCTCAGCCTCCCGAGTAGCTGGGATTACAGCTGTATGATACTACCCCCAGCTAATTTTTGTATTTTAGTAGAGACAAGATTTCACCATGTTGGTCAGGCTGGTCTTGAACTCCTGACCTCAGGTGATCCACCTGCCTCGGCCTCCCAAAGTGCTGGGATTACAGGCGTGAGCCACCGTGCCTGGCCACAATATGTTTTTATTTACCATAGCCACCATGTTGTATGATAGGTCTCTTGAACTTACTCTTCCCATCTAGCTGAAATTTTGTATCTTTTGGCCAGCATAAAAAGATATTATTTTCATCTTTGTGTTATAAATGAGGAAACTGAGATTCAGACAGGGGTTTGACTCTCTGCTGTGATAATTCAAGTTTACTAATATCTCTGTCCTTCAGTTTCCTCCTCCACAACATGGGATAATAATAATTCCTACCTCATTGACAGTTGGGAAATATTAAGTGAGAAAGTAGACTCACAACACTCAACACGGTGCCTAGCATGTGGTAAATGCTTGATAAATGTTAGCTGCTATTACTATCTATTAGTTTTTTTTTTTTTTTTGAGACAGAGTTATTGCCCAGGCTGGAGTACACTGGTGCCATCTCGGCTCACCGCAACCTCCAGCTCCCAGGTTCAAGCAATTCTCCCACCTCAGCCTCCTGAGTAGCTGGGATTACAGGCACACGCCGTCATGCCCGGCTAATTTTTGTATTTTTAACAGAGACAGGATTTCACCATGTTGGCTAGGCTGGTCTCAAACTCCTGACCTCAAGTTATCCAACCGCCTTGGCTTCCCAAAGTGCTGGGATTACAGGTGCGAGCCACCGCACCGGGTCTGCTATTACTATTCTTGATTCCAAGGTTCACACTCTCAACTACAACATAATGACCTGCTAAGTGGGCAAAGGAGAAAAATTAATTCTGAATGATGCTATGGGGAAACATTAGATAAATGAATGGAGTCACAGAGGAGTGCCATCTGAAGGGGTCTTGATGGAGCAGCATCTCACCAGGCAGAGGAGGGCAGGGGCATGTCCCGGAAGTACAGAGGGACAAGGTCTGTTTCTGTCCCTTGCCCTGGCTCTCCCACACACAGCATCCTGCTCCTATCATGCAGGTCTCCACCTCTGTCCCTCACTGGCCTGCCAGTACTCCTGCCTGCAGTGCCCATGGTCCCCTGCCTCAGCTGTCTCCCTAATCAGGGGCCCACAGCCTCTCCAGCAGGGAGTGGGAGCCCCTGGCACTTGGGGCCTGGGAGGGCCCCTGATAAACAGCTGGAGCTCTTGTTCGCACAATCTGTCATCTCTAAAGGAAAAGTAGAAACAAACCACAGAACCAGGGAGCTGGCTGATAATGAGTCACATTGCTGCTGGCAGTTCTCCACTCAGTCCTCCAGCCTCTGTACCTAGGACTTCTTGCTTGTCCTTCAAGATCCACTGCAAAAATGTCTTGTCTCCACAAAGCCTTCCTTAACTGCACCCCCAGCCACCCCACACCCTGCAGGCTTCCATTGCATCCAGCAGAAGATCCACTACTGCCATTTATTGCACTAAATGGAAACTGGTCAGGTTGTGGGGTCCCAATCAGCCTGTTAGCTTCAGAAGGCAGGCATTTTGTCTCATGGACCTAGCCCAAAACAGAAGTGTCTATGGAAACAGTGCGATGACTGAGTAAAATATGGGTGGAATGTGGCATAGGCATTTAAGAAATCTATGTATTGACATACAAAAAACAGTTTGGCAATGGCTGGAAATTTTAACTTTTTCCAAAATAATAATTAACATTTTATATTTCAGCAACAAAATGTGGCCGGGTGTGGTGGCTTACGCCTGTAATCCCAGCACTTTGGGAGGCCAAGGCAGGCAGATCACGAGGTCAGGAGATCAAGACTATCCTGGCCACCCTGGTGAAACCCCATCTCTACTAAAAATACAAAAATTAGCCGGGCATAGTGGCGCATGCCTGCAGTGCCAGCTACTCAGGAGGCTGAAGCAGGAGAATCACTTGAACCTAGGAGGCGGAGGCTGCAGTGAGCCGAGATCGCACCACTGCACTCCTGCCTGGGTGATAGAACAAGACTCCGTCTCAAAATAAATAAGTAAACAAATAAAAGTAAAATGTTCACCTGAGAGGCTTTTATTTATTTACTTATTTAAGACAGAGTCTTGCTCTGTCACCCAGGATGGAGTGCAGTGGCGCAATCTCGGCTCACTGCAAGCTCTGCCTCACAGGTTCACGCCATGCTCCTGCCTCAGCCTCCCTAGTAGCTGGGACTACAGGCACCTGCCACCACGCCCTGCTAATTTTTTTGTATTTTTAGTGGAGACGGGGTTTCACCATGTTAGCCAGGAAAAAATACAGAACGCTTCACGAATTTGTGTGTCATCCTTGCGCAGGGGCCATGCTAATCTTCTCTGTATTGTTCCAATTTTATTGTTCCAATTTTAAAAGAAAAATGCTTTTTCTTTTAGTTTTTATATACCTAACACAAAATTGAAAAAGCTATCTCCAGCCGGGCACAGTGGCTCACTCCTGTAATCCCAGCACTTTGGGAGGCTGAGGCGGGCAGATCACCTGAGGTGGGGAGTTCCGAGACCAGCCTGACCAACATGGAGAAACCTCGTCTTTACTAAAAATACAAAATTAGCTGGGCGTGGTGGTGCCTGTAATCCCAGCTACTTGGGAGGCTGAGGCAGGAGAATCCCTTGAACCTGGGAGGCGGAGGTTGCAGTGAGCCGAGATCACGCCATTGCACTCCAGCCTGGGCAACAAGAGCAAAACTCCATGTTAAAAAAAGAAAAAGAAAAAGATATCTCCCACTACTTTTTAAATACTGTAACGAAATATCAAATGTTAAGGTTTTCAAATCATTTTGATTGATCAATGGAACATTTAGTCCTGTTCTAAAATGTACATATTAGATATTCTTGTGTTTTGGGGCAAGCTACTCCATAATTTTCTTTTTTTTTTTTTTTTTTTTTTTTCTGAGACGGAGTCTTGCTCTGCCGCCCAGGCTGGAGTGCAGTGGCCGGATCTCAGCTCACTACAAGCTCCGCCTCCCGGGTTTTACGCCAATCTCCTGCCTCAGCCTCCCGAGTAGCTGGGACTATAGGCGCCTGCCTCGACGCCCGGCTAGTTTTTTGTATTTTTTAGTAGAGACGGGGTTTCACCGTGTTAGCCAGGATGGTCTCGATCTCCTGACCTCGTGATCCGCCTGTCTCGGCCTCCCAAAGTGCTGGGATTACAGGCTTGAGCCACCGCGCCCGGCCTGCTACTCCATATTTTCTAACAGTTGTTATAAAATTGCAATCTATAAATAAGTGTATCATCAATGGTATGGATTCAGTTTTTTATAATGTCAGATACTTAAGTAAATTTACATAGCATAAAAAATGTAAAACAAAAAGGAAATGTAGGCCTGGAGCGGTGGCTCACACCTGTAATCCCATCACTTTGGGAGGCCAAGGCGAGCAGATCACTTGAGGTTAGGAGTTCGAGACCAGCCTGACCAACATGGTGAAACCCCATCTCTACTAAAAATACAAAAAGTAGCCGGGCGTGGTGGTGTACACCTGTAATCCCAACTACTCAGGAGGCTGAGGCAGAAGAATCACTGGAACCCAGGAGGTGGAGGTTGTAGTGAGTAGAGATGGCACCACTGCACTCCAGCCTGGGTGACAGAGTAAGACTCTGTCTCAAAAAAAAAAAAAAAAAAAAGGAAAGGAAATATAACACCGGGCATACAAAATGGTCCTAACTTTGTAAAAAGAGAAATGATTGCATGTGAACAGATTCTATGATCCTATTTTAAAAGGATGAAACTATCAGTGAGTTTATAGGCACAAAAAAAAGGTTCAGAAGGACATCTAGTAACACTTAACACTGATTTTCCCTGAGGGATAGGACTTAATGATTGGGGTGGAATTTGAACTTTTATTTTCTTCCATTTGTAATGTGTTTTTACAATAAGGAAGTTTGTTTTATATTTATAATTACAATTTTTACTATTTAATTAGTTTAAAAGTTAAATCTGGCCGGGCGCGGTGGCTCAAGCCTGTAATCCCAGCACTTTGGGAGGCCGAGACGGGCGGATCACTAGGTCAGGAGATCGAGACCATCCTGGCTAACACAGTGAAACCCCGTCTCTACTAAAAAATACAAAAAAAACTAGCCGGGCGAGGTGGTCGGCGCCTGTAGTCCCAGCTGCTTGGGAGGCTGAGGCAGGAGAATGGCGTGAACCCGGGAGGCGGAGCTTGCAGTGAGCTGAGATCCGGCCGCTGCACTCCAGCCTGGGCGACAGAGCGAGACTCCGTCTCAAAAAAAAAAAAAAAAAAAAGTTAAATCTAAAAATTAATAATTTTTAAATTAATAAAGACTAGAAGGAAATCACAAAATGTAAACCAGGGCTGTCTTTGGGTGATAAGAACTATGGGTGATTTTTCTAACTTTTAAAAATTTTCCATATTGTCCAAATTCCTAAAAATAATCATTTTACAATTTTTTTAAAAACCTTAAGAACAAAGTCTTAATTAATGAATGCACTTTCCCTAGCCCTTCTTGGTGCCTGCGTCTGACCCAACATGCAGAAGGTTCTTGACTCTCTCTCTGTCCTCCCTTGCTCCACTGTGTTGATCAGGTCCCTGGAAGGACGCTGTATGGTTCCAGCCTTCATCCACATGCCCTCCCCAGATACAGACACTTGGATGACGGTGAGGGGCTGGAGCAAGAATCCCTGGCCTTGCCAGGATGATCATGGCTCCTCCCCTGCCCTTGTCTTGCATCTCAGCCCTCCAGACTCTACCAGTTCACCTCTAAAGACCACTCAGCTCTCTGGGAAGCCTTCCCCTCACCCGTAGCCTCCCCTACTCCCCTTGTCTCAGAATTCCCACAACACAGACAGCCTGCACCCCAAGACTTTATGAGCAGTCACCCCTTTATCCAGTTTCACTTTATTTTATTTTTTTAGAATCAGAGTTTTGCTCTTGTTGCCCAGGCTGGGGTGCAATGGCACGATCTCAGCTCACCTCAACCTCTGCCTTCCAGGTTCAAGCAATTCTCCTGCCTCAGCCTCCCGAGTAGCTGGGATTACAGGCATGTGCCACCATGTCCGGCTAATTTTTGTGTTTTTAGTAGAGACGGGGTTTTTCCATGTTGGCCAGGGTGGCCTCAAACTCCTGACCTCAGGTGATCCGCGTGCCTCAGCCTCCCAACGTGCTAGGATTACAGGCGTGAGCCACCAGACCTGACCTCAGTTTCACTGTCTTTGGTTTCAGTTACCCATCGTGCAGTACAAAAAGATATTTTGAGAGAGAGGGAGAAACAGACCACATTCACACAACTTCTATTACAATATATAATTATAACTGTTCTATTATTAGTTATTGTGGTTAATCTCTTACTGTATGTAATTTATACATTAAACTTTATCATTGGTATGTACGTATAGGAAGAAACATAATATACAGAGAGTCTGGTACTATCCACTGTTCCAGGCATCCACTCGGGATCTGTGAATAAGGGGGCTAGTATTTTCCACCTTCTGTTCTGTTTCCCTTCACTCATTTGTTGGACCAACTCTTCCTAAGAGAGTATCCTACAGAGTGATAGGCACTGTTGGAGAAACAAGGACAGTCCCAAAGGCATCAGGCACAGAGCAGTCATCCTTCACATGTGCTGAATGAATGACAGAAGGGTGGAAACCAATGAGACAGAGCCTGTCCTCAAGGAGCTCCCAGTCTAGTAAGGACAATATGTGTTGTTATCCACACATAATACACACTAGGAAACCCTACCCAGGAGGCAGGGTACGTGGGAGGAGGAGCTGAGTGGATTTAAACTAGGCTTTGAAGACTGGTCAGGTTTGGATGGAGAGAGGAGGATAAAGGGCATTCCAGGAAGGGGGACAGTGTGCACACAGCAATGGAAGCAAGAACACCCCAGGATCTATCAGATTTAGCTAGCAGGGAGAGGGTTATAAAGGTTCGCTGTGGGTAAAGGCCTGGAAAGGTGAGTTGAGCCCAGATCCTAGGAGAACAGAACACCAACAGAAGGTGAATTTGATTTTGCAGGCCCTGGGAAACCTCTAACAGTCTCTGAGCTTTAGAAATGCACAGTAATCCAGGTGGGTGCCCATAAAGGGCTGAAGGAGGTTGGCAGCCGCAGGGAAGAGGGACGGAGGGGAAATCCCAAACTTTGTTACCACCTTGCTAGCTTAAAGGAAGTAAGTATAACATATTAAGTGCTGACCATGGGGAAATCACTGCTCTGTCTTTAATCCTTGAAACAGTCCTGTGAGATGAGATAGTATGATCTCAATTTGCAGACTGAGTTCCACAAGGCTGAAGTTTGCCCATGATTCTGCTGAGAGAGATCCACGATCATCTTACCAGGAAACAGTTTCAAGGATCCGAATCCAAGTTGGCCTGAATCCACAGGCCAAAGCACCCTCACTTTCTCCTATAATATCTTGCATATTTACCAGCATCTAGCACTGTGATGGCTCAGTACACACTGGAATGAGTGAATGAAGAAATGAATGAACAAATGATTGGATCCCAGGTTGGTAAAGAAAACCTCTCAGCACACACAGAAAAGGTAGAGGATGGAGGCGGGGAGGAGATGTAAGAATAAATGGAAAATAAAACAAACAATCGTTGCATTACCACTTCCTCTGGGGCTGGGTCATGGTTTTTAACGGTGTGCAGCGGGCACATCCAGTGTGGTACAGGCATATCCACAAAGAGACACAAAGAGCTATTTATTTACTTCCTTTGAGGGGTAAATAAAGATCAGGTCAAAACAGGCTCCCCCAAACCGCCAGGGGGTCTTCCCCAGGTGTTGATGCAGCACTTGGCCTAGAGCAGTCACAGGTGGCCTCTGCTTGTGTGTCATCCCCGCCTTCCTTTACACATGCGTGGGTCTGGCTCACAAGGGAGGCCCATGTGCAGTGAGGAAGTAGCGTAAGGGGAAGGGTGGCAGGGCAGGGCTTCCTCACCCCTCTGCCAGTGCAGCCAGGGCAGCAACATTTATACCCCCAAAAGAGATATGGGAGAGTCAACAAGTCGGATGGCGCTGGCCTAAGAGCTGGCTCCGGGTGCTGGAGGCCCCATGCTGGGCCAGGCAGTAGATATGCAGACAGCTAGATCCTGCAGGGATAGGACTAAAAGGGGGACCATGTAGGGGTGCAGTCAATCTTCATTATTCATGGAGTCTGTATTTGTGAATTTGCCTCCTTGCTGAAATTTGTGACCCCAAAATCAATACTTGAGGTGCTTTGTCATCTTTCACAGACATGAGCAAAGCCATGAAAAATTTGAGTCACCCAACATGCATGTTCCTAGCTGAGGTGGGACAGGGCAGTGCTCTGCCTGTTTCAGTTCTCGTAATGTAAACAAGTGTCCTTCTCATAGTCTACTTAGTGCCACCTTTTCTGCATTGCTGGGCTTTTTGTTGATGTCCCTGTTTAAAATGGCCCCCAAGCCTAGGGCTGATGTGCTGGCAAATGTTTCTAAATACAAAGTGACTGTAAGCGCCTTACAGAGAAAATACATTAGATCAGGTTTGGGCATGAATTATTGTGCTGTGGGGCATGAGTTCAATGTTAATGAGTCAACTATATATTCAATAAGGTGTCTTTAAACAGAAACACACAGAAAACAAAGTTATGTATCGATTAGTTGATGAAAATCTTGTGACCAGGGACTCACAGAAACCTAACCCTGTATTTCCCCTAGGAGCAATGGGCCAGTATTCACCAGTTTGGAGTTCGTGGTGACTGTACAGAATATAACTGGTGAGAATAGTGAGAACTGGTAGTATTTAAATATTATAATAACTATGGCAGCCGTATCCTTTGGGTACCTTTCAATGCCAGTCTGCATCTACTTATCCATCCACCACCTATCATCTATTGAACACCCACTAAGTACAAAATCCAACATTAAAAGCAAAAGAATACAGGATGCAAGCAGGGCCCTGACCCTGCCACTGACCATCTTAACTGTACAATGGCGGAATCTGTAGGTTAAGACTGACTCTGAAGGTTTATACTTTTATTTGGCCTAGATCCCTAGGTTGATATACTAGCATTGGGGCCTAAAAGTTTTGCCGGCTGGGCGCGGTGGCTCAAGCCTGTAATCCCAGCACTTTGGGAGGCCGAGACGGGCGGATCACGAGGTCAGGAGATCGAGACCATCCTGGCTAACCTGGTGAAACCCCGTCTCTACTAAAAAATACAAAAACTAGCCGGGCGAAGTGGTGGGCGCCTGTAGTCCCAGCTACTCAGGAGGCTGAGGCAGGAGAATGGCGTGAACCCGGAAGGCGGAGCTTGCAGTGAGCTGAGATCCGGCCACTGCACTCCAGCCTGGGCGACAGCGAGACTCCGTCTCAAAAAAAAAAAAAAAAGTTTTGCCAATGTTTACATCAGGCAAACACCTGTGTCATAATAACAGCCTAATGCATACACTTACTAGGGTCAGGCTCTACTCTGAGTGCTGTATGTGCATAAAGCCTCCTAACAACTCATGTAATCCTTCTAACAGCCCTGTAAGGTGGATACTATTATCATCTCCAATTTACAGATAAGGGTACTGAGGCACAGAGAGGTTAAGAATTCACTCTGTGGCCAGGCGTGGTGGCTCACGTCTGTAATCGCAGCACTTTGGGAGGCCAGGGCGGGTGGATCACGAGGTCAGGAGATCAAGACCATCCTGGCTAACACGGTGAAACACCATCTCTACTAAATATACAAAAAATTAGCCAGGCATAGTGGAAGGCGCCTCTAGTCCCAGCTACTTGGGAGGCTAAGGTAGGAGAATGGCATGAACCCAGGAGGAGGAGCTTGCAGTGAGCAGAGATCACGCCACTGCATTCTAGCCTGGGTGACAGAGCGAGACTCAGTTTCAAAAACAAAAACAAAAACAAAAACGAATTCATCCCGATAACACAGCTGGTGTGTGGAAGAAGCAGAGGGGTTTATGCACCTCCAGTGACATGGAAGGAGAACTTGCATCTTGTGAGGATCTCAGTCTGCCCTCAGTGATGAGGAGGGTCCCTCTCCTTAGCCATGCCACTGGCACTGTTCAGTAGCAGGAAAGCATGAAGTGACATTGGGAGGCTGGGGCCACTCAGAAGTCCAGGCAAGCAGGCCAGGCATGGTGGCTCACACTTGTAATTCCACCATTTTGGAAGGCTGAGGCGGATAAATCACCTGAGAGTAGGAGTTTGACACCTGCCTGGACAACATGGTAAAACCGTCTCTACTAAAAATTCAAAACTGGTCGGGCGCGGTGGCTTATGCCTGTAATCCCAGCACTTTGGGAGGCCGAGGCGGGCAGATCACCTGAGGTCGGGAGTTCGAGACCAGCCTGACCAACATGGAGAAACCCCATCTCTACTAAAAATACAAAATTAGTTGGGCGTGATGGCACATGCCTGCAATCCCAGCTACTAGGGAGGCTGAGGCAGGAGAATCCCTTGAATCTGGGAGGCGGAGGTTGCGGTGAGCCAAGATCGCGCCATTGCACTCCAGCCTGGGCAACAAGAGCGAAACTCCGTCTCAAAAAAAAAAAAAAAAAAAAAATTAAGGGGCCGGACGCAGTGGCTCATGCGTGTAATCCCAGCACTTTGGGAGGCCAAAGAGGGCAGAGCATCTGAGGTCAGGAGTTTGAGACCAGCCTGACTAATATGGAGAAACCCAGTCTCTCCTAAAAATACAAAATTAGCTGGGCGTGGTGGCACATGCCTGTAATCCTAGCTACTTGGGAGGCTGAGGCAGGAGAATCACTTGAACCCGGGAGGTGGAGGATGCAGTGAGACGAGATCACGCCACTGCACTCCAGCTTGGGTGGCAGAGCGAGACTCCGTCTCAAAAAATAGAGTCAAATAAAATAAAATAAAAAAGAAGTCCAGGGAGGAAAGCAGGGCCTGCATGAGGCCATGCCTTGGGGAATAAAGTGAGAGTGACCCATGCACGCAGGCAGACAGAAGGTCTGGGATCTAACTGTGAGAGGAACAGGGAGCCCGGCAGCTCTCCGAGCAGGCCAGGGCAGGGGGGCCTCTCTTCCAGCAAGGCCAAGAGAGGCCCAGGAAGTAAAGTCCTAGGGAGAGGCCTGAGAGACCAAGGTCTCACAGAGCAAGTGTCTCCACAGAGATTTCCAACTGCCACACCACCTTCTTTCCTGGAGCAAAGAGGCGCAGTTGGTGAACTGGGGCTGTGGGTAATGGGAGGAAGGGGAAGGGGGAGATCCCCTTCAACCTGGAACACTGGAGAGATAGCTAGAGTTGGAGGAGGGGTGAGTGAGGACCTCTCCCCTCAGCTCACAGAAGAAGTAATATACCTCACCAACTGAGAAAAGTCAGATTCCACGCCTGGTGTGAGAGGGAAGTGAAACCGTACCTCCAATGCTCCACGGCCCTCCCCTCCAGCACCTTGGCCCATCCTGCACCCGGGCCGCCCCAGGATGGCGGGCTCAAAGGTGAGGGCCTATCAGATGTGTTCATGGGCTCCCTTAGGGCCTTTTGAGCCCTGAGTCACAAGGGTGGCTCTCTCAGAGCTATGATGGCCTGGTCTCTCCTCCCCAGGGAGGCAGAAAGGGAACTGGGGAAAACAAGGCTTATAAGCTACAGAGGTAAGAGACTGTGCCCATTTTGTTCTTTCCTCTTTCACACACATGGAACATGGTACCCAGTGTATCCATGGTAAGCACTTAATAAACAGACACTGAGTGGATGAGCGAATCAATGAGTGAGTAAATGAAGGAGTCAGTGCTGGACCCACAAGGCTGCCTGTCAGCCTCTAGCCACATGGAGATTCCCACCTCCAGAGAAGAGCTCCACTATATATGTTCCCCAAACTCCCTGTCAGCTAAATGTGACATATGACCAACTGGTGACCAAAGGGATAAGCCATCTGTCAATTGTTAGGTCACGTTAGAAAATAAGCCTCTTTTCCCCCTATTTTTGACAAACCTTGACCTCCCTGCCTCAACCCTGCTCACATTACATTTGACCTTCTCAATCACCTCTCTAAGGGATGGGGACGTGACCCTCCTCTACCTCATCAGAGAACAGCAGAGACCATCCTCCTCCCCGCCAAGGGGAAAATATGGTGCTCCTCAATGACCCTCACCCTGATCCTACAGGATGCTCCTGGGAGAAGGGTTCCATGATGACCTCCAAGGGTCTTCTGGTCAGGGTGAGGGAGAATCAGACCCTCCACCTTTGACCAGAAGGAAGGGAGTCCAGCGTGAGGGCATTAGCCAAGGGGGCTCTGGCCCCCTGCTCTAGGCCCCTCACAAAAAGAAGTCCAGCTGGGAACATTCTTCTCCCAGCAGGTCCCCATAGGAAAGCCATCCCTGCCCACATGACACGGGCTCCCCATCCCCTTCTCATCTAGATCTCATGGCAAAGATTGCCAATTGTCCCCTAAAATCCACTTTCCCTTCTTGTACCTTTGGTACTAGAAGCTTCACTATGTATGTTCCCCAAACTCCCTGTCAGCTAAGTGTGGCATGTGATCATCTGGTGACCAAAGGGATGTCATCTGGCAACTTTGAGGTCATGCTCTGAAAAGGAAGGGCAGTGCCTTTTCTTTCTTGTAACTTTCCTCCCTCCCCACTGGCTGGCTGACGGACCCAGCAGCCATGGTGGTATGCCACCTTCCACACACAAGGGCACAGGAGGGGCTTGGGCCCTCAACACCGTTAAGGGGTCAGATCACCCACCCAGATTTGTATGGGAGAAATTTCCATTTTGTTAAGCCACTCTTGTTGGAGTGCGTGTTACAGCAGCCTAACATCCCCTAGTGCCTATCCCAGCCCATTCTTTGGTGCCAAGATGCTGACGGGTAAAGGCGTGTGCAAGGGGCCTTGTCCTCATCCATGTCTCCAGCCCTTCACCTCCATCAGGCCAGCTTCCCAAGTGTCAGAGTGCCTTCCAGGCGGTTAAGACGCCCCTGACTCCACCCCCAACTAATGCCAAATGAGGCCGGAGGTGAATGTCTCTCTCACGATACCCAATTTATTCCTCCCTCGAACTGACCATTTCTCAACTGCATATCTCCTTCCCTACTCAGGAAACCACTGTACTTAGGCCAACCCATCCTATGGGGAAGGTGGTAAGGAGGGCAGAAAGTATGTGGGTTCACGCCACAGCCCAAATCTCCTCCCTACTGCTCACAAGCTATGTAACCCTGGACAGATCTCTTAGCCTCTCTAAGCCTCAGTTTTGTTTTGTTTTGTTTTTGTTTTTGTTTGTTTTGTTTTGTTTTGAGACAGAGTTTTGCTCTTGTTGCCCAGGCTAGAGTGCGATGGCACGATCTCGGCTCACAGCAACCTCCGCCTCCAGGGTTCAAGCGATTCTCCTGCCTCAGCCTCCCAAGTAGCTGGGATTACAGGCTCCCGCCACCATACCCGGCTAATTTTGTATTTTTAGTAGAGATGGGGTTTCTCCATGTTGGTCAGGCTGGTCTCAAATTCCTGACCTCAGGTGATCCGCCCGCCTTGGCCTCCCAAAGTGCTGGGATTACAGGTGTGAGACACCACGCGTGGCTGCCCATTATGAAATGGGGGTAAAAATTGCTTACAGACTTGTGGAGAGAAGATGACAAACTTGTAAAGTCCCTAGCACTGTGCCTGGCATGTGGTAGGTGCTCACTAAATCGTGGCTGCTATTACTATGGTGCTAAGTATGGGAATACTAAGGATACAGCTGGAGAAGAGACCTGATGACCTTCCTCGTAAAGGGTGGCCAGGGAGGGAGTGGAAGAGAGAGCTGGGGAGAGGAAACTGTGGCCATAAAGAGAAAGAGAGAGGCAGAGCTGGAGGTGACATCAGGGGAGAGAGAGGAGTGGGTTCGGTGATGACCACACTGGGCGAGGTGTGGAGAGCACAACTGTGCTATCAGCTGCCTCCAGCTCAGACAATTCCTGTGCCCATCTCACTTTTGTCTGCCCATCACCTCTGCTGGGTTGGACACCCTTACCACCACAGTCACTGTTGCCACACTGTCAGCTGCTATTTCTTGCCTCATCTTCCTTCCTGCTCATGATATGGCAGAAGGTGGCAAAGGAAGCAGCTGCCCTCCACCAGCAATCTCCCTGCCCTTGAAGGCTGGAGCTGCCCACAGGCATGGGTAAGAGCTCAGGCTCCAGAGACAGACAGGCTGGGTTCCGTTCCCAGCTCTAGCACTTAGGAGCGGCTGACCTCAGCAAGGGAGATGACTCGGCTAAAGCTTCAGTTTCCTCATCTGCACAGTAGGGATAACAGGGCTGTTGAGAAGAAGGAATGAGATTACGCATGGTAAGCACCCAGCCCAGCACAATGTCTGGCACACAGCAAGTGTTCAATACAAGTTCGTGTCTGCTATTATCAAGGCCAAATAGGTTTGTGACCTGTGCAGCCACACAGGGTCCCATGCTCAGGAGGGGTCCCAAACTTGGTTAATGCTCTGTCACCACCATCTTGAAACTCTTTTTATTGTTTTTTTAAGAGACAGGGTCTCACGCTGTTGCCCAGACTGTAGGATTGCAGTGGCATGATCATAGCTCACTGCAGCCTTGAACTCCTGAGTTCAAGTGATTTTCTCACCTCAGCCTGCTGAATGCTAGGAATACAAGCAGTCATCACCAGCTATTTTATTTTTAAATTTTATTCTTTTTTTTTTTTCTTTGTAGAGACAGGGTCTCACTATGTTGCCCAGGCTGGTCTCGAGCTCCTGGCGTGAAGAGATCCTCCCGCCTTTGCCTCCTAAAGTGCTGGGATTACAGGCATGAGCCACCGCATGCAGCCTTGAAATTCTTCCTAATTTTTGAACAAGGGCCCTGCAAACTATGTAGCTAGTTCTGGCTATTATTAACATATATTTATTGAGTCTGCTGGCTGGCAGTGGCTATAGAAGGGGGGACCTGTCCAGTAGTTTAAGATGTGGGACATTAGAGGGCCTTGGGAGCCTCAAAGGAGGGATTTAAATACAGTGATGTGGGGCCATGCCAGGTTGCCAGCAATTAGAGACTAAGAGGGCAGTGAGATCCTCACACATACTCTCACTGGGGCCAGGCACAGTGGCTCATGCCTGTAATCCCAGCACTTTGGGAGGCCGAGATGAGCAGATCACCTGAGGTCAGGAGTTTGAGACCAGCCTGACCAACTTGGTGAAACCCCATCTCTACTAAAAATATAAAATTAGCCAGGCATGGTGGCACATGCCTGTAGTCCCAGTTACTTGCGAGGCTGAAGCAGGAGAATGGCGTAAACCCGGGAGGCGGAGCTTGTAGTGAGCTGAGATCTGGCCACTGTACTCCAGCCCGGGTGACAGAGCGAGACTCCGTCTCAAAAAAAAAAAAAAATCCTCTCACTGGGCCCTGGGGGTAGATGGGGATGCCCTCCCTGCAGACAGCCAGGACAATGGGCTGCCTCTGGAATGCGGCATGCCTTGCTATTTCAACCATTCTCCCACCAAGGGCAAAGATGTGCAGTGTACCCGAGGCAAACACTCACCCATCTGCCCTGTGGGTCCAACCCGCTGTGCAGCCAGGACAGAGGCCATGCACAAGCTCAAGAATACAGGCGTGTCCACAGAGGCCTACATCTTAAGGATATGGAGGGACACATGGTAAACCAGTGCTGCCCCAAAGCCCCTAGGTGCCAGGTCCAGCTGGGTCTTGCCCCTCAGGTTGGAGCTGGTATGGGGGTAGCACAGAGGAAGGGGTGCTCACTATACTTGTGGTGGCCTGAGGGGTTGGTCCAGCTCCAGGAGATAGAAAATATCTGCTCCTTCTCTTAAATGTTAAATCCCAGGGTAGTATGTCTAGAAATATGGGGGTTTGGGGCAGTGACTTGAACCCTCAGGAGACATGGAGCCTTCCGGTGGTTCTCTGGAGCTGGGGGTACCCCTAGACACTATGATGAGGCTATGATGAGGCATGACCTCCCAGAGCTGTTCAGAGACCACCTCAGGAGGCACATCTGGTACCTGCTGTCTGTCTCCCCTACTGCACTGTGGGCTCCTGGAGGGCAAGGCCCACCCACAGTGAGAAAGACCAGATGTGCATAGACCCGGGCTCCAGGACCACTCTACTGTCTCCTCCCCATGCCCCAGGTCCTGCCTCGCCTTCCCCAGACTTGCCACCATGGCCTGGCCCTCTTGTATTCCCAGGCCTTCCCGGGAGTGGCCCAGGGGAAGAGTCTGAGGGTGGCCCAGCCCGGCAGGTGGAGTCCAGCCTGGATGAGGCCCCTTTCCATCCACCTCCGGCCACCTGTCCTGAGTACTCACTCCTTTCAGACAGCTGGAGAGCAGCCCCAGAGCCTCTGGTTCAGGGGACTGGCGGAAGGAAGGCGGCTCTAAGGGAGCTGAGCCAAGGCTGGAGGGGAGGCCCCTGGAGCGGGTGGGAACACTGAGTGTGCACAGATGGGGGTGGGGTGCAGGAAGGCACTTGTGAGAAGTGGGAATTGGGGGTGGGGTCGAAGAGTGGAATGTGGAGCTCGTTCTCCTGTGGCCACAGCTGTTTATTCTGATCTCCCTCTTCAGCTGCTGCATGTTCCTTATCTTGGGGCTCAATCCAGACTCCACCTCCTCCTCTGTTGCTGAGCTGCGGAGGCAGACTCTATGGGACACTTCCTGCTCTGGCCGCCTAAGTTCCCCGCTACAGCCTGCTAAAAGGGACAAGGGGGAAAAGCAGGCCTCAAAAAGAAATGTGTGCTCCACTTCAGACCCGTTCTGTGGGTTCAAGGGGGCTTGAAGCTGAGTCATCTGCCCCCTCACCTAACTTCACCCACCCCTAACTGCCGTGACAACGGGAGCCGGTCACCCCAGAGTCACCTGGATACTTCACAACTTTACTGGTGGCGCAGGACTTGCAGGGCTGGCAGATAGTGAAGGCGTATTGGGAACGTGGGGCAGAGGCTGCTGTGACCTCACAGGGTACTCCTCTGGGCCTTCACACTGTACTCCTTCCTGCCAACTTTGCACTCGGCACCTACTGTCCCCAGTGAGATGCTATGAAAGTAAGAAGACTGATTTTCCAAATACTTATGGAAACACAACTCATAACATGTTTTTGATTTTTCATGAACAGTTCAAAAAGTGAAAACAGCACGAGAAAAACAAAACTCCTTTAGTTCTGCTCCCCCAACAAATAACCACTGTTAACACTGTGGTGTATTTCCTTCAAATCTTTGTGTGCCTGTGTCTAAAATATATAGTTGTAAATATATGTACAATTTTGCATCCTGATTTTTCCCTTAACGTTACCATATAATTTTCATGTTACCACATGTATTTTGCAACTGACTCTTTTTTTTTTTTTTTTGAGACAGAGTACAACGGCGCAATCTCAGTTCACTGCAACCTCTGCCTCCTGGGTTCAAGCGATTCTCCTGCCCCAGCCTCCCAAGCAGCTGGGATTACAGGCACGCATCACCACACCTGTCTAATTTTTTGTATTTTTAGTAGAGATGGGGTTTCACCATGTTGGTCAGGCTGGTCTCAAACTCCTGACTTCAGGTGATCCACCTACCTTGGCCTCCCAAAGTTCTGGGATTACAGGCGTGAGCCACTGCACCTGTCCAACTCTTTTGTAAGAGACGAGGTCTTGCCCTGTCACACAGGCTGGAATGCAGTGGTGCCATCACAGCTCACTGTAGCCTCAAACTCCTGGACTCAAGCGATTCTTCTGCCTCAGCCTCCTGGGTAGCTAGGACTACAGACACATGCCACCAAACCTGACTACTCTTTTTTATTTCTTGTACAGATGGGGTCTCGCTATGTTGTCCAGGCTGGTCTTGAACTCCTGGCCTGAAGCAATTGTCCTGCCTTGGCCTCCCAAACTTCTGGGGGTTACACACGTGAGCCACCACACCCGGCTGACAAGGTTTTTTCTGCATTTAGAATAATTTAATTAGGACAGAGACTGGAAAGTGGAATTACCAAGGCAGAGGCCTGGCATCTTTTGGAGGCATTTGATTTCAATAGCTATGGCCAATGGGTTTCCAAATTTAGCACGCAAGGTGGCCACGAGCCGGGCATGGGCACGCCCGCCTAGACTGTCATGTTAAGTATACCACTCATGGTAAGGTATCTTTTTATGTGCCCACATCCTGTTACCTTTGGTAGACTTTATTCTTCTTTGGCTGCTGGTTGTCCAGCCCCCTCCCTAACAGCACAGCCACTTCCCTCTGGGAGTTCCATTTCCCCTACTGTAAATCCAGGAGCCAGGCTGCCTCACCTACACCACAGAAATCTATCCATTTCCACCATGCGCAAACTGGCAGAGGTAACAGCCAGCTGCCCTCATCTCCCTACAGTTATCTCTTTCCAGCCCCTGGCACTTTGTCCATTTCCAAGCCTGGTTCTGCAGCCTTCCTAGTGAGTCTATGAGTTTCTGACCTTCTTCTAATACATTCCCTTCGCCTTATATTAGTCAGTCCACTTCTGTTGCTAATAGAACTTTGAGAGTGATGCCTCCCCAATTTAGTGCTTTTTAAATGGCAAGTCTTTTTTTTTTTTTTTTAAGACGGAGTTTCACTCTTGTCGCCTAGGCTGGAGTGCAATGGCACAATCTTGGCTCACCGCAACCTCTGCCTCCTGGGTTCAAGCGATTCTCCTGCCTCAACCTCCCAAGTAGCTGGGACTATAGGCGTGTGCCACCACGCCTGGCTAATTTTTGTAGTTTTAGTAGAGACGGGGTTTCACCATCTTGTCCAGGCTAGTCTCGAACTTGTGACCTCATGATCCACCTGCCTCGGCCTCCCAAAGTGCTGGATTACAGGCGATGGCAGTCATTTTACTGTTTCATGAAGTCATGACCAGGACGTTTTAAAAATGAAACAGCAAAACAGAATTTTAAAACGTCAGAAGTATATCAACTGTGGCCAGAGTAAGTATTGTTTAGTGAGTCTTGTTTTATAATATATTGGCCAGGTGTGGTGGCTCACACCTGTAATCCCAGCACTTTGGGAGGCTGAGGAGAGCAGATCACCTGAGGTCAGGAGTTCGAGACCAGCCGGGCCAACATGGTGAAACCCTGACTGTACTAAAAATATAAAACTTAGCCGGGTGTTGTGGCAGGTGCCTGTAATCCCGGCTACTTCGGAAACTGAGATAGTAGAATTGCTTGAACCCGGGAGGCGGAGGTTACAGTGAGCTGAGATCGCACCATTGCATTCCAGCCTGGGTGACAGAGTAAGACTCCATCTCAAAAAAAAAAAAAAAAAAAAAAAAAAAATATATATATATATATATATATACACACACACACACATATAGATATGTGTTTGTATGCATGTGTATAAAATGGGCTAAAATTAAAACATTTCAGCTAGGTGCGGTGGCTAACACCTGTAATCCCAGCACTTTGGGAGGCTGAGGCGGGTGGATCACCTGAGATCAGGAGGTTGAGACCAGCCTGACCAACATGGAAAAATCCTGTCTCTACTAAAAATACAAAATAATTAGCTGGGCATGGTGGCGCATACTATAATCCCAGCCACTTGGGAGACTGAGGCAAGAGAATCACTTGAACCCAGGAGGTGGAGGTTGCGGGGTGAGGTGGAGGTAGAGGGCCGAGATCACGCCATTGCACTCCAGTCTGGGCAACAAGAGCGAAACTCCATCTCAAAAAAAACAAAAATTTAAAACATTTCTAGGCTGGGTGGTGGTTCATGCCTATAATCCCAGCACTTTGGGAGACCAAGGCTAGAGGATCACTTGAGGTCAGGATTTTGAGACTAGCCTGGGCAACATAGCAGAGACACTGTTGCTACCAAAAAAATTTTTTAATTATCCAAGTATGGTGGCATGCACCTGTAGTCTTAGTTACTAGGGAGGCTAAGGTGGGAGGATCATTTGAGCCCAAGGCTGTGGTAAGCTATGATTGCACCACTGCACCCCAGCCTGGACTATAGAGCAAGACCCTGTCTTTTTTTTTTGAGATGCATCCTCGCTCTTGTTGCCCAAGCTAGAGTACAGTGGTGCGATTTCAGCTCACTGCAACCTCTGCCTCCTGGGTTCAAGCAATTCTCCTCCCTCAGCCTCCCTAGTACCTGGAATTACAGGTGCCTGCCTTGTAATTCCTGACCTCAGGTGATCCACCCGCCTTGGCCTTCCAAAGTGCTGGGATTACAGGCATGAGCCACCGTGCCCAGCCGACCCTGTCTCTCTCTTTTTTTTTTTTTTTTTTTTGAGATGGAGTCTTGCTCTGTTGCCAGGCTGGAGTGCAGTGGTGTGATCTCGACTCACTGCAACCTCCGCCTCCCGGGTTCAAGCGATTCCCCTGCCTCAGCCTCCCAAGTAGCTGGGGCTACAGGCTGGTGCCACCACGCCCAGCTATTTATGTGTGTATTTTAGTAGAGATGGGGTTTCACCTAGTGATTCGGCCACCTCATCCTCCCAAAGTGTTGGGATTACCAGCATGAGCCACTGCGCCTGGCCGACTCTGTCTCTTAAACAAATTTTTTTTTCTAGTTTTGAAAAACATTGCCCTAACTGAATTTAAGTTACTTCAGAATAAAGAACAGAGCAATCCTTCCTAGATGTTTTTTATATTTCTCCTCAAATCTTTAGTACCTAGAAAAATATACCTCCTTGCCAAGAGTGCTATATTTCAAGATCCACCCATTATTTCCCCCCATTCATAGCCTGACACCTTTCCCTATTCTTTAGTTAACGATACTTAATGGTAATGGCCATCTTTTCCTCCTGGTTTTAAAACTTGTTAATGCAACCAATATTCTGCCAGTCATCCAGGCTGAAAGTTCAAGGGTAGTCCCTGATTCCTCTCATTCATGCACGTCCTGGAGCACAGGGCCTATTAGGAGAGAAGGAATGCAAGTGGCAAACTACAGCGCAGGGCAACCTACTCCATTGCGGAAGCATGCATGGTGCCTCACGGGGGAAGGGCAGAGGACTCTTCAGATCTTCCTACCAAATAATTACTAATTTCCATTGCTTCTACTTTCAAAATAGTTTCCCAGATCACCCCCTTGTTTCCATTGCTACTGGCATCACCCTAGTTTCTTTTCTTTTCTTTTTTTTTTTTTTGAGCCGGAGTCTCACTCTGTCTCCCAGGCTGGAGTGAAGTGGCATGATCTCGGCTCACCGCAACCTCTACCTCCCGGGTTCAAGCAGTTCTCCTGCCTCAGCCTCCCAAGTAGCTGGGATTACAGACACCTGCCACCACGTCTGGCTAATTTTTGTAGTTTTAGTAGAGATGGGGTTTCACCATGTTAGCCAGGCTGGTCTTCAACTCCTGACTTTGTGACCCATCCACCTCGGCCTCCCAAAGTGCTGAGATTACAGGTGTGAGCCATCAGGCCTGGCCTAAAATTTATTATTATTTATTTATTTGTTTTTGAGACAGAGTCTTGCTCTGTCACCCAGGCTGGAGTGCAGTGGCCCAATGTTGGCTCTCTGCAACCTCTGCCTCCCGGGTTCAAGTGATTCTCCTGCCTCCGCCTCCCGAGTAGTTGGGATTATAGGCGTGTGCCACCACGCCCAGCTAATTCTTGTATTTTTAGTAGAGATGTGGTTTCACCATGTTGGCCAGGCTAGTCTTGAACTCCTGACCTCAAGTGATCCATCTGCCTCGGCCTCCCAAAGTGCTGGGATTACAGGTGTGAGCCACTATGCCTCGCCTAAAAATTATTTTATATATATATATTAAAAAAAATTTTTTTTTGACACAAGGTCTCCCTCTGTCACCCAGGCTGGAGTGCAGTGGCACAATAACTGCTCATTGCAGCCTCCACCTCCCAGGCTCAAGCAATCCTCCCACCTCAGCCTCCTCCTGATCTACAGGCACATGCCACCAAGCCCGGCTAAGTTTTGGGTCTTTTGTAGAGACAAAATTTTGCCATGTTGTCCAGGCTGGTCTCCAACTCCTGGGCTCGAGTTACCTGCCCGCCTTGGCCTCCCAAAGTGCTGGGATTACAGGCATGAGCCACTGTGCCTGGCCGGTCCTCTCTTTTCTAATGAGATACCTGCCTGAGGCCAGATTTTCTTCATATATATTAATGAAAACATACTGCAACAGATTGAATCAGAAACTGATATGATAATCCAGCTGTCTTCTATTAAGTCAGGCATTAACGAGATTTGCAAAAACGTAAAACAAGGCTGTACTTCTCATTATTTTTGTTTTGGAAAATAGTTTTCATTTTTAAAAAAAATACAATGCTTATGGGTTTTTTTGTTTTGTTTTGTTTTGAGAGGGAGTCTTGTTCTGTGGCCCAGGCTGGAATGCAGTGGCGCGATCTCAGCTCACTGCAAGCTCCACCTCCTGGGTTCACGCCATTCTCCTGCCTCAGCCTCCTGAGTAGCTGGGACTACAGGCGCCCGCCAACACACCCGGCTAATTTTTTTGTATTTTTTAGTAGAGACGGGGTTTCACTGTGTTAGCCAGGATGGTCTCGATCTCCTGACCTGGTGATCCGCCTGCCTCAGCCTCCCCAAAGTTCTGGGATTAAAGGAATGAGCCACCGCACCCAGCCATTTTGTTTCTTTTTTTTTAGACGGAGCCTCACTCTGCCGCCAGGCTGGAGTGGAGTAGCATGATCTTGCCTCACTGCAACCTCCAACTCCCTAGTTAAAGCGATTCTCCTGCCTCAGCCTCCCAAGTAGCTGGGACTACAGGCACGCACCACCACGCCCAGCTAATTTTTGTATTTTTAGTAGAGACGGGTTTCACCATGTTGGCCAGGATGGTCTCGATCTCCTGACCTCATGATCCACCTGCCTCGGCCTCCCAAAGTGCTGGGATTACAGGTGTGAGCCACCGTGCCCGGCCAAAAAAAAAAAAAAAACAATGCTTATGTTAACATGCAATGAGTTTCTTATTGTTACTTTAAATAAATTAATATTTAAAATTTCTCATATCAAATTTTTTATTAGAAACAAAATATCAACAGGTATAGGGAGGGAGAAGTCAAAAGCTTATATTATTTATTCCAGGGAATGCCATGTTAGGTGCACCTATTAATAGGTATAACCTAAAAAACAAAAGTCCTGGCCAGGCATGGTGGCTCACACCTGTAATCCCAGCACTTTGGGAGGCTGAGGCAGGCGGATCATGAGGTCAGGAGTTCGAGACCAGCCTGACCAACAAGGTGAAACCCCGTCTCTAATAAAAATACAAAAATTAGCCAGGTGTGGTGGCACGCACCTGTAATCATAGCACTTTGGGAGGCCGAGGTGGGCAGATCATGAAGTCAGAAGTTCAAGACCAGCCTGACCAAAATGGTGAAACCCTGTCTCTAATAAAAATACAAAATTAGCCGGGCATGGCCACACATGCCTGTAATCCCAGCTACTCAGGAGGCTGAGGCACGAGAATCGCTTGAACCCAGGAGGCAGAGGTTGCAGTGAGCCAAGATCGCACTATTGCACTCCACCCTGGGCAACAGAGTGAGACTGTATCTCAAAGAAAAAAAAAAAAAAAGTTCTTTGGGATCCTCAAAAATTTTTCAGAATGTAAAGTGGTCCTGAGATCAGAAAGCTTAAAAATTGCTGCAGTAGACCTAATATGTCAGTCTCTAAAATGCCCAATTTCCAAGGCTGGTTATCCAGTTCTTGGTATTCTTTACTCTCATTCACATTTTTACCTCTCAGTTCCATTGTGTTCCTGGATTTTTTTAACTATATGAGGGCAGGGTGCAGTGGCTCACATCTGTAATCCCAGCACTTTGGGTGGTTGAGATGTGCAGATCGCTTGAGCCCAGGAGCTCAAGACCAGCCTGTGCAACATGGCAAAACCCTATCTCCACCAAAAATACAAAAAATTAGCTGGGCATGGTGGCTTGTGCCTGTGGTCCCAGATACTTGGGAGGCTGAGGTAGGAGAACTGCTTGAGCCCAGAAGGCAGGAGCTGCAGTGAGTTGAGATTGTGCCACTACACTCTAGCCTGGGTGACAGAGTGAGACCCTATCTCAACTTAAAAAAAAAAAAAATGCAAGAAGTGGTCATATCAAAAGTAATTATTGTTCTATAAATAATAGTGATTATAGAAATAACCACTAGTTCTTTTAGAAATAAGAAATAATCACTAATACTATAGAAAAATAAGAAATGTCTAATAATTGACATAGAAATAACATAAAAAATTATAATACGGCCTTCAGTAAAAAACTCAGAACATTCAGAAGAGTAAAAAGATCAAAAAGCAACCACCATTTAAAACTGCTCTGGAATAATTTCTAATCTAATCCATTCCTCTTTTATCTCCTCAAATGACCTTTGAGAAGAAATCCTGGTAAACCCATGCAAAAGCAACCACTCCTTTCTCCAGATTCCACAGCACTGTAGTTGAAACCTTTCTTGAGGCCCGGCTAGACCATAAAAGTATGCATACTGAATTCCTAAATGTGCATATTTAACAGTCATAAATTCAATTATATCTACTAGAAGAGACACCAACCAACCACAGAAACCTATGTACTATTTATATGATGTGATCCCTTCACCCAGGCTCAACATAATGCTTAACCAAAGACCAGATCCTGTGTTCCAACAAAAACTGGCCATGCTAGGGAATCTTAAGAGATGGAAGAGAACGTAAAAATCATGTATCCTGTGTTTTATGAGCAGTCTCTTTAAAATAGAGACTTTAGCCAGGCGCGGTGGCTCAAGCCTGTAATCCCAGCACTTTGGGAGGCCGAGACGGGCGGATCACGAGGTCAGGAGATCGAGACCATCCTGGCTAACACGGTGAAACCCCGTCTCTACTAAAGAATACAAAAAACTAGCCGGGCGAGGTGGCGGGCGCCTGTAGTCCCAGCTACTCGGGAGGCTGAGGCAGGAGAATGGCGTAAACTCGGGAGGCGGAGCTTGCAGTGAGCTGAGATCCGGCCACTGCACTCCCACCTGGGTGACACAGCAAGACTCCGTCTCAATAAAAAAAAAAAAAAAATAGAGACTTTAATAGTAACTTCGATGTGTGTCTTGTTTTCACACTGACTTTGAACCCAACACTGTGTCCAATGTGGCTCCACTCCATGAAGAATGGACAAGTGTATGGTTCCGAGGCCTCTGAGACTCACAGATGTTGGATGAATATACCAGGTGACTGAGCCCAGGAGTCCTCAACCCATGTAGTCCTGTCCTCTGGACAGGGTATGTGGCATCCCCTCTGGACCAGGGCTGCCACCCATTGCTGGGTGAAGGCCTCGGGTGTCACTTGAAGGCCAAGGTGAGAGGTCCTGCACTAGGACCCAGCTGAACCACCTCTTCCAGATTTACGCTCTCAGCTGCTGTCCTAATCCCACACTCCTCCCAAAGCCTGAGTCTCATACAAGAGCAAGGACAGGAAAATGAGTGTTGGAGGGGGAGCTGGAGGAAAAGCTTGTTTGCACCATTGCGCAGTTGGGGTGGCTGTGGTTGGGCTGATTCAACCAGAGCTCTCCAGATAAGTTAGGGCCCAGCCCCACCTAGCAGAGCTCACATTCACCACCACCCACTCCTGCTTCCGGGCCGTGTGTGATACCTGACCTTCCTGCTGCGGCAGGGCTGGGGCACCCTTGCTCCTTACCTTCCACCTTCTTGGCTTAGTGGACATCCTAAAGCACTGGCCAGAAGGCACTGGGGGATCCAGGATGCTCTGGGCTTGCCCGGGGGGATTCGTGTCAACACCATCACACCTCCATGCATTCCTGCATGTCATGCACACAGGCAGTCAGGGGTCTACCGGTCTGCTCTACTAGTCCTGAGACTGTGTACACGACAATGTCTCAACAGGGAACCCAGTGTAATCTCACACTTGCCCTGGTAGGTGGATACACATGTGCACACACATATGTGCAATATACACAGTATGCATGAAAAGTCTGAGCCGGGCACAGTGGCTCACGCCTGTAATCCCAGCACTTTGGGAGGCTGAGGCGGGTGGATCACCTGAGTTCAGGAGTTCGAGACCAGCCTGGACAACATGACGAAACCCTATCTCTACTAAAAATACAAAAATTAGCTGGGCGTGGTGGCAGGAGCCTGTAATCCCAGCTACTCAAGAGGCTGAGGCAGGAAAATCACTTGAACCTAGGAGGTGGAGGTTGCAGTGAGCTGAGATCGCACCATTGCACTCCAGCCTGGGCAACAGAGCTAGACTCCGTCTCAAAAAAAAAAAAAAAAAAAAAAAAACCCAAAAAAAAAGAAAAGTCTGACTGAGGTCAGAGTTATTTCAGCCACCACGCTCTCAATATGACCAGCTGTATGACTTTGGACTAGATACTTAACCTCTATGCCTCAGAGGCTTTATCTGCAAAATAAAAAACCTTGGCCAGGCGCAGTGGCTCATGCCTGTAATTCCAGCACTTTGGGAGCTGAGGCGGGTGGTTCTACGAGGTCAGGAGGTCAAGACCAGCCTGGCCAATATGGTGAAACCCCGTCTCTACTGAAAATACAAAAATTAGCTGGGTGTGGTGGCGAGTGCTTGTAAACCCAGCTACTCGGGAGGCTGATGGAGAGAACTGCTTGACCCAGGAGGCGGAGGTTGCAATGAGCCAAGATCGTGCCACTGCACTCCAGCCTGGGTGACAGAGCAAGACTCCATCTCACAAAACAAAAAACAAAAAACCCTCATAGGATATGTTTGTGAGGAATAGCTGAGAAATAGATTAATATCCATACTTATTATAAACTGACTTACGTATAAGTGGCATACAGGATATGGCAGCACTTACAGCACCCCCTGGCACATGGAAGTGTCGTGCAAAGATGTGCTGTTATCATCACCAACATCTTGAGTGCCATGTGTCTGGGAACACATGAGGATTCAGAGCAAAGCTACACAACAGATTCCCACAAGAAGCACCACAAATGACTCCTAGAACCTGTGTCGGAGGAAAGGCAGAGAAGAAACAGGGGAGAGGGAAAACTTCTGAGGACCACCCAGGAGGCACCCAGCTCAAGTCCAGTGACTGTAAACAACGTTTTAAGAACCCAAGAGGCTGGGCCCAGGCCGGAAAAGGCTGTACCCTCAGAGATCAAGGGATGTGAGAGAAAAAGTCAGCCAGGTCCTAGAGGTAGAAGTCAAGTCAATTTGAAGAAAATACGGAGTTCCCCCTAGGACCAGCAGGTACCAGTTGACTGGAAAGAAGGAACAGAAGGCCTGGAGAAACTAGAATGTTCTACGCCCTGGCCTACGCTCAGTCACCCAGTACATCTGAGGCTTGTAACCCCAAGATCCTTTCTCACTGAGATGAAAATAGATGCCACATTTGAAGAGTCTCCAAGTTTGTGGTTCTACAGCAGACACCGCTTACAGAAAAGACAATGGAACTGGAAAGGAAAAGGCAGCCTTGCATCCTAGGGGCCTGCTGCCGGGAGGAAACAGCACTCCTCCCCTCTATAATCCAAAAACAGCTTTGTGATAACCACTTGCCAGAGCAGAATAAACCTCCCCTGGGCCTTATTCCCAGTGGATTCCACAGCACCCAGCATGACAGAGCTTAACAAACCAGAGTTTAAAACTTTGCGAATAATAAACAGATGTCTTCCCAGGGACAGGCAGACTGGGGGCCCTCTGCGCCTCATGGTCCTGCCCCTGGCTGGTCCTCCCTCCTCCAGCTGGAGCCCAAGTTGGAGCTCAAGGTCTGCATCTGTCTGAGGCCCCTGCTCCAGTTTCCTTTCCCAGAACTCAGGGACCTCAGGGGAGGGGGCAGGGAGGAACAGCAGAGAGGGAAGAGAACAGAGAACAAGAGGGAGGGTGAGTTGGAGCAGAAAAAGCTGGGGCCAGAACTGGGAGTTTCTGGGACAGCCCCAGCTTCTAATATTCTGTCCAACTGTCTGACCACAGGCCATAACTTGTGGACCAATTTTTATTTTAGAAAAGAGGGTAACAGCCGGGCGTGGTGGCTCAAGCCTGTAATCCCAGCACTTTGGGAGGCCGAGACGGGCGGATCACGAGGTCAGGAGATCGAGACCATCTTGGCTAACATGGTGAAACTCCGTCTCTACTAAGAAATACAAAAAACTAGCCAGGCGAGGTGGCGGGCGCCTGTGGTCCCAGCTACTCAGGAGGCTGAGGCGGGAGAATGGCGAGAACCCGGGAGGTGGAGCTTGCAGTGAGCTGAGATCCGGCCACCGCACTCCAGCCTGGGCGACAGAGTAAGACTCCGTCTCAAAAAAAAAAAAAAAGAAAGAAAAGAGGGTAACATGAAGCCATAGGTGGGATGGTGAGGAAAGAAACCAGGGCTGTCTCTTGGGATCTAGATGGCCCCATGTCCACCCTGAGGACCTCCACCTGGGAGACGATGATGCCCATGATATGCTGATAATGACAGCAGCTATCACTCAAAGGACGTATGGCCTGCCCACCACTCAGCAGAGCTTTGTGTGCACTGCCTCATAATCCTATGGAAGTGTAGGCTTGGAAGTGTTTTTTTTGTTTTTTTTTTTTTTGAGATGGAGTTCTGCTCTTGTTACCCAGGCTGGAGTGCAATGGCGTGATCTCAGCTCACTGCAACCTCTGCCTCCTGGGTTCAAGCGATTCTCCTGCCTCAGCCTCCTGAGTAGCTGGGATTACAGGCACGCGCCACCACACCCGGCTAATTTTGTATTTTTAGTAGAGACGGGGTTTCTCCATGTTGGTCAGGCTGGTCTCGAACTCCTGACTTCAGGTGATCCGCCTGCCTCAGCCTCCCAAAGTGCTGGGATTACAGGAATGAGCCACTGCAACTGGCCGGAAGTCTTAATCCTGCAGTCTCTGTGCCTCACCTGTGCCTCAGTTTCCTTATGCATAAAAAGCAGAATAATAATGCCTCCCTCATGGTCTGCTGGGAGGATGCAAAAAGATACTTGACATACAGTAGGCATTCAACTAATATTGGTTATTATTAATTCTCACAATTACCCAGAGAGGTGGGGCTTATGTTTATGCCCATTTTACAGACAAAGAAACTTTCACATAGCCAGAAAGGAGCTGAGCTAGGACTCGAAGTGGGGTGGTTTGTCTATGAAGAACAGGCGCTCTCGACCACTCCATGACAGATGGCACAGATTAGTGGTTACATGCACAAACGTTACAGCCAAGTGGCTGAGTCAGACTTCCAGCTCAGTCACAGATGGGCTGTGTGTACAGAAGCAAGCTGCTATACCTCTCAGTACCTTGGTTTGCTCACCTGCAAAATGGGTGTCTCTGGCCAGGCACAGTGGCCCACACCTGTAATTTCAGCACTTTGGGAGGCCGAGGCAGGAGGATTGCTTGGGTCCAGGAGCGCAAGACCAGCCTGGGCAAAAGGGCGAAATCCCATCTCTGCAAAAAATCAGCTGAGCATGCAGGGCGCGGTGGCTTACACCTGTAATCCCAGCACTTTGGGAGGCCAAGGCAGGCAGATCACGAGGTCGGGAATTCGAGACCATCCTGGCCAACATGGTGAAACCCCATAAAAGATCCAAAAAATTAGCTGGGTATGGTGGCGGGTGCCTGTAATCCTAGCTACTTGGGAGGCTGAAGCAGGAGAATCACTTGAATCTGGGAGGCGGAGGTTGCAGTGGGCCAAGATCGTATCAATGCACTCCAGCCTGAGTAACAGAGTGAGATTCTGTTTCAAAAAAATAATTAAAAATTAGCTGAGCATGGTGGCACCACGCCTGTGGTCCCAGATACCTGGGAGGCTGAGATGGGGGGAATCACCTCTGCCTGGGAAGTCAAGGCTGCAGTGAGCCGAGATCACGCCACTGCACTCTAGGCTGGGTGACAAAGTAAGACCCTGTCTCAAAAAAATCAGGGTGTCCTTGCTCATTCTGGGCTCTGTCTCTGTGTCCCTGGAGGCCCAGTGGCTCTGTGCCTCTCTAAAGGTCTGAGGGGGCAGCAAGCAGATCTGGGCCAAGGATGGAGGTACCAGCAACCCTCTCCTTCCAGAGATAACCCCTCAGCCCTCAACTCAGGAACGGCTGTCCTGGGGAATTTCACCCAGGATGGGAGAACTGGTCAGGCCACTGAGTACAAACAGTTTCAGAGAGGTGAGGCTCTTGAGGCCCCTTCCGGGAGATGACACAGGTATGTCCTTTGAAGAGCATAAATGGCCATGCCACATTAGTTACCCTGCTGGTTCACAGGGCCGTTGGCCTTGCCCTCTGCTCTGGACACACGGGGCCCTCTCTCTCAAAGGGAAAGGACAGTCAGGAAGGGGAAAGAGATGATGTGGAAGGAATCCCTGACCAGGGGACGGGTATATGCCCCAGAGGCGGAGGCTTGCACATTCTGGCTGGAGCCTGGACAAGACAGAAGAGCACCTTTTATGGGGGCTTTGCTGGGTCAAAAGCAGTTCTCTGGGCCCCAGTGTGTAAATAGCTGGTGATGGCCTGGGAGCAGAGGCCCCTTGAAACCAGTCAGTGCCTGGAGAACCCGGCAAGGCTCTTCACCCAATCCAGCCACCCCGGGGTGACACACTGGGCAACAGCCCCACCTGGTGGACGATCAGGGACTACAATGCGCAGGGAGTATGGGAGAGCAAAGAGTGACAAGAAGAGGAAAGCAGGAGAAAAATCACAGCAGGGGTTTACAGGCAAAGGGGCTTTGAGGTCATCTTGCTGGCAGAGGCCCCTCTTACAGTATGCGCTCTAAGCCCCATGTGTTAGAAAGTTCTACGTTTTTTGAAAATCTGCCTCCACCAGTCCTGCTAACCCCCTACTTCAAGGCTTGCTAGAGCAACCTTTTAAATATTTGTATACAGCTACAGTATCCCTCCTAAATCGTCCCTTTTGGTGCAGCCTTCCAGAGTTTGACCTGACCTCTCACCTCCTGCATCTTTTTTTTTTTTTTTTAACTTGGCTATCCTTTCTTTCTTTTCTTTCTTTTTTTGAGACAGATTCTCACTCTGTCACCCAGGCTGGAGCGCAATGGTGCGATCTTGGCTCACTGCAACCTCTGCCTCCCGGGTTCAAGCGATTCTTGTGCCTCAGCCTCCTGAGTAGCTGGGATTACAGGCGCATGCCACCAGGCCCAGTTTTTTTTTTTTTTGTATTTTTAGTAGAGATGGGGGTTTCACCATGTTGGTCAGGCTGGTCTCAAACTCCTGACCTCGTGATCCACCCACCTTGGCCTCCCAAAGTGCTGGGATTACAGGCATGAGCCACCCTCCCCGGTGGTTATCCTTTCTTAAATACATTAACTTCCAAGGAATCACTTCCAATTGTATCCCTCTCCCATACCAGCAGCAGCATTTAAAAAATCACTTTATATTTCAGCCTCCCTGTCTCAGTGTTTGATATATTAGGAAAGTCAATGCTCAGATTGAGAGTTAATTCATGAGTAAAAAGCCTAGACTTTGAAATCAGATAGAACCTTGTTCAAGTACAGGCTCTGCCACTTACTAGCTAAATCACTTTGAGCAAGTTTGCCTTTCTGAGCCTCAGTTTCCTATCCGCAAATTGGAGATAGAGGTGTTTACTACCTAGAGTTGTGGTGAATAAATATTAAATGAGACAGTCCAGGTAAAACACCTAGGGACAGCTCCTGCAACACCATTCAGCTCCTAAGGGGCAATTACAGCCACATTCCTCTGAGTTTAAAGGTTGTAGGGAATGCTTTGGGGAAGAGAAAAGTGAAGGGGCCAAAGAAGGAGAAGAGACTTTCTGGAATTAGCCTTTCTCAACCAGCAGATGGGTAACTTGTTCCAATCCCATTTCTAGCAGTGTCTGTTGCCACCCCTAGAAAGGGGCAGGCCTTGACAGCTCTTTGAAACTTGAGGATTTAAAATTTAAATGTCTTTGAGGGCAAGATAAACACACCTACTGCTCAGCAGGGAAAGGGAAACTTGGCAGGGGCCCCAGAACTTTCCCCACCCCCAGCCCTCCCTAAACTTCCTCTTGTGGTTTTTCAAGAGTACAACCTGTTCTCCACAGCCAAGCCAGTGTCTAGGGCAGGGGGCCAGGGCGTGCCAAGGGCTCCGCTGCACCCCACCCTACCAGCGAGCGAGGGAGGAAGGTGCATGCGTGGGAGAAGAGCAGCATGAAGGTTTATCATTCTTAAGGTTCACATCCTGCTTACCCGTTTTCTCAGTGCAGCCACCCTCTACCCAGTTCCCACCCTTGACTCCCAGCATCAATACCCATGCCCCCAACACACACTCCTTTCTCAAAGACAGATGCACGAAGTGTAGGCAGAGAGGGACCACCTCAAGGCCTCCCCAGACCTGTGGGGAAGGCCCTTGTAAGAAATTTAAAAGCGTTTCAGAAAGAAGGTGGAAAAGGGGCTGGAATCCATGGAAACTGTCCTGTGCCCTTGCTTGCATCACCAGCATTATCCCAGCCTGTCTGGAGGGACTGGGTAGGATACACGGATGCAGCTTTGGAAGCAGGAGCTGTGGGAAAGAGAGGTGTGAGCATCTTAAGCTTGCACCCACTCCTTAGCCATCTTCCTTACTCAGCTACCAAGCTGGAATGCACATCTAGAATGTGAGCATCTCTGCTATTCCTTTTTTTTTTTTTTTTTGAGACGGAGTCTCGCTCTGTCACCCAGGCTGGAGTGCAGTGGCCAGATCTCAGCTCACTGCAAGCTCCGCCTCCTGGGTTTACGCCATTCTCCTGCCTCAGCCTCCGGGTAGCTGGGACTACAGGCGCCCGCCACCTCGCCCGGCTAATTTTTTGTATTTTTAGTAGAGACGGGGTTTCACCGTGTTAGCCAGGATGGTCTCGATCTCCTGACCTTGTGATCCTCCCGTCTCGGCCTCCCAAAGTGCTGGGATTACAGGCTTGAGGCACTGCGCCTGGCCTTTATCTCTGCTATTCTTAATTCCCAACAAAAGAGGTGTCTTGGTTTCCCACATCCCCAGATTCTGGCACATCACGTCCAAGTTGAGAAGTTCTTTCTTGAATATAATCTTAGTTCATTCCTCCTGGTTTATTCACATTCCCCCTTTCCCTTTGAGTGAGGCTTACACAGGGGGAAAACATTCATACATTTGTGTGCACGCGCACGCACGCACGTGCACACACACATAGCCATCAGGAAAGGATACCAGCTCTGTGCAGTTCCCACAACCCTATTCCAGGCCTGCTGGGCTCACTGTAAACAGTACCAGCCCCATGGCTCAGCTAACAGATAGCTGTATCATCCAAGATACAGGACCACAGACTCCCTTTAGGAAACTCCTAAGTTCCTGGCTCAAGTGCACATTTTATGTGGTCAGTGAAGGAGGCAGGCTAGCCTAATGGTTAAGAATAAAGCCTCCCAGCTGGGCGCGGTAGCTCATGCCTGTAATCCCAGCACTTTGGGAGGCCAAGGCGGGTGGATCACAAGGTCAGGAGATTGAGATCATCCTGGCTAACACAGTGAAACCCCGTCTCTACTAAAAATACAAAAAAATTAGCCAGGCGTGGTGGTGGACACCTGTAGTCCCAGCTACTAGGGAGGCTGAGGCAGGAGAATGGCGTGAACCCAGGAGGCGGAGCTTGCAGTGAGCTGAGATCACGCCACTGCACTCCAGCCTGGGCGACAGAGCGAGACTCCGTCTCAAAAAAAAAAAAAAAAAAAGAATAAAGCCTCCCAAATCAAGTGACCTGGGTTTAAATCCCAGCTCTGCCATTTGTTTCTTGTGTCTGAAGGAAGATTACTTATCTCCAGTGCCTGCGTTTCCTTGTCTATAAAATGGAGAGAATCCTAATGCCTACCTCATAGGACTATATTAGGAGGTTTAAATGAGATATGATCTCTAAGTCACTTAGAAGAGTACCTGACAGTGTTATGTAACTGTTAGCTAGTATTCTGAGCCCTTGAGGGAAGAGGGAAGGGGAAGCCGGAAGGAGAAGATGCTTGGGACCATGGAGGTCATGATCTCAATGACTGGCATAGACTAGGACTCTGCTAGAATTATCAGAGAAGCTTTCAGTATTAAGTTCCAGGCGGAAGAAACTGTGATTTGATTACCATGACATCCCCAACAGCTGTGTGAATAGCCTGTGCAGATGGAGTATGGCCACAGCAAATGGGTGCTGAATGAATTCATAAATTGGTGTGTCAGTCATTTCCCAAAGGAGCCCTGGAATTGAACAGCCAGAAGAATCTGTGAGGAAGCAAAGGGAGATCCACTTCTCCATCCATGTCTGGTCCCAAAGAGAAATGAAGTGGTAGGCAGAGGGCAAGGACTCGTCAGAGGAAACGGTCTCACAGTCCAGGGATGGGGAAGGGGTGCCCAGGATTGTGTGGACTGTCACTTCACCCCCAGGTGGACCCTCCCAGCTGCACCCAGCTGGGAATTCCTGGGTTCTTGGGACCCAGCCCAGAAAATTGCCTTTTCTGGGACTCATCCTGTTCATTCCCTTGATGCTTAGACAGTGGATTAAAGGGAGCAGGAATTGTTCCTGGGTTGCCCCTATATTCCAGTGTCCAACACCACAGCTGGGGTTCAATCCAGCTCTGTGGAGTAAGTGCCTCCAAAGACTTCTATGCTTTTCATCCTTCTGAACCGAACTCAAATGTCCTTTTCTCTCTAAAGCCTTCCCAGTCCCCCCAGCCAGGGCACTTGACGTCTATGTCTGTTCTGTGATCCGTATAAGCTGTGGATAAATAACATCATTGCACCCTCAGCATTCCATATAATGCCAGGCACATAGTAGGTGTTCAACCAATGCAAATGAATTACTTAATGCTCCCTCAATAACAGCAACCAATGTATTCAGTTATTCCTCTTGTTGACACTTCAAGAGACACAGAGGAGCCTAAGATCATCACCTATGTACCAATCAGACACCATTGAGGGGTTCCTCCCTCCAGTTTCACCCCGGTGCACTGGTCAGAGCACCCACTGACTCCCCATCCACACTGGTCTGCCCTCCTAGTGGCCTTCCACCCCATCTTTGAGGCACCAGAAGAGCAACAGCTCGGTAAAGCCACGGGCTTCCAGATCAGCTGGAGGGGGTTGTGCCGATGTCTGTACATACAGACGGCTCAGGGCCTTTGGGGGTTTCTCCGCCCTTCAACTCCGTACAGAACACCTCACTCAGTCGGAAAGTTAGCCAAGCTTTGGGTGCCAACTGGGAAGTGATGATGCGGCGACCCCGTTGACCCACCCAGCGCCGATCCCCAACGCATGGTCTGACATGCCGGAGCTGACATCCCATCTACCCCGGTTTCTCCAGCCCCCAAGCCTACCTCCTCGGCAGGTGAGCTCCCCAGAGCACCGACTGGGGTCGCCGGCGCTCTCTCCCGCCGCCTCTGGCGCCTGCCTTTGGGGAGTTGGGGTGGTCGCAACCACCAGCCACGAAGAGAGGATTGCACCTCTCTCCCCGGCGTCCGAACAGAGCCAGTCTCCACCCCTGCAGGGGCGAAGTGTTTACAAAGTCCGCGCCGCGCCGCCGATCCCGAGCAGTGCAGGAAGTGGGGAAGAGGGGGCGGAGGAGACAAAGGGGCTGGTGCTCTGCTCAGCCAAGTTTCAGTCCCCGGCCCGACCCCCCCACCCCCTGCACATCCTCGGCGATACCAGGAGGCTCATCCGGCGCCGCACACCCCTGCCCGCAGCCCCCGCCCCACGCAGCATAGGTGAGGGGGCGGGGCGCCACAGAGGCTCGGTGTGGGCGGCTGGCCGGGGCGGCACAGGTTCCCAGACCCCTGCCTCCCGGAGTTCGCAACTCCTCCACGTGCTATCCAGGAAGTAAACAAAATCATGAGGAGCGATTTCTTTTTCTTGAGACAGAGTCTCCCTCGGTCGCCCAGGCTGGAGTGCAGTGGCGTTATCTCGGCTCACTGCAGCCTCCGCCTCCCGGATTCAAGCGATTCTCCTGCCTCAGCCTCCGGAGTAGCTGGGACTACAGGCGCCCGCCAGCACGCCCGACTAATTATGTGTATTTTTAATAGAGACAGGGTTTCACCATGTTGGTCAGGCTGGTCTCGAACTCCTGACCTCAGGTGATCCACCCGCCTCGGCTTCCCAAAGTGCTGGAATTACAGGCGTGAGCCACCGCGCCTGGCCGATTTCTTGACTCTTACTACACGTCAGGCACTGTGACAGACCCTTTCTGTGTATCATCCCATCTTACCCCCAGTTTTACAGAAGAGGAAACTGAGACACACTGAGAATTAGGTCAAGTGTCCGAAGTACCATAGCTGGCTAGTGTTAGGATTCAAACCCAGAGTCTGCGTCCTGCTAGGCAACTGCAAATGGGGACGATTACGGTGCAGCCAGAGGGGCTGACAGGCCAGGTAGAAAACAACTGGCAGCCGCGGGCACCCCACGCCCTGGGAGTGAGGCGGCAACGGACAAGTCTCCCGCCCCACCCAGACTTGCCTCGCAAATACTTGCGGGTCGAGGGCGCGAAGGCAGCAGGATGCAGCGATAGACTTGGACTAGGTGGTCCGGGCTCTACTTCCAAGTGGGCCATTGACAGGCTGGGCGGCCCTCAGCACAAAATCGCGAGGCTGGATGCTCCAGGATTTCCCAACATTACCCGCTCAGGAGAATCATCTGGGGAGCTCCTTAATGAGAAAGATTCCCAAGTCCCTCTTCCACAGAGTGAAGTCACTGGGATTGGGCTGGGCCCAGTCAGGTGTTGCTAATAATCAGACAAGTTTGGGAAACCCTGCGAGTGTAGTTGACCTCCTGGGTCCTTCCAGGAGTGTGCTCTTTATAAGAACCGATTTTCATATTAAAATAGGTTTCTTTTAACTCAGTGAAACCCAGCGCGTTTTCCCGGCTCACAACCAAGCCACTTAAGGCCCCACTACACTTCACTTTCAAAAGGTCACGTGAGGCGGGCGCGGTAGCTCACGCCTGTAATCCCAGCACGTTGGAAGGCCAAGGCCGAGGATTGCTTGAGCCCAGGAGTTCGAGACCAGCCTGGCCAACATGGCGAAATTCGGTCTCTACTAAAAACACAAAAACTAGGGGGGCGTGGTGGTGCCCGCCTGTAATCCCAGCTACTCCGGAGACTGAGGCGGGAGGATCGCTTGAGCCCGGGAGGTGGAGGTTGCAGTGAACCGAGAGCGAACACTCTAGCCTGGGAAACAGCAAGACTCTGTATCTAAAAAAAAAAAAAAAAAAAAAAAAAAAAAAAAAAAGTCACGTGAGCCGGGGTCACTGGAGGCGTCCCCCAACCGACTGCGCTTCGGCAAACCAAGGGGCTCATGCCGCCCCGCCCCGCCCCGCCCCGCGACTACAAGTCCCATCGCGCCCCGCGCTCGCGCACACTACGCCAGAGCAAGATGGCCGAGGCGGCGGCCACAGCTGGGGCCGGCGGCTCCGGAACGGTAAGTGCAAGAAGCGCGGACCTAGAGCCGAGAGAGTTTGGGTATCCTGCAACTTTCCCCTAGACTGAGCAAAAAGCTAGTCCCCATAAATCCAGCACCATCATAAGCTCCGACTGGCGGAGGGTCTTTTCAGGCCGTACGCGCCCCCTCCCTGGGACTTGGCTGCGGCCTCTGGAGTTGGCGGACCTGTGTCTTGATTGGCTCGTTCGCTGTTGGGGGTTGGGAACCCGGAACACCCCCTGATTGGTCTGAACATGCCGTTTTCGCCTTCTTATTGGCCGGCCAAAGTTGAAAGGCATTCCCGTTTCAAAATATTTAGCTTTCTTACTTTTTTTGCTGTTTTCTTTTGCCCTCGTCGCCGTCACCTCTTGTTACTGTTTTCATTTTCCCTTTCAATGAAATGGTGTGAAGATGGGGGGCACAAGAGAGGGATCCTATTTTTTCTGGGGGACAGGTCTTAATCCCATCATGCATGTTTCTTCAGCTATGTATTCTAATAATCTGCTAAAGTAGAAAGTCAAAGACCTGCTATTTTATCTCATTGGGACCGTACGTTTTAGGTAGGCAGAGAAGTAGTCTCTGGATTTAAAGCACCTTGGGTGCTCAGTTTTTACTCAGTTGTCCAAGATCTGTAAATCTAAACATTAAGCACTGATTTTTAAAATAAAAGTATTTAGTAAAAGAACTTTGTTTGCCATTGACCACGCATGAACTATGTGATTGCATCCTTCTCCTGTGGATGAAAATATTTCTGGGCTGCTGATTCACAGAGATCGGGAAGTAAACAGTCCACTAACCCTGCCGATAACTATCATCTGGCCCGGAGGAGAACCCTGCAGGTGGTTGTGAGCTCCTTGCTGACAGAGGCAGGGTTTGAGAGTGCCGAGAAAGCATCCGTGGAAACGCTGACAGAGATGCTGCAGAGCTGTGAGTACACGGAAACACTAGTCCTTGGAGTCAACCCCAACATCAGTTCTGTGCCCTGCTTTGTGATAGTGTTTGAGAGAATTTAAGAAAAAAATAAACTTTTTTTTTTTTTTTTGAGACGGAGTCTCGCTCTGTCGCCCAGGCTGGAGTGCAGTGGCCGGATCTCAGCTCACTGCAAGCTCCGCCTCCCAGGTTCACGCCATTTTCCTGCCTCAGCCTCCCGAGTAGCTGGGACTACAAGCGCCCGCCACCTCGCCCGGCTAGTTTTTTGTATTTTTTAGTAGAGACGGGGTTTCACTGTGTTAGCCAGGATGGTCTGGATCTGCTGACCTCGTGATCCGCCCATCTCGGCCTCCCAAAGTGCTGGGATTACAGGCTTGAGCCACCGCGCCCAGCCAACTTTTTTCTTAAGAGGAGAGAAAAAAAAATTTTTTTAATGTAAAAAGTTGAGAAAAGAGCATAATGGGCTGAGCGCGGTGGCTCACACCTCTAATCCCAGTACTTTTGGAGGCCGAGGTGGGTGAATCACCTGAAGTCAGTTCAAGACAAAACCCCATCTCTACTGAAAAATACAAAAAACAAAATTAGCTGGGCGTAGTGGCTGGTGCCTGTAATCCCAGTTACTCGGGAGGCTGAGGCAGGAGAATTGCTTGAATCTGGGAGGCAGAGGTTACAGTAAACTGAGATCGCACCACTGCACTCCAGCCTGTGAGGCTCCGTCCCCAACAACAACAACAACAAAAACAGAAAAGAGCATAATGAAGTGACTTACAGGCTTTAGAATCAGATAGACTTGGGTGTACATCATCACTCTGTCACTTAATAGCTTGGGCAAGCAACTGAGTCTCCTGAACCTCAATTTCCTCATTTGTGAAATGAGATAACAGTTTGTACCTCATGGAGTTGCGAATATAAGTGAGATGTATATATAAAACATTCAGTGCTGGGGAGATTATAAGCTCTTGGTGAGTTATGGGTGCCCTTAAGGACTTTTGTTGGGGAGTCAGGACTAATTCCCCATGCAATAGATATCATCACATTATGTAATCAAATGCTAGATTGTGTGATACAAAGAATGAAGGGGAAAAGCCACTTTTTTTTTTTGAGACAAGAGTTTCACTCTGTTGCCCAGGCTGGGGTGCTGCAGTGGCACAATCTCAGCTCACTACAGCCTCCACCTCCTGAGTTCAAGCAATTCTCCTGCCACAGCCTCCCAAGTAGCTGGAATCATAGGCATGCACTACCACGCCTGGCTAATTTTTGTATTTTTAGTAGAGACAGGGTTTCGCCGTGTTGGCCAGGCTGGTCTCAAACTCCTGTCCTCAGGTGATCCGCCCACCTCGGTCTCTCAATGTGCTAGGATTACAGATGTGAGCCACCGCACCCAGCTGAAAAGCCACTTTTAAAAGGAAATGTGTTGAGATTTAGAAGCCCGGGTGTGGTCTTACAGAGGCTTTTCTGCATGTACAACATATTTCCCTGTTTTGAACTTTTGGGGGATGGGATAGGATGAGGGTTGGAAGTATTTACAGTGTTTCTTAGGGATCAACAACTATGAAAGGAAGTAGGAGAACGGTTTGGGCAGAGGGAGATGTGGAGTGCAATACAGGCCAAACAAAGAACTGGACAACTTAGCCAGGAACCCTGGAGCATTATTGCCCATCAAGCTGAAAAGGCCCTGTCTTTATACTCAGGTCTTGATCAAACACTAGATGTGGGCTACCCCAAGAAGGGTGATCTTGGGCAAAGTAGTTCTCTGCAGCTGATGTTTGGCACTTTTAAATACCAAATGTTTTCCTAAAGCAGTGATCTCAATCATTTTGGCTTCAGAACTCCTACATTTATTCATTTAGAGATGGGATCTCGCTGTGTTGCCCATGCTGGCCTCAAACTTCTGGACCCAAGCCTCCCACATAGCTGGGACTACAGGCATGTGCCACCATGCCCAGCTTTCAGAATCCCTTTATATTAATAAACATTGAGGACCCCAAAATAGCTTTTGTATATGTGTATTTGCCACGTTAGAAAAAACAAATTTTGGGGCTGGGCGTGGCAGCTAACGCCTCTAATTCCAGCACTTTGGGAGGCTGAGGTGGGTGTATCGCCTGAGGTCAGGAGTTTTGAGACCAGCCTGGCCAACATAGTGAAACCCTGTCTCTACTAAAAATACAAAAAATTAGCTGGGTGTGGTGGCGGGCACCTGTAATTCCAGCTACTCCGGAGGCTGAGGCAGGAGAATTGCTTGAACCCAGGAGGTAGAGGTTGCATTGAGCCAAGATCACACCATTGTACTCCAGCCTGGGCAACAAGAGCGAAACTGCATCTCAAAAAAAAAAAAAGAAGAAGAAAAGGAAATTTCGAAAATAAGAATGTACAATTACATATTCTGTTATTCATCAGACCCATGATGTCATCATAAGTCACATAGACTCAGGAAAACCACCTGAGAGAATGAGAGTGAAAAAGTCAAATAATGACTTAATTTTATTATGAAAATAGTTTTGACCTGTGTGGACTTTAGAAAAGATTTTGGGGCCTACCACAGGTTCTACTACTTTTTGAACTTTGTCCTAAAGGAGTGAATTAATAGTTCCCAAGAGATAAGAATGCAGTTCTTGGAACAGTCTTGGAATTTAGAGTTTAAAAGTCATGTCTAGAGGCTGGTATTAGTGACTTGCTCAGGGTAGGAGGGGAGTTGGTGGTAGGTCTCCTGTTAGACACCCTTCCCTGTCAAGCACCACTCGCTTTTATTTTCTGAGCCACTGGGCCCCTAGAGTAGGAGTTCTTTACCTTTTGAGGCCCCTTTGTACATTTGATAAAACCTGTGGACCCATTCCCCAAAAAATGCTTTTTATGTGTGTAAAATTCAGCACAGCTTCAGGGTATTCGTGAAACTTCCCGTCCGCCTTGGAAGCTCATTCACAGAGCCGAGCTTCAAAACTCCATCTTAGAAACCTTCCTTTTCCCCAAAGGACTTTAATGTGACTCTTAAATAGAGGTTCAGCTTCAGGCAGAAGAAACAAAAATTGCCCATCAGAGAATAAGACCTTTTTGTGTGTGGGTGGTGAGATATACATAACCAAATTTATCATTTTAACCATTTTTAAATGTACAATTCAGTGGTATTAAGTACATTCACAATGTTGTGCAACCATTCACAGTATTTCCTGAACCTTTTCCTCATTGTAAACGGAAACTCTGTAAACATAAACAGTAATTCCTCATTCTCCCTCCCCCTCCATTCCCTGGTAACTTCTAATCTACTTTCCATCTCTGGATACTTCATGTAAGTAGAATCTTTATTTGTCTTTTTGTGTCTGCCTTATTTCACTTAACATAATGTTTTCTTTTCTTTTTTTTTTTTTTTTTTTTTTTTGAGATGCAGTCTCGCTCTGTTTCCCAGGGCTGGAGTGCAGTGGTGCAATCTCGGCTCACTGCAACCACCTCCACCTCCCAGATTCAAGCGATTCTCAGCTTCCTGAGTAGCTGGGATTACAGGTGTGTGCCACCTCACCTGGCTAATGTTTTAAATTTTTGGTGGAGATGGGGTTTTGCCATGTTGGCCAGGCTGGTCTTGAACTCCTGACCTCAAGTGATCCACCTGGCTCGGCCTCCCAAGTGCTGGGATTACAGGCATGAGCCACCACGCCTGGCCTTAGCATAACGTTTTCTTTTTTTTTTTTTTTGAGAAGGCGTTCTCGCTCTGTCGCCCAGGCTGGAGTGCAGTGGCGCAATCTCTGCTCACTGCAACCTCCCCCTCCTGGGTTCAAGCTATTTCTCATGTCTCAGCCTCCCGAGTGGCAGGATTACAGGCACCTACCACCACGCCTGGCTAATTTTTGTATTTTTAGTAGAGGTGGGATTTCGCCATGTTGGTCAGGTTGGTCTCAAACTCCTGACCTCAGGTGATCCACCCACCTCAGCCTCCCAAAGTGCTGGGATTACAGGCCTGAGCCACCACACCTGGCCTAGCATAATGTTTTCAAAGTTCATCTATGCTATAACATTACCAGAATTTCCTTCTTTTAAAGGCTGGATAATATTCCATTGTGTGTATATAGCACATTTTGTTTGTTCATTCACCTGTTAATGGACACTGGGTTGTTTCTACCTTTTGGCTATAGTGAATCATGCTGCTGTGACCATTGGTGTACTAGTAGCTGTTTGAATCCCTGCTTTCAATTCATTTGGGTATATACCTAGGAGTGGAATTGTTGGCTCATCTGGTAATTCTATGTTTAACTTTCTGAGGAACTGAGAATAAGTTTTATGCCTTTAATCCCCTCTTAGACATTTCAGAAATTGGGAGAAGTGCCAAGTCTTACTGTGAGCACACAGCCAGGACCCAGCCCACACTGTCAGATATCGTGGTCACACTTGTTGAGATGGGTGAGTATACCTTCAGTTTCCAGTTCTTTGATGCAGCTGGAGAGAGGCGTTCCTAGGAGTCAGGCATGTCTGCTAAGTGTTCTTGGTTTCCCTCATGGTTCTCTTGATTTGCTTTGAGCTTGAGAGAGTCATCAAGAGAGATTCCTCTGAACACATCTAAGAAGCCTCATAATTTCCTGTTGGAGAATTCTGCCAGAGCTGCTTTTGCGTGACTGCAAGGTCACTGAGTTGAAACTTTAAGCCATTTGTCCATAATACTACTATTCTTTCTGTATTCAATATCCAGTGGTCTGGGCAGTGATTTTTGTTTTCCTGTCTCTTAGGTTTCAATGTGGACACTCTCCCTGCCTATGCAAAACGGTCTCAGAGGATGGTCATCACTGCTCGTAAGTGACTTTGAACTGAGGTACTTAGCATTTATCAATTCATGCTTGTGGAATGAAGTAATTGAATATGGTAGGGATTGGATTAGTAGCTACTTCCTTGTTGCAGGCTCTCTTCCAATGTTTGGGGCTACCTACAATATAATCTTTATTTGGGCTAGTGGGATTAGCATGTGAAATTCAGTCACCAAAAGGTAAACCATCTTTGAGATACTGCTGTGTTTCTTGTGCTCTAGCCCCAGAAGGGCAAATGATGCTGCTTGGAAAAAATGAAAGTTCTTGTTCTCCTTAGATTAAGGATTGGTACATCGTGGACTACAGGCCAAACGCAGCCTGCCTCCTGTTTTTGTAAACAAAGTCTTATCGGAATGCACCCATATTTACTTTTTTTTTTTTTTTTTTTGAGGCGGTGTCTCGCTCTGTCGCCCGGACTGGAGTGCAGTGGCCGGATCTCAGCTCACTGCAAGCTCCGCCTCCCGGGTTCACGCCATTCTCCTGCCTCAGCCTCCCGAGCAGCTGGGACTACAGGCGCCCGCCACCTCGCCCAGCTAGTTTTTTGTATTTTTAGTAGAGACAGGGTTTCACCGTGTTAGCCAGGATGGTCTCGATCTCCTGACCTCGTGATCCGCCCGTCTCGGCCTCCCAAAGTGCTGGGATTACAGGCTTGAGCCACCGCGCCCGGCCCATATTTACTTATTATCTGTGGTTGTTTTCATGCTATATTGGCATAGTTTAGTTGTAGAGACTATACCACATGCAAAACCTAAAGTATTTATTATATGGCCCTTTACACAAAGTTTGATGACCTCTACTTTAAGTAAAATTGGGTGCCATAAGCTGAGTGGCGAGTAACCAGTTTGGGCTTGTAGGACCTGGAGAGAATTAACTGGATTTTTTTTCTTTTCTTTTCTTTTCTTTTTTTTCTTTCTTTTTTTTTTTTTTTTTCGAGATGGAGTCTCGCTTTGCTGCCCAGACTGGAGTGCAGTGGCACAATCTTGGCTGACTACTGCAACCTCTGCCTCCCAGGTTCAAGCTATTCTGCCTCAGCCTCCCAAGTAGCTGAGATTACAGGTGCCCGCCACCACACCTGGCTAACTTTTATATTTTTAGTAGAGGCAGGGTTTTACCATGTTGGACAGGCTGGTCTTGATCTCCTGACCTCGAGTGATCAGCCCACCTCAGTCTCCCAAAGTGCTGGGATTACAGGCGTGAACCACCGCAGCCGGCCTGGATTTTTTCTTTAAAGTCACTTTTTTCATGTTGGTATTTTTTTTAAAAACTCCCTCTCAACATAGCAGGGGAAGGTGCCATTTTCAATCCCCTCTTGTTATCATTAAGCTCACACTTACTGTCCCCAGCTCATTGTTCCTTTTTGTTATCCAAGGTCTGTGAAAAGAGAACCAGCAGCCCATGTAACTTGCGTAGCTCCTCAGCATGCTGTTTTACGGAGTTACTGTGGCCATAGCCATCCGCCTCTACCTAAGAGGCTTGTGGGCAGGTTGTTGTCAAAGGGAATGTCAACCAAGATTAGCCAGCAGGGCTGGGCATTGTAAGCCATCAAAGACCTTTTATTGATCGAAATACAAAATGCAACTTGTTTAGAAAATTGAGGTCTGGCTTTTTTTTGAGAAAAGGAGGCTTTGGGGGGAGACCATAATCTATAGAAATCAGGGTCTTGGGTGGAGGGGTAATCAGTTGTGACTCTGTTGCAGCTCCGGTGACCAATCAACCAGTGACCCCCAAGGCCCTCACTGCAGGGCAGAACCGACCCCACCCGCCGCACATCCCCAGCCATTTTCCTGAGTTCCCTGATCCCCACACCTACATCAAAACTCCGGTGAGTGTTGAAGCCACACTGGGGCGGTGTGTGGTGTAAAGCACGGAGTCAATTCCTACCGACTGTCATGCGGCAGAGTCCAGTCCAAAAGTTTGTTGATGAAAGGGTGGTTCAAAACTCAGAATGTGGCCAGGCACGTTGGCTCACATCTGTGATCTGAGCATTTTAGGAGGCCGAGGCAGGAAGATCACTTGAGCCCAGCAGTTCAAGACTAACCTGGGCAGCAGAGGAAGACCCTGTCTCATTTGAGAAAGAAAGAAAGAAAGAGAGACACGGAGGGAGGGAGGGAGGTAATTCAGATTATCTTTCCTCATTGAGAAACAATTTGGCAAATGTTTACCAACTAAAGTGTAATTAACAAAGAAATTGAAGCTGACCCCAGTATTACCTGTCCTACTAAAACACAAAAGTACATAGCCACATAGGAACAAGTCTGAAAAGGTATTCCACTAAATGTTCATAGTAATTTTTGGTTGAGATTTTAGGTAATTTTGTTTTGTGTTTACTTTTCTGAGTTTTCCAAATTTTCTATAATAGGAAAATTATTTTTTCCATTGGGGGAAAAGTTACTTTAAAAATATTTAGTAACGGCCAGGAGCAGTGGCTCATGCCATTAATCCCAACACTTTGGAAGGCCGAGGCAGATGGATCACCTGAGGTCAGGAATTTGAGACCGGCCTGGCCAACACAGTAAAACCCTGTCTCTACTAAAATTACAAAAATTAGCTGTGCATGGATGGTGGCATATACCTGTAGTTCCAGCTACTCAGAAGGCTGAAGCAGGAGAATCAAACCTGGAAGACAGAGGTTGCAGTGAGCTTAGATTGCGCCACTGCACTCCAGCCTAGGCAACAGAGCAAGACTCTGTCTCAAAAATAAATAGATAAAAATTAGTAATGGTAATGAAATGGAACTTATCACTCTGAGCTCTAGGTCTGAATGAGAAGAAGATGAGTTATCCTCTGTGTGGTTTGAGTGTGTTCTAATTTGCCTGAATGGCAGTTTTACCTTCGGTTGGGAAGGTGTTCTCCCACACTTCCTTTGCTTCTGCCTCCATACTATGTAGTGATGGCCATCGTGCGGGCTGCTATGGCAAGCCCTCATGTCCTCTGGGCATTTCTCCACACCTCAGGGTGGGGGAGAGGGGAATAGTAGCTGCCCAGCTAATGCAACATAGCCCTTGCCCTTGCCCTTGATCAGATCTCTCTATTAGTTCCCTGGGCTGCTGTAACAAAGTGCCACAAACCAGGTAACTTAGAACAACAGAAATTTATTGTCTTACCATTCTGGAGGCTAGAAGTCTAAAATTAAGGTATCACGCTCCCTCTGAAACCTGTAGGGGAGTCCCTCCTTGCATCTTCCTAGCTTCTGGTGATTGGCCAGCATTCTTTGGCGTTTCTTGGCTCACAGGTGCATCACTCCAGCTTTCTGTCTTCACGTGACATTCTTTTTTGTGTGTGGTGACAGGGGCAGCGAGGGAGACTGGAGTTTTATTATTACTCAAATTAGTCTTCCTGAGCATTCGGGGAGCAGAGTTTTTAAGGATAATGTGGTAGGTCAGGGGAAGCCAGTGAGCCAGGAATGCTGATTGGTCAGAGATGAAGTCATAGGGACTCAGGGCCAGGCAAGGTGGCTCGTGCCTGTAATCCCAGCACTTTGGGAGGCCGAGGCGGGGGAATCATTAGGTCAGGAGATCGAGACCATCCTGGCTAACACGGTGAAACACCGTCTCTACTAAAAATACAAAACATTAGCCGGGCATGGTGGCAGGTGCCTGTAGTCCCAGCTACTCGGGAGGCTGAGGCAGGAGAATAGCATGAACCTGGGAGGCAGAGCTCACAGTGAGCCAAGATTGTGCCACTGCACTCCAGCCTAGGCAACGGAGCAAGACTCCGTCTCAAGGAAAAAAAAAAAAAAAAATCATAGGGACTCAGAGCTGTCTTCTTGCACTGAGTCAGTTCCTGGGTGGGAGCCACAAGATCAGATGAGCCAATTTATGGATCTGGGTGGGGCCAGCTAATCCATCAAGTCCAAGATGCCTCAAGCACTCACTGATCTTAGGAACAGTTTAGGGAGGGTCAGAATCTCGTAATCTCCAGCTGCATGACTTCTAAACCATAATTTCTAATCTTGTGGCTAATGTTAGTCCTACAAAGGCAATCTAGTCTCCAGGCAAGATGGAGGTCTGCTTTGGGAAAAGGAGTGTCTTTGTTTAACTCTAAACTAAGTTTCTCCCAAAGTTAGTTTAGCCTAGGCCCAGAAATGAACAAGGACAGCTTGGAGGGTAGAAGCAAGATGGAGTCAGTTAAGTTAGATCTCTTTCACTGTCTCGTCATAATTTTGCAAAGGTGGTTTCAGTCCTTCCCTTTGGGTTTTAATAACACCTTAATCTTAAGGTGTAGGCTATGAAGATGGGAAAAGGCCATCGATTGCTCTGGCTTCTTCCTGCTGACAGGACGTTGTGGGAATGGGAGTGAACCCCAAGGTGAGAAGAGTGGAACTGGTTTGCAACTGTCTGAGTGTACTCATGCAGGCCTGGCTGGGCGTTCATGGCTTGCATGGCACAAACATTAGCACTCTATATAGTTTTACTACAGTGTTTAAGTGAAACAGCCCACTATAAGGTAAATAACGAGTCCTTGGATGAGGAGTACAATTCCCAATTTTAAAAACAAAGATTTGAAAGCACTAGTCCGGGGACTTCTAACCCACAAAGAATTTAGAATTTAGTCTAAACTGCAGAAAAAACGCCAAGAACAGCTAACAACAGTGGACTATAGTTTTTCTTTTGAAGCATAATTTTTCTCTCCAGTCCCCATTTTTATTAAAAGCAAATCATGATACACTGATTTGTTTACAAAATAAACTTTAGTCTTACTGTACTTGGCCCAATTATTTGCATAAAGTGCAGCAAGAATAATTATTTTTCACTTAGACTTTTTAAATTGGCTTTGATAGAACTCTGTTCCATGAAAAATCTCAGATAAGACTTTTTCAAAGCAAGCCCAGCCATGGGTTTGTACCCTCAGATACCTATGAGTTGGGCAAATTTCTCTCCTATTGAGGTCCCAAGATAGCTTGGGGTTCCTGAACCTGTTTGAAAGTGACATTCTTTACTTACCACAGGTCAGGAACCTTGTACAGAGACTCTGTGTGGACAGGGTATAAGGCCAGATTCCCCAATGGGCTTTAATTGGCTATATAAGTCATCTTTGATTCTTTAAAGAAAGCATGCCATTCCAGTCAAAGCCTTGGTAAAATAACCAATTTCTCCAACTGTGTCCTGTTACAAGATAAAACAGATTCTTATTGCACTTATGCAATTAGCTATACTGCCATCAATTGAGAATATTAATAGTTTCCAAATTCTGGAGAAATCAGGTAGAGAGGAACAATATGCTCCAAATTTTGTTCACAGGAGTTTATTTTATGCCCATATTAAAAGTTGCCAATAGTTCTAAAGAAATAATTTCTCTTGACTCTGAAAACAAAAGGTTTAGCAATGTTTAAGACATTAGCTCTCCATGAGAGTCCTAGAAGTTTAGTTTTTTCCTCTATTCCAATAGCACAATTTTTTTTTTTGAGACGGTGTCTTGCTCTGTTGCCCAGGCTGGAGTACAGCAGCGCGATCTCAGCTCACTGCAAGCTCTGCCTCCCAAGTTCATGCCATTCCCCTACCTCGGGCTCCCGAGTAGCTGGGATTACAGGCGCCCACCACCACGCCCGGCTAATGTTTTGTATTTTTAGTAGAGACGGAGTTTCACCGTGTTAGCCAGGATGGTCTTGATCTCCTGACCTCGTGATCTGCCCACCTTGGCTTCCCAAAGTACTGGGATTACAGGCGTGAGCCACTGTGCCCAGCTTTCAATAGCACAATTTTTAAGGTTATCTGAGACCTGAACTTAGAGTCCTATATTTGATTATAAACTACCTTTTGAAAAGGACCAAAGCAAGATAAAATGTCTGTGGATGACAAAAGTCTGTAGCCACTATTAAAGCTACAATTGGCTAGGAATTTTGGTTACTTCTGTGGCATACAACAATTTTACATAACAATTATAATTACTAACATACAGTAAATTATATCAACATTATAGAAGTTTCCCATTATTTTGGACACATAACATATTTATACAAATACAGTCTAAACCAAACCGCCATTCACTCTTCTATTGGACAGTTTTCCCTCTATTCTAATGTCTCAATCTCCAGAGTTATTAATCAGAAACCTGCATTTATGAGCACCTGTTAAATTTTATAGCCGATTATAAAACCATCTTTTAAAGATGATCAAAATGAGACAACAATTGTCTGTGTATGACAAAAACATTTTAGGGCAGCAACAGTTAAAGACACAATTGGCGGGCCGGGCGCGGTAGCTCAAGCCTGTAATCCCAGCACTTTGGGAGGCTGAGACGGGCGGATCACAAGGTCAGGAGATCGAGTCCATCCTGGCTAACACGGTGAAACCCCGTCTCTACTAAAAAATACAAAAAAAGGCCGGGCGCGGTGGCTCAAGCCTGTAATCCCAGCACTTTGGGAGGCCGAGGCGGGTGGATCACGAGGTCAGGAGATTGAGACCATCCTGGCTAACACCATGAAACCCTGTCTCTACTAAAAAATACAAAAAACTAGCCGGGCGTGGTGGCGGGCGCCTGTAGTCCCAGCTACTTGGGAGGCTGAGGCAGGAGAATGGCGTAAACCCGGGAGGCAGAGCTTGCAGTGAGCTGAGATCCGGCCACTGCACTCCAGCCTGGGCGATAGAGCAAGACTCTGTCTCAAAAAAAAAGACACAATTGGCAAGGAAATTTGTTACCTCTGTGGCACACAATCTGTTAACATAATAATTGTAGTTATTACTGATAACATACACTAAGTCATATTAGAATTATACAAGTTTTATGTAATTTTGGAACATATACCAATAACATAATTATACAAATATAGACCAAAGAAAGCAAAACACCATTTCATATTTGACAATGCTTCCTGTATGATTTTTGTATGAGATAAGCCAAATGTCATTTTTGGGCTTTAGAGGACATAATATCTAAAGTGTTAGGTTAGAAAGAGACATAATTTGTCATTGGATTTTGGAAAGTTTGTCAAATATCAAAGGTTTAAAACGCTGGATATCACAAAATAGAATCCCAGGTCACCGTAAGTCACTCGTTTGGCCAAAAATGATAACTCCAAACAATTTTTTTTTTTTTTTTTTTTTTTTGAGGCGGAGTCTCGCTCTGTCGCCCGGACTGGAGTGCAGTGGCCGGATCTCAGCTCACTGCAAGCTCCGCCTCCTGGGTTTACGCCATTCTCCTGCCTCAGCCTCCCGAGTAGCTGGGACTACAGGCGCCCGCCACCTCGCCCGGCTAGTTTTTGTATTTTTAGTAGAGACGGGGTTTCACCGTGTTAGCCAGGATGGTCTCGATCTCCTGACCTCGTGATCCGCCCGTCTCGGCCTCCCAAAGTGCTGGGATTACAGGCTTGAGCCACCGCGCCCGGCCCCAAACAATTTTTTTAAAAAGAAAAATCTTTACTCCGATAGAGGAGACCTAGCTTTCCAAACAAGACTCAATGAAGATAGCATGAGGCCAGCTGAATCTCTCTCCTCTCTCTCTCCTCTTTTTTTTTTTCCCTGCCATTTACCCAAAGGAGAAAAGAAAACCCTTTCATTATCTTTTAACATTACATAAAAATCATCTTCAAAAGAGAAAAACAAATTTCATATTTGCATTAGTGCATCTTTAATGTTAGCTAGTTTTTTAAATAAAATTTTATATCTCTACCCAGTTTTGATTAGTTTGATCATACGGTAAGGTTTTCATAAGCATTTTAGAATTTTCGTTTACAATTTTCCATCAAACAGCAGATCAATTTTCTAAGAAAACCCCATTATTCAGAGACATGGGCCCAGATTCTGGCCCCACATCAGTATGATTTTAATGTTTTAACCTACAGAAAAAAGCTAAATAATTTCGTTTAAATCTTAGCCAACTTGTTGGTACCCACAGAATTTTTACAAGATCAACCCTTTACAAACCCTTTTCACTTTGCTTAAACCTTCAGTTTTGGTTCTGTTACTCTTTTAGGTTAAGACAATCTTTTTTTTTTTTTGAGACGGAGTCTTGCTCTGTCACCCAGACACCTACTTCCAAATAAGGTCATATTGTGAGGTACTAGGACATATCGAAAATGTTTTTTGTGGGGACACAGTTCAACCCATAGCATTCTTTAACTTTAACAGATAGGGATATAGTATATCCCTACCTGTAAAAAAAATTTTTTGAGACAGGGTCTCACTTTGTTGCCCAGGCTGCTGGAGTGCAGTGGGGCAATCTCAGCTCACCACAGCCTCGACCTCCTAGACTCAAGTGATCCTCCCACCTCAACCTCCCGAGTAGCTGGGACTACAGGGGTGCACCACCATGCCCAGCTAAGTTTTGTATCTTCTCTAGAGACAGGGTTTCACCATGTTGCCCTGGCTGCTCTCAAATTCCTGGGTGCAAGCAATTTGCCCAGGCACGGGTACATACTCCAGTATATGTTTGCTTAGTTATATGAATATTATAATGTAACATTGTACGAAATAATGTACATTAAAAGATAATCTTACCCTTTTAAAATGTTTAGGAAACCTAAAACCTTTTCTAGTGGGAGCAATTGTCTCTGCTTTTTTTTTTTTTTGAGACGGAGTCTCACTCTGTCACCCAGGCTGGAGTGCAGTGACGCATCTCGGCTCACTACAAGCTCCACCTCCTGGGTTCACGCCATTCTCCTGCCTCAGCCTCCCGAGTAGCTGGGACTACAGGCACCCGCCACCGCGCCCGGCTAATTTTTTTATATTTTTAGTAGAGACGGGATTTCATCATGGAAACCAGGATGGCGTTGATCTCCTGACCTCGTGATCTGCCCTCCTCGGCCTCCCAAAGTGCTGGGATTACAGGCTTGAGCCACCGCGCCCGGCCGCCTCTGCTTTTTATTTTTTGAAATCATAGTTTTTGTTTGTTTGTTTTGTTGTTGTTACTTTATAGAGATGGGGAGAGGTTTTTTGTCTTTCTGTGGTGCCCAAGCTGGCCTTGAACTCCTAGCCTTAAGCAGCCTTTGCACCTTGGCCTTCCAGAGTGCTGGGATTACAGGCATGCTCCACTGCACTCAGTCTTTTTTTAGAGGTGGTGTTCTTGCTCTGTTGCCCAGGCTGGAGTGCAGTGGTGTAATCATGGCACTACAGCTTTGAACTCCCAGGCTCAAGCAATCCTCCCACCTCAGCCTGCAGAGTAGCTAGGACCACAAGCACGTGTTACCATGCTAGCCTAGAAATCTTAGTTTAATACTTGACGGACTAATAAGTTGAAGGTCAGATTCTAAGATTAGTTTATTTTGATACTTTAATGGCTCTCATAGTTGAAAATGGTACATCACAAAGATATGTAACATCATTGGCTGCTCTTAATAAACCATAAAACTATTTTTTTCATTCTCATTTACTCATTATTCAAAGAATTTTGTTGAAAAAATTTTCTATTAAATTTCTGATTTATTGAGTGCCAAAAGTTGTCTTAGGAATAATTACAAGATTTTGCATTTTAATGTTTTTAACAAGTACAATATGTTCAAAATCCACTCATTTTAATTTTGGGAAGTTTTGGTTTTCTGGGGGAGGGGAGGGGCGGAGACAGAGCTTGTCTCAATCTCCCAGGCTGGAGTGCAGTGGTATGATCTCGGCTCACTGCAACCTCCATCTCCCAGGTTCAAGCCATTCTCATGTCTCAGCCTCCCCCGAGTAGCTGGAATTACAAGTGCCCGCCACCATGCCTGGCTGATTTTTGTATTTTTGGTAGAGACGGGGTTTCACCATGTTGACCAGGCTAGTCTCAAACTCCTGACCTCAGGTGATCCACCTGCCTCGGCCTCCCAAAATCCTGGGATTACAGGTGTGAGCCACCGTGCCCAGCCTTTTGGGAAGATTTTTAACATGTCAGAAAATTCTGTTTCTTTGTTTAAGTACAGATAGGAGAACTGTATAGGTGACACACTTGAACTGATGGCGACAACAAAGAAACATTTCCAGGTGCCTCCTTTGAAAATGCTCTCTCTACATCGTGAAGAGTAGTTACTTTATTGGTTGTTGTTACAATGTCACCATTGCCATTTCCAATTAAAATATTTTCTGGCCAGGTGCAGTGACTCACACCTGTAATCACAGCACTTTGGGAGGCCAAGGCGGGTGGATCATCTGAGGTCAGGAGTTCAAGACCAGCCTGGCCAACATGATGAAACCCCATCTCTACTAAAAATACAAAAATTAGCTGGGCGTGGTGGCACGTCCTGTAGTCCCAGCTACTCAGGAGTCTGAGGCAGGAGAATCGCTTGAACCCAGGAGGTGGAGGTTGTAGTGAGCCGAGATCGTGCCACTGCACTCCAGCCTGGGTGACAGAGCAAGACTCTGTCTCCAAAAAATAAAAATAATTAAATAAAATGTTTTGGCTCATTTCTCATTCTGATCTCAATTGTTTTCATTCCATAACTTGATTGTCAACAAGCTCATAATTAGGAGGAAGAGTGGCAGCCTGCCATTTTCTTGGTCACTTGCACTGTATAATAAGATCTTCAGCCTCTCTTTCTTTGAGGGAATCTTTTTGGAACGACGTATCCATATTGTGAGGATTGATTTTTTTTTTTTTTTTTTTTTTTGAGATGAAGTCTCACTCTTTCTCCCAGGCTGGAGTGCAATGGTGCGATCTCGGCTCACTGCAACCTCCACCTCCCAGGTTCAAGTGATTCTCCTGCCTCAGCCTGCCAAGTAGCTGGGACTATAGGCGCGCGCCACCACACCCAGTTAATTTTTGTATTTTTAGTGGAGACGGGGTTTCACCATGTTGGCCAGGGTGGGTGAGGATTGATTTAATAAGATGGGATGGTATAATCCACAAATCCACATAGGCAGCCACTCCCATACTGCAGGAGGTCACATTACGCTGATGGAACCTGTGGTCCCCGTCAGGGCTTCCCTGAGGACACTCCCACTCTTTCTTCAGGATGCATCGCTTAGACCTGAGACCATCTGTCATGGGAGCTGAATGAAGGCCCCAGGACAATCTCTACAGTAAATATTTGTACATTTCTTAGTTTTTCTTGTTCTTTTTTTGAAATGGAGTCTCACTCTGTTGCCCAGGCTGGAGTGCAGTGGTGCGATCTTGGCTAACCGCAACCTCTGCCTCCCAAGTTCAAGCGATTCTCCTACCTCAGCCTCCTAAGTAGTTGGGATTACAAGCGCCTGCCACCACGCCTGGCTAATGTTTTTTATTTTTAGTAAAGATAGGGTTTTACCATCTTGGCCAGGCTGGTCTCAAACTCCTGACCTCAGATCCACCCGCCTCGGCCTCCCAAAGTGCTAGGATTACAGGTGTGAGCCACCATGCCTGGCCTTAATTTTTAATTAGAAATACATATTAATGTAGTTACATTGTTCTTCCGCCTTTCTACTGTGCTTTGGTGATCTTGGCTCTAACTAATGGTATTGAGTCATTTTATTTTATTTTATTTCATTTTATTTCTTTATTTTTGAGACAGAGTCTTACTCCTGTTGCCCAGGCTGGAGTGCAGTGATGCAATCTTGGCTCACTGCAACCTCCACCTCCTGGGTTCAAGCCATTCTCCTGCCTTAGCCTCCCAAGTAGCTGGGATTACAGGTGCACACCACCACACCCAGCTAATTTTTGTATTTTTAGTAGAGATGGGGTTTTGTTATGTTGGCCAGGCTGGTCTCGAACTCCTGACCTCAGGTGATCCACCAGCCTCAGCCTCCCAAAGTGCTGGGATTATAGGCGTGAGCCACCGCACCTGGCCTGGTATTGGGTCATTTTAGAGAATAGGGCATAGCAACAGCAAGCCAGGGAGCTGATGAAAGCAGAATGATACTTCGGCATCACCTCAGTGTCTTTGCTATTCTGTTTGTAGACGTACCGTGAACCCGTATCAGACTACCAGGTCCTGCGGGAGAAGGCTGCATCCCAGCGGCGCGATGTGGAGCGGGCACTTACTCGTTTCATGGCCAAGACAGGCGAGACTCAGAGTCTTTTCAAAGATGACGTCAGCACATTTCCATGTGAGAGTTGCCCCGCTGTGTGGACCCTGTCTTATTTGAAATACTCACACTATCTTTTCTTTCTCTCAGCATAGTAGGAAGAAACAAATAAGCTTTTGTCCTTCCCTTGGGTACAGCTTGCCCCTCAGATCTCTGGCTCCTTTCCCCAGATCTTAAGAGTCTGTCCTTGGCCGGGCGCGGTGGCTCAAGCCTGTAATCCCAGCACTTTGGGAGGCCGAGACGGGCGGATCACGAGGTCAGGAGATCGAGACCATCCTGGCTAACACGGTGAAACCCCGTCTCTACTAAAAATACAAAAACTAGCCGGGCGAGGTGGCGGGCGCCTGTAGTCCCAGCTACTCAGGAGGCTGAGGCAGGAGAATGGCGTAAACCTGGGAGACGGAGCTTGCAGTGAGCTGAGATCCGGCCACTGCACTCCAGTCCGGGCGACAGAGCGAGACTCCGCCTCAAAAAAAAAAAAAAAAAAAAAGAGTCTGTCCTTAACTGAAAACTCCAAGACAGTAATGGCCTCTGTTGGGACTGGCCTCTTGAGGTCCATTGAGTTACCTTGAGGGTGGCCTAGGCCTAGGCATTAGAGTCACTCAGTGGCAGCCCAGGTAGTAGAAGGAACACTGGCATCAGGGGCCAGTTGCCCATCGTGATATTCCCTCATAGGTCCCATCTCATTTAAGTTGGCATCTTGGCACTGTTTGGCCATGTTGACCAAGCTACTTCATTTCCGTAGACCTCAGTTTTTACACATGTGAGTGAGAGAGGTTAGTTTAGGCGATTCATTCATTCAGCAAGCTCCTGTGGAATGCCTGCTGTGTGCCTGGCTCTGGAATAACAGCAGCTGCCAATTATTAAGTGCCAGATACTGTGCTGATCACGTCTCATACATTATCTCATTAAATCCTCTTGTGAGCCTCTTGAGTCGGGAACTGATATATCACTACCTTCATAGGAACCCTTCAATGAGGCACCAGAGAAGAGAAATGAAGTCACTTCCTCAAGGAACATGGCCAGTAGATAGCATTCAAACCTAGCTCTTACTGCCAGACCCCACATCTGACCCACAGCAAAAAATAATTCTGGAGTTTTTGTGGGTGGATTCTGAAGTCATACTGCCTTAGAATCCCATTCTGCCGTTTTTTGAGTTGTTTTGAGACAGAGTCTTGCTGTGTCACCCAGGCTGGAATGCAGTGGCGCAATCTCTGCTCACTGCAACCTCGGCCTCCCAGGTTCAAACGATTTTTCTGCTTCAGCAAGTAACTGAGACTACAGGCATTAGCCACCAACCCAGCTAATTTTTTTGTGTTTTTAGTAGAGACGGGGTTTCACCCAGTTGGCCAGGCTGGTCTTGAACTCCTGAGCTCAAGTGATCCACATGCCTCAGCATCCCAAGGTGCTGGGATTGTAGGCATGAGCCACCATGCCCAGCCAATTCTAGAGCATTTTCTAACAGTCACATTCTACCATAGAAGTATACACGGAGACTTTTTCTTTTTCTGTTTTGAGACAGGATCTCACTCTGTCACCCAGTCTTGAGTACAGTGGCACAGACACAGCTAACTGCAGCCTAGACCTCCTGGACTCGAGTCTCCCACCTCAGCCTCCCTAGTAGCTGGGACTACAGGCATGCACTATTATACCTAGCTAATTTTATTTTTCCTAGAGACGGAATTTCACCATGTTGCCCAGGCTGGTCTCAAACTCCTGGGCTCAAGCAGTCCTCCTGCCTCAGCCTCCCAAAGTGCTAGGATTATAGGCATGAGCCACCACACCCGGCTTTCTTTCTTTTAATGTTAATTTTAAATCAATTTCTTCCTCTCATCCTCATTGCTTTTTGGAACTCTCATTTACCAGAGTGTCTTACAGCTCAGTGGACATGCATATATGCAGAGTGCTCAAATCCAGCCTTCCTTTAGGGTGAAGGAATCAGTATTCCTGCTCTGGAAATGAAGCTTAGAGGGGTTTAACTGACCTTGGGTGCAAGATCTCAAAACTCACATGTTGCTAGGATTCTATCTATAGCCCCATTTAAATCTTACCTCAGTTGTACTTGGCAAAAAGTAGATTCTGAAGTCATACTGCCTGAGTTAGAATCCTATTCTGCCATTTTCAGCATGCTTGGGAAAGTCATTTCACCTCTCTGTGCCTACTCGTACTTAATAGGATGGGAGCAAGGATGAAAGATAACATGAGTAAAGGCCATAGGACATTGCCTGGCCTGTTGCGTAAGTACTTGGAGCGAGTTAGCCAGTATTGTCTTCTGGTGCTGCTCACTGATGTGTTGTGAGGCTCTAGGACTCTAAGCCAGCTGTGAGGTCTCTGTGACAGTGGACTCATGCCTCTCTTCCAATTCGCCAGTGATTGCTGCCAGACCTTTCACCATCCCCTACCTGACAGCTCTTCTTCCATCTGAACTGGAGATGCAACAGATGGAAGAGACAGATTCCTCGGAGCAGGATGAACAGACAGACACGGAGAACCTTGCTCTTCATATCAGCATGGTGGGTTCCACCTTCTGCCAACCTCAGAGTATCCCCCAAACTATCCCGCCCTGCCCTCAATCTGTCACCCTGGGACCTGGACATGATCAACCTTAGGTCTCTGACTTTATGTTAGGGGCCTGCCTGAGGGCTTGTGTGATGATCCAGGTGCGACCTGATCTCCTGCTTAGAGACACATCCGTGTCCTGGGGATTCACTCATTCATTCAACAAATACAGTTCCAGGTGCTGGGGAATTAGTAGGAAACCAAATAAACAAAATTCCTTGTCCTCATGGGGCTAATGAAAAAATAATAAATGAGATAGGAAGTGGGGATGGGGATGGGAGGGATGCAGTATTAGGTAGGGTCACCAAGAAGGGGACATTTGAGTAAAGACCTGAAGGGAACAAGGCATGGGCATGTCTAGGGGTGAAGCCTTTCTAAGCAGCAGGTGCAGCAGATGCAAAGGCCCTGAGGCGGGAGCTCCCCTGTTGTATTGAAGAATAGTAAGGACATCAGGGTGGCTAGAGTGGAGTGAACAAGAGGGAGAACAGTAGGGGATGAGGTCCGAGAGAGCCCATGGGGAGTCGGACCTTACAGGGTCTTAAAGGTTAGATTAGACACTTTGGCATTTACTCAGTGAGATGGAGCCACTGGAGATGTTGAGCAGAGGAGGGTCAGAATCTGATGTAGGTTTGCTAACAGGGTCAGTCAGGTTGCTGTGCTGAGGATGGGCTATAGAGGGCAGGTAGAAGCAGGGAGACCAGTTAGGATGCTGTCACAGTAAACTGAGAGATGGTAGGAGGAGCAAAAATAAGGAGATGGGGTCACCTAGATTATTTGGTCGGATTCTAGATCACTTTCAGAGCAGAGCCAGTTGACAGAGTAGATATGAGAGTGTTAAAGAAAACTGTAAGGGTTTTTGCCTGAATAATAGGAAAGATGGAATTGCCTTCAGCCAAGATGGGAACAATCACTGGGTGGAACAGGTGTGTGGGGGAAGTCAGGAGTTGATATTCGTGTCTTAATTGTAGATGTGTTAAGTTTGAGATGCTTGTTAGACATCAGGTGGTGATGTCAGGTGGAGAGTTGGATATATAAGTTGGAGTTTGAGGAGCAGTTAGGGCAGGAGATGCATATTTGGGAGGCAGCAGCCTGTAGGTCATGTCTAAAACCATGAGCGTGGATGAGCTCTTCCAGGGATGAGTGAGGATAAGAAGAGGAGGCACATTGAGCCCTGGAGCTGTTGCTATGTGTAGAGCTTGAAGAGATGAGAAGAACCAGCATGGAGGTGGGAGGAGGTCCGGAAGAGGGCTGTGTCCTGGAGGCCAAGGGAAGTAAGTGTTTCAGGGAGAAAAGAGCAATTAGCTGTGTCCAAAGCTGCAGGTGGCTCCAATGGTAGGAGGACTGAGAATTCAACCATTAGATTTGGCAATGTGGGTGCCATTTGTGACCTTGGTGAGAACCATTTCAGTAAGAATGAGAGCAAAGACCTGGAGTAAATTCAGAGAGAATGGGAGGAGAGAAGAGGAGTCAGTGAGTATAGACTTGTGCTGTCCTTTACAGCAGCCACTAGCCACATGTGGGTATTTAAATTTAAATTAATTAAATAAAACTAAAAATCGGTTTCTTAATCTCACTAGCCACATTTCAAGTATCTAATAGCCACATATGGCCAGTGGCTGCTCTACTGGACAGTACAGATATTGGACATTTCCACTGGCACAGAAAGTCGTGTGGTGTTCCCTGCGGTACAGGGAAGGAGAATGATGGAGTGGTGACTAAAAAGGGAAAATGAAGGAATTAAGAGAGGCGTTTTATGTTTTTATTTTTTAAGATAAAAGAAATAACATGTTTGTGTGCTGCTGGGAATGATCTGCTCAAAAGGGAAAATGGATATAGGAAAGAAAGAAACGTCTGGGAATGATGTCATTTGGTAGGTGAGAGGGGATGGGCCCGTGACCAAATGGAGGGACTAGCCTTCTTCTGGACGTTTCATACCCAGGATAGGAGACGGAACATGTGGGTTCAGAGACAAAGGTGGGCAAGGAGATGTTCTAGTCCTGGCTTGTTTTACGGAATACTTTCTTTTCTGCTCACCGGTGTGTCACACTCAGCAAGTTAAAGGATAAGAGCCCCCTCTTGTTCCTGCACCCTTGGAGAAAGTGCCAAGTACAATCGCAGAACCACCAGAAGCTCGAATGCCTTCAAGGCTAATAGGGTTATATAGCCAGTTTACCATATTCAACCATCCTTTAAAATCAGCACTAGCTTGGATGCCTTAGTGGCTGTAGTTAGACTGAGCATCCCTCATGTTCTCTAAGATGAGGTGCACCAAGTGGCAGCCAGCCACTCTGGTTTGCTAGTGGAATATGCCTGTGCCATCTCTATTTGCTGAAGATCTTATTTGCTTGGACATCCTTTTTTTTTTTTTCCAGACAGAGTCTCGCTGTCACCCAGGCTGGAGTGTAGTGGCAAGATCTCGGCTCACTGCAACCTCCGCCTCCCGGGTTCAAGCGATTCTTCTGCCTCAGCCTCCTGAGTAGCTGGGATTACAGGCACGCACCACCACGCCCGGCTAATTTTTGTATTTTTAGTAGAGACGGGGTTTCACCATGTTGGTCAGGCTGGTCTCGAACTCCTGACCTCATGATCCGCCTGCCTTGGCCTCCCAAAGTGCTGGGATTAGAGGCGTGAGCCACCATGCCCGGCCTGGACATACTTTTTTTTTTCCCCCTAAATGTTGAATTATTCCTTTCAGAATTAGGGCTGGGAACCCATGGCTTTAAATAAAGCAGAGGAAATTGTTATTATATGCTTCTGTTAATTTGGGCTGAGATATGGTGATTGGGTCATGGACTAAGTTGAGATTCACCTTATGAGAAAGGAGTCATGTAAACATCATACCTTCGTAAGTACAATATAGTTAAAGGGCCTGGACATGCATTCACTGACAATCATGTAGTGATGTGAGGTCATGGTGGTAATTGAACCTAAAGAGTGTCAGCGACTGCCTGAGGACTCTTGAATATCACCAGGCCAAGCCAGCGTTGCAGAGAGCAGGAGTGTAGGAAGGCCTGAGTCTTAGAGTCAGACTTGCCTAGCTTTAAATCCAGACTGCTGCTTGCCAGTCACGTGTGTGACTGTGATTGCGTTACTGAACACCTTAGTCTATTTCCTTGTAAGTAGAAACAGGAACCTCAAGGAACAGAGGGAGCTTGAGATAGAACTGGTATCTATCAGGTGCCTGGCACGTGGCAGCTCCTGGCACACACTGCTCCCTCCCCTGCTGTTTTAGGCTATATAACCTAAAAATAAAATAAAATGACTTTAAGACAAAGATTCTAGCGACAATTTACTAGTCAGTTGGACCTAATGTTATTTTGTTAGACTAGGAAATACAATCATATGTTTCAAAATGCAGAGTGTGCAAAAAGATGTATGGTGACAATCCTTCCCATCCTGTTCCCTGTCACCCACTTTCCCTCCCACAGGGCAACTGTCTCACCAGCCTCTTGTGTATTCTTCTAGAGACTTTTTTTTTTAATTGTTATTTTGAACTGAAACAGCAGATCACAAACTGTTCTCTTCTTGCTTTCTCCCTGGCTATATCTTGGTCATTCCACATCTGTAAGGGAGGAGCCGCATCGTTCCTCACAGCTGCTTTATCTTCCATTGTATGGATGTAACCATTTAATTTATCTAGTCCCTCATGACCACTTAGGTTGTTTTCTGTGTTTAGCATTTACAGACATTGTTATAGCGAAGTAAATGACTGGTATTTTAAATTATTCTTTTATCTCTTGATGACAGTGCACCTCTCAAGGTCTGTTGTTAGGCAGCACATTATTTAACCTGGTTCTAGTTTCTCCATGTACTTGAACATAAAGGAGCTATTCATTTTAAATTCATGTATAATAGATTCTTTTCTCACACATTTGAACCAGCTGCTTCTGCAGCCAACCCAGATATCTAAACTTTTACTCTCTTATGAAAAATGTACCAGTCACTCACTCAACCAGTGTTTGTTTAGCACCTAGTATGTGCCAGATACTGTTCTGGCTGCTTGGGATAAAGCAGTGAGAAAAACAAAGAAAACCTCTGCCTTTTAGGAACGTTATGTTTGGCTGTGGGAGAATGACAGTAAACATAATGTATGAATAAATCATTGCATAGTATATCAGAAATGAAAGTGCTGTGCTGGGAAAACAGTAGGGGAAGATCTGGGGTGAGGAGGAGTCTTCAGTTTTAAGTGGGGTGCTTGGGGTAGGCATTACCGAGAAGGGCATATGTGAGCAGGGGCTTGAACTGGGTGAGGGAGTGAGCCATGCGGACATCTGGGGAAGAGTGCTGTGGCAGAGGGAATGGGCAGTGCAAAGGCCCTGTGGAATAGTGAGTGGCTTGTGGATTGGGTAGGGCCTTGCAGGCTGTTTTAAGAACTGACTTTTACTAAGTGAGATGGGAGTTGTGGGAGGGTGTGGAGCAGAGGAGGGACGTTTCTGAGCTTCTTAAAGCATCACTCTGATGGCTCGGTGAGAACGGACTGGAGAGATCAGTCAGGAAGCTGTCGCTATAGCCTAGGTGAGAGGCAGTGGTGGGCCCAAGCAGAGTGGTTGCCACAGAGGTGGTAGAAGTGGTCAGTACCTGCCTGAATTTTGAAGGTAAGTCCAAGAGGCTGTGCTAACAGATTGGGGGTGGGATGTCAGAGAAAGAAAAGAAGTGTGCCAGGTGTGGTGGTGCATGCCTGTAGTCCTAGTCACTCGGGAAGCTGAGGCAGGAAGATTGAGCCCAGGAATTTGAGTCCAGTTTTGGGCAATGTAGTGAGACCCTATTTAAAAATAAAAGAAAGAAAACAAGAATGACCACAGAGTTTGTGACTTGAGCCATTAGAAGGATGGAGTTGCCATCACCTGTGATGGGAGGGACTAAAAAGCGCCGTTTACTCACAGGGGAAGGTCCCCAATTCAGACTTAGGTGCCTGAAGACTTAGGTCCAAGCTGCCTGTCTGACACCCCAGTGGAAATGCTGAGTGAGCTGCTGGCTGCATGAGTCTGGAAGTCGGCAGAGGTGAGGGCTGGCAGTGTACTCCAGGGAACTGTTGGCATGGAGATGGCACTGAGAGCTGGGAGACTGGATGCAATCACCACAGAGGGTTTAGGGCTTGCTAGAGCTCACAGGCAATTCAGGGAGCGCCTGATAGACCATTCTGCTCCTACCTTTTTTACAAATTTCTGGGTCAGTTTGACACTTTGCTTTTTTGTCTTTTTGAGATGGAGTCCCACTCTGTCGTCTAGGCTGGAGTGCAGTGGCATGATCTCGGCTCACTGCAACCTCCAACTCCCAGGTTCAAGCGACTATCTTGCCTCAGCCTCCCGAGTAGCTGGGATTATAGGCGCCTACCACCATACCCGCCTAATTTTTTTTTTTATTTTTAGTAGAGGCGGAGTTTCACCATGTTGGCCAGGCTGGTCTCAAACTCCTGACCTCAGGTGATCCACTCGCCTTGGCCTCCCAAAGTGCTGGATTACAGGCGTGAGCCACCATGCCTGGCCTACTTTTTTTACTGACTTCCTCACCCCTAACCATCTCAATGCTGCCTATCCCTGAAGGGGACATTTCTGTGAGGTCTGCTTGAGAGAAGGAAGCCTGTCGTCCTGCTCTCATGAGCCATGGTGAGCCGAAGGGAAGGAGCCTCTGGACCCACCAGCAGTGTCTTGAGGCTGTCATTTTCAGCACCTCTAACAGTGTCACCTCTATCTGTATCAGAAAACACTGAAGGCACAGTTGAAGTGAACTTCCAATAACTTTGAAGATAGACTGTCTACTGTAGAGAAATGATAGGGTGGACAGTGCGGGGAGATACTACTCAGTTGCGCCATTAGGAACTTCAGAAAAGTTGGATGCCAAATACCCGAGGGAGGTCTGGTTATGGGCAGACCTTTTTTTCCGGCACTTGGTCTGGCCTGAACTAGGTTAGTCCTGCAGCACTTGCTTTCAAGAGTTTCCAGAAGGCCCCAGTGGCTCTAGAGTTTCCAGAAGGCCCCAGTCACCTTGTGGTCCCACTGGATTGGGTGCTGGAGAGGGAAAGCACATAGGCCCTGATACTGGGCCAGTGGAACTGGGTCTTTGAAGAGAACAATTGATAGGACAGAGAGAGGGCACGTGCCGCAGGGCAACCTAGACGTGATGTGGTTTCTTCCAGCTCATTAAACCTGAGACTGGTATCCATGCCTTAGGCCAGCTGTCCTTTCGGGGGAACCTGCTGTTGATTTCATGCCATCCAGTCACGGCGCTCTCTGTTTTGACAGCAGCCTCTCCTGCTTGAGGTCAGTGGGGGCCTCTTTAGCCTCAAGTTGCAGAACAGGAAGAGGAAGCCCAGTGACTTCTTCCCCATGGAAGAACTTCTTCCCCTTGGCCCATCACCAGGGGGCGCAGCCCCACCAAACGTGGAAAATAGAGGAGCCTGTGAATAAAGAAAGGAGAACTGACTGCTCATACTCCCAGAACAGTTTTAAAATGTCAGCATATTACCTTTTTTTCTGTGTCTATACACAACTGTGACTTTTTAAGAATTTTGATCATACTGATTACATGTGAACTTACAAACTTTTCTGAAAACCACATTTTTCTCAAAAAATGAACAGTAAAAAACCCTGCCTCAGAGTTCAAGACCAGCCTGGCCAACTGGTAAAACCCCATCTCTACTAAAAACACAAAAATCAGCCTGGTGTCATGGCACATGCCTATAATCCCAGCTACTTGGGAGGCTGAGGCAGGAGAATTGCTTGAATCCGGGAGACGGAGGCTGCAGTGAGCTGAGATCGCACCATTGCACTCCAACCTGGGTGACACAGGGAGACTCCGTCTCAAACAAACAAACAAACCTTGCCTCATGGGTTGCAGATAGGCATTACCAATGATGTGCATGTGCTATACCTGCAGACTCTGCTTCCCTTAGTGGAACCCTCAGGGCTCGAGAAGTTTCTGGCCTATGCTGGGATGTGATCGTTGGGAACATGTTACAAGTACCAGAAATGTGAGAATTTGAGGAGGAAATCTGTTCTGACTTAGGCTAGCTTGGCCAGGAGATACCCTGTGCAAATGATGTGTTCTGATCCTGTATCTCCCAGTCCTGCAGGGCATCCAGGATCACTTTTCTTCTTCATCTCCCCACCAGGCTGGGCATCCTCCTTGAGGCATCTGAGTTTGATTTCTATCCCTCCCAGGTCTCTGTTCTTTCTAATCCCTGTCCCTGCCTTCTCCAGAGGTTGAAGACTCTGGACTCTGTTGTGTGCTCTCCTAGGTCAAGGCTGTTAGTCTTGCCTTCCCTTCATAGCCAGCCCCTGCCTGGGCCTCACTTCATCAGGGCAAAGATACGAACGTTGGAAAGAAGGTGCTTCCCAGGTTCTAATTTCTCCGTTAGAGGATGCTAATGGTCATTCCAATTATGGGCATGATCTCTTTCCTTATGCTGTTGGTGTTGTGCTTTATTTTGGCTTTTGCTCAAAGGAGGATTCTGGAGCCGAGAAGGAGAACACCTCTGTCTTGCAGCAGAACCCCTCCTTGTCGGGAAGCCGAAATGGGGAGGAGAACATCATCGACAACCCTTATCTGCGGCCCGTGAAGAAGCCCAAGATCCGCAGGAAGAAGTGAGTCGGAGGCTGGGGTCCAGAGAGCCTTCATTGTCCCACCGAGGTGGTCCTCTCTGCTCCTTGGTAGAAAAGAGTCTCCTCAGTAGGGCTGAGTCTTGGGGAGAGCCACTCTGGTGAGAGGGAATAGTCTCCCTTTTCCTGTCTTACTTGGCTCCTGTACATAGCTCTCGTTCCTTAGTGCTTGAGTGTCCTGCAGTCTAGGGACCAACCCTCACAGCACTGGAGCCGTTTTCTCCTAGAAGGAGAGCAGACAGGGCCCCCACCAGGAGGCTCCATGGTTCCTCTTCTTTCTAGGTCCCTCTCCTGAGCTGAGAAGGAAAACTGGCTTATACGGGGGCGCAGATTCCACCCTCCCAGGGAGTTAAAGCCACTCAAGGGAAGAAAAGAGGGTGACCTCCTCATGGCCGAGCCAAGGCTGCAGGGTGTGATCGGACATGATTTTCATGGCAGACCGTCTATTAAGATGACCTATTTTCACTGGATGTTTGGGTTGAGGAAGATATGAACAGAATAATGAGAATTTTTTTTTTTTTTTTTTTGAGATGGAATCTCACTCTCTCTCCCAGGCTGGAATGCAGTGGCACGATCTCGGCTAACTGCAGTCTCTGCCTCCCTGGTCCAAACGATTCTCCTGCCTCGGCCTCCCATGGTAGCTGGGACTAGAGGCAAGCGCCACCATGCTGGCTAATTTTTGTATTTTTAGTAGAGAGAGGGTTTTGCCATGTTGGCCAGGCTGATCTTGAACTCCTGACCTCAAGTGATCCACTTGCCTTGGCCTCCCAAAGTGCTGAGATTACAGGTGTGAGCTACCATGCCCAGCTAATTTTTGTATTTTTAGTAGAGATAAGGTTTAGCCATGTTGGCCAGGCTGGTCTTGAACTCCTGACCTCAAGTGATCCACCTGCCTTGGCCTCCCAAAGTGCTGGGATTATAGGTGTGAGCCACTGTGCCCTGCCAGAGACTTTCTTAATCAACCAGGCCATGTGGTGGGGCATAGCAGCAGTCAGTGACTTTGTTCATTATCACAGGATTTGATTCCTTTGAAACTCAGGAGACCAGGGAAAGTGACAGGAAAGAAAGGGCTCTTTGCTGCTCTGCTTATTACAAAGAAGACTGTCCAGCGTGTTCAGGATATCTGGATCCCTTTTATTGACTCATGATTTGTGGCACCACTTTCTCATCCCAGAACTTCATGCTTATTTCTCTCCTCATCTGGCCTCCAAGTGTTCCATTGAGCTGATGGAAAGTGACTTTATACTCCCTCAACGTGTTGGAAACAGGAGGCCACACAGCACAGCTTTGATCGGGGCGGGCAGGAGTCATGAGTCTTGAGCACATACGTCACTGTGAAGGAGAACGACATGTCAGGGCTGCACCTATCCTCCCGTCGGCATTTGACGAAAGCTCCCTGAAGTGGGGCAGCACTCTCCTCCTGAGAGATTTACCATTTATTGCTCCTCTGAGGAATGTGTGCTTGGGAACTGCCAAGTCTTGCCCTTTCTGGAAGAGGATGTTTTCTCTGACAAGACCCTAAAGCGTCGGCTGTGTTATTCTGGGACTTGATAGAGGAGCCATGGGGTTTAAACATGAGGAAAGAGGGGCCGGGTGCAGTGGCTCATGTCTGTAATCCCAGCACTTTGGGAGGCGAAGGCAGGCGGATCACCTGAGGTCAGGAGTTCGAGACCAGCCTGGCCAACATAGTGAAATTCCATCTCTACTAAAAATACAAAAATTAGCTGGGTGTGGTAGCTCACGCCTGTAATCCCAGCTACTCGGTAGGCTGAGGCAGGAGAATCACTTGAACCTGGGAGGCGGAGGTTGCAGTGAGCTGAGATTGTGTCACTGCACTCCAGCCTGGGTGACAGAGCAAGACTCCATTTCAAAAAAATAAAAAATATATAAAGTAAACAATAGGAAAGGATTTGGTGGGGTGAGGGTGGGGTGTTGAGGGCTGGGCCTCATCTTGTATTCTGAAAGCTGAGAAGCATGGCTGGTCAGCTGGAAGGCTGGTGGATGGGCAGGAGTGAGCCAAGCTGAGGCGTTCTCCAAGAAGCAGGTCTGAGTCTCTCCAACCACTTTGTATCCTGTGGGAAGAACAACTTCATTCTTAATGTACTCTACAAACCAGAAAACAAGTTTTTAAGGAAGATGCTGGGCATGCTGATATCCTTTCTGGTCTCCTAAGGAAGAGCTTTTAAAACCAAATCCAAGGAAGAAAAATGCAACGACACGTGGAAGTGAACACTGGATGAATAAGCTGTTTCCCAAGTTAGAATCCTAACGTCCATATTTAACTTCACTTATTCCTCTTTGGCTTCCACAGTTCAACTCCTTTTATTTTGAGATAGGGTCTTGCTGTGTCGACCCGGCTGGAGTGTAGTGGCGCTACCTCGACTCACTGCACCCTCCACTCCCCAGGTTCAAGCGATTCGCATACCTCAGCCTCCAGAGTAGCTGGGATTACAGGTGCCTGCACCACGCCTGGCTACTTTTTTTTCTTTTTTTTTTTTTGTATTTTTAGTAGACATAGGATTTTGCTATGTTGCCCAGGCTGGGCTTGAACTCCTGGCCTCAAGTGATCCGCCCGCCTTGGCCTCCCAAAGTGTCAGGATTACAGGCATGAGCCATGGTGCCCAGCCCATCTCTTAATCTTCCATTCCCTTGGTGAATGGGAACTTGAAAAACTTGGGGACTTCACAGCAGGCTCCGTGTTCTTCTGGCCTCACTGTACTGTAAGGAAAGAGCTGCTTGTCAGGAACTGAAGACGGGACGCTAGTAAAAAAAAAAATCTGGAGTCCCCAACTGGACTAAATAGGAGTTTTCCAGGTTTGTAGTAACCTGAAACTCTCCTAGATCAAAGCAGTTAGACTGGCCTATGTGGCCTTCTCAGGGTTTGTGATTCAGTTCTTAGCGATTCTTGGCCTGATGAGTTTATAAACACAGCCCCACATTCAAGCTGTGGCAAATCCCAGCTTGCTGTTCTCACTGCTCTTGGGAGGCGTCGTCCCAGTCAGTGTTTCTGCAGTTTCCATTTGTTGTTATTATCCAAAGTAAGCGCCTGTTGAATGCAGTTGTGCTGAGTTTTAGGTAGGATTTGGAAAAGGGCTGCTGTTTCTGCTGTTGAGATTTCAGAGGCTATACTCTTTTTTATTTTTATTTTTATTTTTTTGAGATGACGTCTCGCTTTTATCACCCAGACTGGAGTGCAATGGCGTGATCTCAGCTCACTGCAACCTCCACCTCCTGGGTTCAAGGGATTCTCCTGCCTCAGCCTCCCGAGTAGCTGGGATTACAGGCGCCTACCACAACTCTTGGCTAATTTTTTTTTGTATTTTTGGTGGAGATGGGGTTTCACCAGGTTGGCCAGGGTGGTCTTGAACACCTGACCTCAGGTGATCCACCCACCTCAGCCTCCCAGTGTGGGTAGGATTACAGGCATGAGCCACTGCGCCTGGCCTCAGAGGCTATACTCTTAAAATTTTGTTCTGAGGGGAGACAGGGAAAGGGTTAGACAACTTGAAACATTGACCTGCCTGTTGGTTGTATAAAAATGCATACTCCTCAATGTGTATTTATAAATTTCTATTTTTTATAACTTTATGGGACTTCTTAGAGGCAAAAAGTAGTAAACATGCAGATTAAAAATGTTTATGAAAATCTCAATAAAAAGTCATAATAAAAACTTTGTAAATAAATAGAACTGTAAGCTTTGAACTTAATTTGTGTTCAAAAGTTAACAGCAATGTGGACAAATAAGTCAGGCTTAGCCCTTGCGTTGGCCTAAGCACACCTGGGAACTTAGTAAAACTTTTATTTTGGAAATTTTCAAATACAAAATTAGCAAAACACATGAATCCCTGTATATGCCTCTCCAAGCTTCCACACTTATCTTTTTTTTTTTTTTTTTTTTTTTTTTTGAGACGGAGTCTCGCTCTGTCGCCCGGGCTGGAGTGCAGTGGCCGGATCTCAGCTCACTGCAAGCTCCGCCTCCCGGGTTTACGCCATTCTCCTGCCTCAGCCTCCCAGGTAGCTGGGACTACAGGCGCCAGCCACCTCGCCCGGCTAGCTTTTTTTGTATTTTTTAGTAGAGACAGGGTTTCGCCATGTTAGCCAGGATGGTCTTGAACTCCTGACCTCGTGATCCGCCCGTCTCGGCCTCCCAAAGTGCTAGGATTACAGGCTTGAGCCACCGCGCCCGGCCTTCCACACTTATCAATAGCTTGTTGATTCTGTTTCATCTGTTTCTCCCACTTTTTGTCCTTTATTTTCTTTCCTCCTGGAGTATTGTGTGTGTGTGTATCAGAGTTTCGCTCTTGTTGCCCAGGCTGGAGTGCAATAGTGCAATCTCGGCTCACTGCAACGCCTCCTGGGTTCAAATGATTCTCCTGCCTCAGCTTCCTGAGTAGCTGGGATTACAGGTGCTTACCACCATACCTGGCTAATTTTTTATATTTTTATTAGAGATGGGGGTTTCACCATGTTGGCCAGACTGGTCTCCAACTCCTGACCTCAGGAGATCCACCCACCTCAGCCTCCTAAAGTGTTGAGGTTACAGGCGTGAGCCAAGGCGCCCAGCTCTTATGGAGTATTTTTAAATGCAAACCCCAGACCTGTGTCATTTAATCTGTAAATGTGTCTGTATGTATCTCTGATTGATCTTTCTTTAAATTTTAATTTTGGAATAATTATAGATTCACAAGATGTTGCAAAAAATGTTCAGAGAGATCCTATGTACCCATCACCCACTTTCTCCTAGTGGTAGCATCTTGCATAACTGGTGCAATATCAAAACCCTTGCATTCAGTTTCAGTGTACAATGTGGATTGTATATTAGTACAATCCATAGAGCTTATTTAGTTTTCACCATGTGCACGTGTGTGTATGTGTGTGTTCTGTGCAGTGTCATTGTGTAGATTTGTGCAACCACCACCACACAAATGGTGAAGACACAGAGCCATTGAATCAGTACAGTTCTCCCTCATGCTGTCTCTTCACAACCACATCCACCTCTCTGCTCTTCCACATCTCTCCTGGCAGCCACTACTCTGTTCTCCATCTCTCATGTTACTGAAAGAATGTTATAAATTGAATCATAGAGTATGTGACTTTTTTCTTTTTCTTTTTGAGACGGAGTCTTGCTCTGTCACCCAGGCTGGATGGACTGCGGTGGCGCGATCCTGGCTCACTGCAACCTCCGCCTCCCAGGTTCAAGAGATTCTCCTGCCTCAGCCTCCCGAGTAGCTGGGACTACAGGCATGCGCTATCACACCCAGCTAATTTTTGTATTTTTAATAGAGATGGGGTTTCACCATGTTGCCAGACTGGTCTCCAACTCCTGACCTCAAGTGATCCGCCCACCTCAGCCTCCCAAAGTGCTGGGATTACAGGCGTGAGCCACTGCACCTGGCCAAGTATGAGACTTTTTGATGTTGGCTTTTTCAGTTCTGCATAATTCACTTGAGGTCCATCTAGGTGGTTGTGTGTATCAATAGTGCCTTTCTTTTTATTGCTGAGTAGCATGGAGCACCATTTTAACACGGTTTCTTTAACCATTCACACATTGAGATACATCTGGGCTGTCCAATTTGGGGCTACTCTGAGTAAAGCTGCTATAACACTTGTGTACAGGTTTTTTGTGTAAACAAAAGTTTTAGTTTCTCTGCAATAAATACCTAAGAATGCAGTTGCTGGGACCTGTGGTAACTGCATGTTTAATTTTGTAAGAAACTGACAAAACTTTTCCAGAGCCAGTGTACCATATATATATATATATATATTTTTTTTTTTTTTTTTTTTTTTTTTTTTTTTTAAGACAGCCTTGCTCTGTTGCCAGGCTTGAGTGCAGTGGTGTAATCTACCACAACCTCCACCTCCCGGTTCAAGTGATTCTCCTGCCTCAACCTCCCAAGTGGCTGGGACTGCAGGTGCATGCCACCACGCAAGGCTAATTTTTGTATTTTTAGTAGAGGCGGGGTTTCACCATGTTGTCCAGGGTGGTCTCGAACTCCTGACCTTGAATGATCCACCCACCTCAGCCTCCCAGAGTGATGGGATTACAGGCATGAGCAACTGTGCCCAGCTAGCTGTACCATTTATTTTTTTCTCGCTCGCAATGTGTGAGTGATCCAGTGTCTCTACATCCTCACAAGTATTCAGGATTATTTTTTATTTTAGCCATTCTGATGGGTGTGTTGTAATATATTAATTTGCATTTCCTTAACGTCTAACTCTCCCTCCGCATCACAGCCCCACTTCTGGCTTTGAAGTGAGGATTCTCGGCAAGCCCCTTTCCTCTGTTTCTGACCAGGAGGGAGTTAAATGGTGATTGGCGGGGTTATTCTGAGAGACCGGTAGCAACACTGGCTGGCTTTCAGGGAAACAAGTGTGAAAGATGTACCTGAGTGGGGCCAGGGGCGTTGGCTCACACCTGTAATCCCAACACTTTGAGAGGCCGAGGCGGGTGGATCATGAGGTCAGGAGTTCAAGACCAGCCTGGCCAACATGGTGAAACACCATCTCAACTAAAATTATAAAAATTAGCTGGGCATGGTGGCAGGCACCTGTAATCCCAACTACTCGGGAGGCTGAGGCAGAGAATTGCTTGAACCTGATAGGCAGAGGTTGCAGTGAGCCAAGATGGCACCACTGCAGTCCAGCCTGGGCGACAGAGCGAGACGTCGTCTCAAAAATAAAAATAAAAAAAGATGAACCTGAGCTTTGTTTTTCTGGCATCTTGAAGTCTCTCTACTTCTATTCATGTGGCTCAGTAAAATAAGGCTTGGTGACATTTGTATGCATTGTCCACCACTTAACCACTTGTGGATCTGGGGCAAATCACTAAACTTCCAAATCAGTTTCTACAGAAGGGGATCATTAGGATACCTTGTTGAGGGGATTTCATGGAATGTCTTTATCATTAAAATAAAGTATGGCCATGCTTTATACATGAGTGTTATTCCATTACCAGACCTTTCTTTTATTTCCGTTGCTTTTAAAATTATAAAAGCGGCTGGGCTCAGTGGCTCACGCCTGTAATCCCAACACTTTGGGAGGCCGAGGCAGGTGGATCACCAGAGGTTGGGAGTTCAGCCTGACCAACATGAAGAAACCCCATATCTACTGAAAATACAAAATTAGCCGGGTATGGTGGCCCATGCCTGTAGTCCCAGCTACTTGGGAGGCTGAGGCAGGAGAATTGCTTGAACCTGGGTGGTGGAGGTTGTGGCGAGTCGAGATTGCACCATTGCACTCCAGCCTGGGCAACAAGAGTGAAACACCATCTCAAAAAATAAAGTTATAAAAGCTTGCTTGCCTTATGACAATATGAAAAAATATATATAAAAGTGAATACTAATTGAGAACTGAACTCTTGTCAGTCACTGTTCTAAGTGTTTTACACATATGGACTCATTTGATCCTCACAATTACCCTGAAAGCAAATGTTTTGACCATTCATGTTTGCGGTCGAGGACATGGAGGCCTGGAGAGATCAGTAACAAGTCAGTCCACCTGGCTGCTGAGTAGCCCAGCTGTAGTCTGCACCCAGGCATTCTGCTCCAGAACTGATTGGCACTGTTGCCTCACAACTGTTCGTGTTCTGAGGCTTAGTGGCACTGAGCACTGCTGTGTGTAAGGCGATTCCCACCACCCACCCATGCATTCACCTGGCCTGTGGGTAGGAGGAGAAAGGGAGCTAGAAATGGAACCAGTTAAGAGGGGTGATGTGGCTGGGCACGGTGGCTCAAGCTTGTAATCCTAGCACTTTAGGAGGCCAAGGCAGGTGGATCATGAAGTCAGGAGTTGGCGACCAGCCTGGCCAACATGGTGGAACCCTGTCTCTACTAAAAATACAAAAATTAGCCAGGCATGGTGGTGCACGCCTGTAGTCCCAGCTACTCGGGAGACTGAGGCAGGAGAATGGCTTGAAGCCGGGAGGTGGAGGTTGCAGTGAGCCGAGGTTGTGCCACTGCACTTCAGCCTGGGTGACAGAGCGAGACTCCATCTCAACAAAAAAAAAAAAAGAGGGGTTTTTTGAGGCAGGCTGAGGGCGCTGATTACTGCTCATGTTCATTCCTTGATGAAGGAGATAGGGAGAAAAAAAACTTCCATTAAAGATTTTTTTTTCTTTTTTTTTTTTTTAGAGACAAAGTCCCACTCTATCTCAGGCTGGAGTGTAGAGTCACTATCATAGCTCACTGTAACCTAAAACTCCTGGGTTCAAGCGGTCCTCCCACCTCAGCCTTCCGAGTAGCTGGGATTACAGGTACACGGCACCATGCCCAGCTAATTTTAAATTGTTTGTAGAGATGTGGTCTCCCTATGTAACCAGGCTGGCCTTTAACTCCTGGCCTCAAGGGATCATACTGCCTCAGCCTGCTGAAGTGCTGGGATAGTTGTGAGCCACTTTGCCCAGCTTTATGAAGGGTTTTGATCTGTTCATGAATGATGGCTTTGTAACAGTGTTAAGGAGACTAAGGATTTCCTGGTAAGTGAAGAGTGAAGATCTTGTCAAGGGAGATGCCAGTGACCTCTCTCACTACCCCTGGGGTCCCTAGCAGAGATGAGCTGAGCAACTTTTGGTCTGATCTAAGGTAGCATTTCTGCTGGATTAAATATTGTGTTCCCAGATGAGTTAGGCTGTCCTAACAAAAAGTCCCCAAAATCGAGTGGCTTAAGTCAGAGGCATATGGCTTCTATGAAAGCTGGGTGAACAAGAGTGGTCCAGGCCAGCTGGGTGACTTGGTGGTGTCAAGGCCCCTTCTGCCTCTTGGCTCCTCTGTCACTTTGGGTGCTGCTTGCATGACAGAGTATGGTGGCCACCCCATCTGCTGGGCCCAGATTCCAGCACTGGGGGAGAAGGGAGGTGTATGAGGGCAAGCTTTTACCTTCCTCCTAAGCAGGACCTGGAAGCTGCACCCTCCTAGTAATACCACTCCACCTGGCTGCGAGGGAAGCAAGGAAATGTGATCTTTACCTGGGTGGCTCTGTCTAGGTAAAATTTGGGAGCTTTGTCGCCATGGGAAGAAGGAAAAAACGGATTTGTGGGACAGTTGGCAGTCTCTGTCATAAATGAGGTTTGAGTGTGTATGCCCAGGAATGTCTTGTTGGGACAGGCAGCAAGCCCTCTACTAACAATGCACCCCCTGACTTGTACCATTAGCTCTCCCAGCCTGTCCCAGAGGCCAGCAGGTAGGTGTTCCTCCAGGATGGGGACCCCTCAGTGGGGTCCAGCCTGCTTCTTTTGCTTCTGGCGTGTGACTGTGCTGGCTGCCCCTTCCTTCTTCCACATTGTTCCTTTGACTTCCATGACACTGCCCCACTTTCCTTGTTATTCTTGGCCTTCCTTTTCTTTCCTGGCTCTTCCTTCCAGTCCTCTCAGCCATGGATGGTCCCAAACACTCCACCTCCGTGTACGCATGGAGATGGCTCATCTGCTTCTCCACCTCCAGCCATCATCTCTCCAGAACGCCTCAGCATCCAGCTGTCCGGTGATACTTTCATTTCAACATGGCCAGAGTCGATCTCCCTTTCCCCCAAAACCACTTCCACTCCACAGCTTTCCCACTTCAGACAAAGGTTAGAAACAGTGAGGATAACAGCAGCCAACCCTCGAGTGCTTACCTTGACCTGGGACCTGGGACCTCAGGCTGGATGGCATGATCTCATTTTCCCAGCTCCCCTGCTCAGTCCCCTAGACCGAGACCTTGGAGTCTTCCTCCTTGTGCGTCTGTATCAAGATGGTCACTGAATTGTGCCCCCTCTTTCTTCCTGGCCAGTCTGATGCTGCCTCCCCGCATGGCTAAGCAGGTACCCTGCTCTTCTCCAGCCGCCATCCCTGCCAGGGCCATCTTCCCATAAGCCCTCGCCTTGTCTTCTCTCCCCTGCAGTAAGACTTGGAATTCCTCCCTCTTGCTTTTCACTCCAAGTCCAAATGACCCAACCAGGCTTCTGAGGTCCTCTGCCAATTCATTGTTTCTTTTGGATAATTCATTTTTCTTTTCATTTATTAAATATCAATCTATCAATCTGGGCATGCCAGGCGCTGTACCAGCTCTGAAGATACCATAGCGAACAAGACAGACATGGGCCCTGCCTGCAGGGAATTCATTCCAGTGGGAAGACATACAAAGAAAACAAACCCAGGCTGGGTGCGGTGGCTCACGCCTGTAATCCCAGCACTTTGGGAGGCCGAGGCGGGCGGATCACAAGGTCAGGAGATCGAGACCATGGTGAAACCCCGTCTCTACTAAAAATACAAAAAATTAGCCAGGCGCGGTGGCAGGTGCCTGTAGTCCCAGCTACTCAGGAGGCTGAGGCAGGAGAATGGTGTGAACCCGGGAGGCGGAGCTTGCAGTGAGCCGAGATCGTGCCACTGCACTCCAGCCTGGGCGACAGAGCGAGACTCTGTCTCAAAAAAAAAAAGAAAAGAAAACAAACCCACAATTATGACAGACAGTGGAGGGGTGCTAGGAAGGACATAAGCGAGGGTCTTCACGCCCTGAGAGGAGGCCATTCTCATCACTGTTGTATCCCCTGCCTTTGTTAGAGCTCTTCCTCCCCATCACCCCCTAAAATCTTGCCTGTCTTTCCAGCCTCTGTAGCCTCTCCAGATTACATTGATCCTCCCCTTGTTCAGTCACTCATTAAACAATTTTTTTTTTTTTTTTTTTTGAGACAGTGTCTCACTCTGTTGGCTGGAGTGCAGTGGTATAATCTCAGCTCACCGCAACCTCCTCCTCCTCCCAGGTTCAAGTGATTCTTCTGCCTTAGCCTCCTGAGTAGCTGGGATTACAGGTGTGCACTGCCACACCCAGCTAATGTTTGTATTTTTAATAGAGATGGGGTTTCCCCATGTTGGCCAGGCTGGCCTCGAACTCCTGACCTCAAGTGATCTGCCTGTCTCAGCCTCCCAAAAGTGCTGGGATTATAGGTGTGAGCCATGGCACCTGGCTCTAACATTCAACAAACACTTACTGAACTTCTGCTATACACAGTGCTGATACAGATGTTGGGATACAGTGGCGACTAAAACAGGGTTTCCCCCCTGCGAGTTTGTGAGCTAGCTGGGGGACAGACAGCTCACCAACAACATGTAGCATGACGAACTGCAGACAAAACTCTTCAGACACTGAGTTAAAGAAGGAAAAGGTTTATTCGGCCAGGAGCATCGGCAAGACTCCTGTCTCAAGAGCCGAGCTCCCCGAGTGAGCAATTCCTGTCCCTTTTAAGGGCTCACAACTCTAAGGGTGTCAGCGTGAGAGGGTCGTGATCAATGGAGCAAGCGGGGGGTACGTGACTGGGGGCTGCATGCGCTGGTAATCAGAACGAAACAGAACAGGACAGGGATTTTTACAATCTATAGATAACATAACCAGTTAGGTCAGGGGTCGAGCTTTAACTACCAGGCTTAGGTCAGGCAGGCCCAGGCCTGGTTTTGGGTCTGCTTTCTTGGTTTCGGGTCTGGTTCTTAGGCGCCGGGCTACCTGCCTTTATTTTCACTTCTTTTTCCTTTTCTCAGTATAAAACAATCTCAAACAATATGAGAGGGTCTGTCTCTCTTCTCTCAAACAGACCTGTCCTGTCAGCTGGTGAATTTAGGGTCCTGGAAGGAAAGTGACAGTGTACCTGGGTTGGATGTTTGAGGAAGGTTTAATAAAGGGATTACTTCCAAAGGTGCAGACAAGGTCCAGCGGAAGCACAGGGGTTGGTGTAGCACCTGGGCTGGGAACAGAGAAGGGGAGGGGCAGCTAGAACCTGGGGAGAGGCCCATGGGAGAGGCTTCTGCAAGAGCCCAGGCCTCAGGTCCAGGAGCCCTGCCAGCCCACAGAGCCCTGCAGGGAAGGAGCCAACTCGGGAAATCAGTACCCTCACCTCCCTCTCCTTCCCTCCCCTCACACCGTCCTGCCTGCTCTCTGCTGGATGGGGTTGGCTGATGTGAGCCATACCAGCGCCAGCCTGCCAGGGCCTAGGAGGGTGCATCTGGAGGGGCGGAAAGAAGTGATTGCCACACAACAGGGCAGCAGGGGAAGGAGCACTCGCAGCAGGGGTTGCTGTTTTGGGAGGGGTGGGAAGGAAATTTCTCTTTGAACAGAGCCCTGAATGCATTGAGGGGCCGGCCACATGGAGAAGCATTCCAGGGAAAGGGGACAGCAGGCATACTGCTCTGAGGCAGGAGTGTGTGTGACTTCACCACAGGAGGCTGGATGTCTGGAGCAGAGGGAGCAGGAGCGGAGTGGGGCAGGGGTCGGGGAGGAGCTAGGCCGCACCTGCAAAGCCTCATGGGCTTGATTTATTCAGATGGAGACGGATAGCAAGGGAGTGACGGGAGCTGACTTAGGATCATTCTGGCTGGAGCAGGTATGGGGGATACTATTTCTCTTACAGTCAGATCCACATAGTTTGGCACTTGCCAAACACGGTTCCGTAAGGGGACAGCTGGCCACCCTAAGACCCGGGGGAGGTTAGTCCTGGCCCCTAGAGAGCCCGCCAGCCTGTCAGCAAGGCCAAGTGTGACTCCTTACCATAGCCTGAGCCTGTACCAAGGGAGAGGGAGGAAATATAAACCCGCAGATGACTCCCCTCCCCCGGGGAGTTAGCAGTGTAGTCAGGGAGACAGGCAAACACACAGGAACCTGTTTTAACTCCATTCACCAAGACAGAGGAGAACAACTGTCATTGGAAGGTTGGACTTTAGGACTTAAGTGTTGAGGCTGGGCGCAGTGGCTCACGCCTGTAATCCCAGCACTTTGGGAGGCCAAGGTGGGCGGATCACGAGGTCAGGAGTTCGAGACCAGCCTGGCCAACATAGTGAAACCCAGTTTCTACTAAAAATACAAAAAAAGTAGCCGGGCGTGGTGGCAGGCGCCTGTAATCCCAGCTACTCCGGAGGTTGAGGGAGGAGAATCGCTTGAACCCAGAAGGCGGAGGTTGCAGCGAGCTGAGGTCACACCACTGTACTCCAGCCCAAGCGACAGCGTGAGACTCCGTCTCAAAACAAAAACAAAAACAAAAAAAAGACTCAAGGGCTGAAGCCTGTGCCAAGTTCTGAATGGGGTGGGGTTAGCAAGTGAAGCTTCAGGAAGAGGTGAGTAAGGAGCGGGAGGGTGGAAATGGCCTGGGGGAAGGTGGGAGGGCAGGTGAGGGGAGTGTTGTCTTACCCAGCCTGCGAGGACTCAGCCACTGAACTAGGGTGTCTGGGGTGCTCCAGCTCAGCTCCTGAGGCTTCCGAGTCCTGAGGCTTCCGAGTCCCTCTTGTAACATCTCCTTTGAGGCTGGTGTGGTGTCAGCTGAAACCAGCCTTCTCCCTTGTAAAGCCAGCAGAGGCTCCCTCAGCGGCATTGTCCCTCCCCCTAGGCAGATTCAGTTTGGGAATGCCAGCTGTGAATCAGGGTTGCCCCCGGAAGGAGTCACTGGAACTGGTGGGTCCTCCTGTAGGTTTCTCTGGACAGTCTCTCCCATCGTGGTCATCTGGGGTCCAGCGCTGGAAAGGGCCCTGGGCCAGCTCCTTTACCCAGTGAGTTCTTGATGTTCTTCAGAGGCTCTTACACGGATGGTCAGTGCATAGCCATAAAAAATATTAGAATCATGTCCTTTACAGCAACATGGATGGACCTAGAGGCCATAATCCTAAGCGAATTAACACAGGAACCCAGAAAACCAAATACTGCATGTTCTGTCACTTGTAAGTGGGAGCTAAACACTGAGCACCCATGGACATAAACATGGAAACAGTAGACACTGCAGACCACGAGAGGGAGGAGGGAGGGAGGGAGGGTCCTCGGTCGAAAACCTACCTATTGGGTACTGTGCTCACTACCTGGGTGCAATATGCCCATGTAGCCAACCTGTACATGTATCCCCCGTATCTAAAATAAAAGTTGAAAAAAGCAAGATTTATATACAAAGATGTGCATCATAGCTTTATTTATAATAGCAAAAGACTGGAAATTAGCTAAGTGTCCCGCAATGGAGAATTATTTCGTTTGTTTTTTGAGACAGAGTCTCGCTCTGTTACCCAGGCTGGAATGCAGTGCGACAATCTCAGCTCACTGCAACCTCCATCTCCTGGATTCAAGCAATTCTCCTGCATTAGCCTCCCAAGTAGCTGGGATTACAGGCGCCCGCCACACACCCGGTGAATTTTTGTATTTTTAGTAGAGATGGAGTTTTGCCTTGTTGGCCAGGCTAGTTTCAAACTCCTGACCTCAAGTGATCCGCTGACCTTGACCTCCCAAAGTGTTGGGATTACAGGCGTGAGTCACCGCGCCCAGCCCCCAACAATGGAGAATTATTAATAAATGATTACATATCCGTAAGTTTCAATAATGTGGAAACATTAAACATTATGTTTTGGAAGAGAACTTAATGAAATGGAAAAATGTCAATTATATATTAAATGAAAATATCAAGGTGTAAAAATAATGTGTAGGCCGGGCGCGGTGGCTCAAGCCTGTAATCCCAGCACTTTGGGAGGCCGAGACGGGCGGATCACGAGGTCAGGAGATCGAGACCATCCTGGCTAACACGGTGAAACCCCGTCTCTACTAAAAACTACAAAAAACTAGCCGGGCGAGGTGGCGGGCGAGGTGGCGGCGCCTGTAGTCCCAGCTACCCGGGAGGCTGAGGCAGGAGAATGGCATGAACCCGGGAGGCGGAGCTTGCAGTGAGCTGAGATCCGGCCACTGCACTCCAGCCCGGGCGACAGAGCGAGACTCCGTCTCAAACAAAAAACAAAAAAAACAAAAAAAACAAAATATCTTCCTCCTCCCATTTCCCAGAGGCTCAGACCTCATCCCTGGCAGCTGCTATTATGTTACTGTTAATATGACCTTATGTATTCTTCCAGAAATATTCTGTGCATCAAATGCAGATACTTATATTTTCTACTTCTCAGTGTATTTTTCGGTGACGTTCCATGTCAGTAATAAAGAGCTTCTCTGTTTCGTGGCTGCACGGCCTTTGTATAATTCTACCATAACTTATTTCCCAGTCCCCAGCTGATGGGCGTTTAGGTGGTTTCCATCTGTTCTTTCAAGCATTGATGCAACGAGCAGCTTTCTGCCTGTGCCATTTTGTTATGGGTGTCCACTGAGTGTGGACAGATGTCGCCCAGGTCTCAGAATGTGTACCAGTTGGCTCTCCTGCACGAGTCCCTGCTTCCTTGCCACTTCAGTGTAGAACTCCTTGAACTTTGCTACTCTGATAGATAGAAAGCTGTGTCTTATTGCAGTTTTATTTGAGTTGGAGTTGTAATTTTTTCCCCCGATTCCTTCTATTGTAACAAACAAGTGTATATGTATCAGCTGGAACCGGGAACATAGTCAGCATTCTGTGTGATGATGCCCCACAGAGGGGCACCCAGGGACTCTGCCATCACAGAGGAGAGAACACAAACTCTGGGCTGGGACTTCCAGAAGAGTGTCCCAGGGCTGGTGACATTTAAGCTGGACTTTGATCAAGACAAGCAAAGGAAGGAAGGACATTCTAGGCAGAGTGAACAGAGGACACAGGATACAAGGGAGTGGCAAGGGCTGAGTGTTGCAGTGAAGGTTGAAGATGGACCCTGAGGGCTCCGTTGGCCTTGCTGAGGGGTTTCCATGTTGATCCCATAGGGGTCAGAAGTGTAAAGGAGAAAACACGATGTATTTGGAATAAATTCATTTGCTGAGCACTTCCTATATGCCAGGCACAGTGCTAAGCACTTCACATAAATTAACTGTTCATCCTCATGCTATCCTAATGAGGTTGGGAAAATTATTATCCCCATTTACACATGTATCAACTTATTTATTTATTTATTTATTTATTTATTGTATTTTTTTGAGACGGACTCTCACCCTGTCACCCAGGCTGGAGTGCAGTGGTGCGATCTCGGCTCACTGCAACCTCCGCCTCCTGGGTTCAAATGATTCTCCTGCCTCAGCCTCCTGAGTAGCTAGGATTACAGGCACATGCCACCGCACCTGGCTGATTTTTGTATTTTTAGTAGAGATAGGGTTTCACCATGTTGGTCAGGCTGGTCTCGAACTCCTGACCTCAGGTGATCCACCTGCCTCAGCCTCCCAAAGTGCTGGGATTACAGGCATGAGCTACTGTGCTTGGCCTCATTTATTAATAGTAGTATTATTTTTGCTGTTTAACAGAAGAGGAAACAGAGGCTTAGAGGCTAAGTACCTTGTGTTAGGTCATCAAGCCACTACATGGCATGACCCTACCCTGCTCTCTCCTAACCACGTGTCTACCCATGGCATCTGGAGAGCAGCAGAGTGGGCTCCTTTCTTGGATGAGTTGGGGGGTATTGCCTCTCTCCAGACTAAAGGAGATGGAGACTTCTTTTTTTTTTTTTTTTTTTTTTTTTTTTTTTTTTTTTTTTTTTTTTTGAGGCGGAGTCTCGCTCTGTCTCCCGGACTGGAGTGCAGTGGCCGGCTCTCAGCTCACTGCAAGCTCCGCCTCCCGGTTTACGCCATTCTCCTGCCTCAGCCTCCCGAGTAGCTGGGACTACAGGCGCCCGCCACCTCGCCCAGCTAGTTTTTGTATTTTTAGTAGAGACGGGGTTTCACCGTGTTAGCCAGGATGGTCTCGATCTCCTGACCTCGTGATCCGCCCGTCTCGGCCTCCCAAAGTGCTGGGATTACAGGCTTGAGCCACCGCGCCCGGCGGAGACTTCTATAAAGAGCAAAAGCTGTTCTGAGATTCCACGTCCCCTTGAAACATGCAACGTTGGTAGCATCCTCTAGAGGTATTCTGTGCATATCCAGCAAATACAGACACATTTTCCCCCTTTTTTTTTACACGTATGGTAGCATACTGCATAAGCTCTTCTGCACTTGCTTCTTTCCCCACTTACTATCTCTTGGAGGTCACTCCTGATAGGTAAAGAGCTTCCTTATTTGTTTTTGTGGCTGCAGGGTGTTCCATTGTATGTCTTATTCTAACTTATGACTAGTTTTCTATTTAGAGAAATTGAGACCATTTCCAGCAAACAATGCTGCGCTGACATAATACTTGTTTGTTGGGATATCTGCAGGCCAATTTCCTAGAAGCAGAATTCCTAGCTTGTGTTGGTAGCTACTATGGTCTGAATGTTTGTGCCGCCCCCCCCCCACATTTATGTTAAAATCCCCCAGGTGATAATGTTAAGAGATGGGGCCTTTGAGGAGGTAATTAAGTCATGACAGTAGAGCCTTTGTGAATGGGATTAGTGCCTCTAGGCCAGGCACGGTGGCTGATGCCTGCAATCCTAGTGCTTTGGGAGGCTAGGGCAGGAGGATCACTTGAGTTTAGGAGTTTGAGACCAGCCTGGGCAACATGACGAGACCCCTATCTCCACAAAAATTAAAAAACAATTAATTAGTTTAAAAGCCCCCAAGGCCGGGCGCGGTGGCTCAAGCCTGTAATCCCAGCACTTTGGGAGGCCGAGACGGGCGGATCACGAGGTCAGGAGATCGAGACCATCCTGGCTAACACGGTGAAACACCATCTCTACTAAAAAAAATAGAAAAAACTAGCCGGGCGAGGTGGCGGGCGCCTGTAGTCCCAGCTACTCGGGAGGCTGAGGCAGGAGAATGGCATAAACCCGGAAGGCAGAGCTTGCAGTGAGCTGAGATCCGGCCACTGCACTCCAGCCTGGGCAACAGAGCGAGACTCCGTCTCAAAAAAAATAAATAAAAATAAAAAAATTAAAAAAAAAATAAAAGCCCCCAGAGAGGCCGGACACAGTAGCTCATGCCTGTAATCCCAGCACTTTGGGAGGCTAAGGTGGGCAGATGACTTAAGGTCAGGAGTTTGAGACCAGCCTGGCCAACATGGTGAAACCCCATCTCTACTAAAAATACAAAAATTAGCTGAGCATGGTGGTGGATGCCTGTAATCCCAGCTACTTGGGAGGCTGGGGCAGGAGAATTGCTCAAACCTGGGAGGCAGAGGTTGCAGTGAGCCAAGATCGCGCCACTGCCCTCCAGCCTGGTGACAGAGCGAGACTCCATCACAAAAAGAAAAAAGAGAGAGCTGCCTCGCCCCTTCCACCATGTGAGGACACAGTGAGAAGGCACCGTCTGTGAGCCAGAAAACAGGCCCTCTCCAGATGCCCAATCAGCCTTGATCTTGGGCTTCCTAGCGTCCAGCACTGTGAGAAATATATTTCTGTTGTTCATAAGCCACCCGGTTTCTAGTACTTTGTTGGAGCAGCCTGAGCAGACTAGGACAGCAGCTATTGCCAAATGCTCTCCATAGAGGCCATGCCAATGTCACCTTCCTCCAGAAAAACAGGCCATTTCCCTACACCGTAGCCAACACCATGTGTTTTACACTTTTGCCCATCTGATAAGTGAAAAATGCTATTTCAGAATAGCCTTCGCTTGATTGTCTGTTACTATGATTGAGGTGTGCTTTTCCATATTGTGATTTCGAAATACGGTGTCCTCATCGCTAAACGTGGCTGAGGAGAGAGCTGAGAAGTTTTGAACAGAACGTGGCTTTCTCTCCTGTGCCGGGAGCACCGTGGCCACCATGTGCTTTCACTTCAGGGATTGTTCTCCAGGGGTGCACATGTGTGAGGTGAGCAACTCCTTCAGGAACTCCGAGTTCTCCCGGGGAGAAACACACCGTTTAAATCATCACAAGCCATTCCCCTGATCTGAGGCACCCCCTCTCCAGGGCCAGAAGCTGCCCCCTCTTCCACCAACCTCTCCTGACAATCCAAATAGAACGAGCAAAGTGGTTTTCTTCACCCTACATTCCTCAGGCTGGATACATTCTAGAGAATTGTGAGACTTTGTCCTAAGCTACCAAGTGCTCCCCAAGGACATTGGTCACCAGGAGAGCAGCCAGAAAGGTCGAGAAAGACACACACGGAAGCAAACCCAAGCTCTGTGCTCCTTCCAGCCCTTGCTGGTGCAGGTGCTACCCCACAAGCTTGTCAGATCGCCCAGGTGACAGGCCAGGCGCAGCCATCGGGAAGGTCATTCGGCCAATCCGGAGGATGTAAATCCTGTCCTCAAGGAGCCCGGGGCGGGTTCTCCCGCGCCCTCTGAAATAGTCTCCCTCCTCTCGGAGCCCTCCCTCGAGAGCCCGAGTGCGCCATGTCTCGTGGCCTCGCCTGAAGCCTTCCTCTGGCTTCACAGTGTGTCCTCAGCTTGTCTGAAGGAGGCCTGCATCCCTCCTGAGCTCTTGGAGGTGCCCAGGAACCCTGCTTCTCCTCACAGGGCCTGGCCATATAGCCAGTTCCAACCCAAAGCCCAGAACAGTGCCTCACCCACTCCCCTCTCCCTGTCTCTCCTCAAAAGAATTTTACATGATTTAAAAATAATAATAGCTTGCATCTACATAGTGCTTACATTTATATAGCACTTACTATGTGCCAGGTACTAATTTAAGTACTTTATATTAACTCATATAATAAATGGACACAGCACAAAACTCAAAAGGTACAGAAGAGTAAATCAGTTACAAACTACACCTTCTTCCTTTTCATTCCATTTCTTCAGTCACCCCATTCCCCACTCCAGAAACAGCTGCTATCACTGGTCTTATGTGCTCCTTCAAAGCTATTCTAGGAATACAGGTATCTATTCTTTTGTTATTACACAGGAGGTGGCTTATGAAATGCATGTTCTTTATCCTTGTTTAAGTTTTCCTGGTTTTCTTTTTCACTCCCCTGAGATTCTTACCCCCTTTCCCACCCTTAAACGCAGAGCACAGTGACAGGGAGGAAAGATGCCTGGCAGGTCTGTGGCCAGCCCCTACCTGACAGCTCAGTCAGCTACAAGTGACCAAATTGCTCTGAGTCTCACCTTCCTCATCGATAGAGCTGGTTCATAATGCCTCGGAGGTATCATGGAGAGATGTGGTATTAGGGATGACAAGTGTGGGCCAGATCACGCCTGTAATCCCAGCACTTTGGGAGGCTGAGGCAGGCAGATCACAAGATCAAGAGATCGAGACCATCCTGGCCAACATGGTGAAACCCCTTCTCTACTAAAAATACAAAAATTAGCTGGGTGTGGTGGCTCGTGCCTATAGTCCCAGTTACAGTTACGAGGCTGAGGCAGGAGAATCACTTGAACTCAGGAAGCAGAAGTTGCAGTGAACCAAGATCGCGCCACTGCACTCCAGTCTGGCGACAGAGCAAGACGCCATCTCAAAAAAAAAAAAAAAAAAAATGACAAGCGTGATCCTTGTGGAAGAATTGACATTCTTCCCAGGTGAGCTGCCTCTCCCTCAGAGATGTGGTCACCTGACGGGTGGGCAGGGGCTAGGCTATGGACCAAGCACACTTCTGGAGAGTGCTAGTGACACGCAGGAATGGGAAGTGTTGCACTGTGGTTCACAGGTGCCTCCGTGGTGAGGGAGAAGAGAGGGTGACATAGGAGGGCTGCGTTCTTGGCCTGTGATTCAGATGTTGGCACTGATGAGTTGGTAGCTCTGCCCTCTTTTGGAAGATTGGATGGGCACCCACCCCACCTCCAGGAAAGCCCAGCCCCAGAAATAGCCTGGGCCCTCCAGCCCCCTTCACTGCAGAGCTTTCTATAGCACAGAAGAGAGCCAAGCCTGAGCAGGCCCCAGCTCTGGGTCCTCCCAGGAGCACCAACCCCCTGAAGCCTCCCTGCCTCAGCCCATGCCCTGCCAGGATATCCGCCAGCCACCCAATGCAATCGCCAGCTGTCCAGCCCCAGTCCCGCTCTCACCACCATCCTCTTTCTTTTTTTTTTTTTTTTGAGACGGAGTCTCGCTCTGTCACCCAGGCTGGAGTGCTGTGGCCGGATCTCAGCTCACTGCAAGCTCCGCCTCCCAGGTTCACGCCATTCTCCTGCCTCAGCCTCCCGGGTAGCTGGGACTACAGGCGCCGCCACCTCGCCCGGCTAGTTTTTTGTAGTTTTTTTAAATAGAGACGGGGTTTCACCGTGTTAGCCAGGATGGTCTCGATCTCCTGACCTCGTGATCCACCCGTCTCGGCCTCCCAAAGTGCTGGGATTACAGGCTTGAGCCACCGCGCCCGGCCCCTCTTTCTTTTTCTTTCTTTTTTTTTTTTTTTTTTGAGACAGAGTTTTGCTCTTGTTATTGCCCAGGCTGGAGTGCAGTGGCGCGATCTCGGCTCACTGCAACCTCCGCCTCCCGGGTTCAAGCGATTCTCCTGCTTCAGCCGCCTGAGTAGCTGGGATTACAGGCATGTGCCACCACGAACAGTTATTTTGTATTTTTAGTAGAGATGGGGTTTCTCCATGTGGGTCAGCCTGGTCTCGAACTCCCAACCTCAGGTGATCCTCCCACCTCGGCCTCCCAAAGTGCTGGGATTACAGACGTGAGCCATTGTGCCCGGACACCATCTTCTTTCTTCTTCCATCTGATCATGTTCAGAAGTGTAAGGCCTATGGTTACATTCAGCCTGGTGGAAACTAAGCTTAAAAACCCAAACCCAGCCAGGGACGGTGGTTCATGCCTGTAATCCCAGCATTTTGGGAGGCCGAGGTGCACGGATTACCTGAGGTCAGGCGTTCGAGACCAGCCTGGCCAACATGGTGAAACCCCATCTCTACTGAAAATACAAAAGTTAGCCGGGGGTGGTGGCAGGTGCCTGTAATCCCATCTGCTCGGGAGGTTGAGGCAGGAGAATCGCCTGAACCCAGGAGGCAGAAGTTGCAGTGAGCCGAGATGGCACCATTGCACTCCAGCCTGGGAGACAGAGTGAGACTCCGTCTCAACAAACAAACAAACAAAACCTCAAACCTTTTAGGAAACTCAGGCCAAACTACAATGGAGGGACCTGCCCAAGGTCACTGAGCTACTGTAGTAGGTGTCAGAGCTGGAACTAGAACTCAAGACTCTGGCGAGGCCCTATCCGCTCCAGCCCATTCACTTCCCCAAAGGAAAGGATGTTTCCAGTCCCTCCTTGCCAACTCCCAACCATGAGTGAAGGTCCCTGGGGCGAGGGTGGACAGGGACCCCCAGGACCCCACATCAGTAGCATTTTACATGCAGCAGTTATTGGTGGGGTTATTTTTACTGGAAAACTTTGAGGAGAAGTTTTATAATTGAATACGTGTAAATACATTAGGAAATATAGTGTAGAATGCCCATGAAAAGTAAAGTCTCAAGGACATTTTGCTTTTTTAGTGGCAGCTTCAGGCTTCTCTCCTAAAGCTCGAGGAGGTGGGAGGGCATGTCTATTTGCTGTTTTGTTTGTTTGTTTGGCAATCTGGGAGGAAAAATATTAGAAGCACTGGTCTAATTAATGGTTCTGCCTTAAGCCAAGTGATAATGATCTGGTTCCTTTGTTATGTATCTTTTTTATTCCATAATGGATTAGAAGCAGCTTATAACAAAAATAATAAATAACAACAAACTATGAAATTAAAAAGCAGGTGGAGCGCGGTGGCTCACGCCTGTAATCCTAGCACTTTGGGAGGCCAAGGGGGGCGGATCATGAGGTCAGGAGTTTGAGACCAGCCTGGCCAACATAGTGATACCCCGTCTCTATTAGGAAATACAAAAAAATTAGCCAAGCATGGTGATGCGTGTCTGTAGTCTCAGCTACTCGGGAGGCTGAGGCAGGAGAATTGTGTGAACCCGGGAGGTGGAGGTTGCAGTGAGCCGAGATTGTGCCACTGCATTCCAACTTGGGCAACAAAGTGAGACTTTGTGAAAAAAAAGAAAGAAATTAAAAAGCAGAACCAGTGGAAAATGGACTTTAAATAAGTCAATTTGGGCATGAGGAGGAAGAGGGCCAGGAATAAACAAATAAACATACATAAGATGGCAATGAATGCTGAGGAAAAAGATTAAGCAGGATAATGAGAATAGAGGGTGTGGAGGAGGAAGGGCATTGCCCTTTATTTATTTATTTATTTATTTAGAGACAGGGTCTCGCTGTGTCACCCAGGCTGGAGTGCAGTGGTGTGATCTCAGCTCACTCAATTGCCCCAGCTCAATCAATCTTCCCACCTCAGCCTCCCAAGTGGCTGGGATTATAGGTGCACACCACCATGCCCTGCTAATTTCTTTATTTTTAGTACAGACAGGGTTTCACCATATTGCCCAGGTTGGTCTCAAACTCCTGGTCTCAAGCCATTCACCCACCTCAGCCTCCCAAAGTGCTGCGATTACAGGCATGAGCCACCATGCCCAGCCTGGGGTATGGCCCTTTAATGGAGTGATTATGGAAGGCCTGTCCTCTCCAAGAGGGTGACATTTGAATTGAGACCAATGGAAAAGAGCATTGGGTGGTACAGGATAGCCAGTGCAAAAGCCCTGAGGCAAGAGTGGGCTTAGTGTATTTAAGAAGTTCAGTGTGGCCAGCATGGAGTGGTAAGGGGCAGGAGTGAGAGAGGGTTGGAGCACATGGGGTCTTGTGGGCATCCTAATGATAATAGTGTTTACCATGAAGGGGTGGGCCAAACAGAGGAGTGAGTTCACCTGACTTAGGTTTAACAGGCTCATCCTGGGCGCTGTGTTAAGAATTGACTTCCTGTAATCCCAGCACTTTGGGAGGCCAAGGTGGGCGGATCACTAGGTCAGGAGATCGAGACCATCCTGACTAACATGGTGAAACCCTATCTCTACTAAAAAATACAAAAAAAAATTAGCCAGGTGCGGTGGCGGGTGCCTGTAGTCCCAGCTACTCGGGAGGCTGAGGCAGGAGAATAGCGTGAACCCAGGAGGTGGAGCTTGCAGTGAGCCGAGATCGCACCACTGCACTCCAGCCTGGGCCACAGAGCCAGACCCCGTCTCAAAAAAAAAAAAAAAGAAAAAGAAAAGAAATGGTAGATTTATCTTAAAGTTAAACTGACAAGATTTGCTAAGGGATTGGAAGTGGTGTGTGAAGAGCTGTCAGGGAAGAATGTGGCTCCACGCTCTGAGGTAGAGAAGGCTCTGGGTGTGGGAGGCCAAGCGGGACTCAGGTGTTCAGCTGTGCACCTGTTAAGTGCGAGATGCCATTAGGCAGCCAAGTGGAAACACTGAGTTGGTAGCTGGCTCCATGAGTGGTATTCAGGGGAGGGCTGGAAGTCATCAGGGTGGGTGAGAGTTGAGGATGTCATGTCTATTATCCCAGGCTTACCTCTCGATAGATCCAAGGAAAAAACCCATCTAGAATAATTGAAAGGATTGTTGGGCTGCAGTTCCCTGCCTTCCTGAACAGCTTCATCCCATATGGTGGTTGTGTTCTTTTTGGTTTTGTCGATATTGTTTTTTTTTTTTTTTTTTTTTTGAGACGGAGTCTTGCTCTGTCACCCAGGCTGGAGTGCAGTGGCCGGATCTCAGCTCACTGCAAACTCCGCCTCCCGGGTTTACGCCATTCTCCTGCCTCAGCCTCCCGAGTAGCTGGGACTACAAGCACCCGCCACCTCGCCCGGCTAGTTTTTTGTATTTTTTAGTAGAGACGGGGTTTCGCGGTGTTAGCCAGGATGGTCTCAATCTCCTGACCTCGTGATCCGCCCCTCTCGGCCTTCCAAAGTGCTGGGATTACAGGCTTGAGCCACCGCGCCCGGCCTGTTTTCTTTTTTTTTTTTTTTGAGACGGAGTCTTGCCCTGTGACCCAGGCTGGAGTGCAATGGCACTGATCTCGGCTCACTGCAACCTCCGCCTCCTGGATTCAGACGATTCTCCTGCCTCAGCCTCCTGAGTAGCTGGGATTACAGGCGCCCACCACCACACCCAGCTAATTTTTGTATTTTAGTAGAGACGGGGTTTCACCATGTTGGCCACGTTGGTCTTGAACTCCTGACCTCAAATGATCCACCCGCCTCAACTTCCCAAAGTACTGGGATAACAGGTGTGAGCCACCGTACCTGGCCGAGATTCTTTTCCCCCTCAAATCAGTCAGAATACATCTTCACTGTTTGTTCTGTCGGAATTTCCTCAAGCTAGACTATAGGAATGTTCTGGAAGACAGCGTTGTAACATTTCAGAGCCCCAGAGCCCAACTCCCTGCCTAACAACCCTGGCTCTCTGGCTTGCTAGCTCTGTGACCTTGGACAAGTTACAGAGCCTTTGGTAACAAAAGTGCCTGCCTCTTGGGGTTGTTGGGAGGATCGTATGAAATCATATGCGTAAAGTGCTTAGAATCGTGCCTGGTACCTAATAAGTTGTTGCAGGACAGGCTCCCCAGGAGACTGAGGTTTGCATGCAGCAAGATTGCTGGGAGTGCCCTCAGGATGCCCACCGGTGTGGGAGAGGGAGAAGTGGGCACAGGGCAAAGCTGGGCTGCCTGCACTTGCAATGGAGGGGCACCCTGGTCTGCAAGGACCTTCAGAGTTGTCCTGCATTGAGGGGAGGGACTTAGTGAATGTGAGCTGCCTCTAGGGAGTGGGCATGACCTTGGGTGAGGCGACTCCCCTGGAAGGACAATTCCTGGGGAGGGACTGCCAGCTGCTGGCTGGGGTGTGAAAGCTTCAGTCCTAGAAAGGGAGAGGGTCAGGGAAACAGTGTACCATCCATTGTGAGTGCTTGCTGACCAGTATCATGAGGCTTGATTGAAACAGAAGCAAGCCTGGGCAACACAGCGACACACCATCTTTTTTTTTTTTTAGACGGATTCTCACTCTGTCGCCAGGCTGGAGTGCAGTGGCGCAATCTTGGCTTACTGCAACCTCCACCTCCTGGGTTCAAGTGATTCTCCTGCCTCTGCTCCCGAGTAGCTGAGACTACAGGTGCGTGCAATCACGCCCAGCTAATTTTTGTATATATATATTTTTTTGAGATGGAGTCTCGCTCTGTCGCCCAGGCTGGAGTGCAGTGGTGCGATCTCCACTCACTGCAAGCTCCACCTCCTGGGTTCACGCCATTCTCCTGCCTTAGCCTCACATGTAGCTGGGACTACAGGTGCCCGCCACCGCGCTCGGCTAATTTTTTGTATCTTTAATAGAGACGGGGTTTCAGCGTGTTAGCCAGGATGGTCACGATCTCCTGACCTCGTGATCCACCCGTCTCGGCCTCCCAAAGTGCAGGGATTACAGGTGTGAGCCACCATGCCCAGTTGACACCCCATCTTTAAAAAAAAAAACATGGCCGGGCGCGGTGGCGCAAGCCTGTAATCCCAGCACTTTGGGAGGCCGCGACGGGCGGATCACGAGGTCAGGAGATCGAGACCATCCTGGCTAACACGGTGAAACCCCGTCTCTACTAAAAAATACAAAAAAACTAGCCGGGCGAGGTGGCGGGCGCCTGTAGTCCCAGCTACTCGGGAGGCTGAGGCAGGAGAATGGCGTAAACCCGGGAGGCGGATCTTGCAGTGAGCTGAGATCCGGCCACTGCACTCCAGCCCCAGCGATAGAGCGAGACTCCATCTCAAAAAAAAAAAAAAAAAACACGTTTTTAATTAGTCAGGCATGGTGGCACGCACCTGTAGTCCCAGCTACTCAGGAGGCTGAGGTGGGAGGATCACTTGAGTCCAGGTGTTCAAGGGTTCAGTGAGCCATGATCATGCCACTGCACACCAGCCTGGGCAATAGAGTAAGACCCTGTCTCTAAGATAGATAGACAGATAGATAGATAGGCAGGTAGACAGATAGATAGATGCAAAAGTATCTTATTTTTATTTTTAAATATTTTTTGAGATGAGGTCTCACTATGTTGCCTAGGCCAGTCTCAAAGTCCTGGGCTCAAGCGAGCCTCTCAAGTAGCTGGGACTATAGGCATGCACCACTGCGCCTTGCTGAAAGTGTCTTTAAAACATTATGGGCCAGGCGCGGTGGCTCAAGCCTGTAATGCCAGCACTTTGGGAGGCCGAGATGGGCGGATCACGAGGTCAGGAGATCGAGACCATCCTGGCTAACACGGTGAAACCCCATCTCTACTAAAAAATACAAAAAACTAGCCGGGCGTGGTGGTGGGTGCCTGTAGTCCCAGCTGCTCGGGAGGCTGAGGCAGGAGAATGGCGTGAACCCGGGAGGCAGAGCTTGCAGTGAGCTGAGGTCTGGCCACTGCACTCCAGCCTGGGCGACAGAGCGAGACTCCGTCTCAAAAAAAAAAAAAAATTATGGCCACCCAAAGAATGACTGTCAGCCTAACAGTGACTCTATGACCACCTCCCAGTACTGCTTACCCCAAGCATGCCCTCTCTACTTACTGCCCTCTCTGGAACAAAAATTTGGAGAGTGCTGTCACACCCACCCCAACCCCATTGCCCTGGGGGCAAAAGGCAGTGCAGCAGGTGCTGTTTGACTCCCTAGCACCCTCCAGCTGTGTGGCCTTGGCAAGGTCACTTGGCCTGCGGAGGCTGTGGTTTCTTCTTTGGTAAGCTGGGCATGGCACTATCTGCCCCAAGGGAGATAAGGTGATGACACATGACACTGCACAGCAGGGGTTCTCAAAGTGCCGTCCCTGTACCATCAAGACTTGCAGCCTCACCTGGAAACTTGTTAGAAATGTGAATTCCCGGCCAGGCGTGGTGACTCACGCCTGTAATCCCAGCACTTTGGGAGGCCAAGGCAGGTGATCACCTGAGGTCAGGGGTTCGAGACCAGCCTGGCCAAGATGGTGAAACCCCATTTCTATTAAAAATACAAAAATTAGCTGGGCATGATGGTGGGTGTCTGTAATCCCAGCTACTTGGGAGGCTGAGGCAGGAGAATCGCTTGAACCCAGAGGTTGCACTGAGCCGAGATTGCGCCACTGCACTCCAGCCTGGTAGACAGAGACTCCATCTCAGAAAACAAAAACAAACAAAAAAAAAGAAAGACAGACATGTGAATTCCCCAGCCCCATCCCAAACCCACTAAATCAGGAGCTTTGGAACAAGTCCCAGAAACCTGTGTTTTGACAAGTGCTTCTGATGCACTTCTCAGTTTGAGAATGACTGGTGTGCCGGATAGCACTTAGCTTTGTGCCTGGATCTTAGGAGGAGCCATGTCAACCTCAGATGGATCTCAATCTGAACCTGAACCCCACCAGCCACACGAACTTCAGGCACTTGTGAGCAAAGTGCCACCTGTTGGCTAATGCCCACTCCACATGCACACATGGGGATGCCAGACTAAGACCGTGGTGCTGGACACCAGGGTAAATTACACAGGTGCCTTCTGCTCACTCCCCTCTCCTCTCCCTGGAGAATCCAGTTAAAGTGAATGTCAAGGGCAGCTTTAAATGGCCGAGAGGTCACTGAAAGACAGCTCGCTCTGTAGGAAAACTAAGCACACAAAGGGCATCGCTCATTCCTCTGCCCAGTTCATGCACGTGCTCCCACAAGGGTCACAGGCCAGCAAGAGAGGGCAACCACAAGGACAGCCCAACAGTGCCCCATGTGGTCCCATGCTCTCTTGGGCCACCGGGCTCTCCTGGGTGGGAGAGCGTTGCAGTCTCCTGCTCCATAGTCCAGTTATTTGTGTGTATGTCTGTCTTCCACACTCAATTGTGAGCCTCTTGCGAGGTTCCTAGGCTTGTACCGAGTAGCGCCCCCTCACAATGTTGAATTGCATCGGTGGAATTCCATGCTGCCCTTAGCTATTAGAACAAATGCTGGAAAGTTGTGAACCAAAAGGCAGGAAGATGACAGATGGGGTAGCCCAGAGAGAGACAGAGAAAGCAGGAGCCTACCAAACTCTCTTGAATGACTCAGAAAATAAACTAAGGCAACAATGAAAAGTGGCAGGAGATGCTCCTTTGCAGTGAGGAAAGTTGAAAGGAGTCAGAAGGCTCAGTCTGCAGAAGACAAGATTGAAGACATTCCATTTTCAAGAATGAGAAGGAAGTATAAGTGCAGTGGCTCTTCCCCATAATCCCAGCACTTTGGGAGGCTGAGGCAGAAGGATTGCTTGAGCCCAAGAGTTCAAGACCAGCCTGGACAACATAATGAGACTGTGTCTCTACAAAAAAATAAAAACAAAAATTAAGCAGAGCATGGTGGCTCACGCCTGTAATCCCAGCACTATGGGAGGCCGAGGCGGGTGGATCACGAGGTCGGGAGTTCAAGACCAGCCTGGTGAAGCCTTGTCTCTATTAAAAATACAAAAAGTAGCCAGGTGTGGTGGCAGGTGCCTGTAATCCCAGCTACTCAGGAGGCTGAGGCAGGAGAATCGCTTGAACCCGGAGGGCAGAGGTTGCAGTGAGCCGAGATCACACCACTGCACTCCAGCCTGGTGACAAAGCAAGACTCCACCTCAAAAAAAAAAAAAATTAGCCAGGCCTGGTGGTGCATGCCTGTAGTCCCAGCTACTTGGAAGACTGAGGTGGATCACTTGGGCTCCGGAGGCTGTGACCTATGAGGGCACTACTGCACTCCAGCCTGGGCAACAGAGCAAGACCCTGCCTCAGGAAAAAAAAAAAAAAATGAGAAGCATGTATCCCATTTCTGGGAGTAGCATTAGGGCTAATGATCCTATGCTGAGGTGGAAGAGATTCAAAACAGCAAGTCTATTGGGTCCCCACTCTGTGCTTAGACCTCTGCTAGGCCCTGAGAACCTCGTGCAGGGAGCCCATTCCTTAATAAAAACCAAACCTAGAATCGTACGGCTTTCCTCTTGAAGGTGGGCTCTGCAGGTGGGGAGGGCTGGTGAACAGGTCGGGTCTGGCTGGCTTCTGCCGCCCTGGCCCCTTCTCAGTTCTTTGGCCCACATGTGACAGAAACTTTACCCTTGGTCCACAGCTGAGATAGGCTGTGGCACCAAGTAAGTTTGCTGAAGACCAAAGAGGCTCAAAAGGGAAAAAGGAACAGAATGCAAATCACTTGGATTGTTGGAGCTGGCTGCCCTGTGGCTGGCTCACTGGCGGGGTGCAGAGGGCTGCCTGAGATCCCCACGCCTTAGCCCTTTCTGAGGACCAGAACTCCCTCACCTGGTGCCATCACATCCCAGCTCATGTCTCTACTTAGAGGACGCAGTAGCTCAGCCAAAGGAGCCACTCCAAGGCATCTGGACACCTTTATGATGAGACCTTAGAAACTCATCCCTAAAACTAAACCTTCTCGCAGCTTGATAACCTCAGCATTAGATGAAGTTCCACAACTTAGAAAGGATAAGGTTAGGTATTCATGAGTCCACTGGAGACATGGCCTTTGCCCTTGAGGAACTTTTTTTTTTTTTATGGAGTCTCGCTCTGTCACCCAGGCTGGAGTGCAATGGTGTGATCTTGGCTCACTGCAAGCTCCACCTCCCAGGTTCAAGTGATTCTCCTGCCTCAGCCTCCTGAGTAGCTGGGATTACAGGCACGTACCACCACGCCTAGCTAATTTTTTTTGTATTTTTAGTAGAGATGGGGTTTAACCATGTTGGTAAGGCTGGTCTTGAACTCCTGACCTGGTGATCCACCCTTCTCGGCCTCCCAAAGTGTTGGGTTTACAGGCGTAAGACACCGCGCCCAGCCAAGGAACTTACACAATGCTTGATGATATCTGATTCGGTAGTAACTTTTATTCGTCAATAAACTCAATATACTGAGTACCTGCTAGTGCCAGGAGCAGCACTGGATGCTGGGGATACTGTGATGAGTGAGGCAGTCCTTACATTGTGGAGCTTGTAAGTTGCTGGGAGAGATGTAGACCAAGTAACACTAGTGGGGGGAAGGAAAGCAGCAGGGACTGTGGGAAGCTTCAGCAGGAGCTGCTGTGGCCTAGTAGGTGAGGGATGTCTGAGCTGAAGCCTGAGGATAAAGAAGAGGCTGCCACAGAAGTGGGAGAGGTAGGTATGGAGGAAGAGGTCTCCGAGCAGAGCAGGGCTGGGGAAGGCTTCCTGCAGGAGCTCCAATCCAAGCTGGGCCTTGAGTGTAAGCTGGCCTAGGGGAAGCCAAGGGAGCCCAAGCAGTGAGGCGGGGATGAGTATTTGGGGGTAGTTTGGAGCCATTGGTCTGGGTGCTCTGGCCACACAATTGTGTGAGAAGGAAGTAGGGGAGAATCACTTTTTAGAGAGGTTGGATTTGAGTGGATGGCCAGGCACCCACGTGGACACATCCAGGAGGCACTTCCAAAGTTAGAAATATGGACCCCTGGTACAGGTGAGCGTGAGGGGTGACACTGTCTCCTGAGGAAGAAACTAGAGAAGGAGTGGAGAGCCGAGGACAGGGTGGACAGGGAGACACCTGGAGGGAGGAAAGAAGCCAGCATGCAAGACAGAGAATCGGAGCACCTGAGAACGATTCTCAAGAAGGGGAAGGAGGAAGGAGTGGCTCATCTGTGCCAAATATGAGTGAAGTTTCCAGAGGTGTGGGAATTGGGCAGAGGAGCACAGGATTATCCATGCAATGAGGGAGTATTCATAATAAATTGCCTTGTTCTCTTCCCCTGTCCCAGAAGAGCACCTTTTCTCACATCACTGGCAAAAAGCATCCCAGAGGCCCCAGCAGCAGGGCTCAGAACCTGGCCATCCCTGGGGCTTTGGAGGGAGGAGGCCCGGGCTCTCTGACGGGTGCCAGTGCCCACCCTGCCCGTACAGCTGACTGATGATGGCCTTTGAGCTGCAGAAATGGAAGCGGCCACAGGCTGCCAGGGGTAGGCAGATGGGTGAGCAGGTGGGGGCAGGCCTGCCTGACACCTCAGCAGTGAGGTGGCCGCTCCCTCACCCCTCCAGGTTCTGGAGTCACCTCTGTCCTACAGCTTTGCACAGAAGGGCTCACCTGGAGTGAGAGGAAGCCTCTCTCCTTCAACAAGCCTGGCCGTGACAAAAGCTGAGCTTGACCTTTTCTGGGACAGGCCCCTTTACATATTGCTGACGCCAGGCCCCAGGCTTCCAGCTCAGCTTTTCCAGGGACCTGTCCTAGCTGCTGCTTTGGGCCAGGCTGGGCTTCACAAGAGAGGTGGAGTGGGGTTCTGGCCCAGGGAATAGTGAAAAGGCTTCAGAAACCAAGGTGTGGCCAATCTGATCGAGGAACATCTGCCCCACCCATGCCCATTCATCTTGTTTTGGCACCAGGGTAGCTCTAGCCCACTCAGCCTCTCCTCCACCGCCACTCTAATAGAGGTAAAGTTTGGGGGGTATGACTGGGAGAGGATAAGTGGGTGGGGAGAGTGGTTACAGCTATAAGGGAGGCAGCTGTGATGATTCACGCAGAAAGAACAGGGTTTCCAGTCAGAGGGGTCATTCTGAGCAACTCACATGTCTTCCCGGGGGCCTTCGTTTCCTCATCAACAAAATGGAATTAGGAGTATTACATGGCTGGCACATTTTAGAGGATTGTCACAGGTAAACGAGAGAGAAAAGGAACTTTGCAAACTGTCAAGGTTAAATAAGTGTTGGCGGGTACCTTGACCACTGTCACTTAAGGAGTTTTCAACGTGAAGCCTGTGGAGCCTGAATCTGGGGGAATCTGTAGGGTGCCTGAAATAGTGTATAAAATGCACTTGTGGCCTTTTGAGAAGCGTGCATCAGTTTCTCAAAGAGGTCAGGGATCCAACAAAGTTTAATATCCAGATACGGCCCAAGTCCACCCTCCCCACTTCTCCGATGAGTCAGCTGACACCCCGGTCACACAGCTTGTCAAGAGGCAGAGCCAGGATGTGGGGCCCTTGTTCTCTGCCCTCCCTCCTAGGTTAACCATTGCCCCTCCCATGTCAGATGAGGGAGAAAATGTTAGAAGGGAGCAAGGGTGGGGAGAAAAGCCAGATGAAGGGCCTGAGCCACTATCCCCACTTGGAGTTTCCAGAATGAGGGCATCATGGTATATGTAGGGGGACAGTCAGAGACAGGCGAACGAGGAGGCACCAAGGATGGGAGAGGCCCTTCCTGAAAGCCCAAATTTCAGCGTCATCTTCCTTTTCCCATAAAGTCCCCACAAAAGACTCAGAGGCGGAAACACAACGCTTTCTCTAACACTGTCTCGAGATGACTCTTCTGGTTTTCTTTTCTGGAAAAAAAATAAATTGGGGGCCGGGTGCTGTGGCTCATGCCTACAATCCCAGCACTTTGGGAGGCCGAAGCGGGTGGATCACAAGGTCAGGAGTTCAAGAACAGCCTGGCCAACATAGTGAAACCCCGTTGCTACTAAAAAATAACAAAAATTAGCTGGACGTTGTGGTGCATGCCTGTAATCCCAGCTACTCGGGAGGCTGAAGCAGGAGAATTGCTTGAACCTGGAAGGTGGAGGTTGCAGTGAGCCAAGATGGTGCTAGTGCACTCCAGCCTAGGCGACAGAGCAAGACTCCGTCTAAAATAATAATAATAAAACAAAATATTCTAAAAGTATGACATCAAGATGGCCTTAAAATAAAAAAAGCTTTATGGAAAATTGTGATGGGCCACATACGAATGTGAGGTAGCCATCACCCAAAGATGCCATCTGTTGATCTACTACTAAGCGCTAGGCACGTGCTGGATGCTTTGCCTAAATCAGTATGTCACCACCACAAGAGGCCTTCCCTGACCACCCCAAGTAAATCCACTCTTCTCCCCACATCCAGCTATTCTCTCAACATTCCCTGTTCCCTTCCTTCTTACTACTTGTAATTTTTGATGTTTTTGTGTGCTCTTTTTCAGTCCTCTCCTCCACTAGACAGACTATTAGCTTGTCATGAACAGGAGTCATGTGAGTGAGTTGATGGCAGTCTATCCATGCTAAATAGTGGCTTGTATCCAATAGTTAACCAAATCCTTGTTAGACAAACACAGCCACGGAGCTGGAGGCCAGTCCAAACTGGCCGTTTATTTTCCAAGTCAAGCGAGACTCAGTCTTCCCTGCCCACCCCAGAGCAATATACAGTTGAGAGTCTACACCCTACTCCTCAGGCCTTAGCACAGCAGATAAATTAGTGATCTCTTTTATAAAACATTGTACAGGGAAAATACATACATATAGAGAGACCTAGTGCTGGGGCTGCGGTGGGATTCGCTTCTTGAACACAGATAACCAGGCCCTACCCCATCAGGGTGGCTGGCCTTGGTCATCTGGGCACCCACCCACCCCTGCACTTTCTTCCCTAAAGTGGCTCACCTGCTGTCCTGACAACGCAGTGCCTAGGCTGGTTACCACAAATAATAAATGTCCAACATCTTCCCCCAAAGGGAACTACTTTCTGGCTGGCCCCCACCAGCCTGCTCCTCTGAAATGGGCCACTCTTCAGTCCTTCCTTCTTACTGAGGCAGGCCACCTTGGCCTGGTCCCAGGAATTTGGCCCACCAGGACCTAAAGATAGGGAAGCAAGACCAAGGAATATTGCTTCCTGATATGTTTGGTGATTATAGCATCTAAACCAGGACTTTTTTGCAAAGTGGAAGGGGGTCTAATTCACTGGAAAACAAGCATAAACCTAGACTGCCCAGGCAAAGGACACACGGTCACCATACTAATATTAGGTCTCCCCTGCTCTTTTTTTTTTTTTTTTTGAGACGGAGTCTTGCTGTGTCACCAGGCTGGAGTGCAGTGGCGCGATCTCGGCTCACTGCAACCTCTGCCTCCCAGGTTCGAGAGATTCTCCTGCCTCAGCCTCCCAAGTAGCTGGGACTACAAGCACACACCACCATGCCCAGTTCATTTTTGTATTTTTAGTAGAGACAGGGTTTCACCATGTAGGCCAAGATGGTCTCAATCTCTTGACCTCGTGATCCACCTACCTCAGCCTCCCAAAGGGCTAAGATTACAGGCGTAAGCCACCGTGCCCGGCCAGGTCTCCCCTGCTCTTAACTAGCCCAATCCTAGCACCCTTGTTTTTTCCCCCATATTTTTAGTAGAGATAGGGTTTCACCATTTTGGCAAGGTGGTCTCGAACTTCTAACCTCAAGTGATCCACCAGCCTCGGCCTCCCAAAGTGCTGGGATTACAGGTGTGAGTCACTGCACCCGGCCAACCAATCCTACCACTCTTGACTTTCCCAAACACATTCCCCTTCAGCAGCAAGCTTCTTCAGACCTCCATTCCCATCTCTGCTGCCTCTACTCTCCAAGGCTTTATAGCATCTTAAGGCATCCATAGTATTGGTGACTTGTAGTATCAGTGTTAGGAAAAGTGCCCTCTCCAAATCCCATATGAGACCTGGCCATGTAAGGCCCCTGGTGTCAAGCCAAAGACTCACAGCTCCTTGGGCCCAATCCCCAAAATCAGAGCTGCACAGGTCTGAATAGCACAGCCAGGCTTAACCCTGCTTCCCATCCTAAACTTGCCAAGGGTCCTCTCTCTAGAGGGTCCTCTCTCTAGGCTTCCCTGTAGCTAAGGGCCAGGGCCAATGAGAAATGAACCATCAATCTCCCATCTCTGCCCTTGGCCAATGCAAAGGGCTTCCATTCCACATGTGGGAGCTTCTCTCCCCACCCCACACATGGTCCTTCTCCATGTGTTATACATACACATTCGTGGTCCCACCTCAATGTGCCTAGGAAACCCAGGTGTCTACTCTTGCTTGGTATGGCAGGTGATGGAGGCTAAAGATCCCCCTTCGGTGCCCTGCACACCCACCAGGATAGAGCTGGGAATCAGCCCTTTGCAAGGGCCTGAGAGACAATCACAACTATCTCGATGGGTTCCAGTTCAGAGTCAGTGCCCCACCCCTTGCTTTCAAAACCTGCTCAGTAGGCCGTGCTTGTAAAACTGTTTTAAATAACTCTTGCTAAAGCAGATAGTACCAGAGAGCAGAAACTCAGCGCCCAGGTCCTTAATGGTTCCTCCTCTCTAACCTCCTTCCCCTCCCACCCCCGATATGTAAACAGTCCACAGCCACACCCGGCTTTGGGAAACAGAAGCCCACTCTTGATCTTCCTGGGCCACTGCTTCTCATCGTTGGTCTTTGGGGATCAAAGACTCCTCTGTGTCTGAGTCAGGTCGCCTAACAGCTGCTGTGTACCTCCCATCCCCCACAAGAAACAAGTGCCCAGATCCTTAAGGACACAGTTTGTTGGAATACAGCTAAGAGAACCCCTGGCTCAGGAGGTGGCTTTCCGATGGGCCCCTGAGCAGGCATAGGAGATGGGATGGCGGGTCCCAGGCCTCACGGTGAACGTGTTGATGGGGCTTCCATAGCGGGTGGTGGTGTGGGGAGACCTGGGGGAGAGCAAGAGATGTGAGGTTAATATCTGCAGCTGGTTAGCCAACACGTCTCCCATCTCCCCCAGGGACCGAGAGGAAAAGATGCTGCTCATACTTCTGTATTTGCCCCCACAAGCCCTGGGCTTATCCACCCCAGGGAGGGACTGCAGACCATCACAGACAGGGCTCCCATTCCGGTCTGGGCCCTGCTGGCCAGAGAACATGCCTAATATCCTCTCTCTCAGAAATCTTTCACTCCTAGCCTGTGTCTGGATCCAACTCTGTGTTGGGAAATCCCTCCACCGAAGGACCACTCGGATCTCTGCCCGCCCCACACTTAGCCTGACCGCTGGGATCTAGCCCATGGGAGAGAGACGAGAGGAGAGGATGGGGAAAGAGAACAAGGGAGGTCAGGAAGCAGGTCAGGAAGGCCCCAACAGCGCCCTCTCCCGGTAATTGGGCTTCCCTCCCCGTTCTACCTGCAAGGCCGAAGGGAGAAAACCAAATGTTTTCTCTTGACTGATGGTCGGGCCTCCTTGGCCCTCGCCTGGCTTTCCACCCCTCCCGGCTTCCCGCACCAGGCGGGTCCGCAGCTCACCTGCCAGCAGCTGGGGCGCTGCCAGGCGCTTTGTGCTTGGCCTCCGCGGCGCCCCGGGCGGCGCCCTCCAGGGACAGCCTCCTTGCATGCAGGCCTCCGGGGGGCGCGCGACCCGCCGAGTTCACGCGCCGCATCTCGGGGCCTCCGGGTTGCGGCCGGAAGCAGTTGGGAGGGCTCAGGCTGCGGCCGGTGCCTCCGCGGGGCAGCCCTGGGCCGCGGTCCGGCTCGCCGACGTACAGGCGCTTCTTTATGAGCGAGCGGCCCCCTCCCGAGAAGCGCTCCAGGCCCCCAGCCCCGGCGTAGCGCGCGCCCGCGGGAAAGCGCGAGAAGCCGAGAGCCGGGGGCGCCCCGAGGCCAGCGCTTGGGGGCTGCCCCAAGCCTGAGTAGTTGTTCCGGGGAGGGGAGCTCCGGCGGCCCAGATACTGGAGGGCCGGGGCCGGGGGCTCAGGGTCATTGCTGAACTCTGGCGGCGGTGGGATGACCTCGAAGTTGAACTCCTCCTCCTCCTCCTCCTCCCTCTTGTACGAAGGAGAAGGTGGAGAGGAGAAGGACTTGGGCAGCGGGTGGCCCTGGGGGAGGTTGGAGGTAGCAGCTCTTTCCCAGGCCACAGGGGCCTGGGGCTCCAGCTTTGTCCAGTTGTGCCTGCGGCTGGGCTCTGTGCCCTCTGCGTCTCTTCCCGGTCGCGGCCCCCACTTACTGGGTATTTCGGTCGTCAGCGGGGAGTCCTTCTCAGCTCCCTTGGGTAACTTGGGCACCACAGTGAAGGAGTTGGGCCTGCCTTGGCTGTGGAAGATGCTGTCAGAGCTGGCCTCGGCTTGCTGGCTGTGGTCACGGAGACTTCCTGGCAGAGAGGACCGACCCAGGGCAGCCCCTCCAGGTCTCCCCTTCTGCGCCCTCTGCCTGGCCGCCAGGAGCAGGGCCATCGGGGAGCCCCGCTCCACCACCTCCCCAGTCACCGGGTGCCTGAGGAGTTCATCAGTGGGCTGGGCTGAGGCAGAGGGCTTGGCTGGCAGCCCTGGGGGCTCCTTCACCTCTACGGGCTCCCCTGGCCCTGCAGCCCCTCCTCTGGCCAGGGTGGGCATCACCACAGCAACCTCACGGCTGAGGCTGCTCTGGTGGCAGTGGGGCTTGTAGAGACAGGGCACCTCTCCTCCACCAGGAGATGTCTTTGGTGGGAGGGCTGGAGATGAGTGGGCTCCCTGTGTGGGCAGCCTAGTGGCCTCTGAGGGGGACCCCTCTCCCCTTGGCTGGGAGGGAGTGGAAACTTCTTGAGATGCTGGCTTTGCTGGCTGCCCAGCTGGGCCTGAGTCTTTCTCTGCCATCAGTTGGGATGTGGTGGTGGGCAAAGTTGTGGCTGTAGATGGTATGGCCAGGCCAGATGTGGCCTTGGGCGGTGTGGCTGGCCCAGCTGTGGCCTTAAGTGGTGTGGTTGGCCCAGATGTGGCCTTGGGTGGTGTGGTTGGCCCAGGTGTGGCCTTGGGTGGTGTGGCTGACCCAGATGTAGCCTTGGGTGGTGTGGCTGGTCCCCACATGGCCTTGGGCTGGAGTGGTGTGGTTGGCAGCAGGGTGGTAGATTGAGGTGGCAGATTCTTGGCCACAGGCTTGGAGAGTTTGTCATTATCAGCCCCATTTTCAAAAAATCTTCCCCCTTCTGGCCGAGGCTTAGGGGGCAGAGATCCTATGCTGGGCTTAGCCTCCTTCTCTGCTGATGAGGAGAGCCGGGCCTCCAACTCATTCCGGATCTGCCGCACACTGGGAGTTGGAGAGTCTTGGGGAAGGTAGTCCACAGGGGGCAGGGGCAGGCTGGGGGTAGCCTCTGTCTCTGTCAGGCTGCTGCCGCCAAGACTCTTTTCAGGAACACCTGGGGGAGTGTCCTTTGCTGGCGGGCTCGGGGGAGTCTCCTTCTCGAGCATGCTGGGGCCCTTCTTGCCTTCCTTGCTCTGAGGGGCCATTGTTGGGCCTGGCCTGTGACTGAGGAATCGGTCCTCTCTCCTGGAGCCACAGAGATAGGCCGCCAGCTCGTTCCGCAGCTTTTCCATCTGGCTGGGGTCCCTCCAGTCCGCAGGTGCTGAAGAGGCTGTGTCCGCTGGGCTGGGGGGGTTGGGTTTGGGTTTGAGAGCAGGAGAGCTGGATTTAGGGGGTTTTGTAAATCCAGCAGGTGGATGGGCTGCCTTCTGAGCACAGGGCAAAGGAGGTGCAGCTGGGGGAAGTGGGGTGGTGGGGGAGGGAGGGGGGCTGCAGGAGGGGGCAGGGGAGGGGCTGGAGGTGGAGTTCCCGGAGTCCCAACTCTTGGGGGCTCATCTGCTTGGGACTGGGACTGGCCAAGCCTTGGGCTGGCTGGTGCTGCAGCCCTGAGCTCCCCAGGGCAGTCTGGCTTGGGGGCCCTGTCTGGGTAGACCTGGGAGGCGGGGCGGATGTGGAAGCTGGGAGGCAGTGGGAGTCGGCTGGGAGCCTTGTTGGTGGCCCCCTCTTCCTTTCGGGGAGCCTCTTGTGCTTCCTGAACTGGGATGGACGAAGTCCTGACTGGGGTTGGGGGAGGCACTTTGAAAGAACGGGGGAAGGTGAGGTGGGGCTCTGGGTTAGGTCCCAGGGCACTCCCCTTTGGCTCAGCAGGGCTTCTCGGGGGGCTGGCTCTGGTGGCCTCTGCCTGCCTGCCATTCAGTGCTACATCTGATTTCCACTTGGTGACACCCCCAGGGGGAAAGAGACGAGTCCCCATTGTGTGAGGAGATGCTGGAGCTGGGGGTGCTGGGGCTGGCACAGAGGTGGTGGGGGGCTAAAAAGGCCAAGGGTGGGGCAGGGGGAATGAAGTCAGGAGGGGTGGGTGTGGATGGGGAGGAAAGAGTGTGTGGTAGGGACAGGGCCTCCAATACTGGGGGTGGAGGTGGGGCCATGCTGGGCGGGGGTGGGGGTTCCAGCAGCAGGGGAGGCGGTGGGGGTGCTGTGGAAGGTGGAGATGGCAGTGGCAACCCCCCTGGAGGTTGTGAAATGTCCTGGGGGGGCCCCGGGGCTGGGCCTGGGGGAGGTGGGGGGATGAGTAGATCCTGGCCATACTGCCCAGGCCTCAGGTCACCCACAGAGCTGTACAGTCGGAGGTTGCCATTGACTAGTGAGCTGGTACCTGAAAGAAGGAGAGGCAAAGATGGGGGGCAGAAACAAGGCAGAAACAGCCCTGCCAATTTCTGTTTACCCAGGGCAGGGGCAGGGGTGGGCACCCAAGAGAATGACTGGATCATTTTCTCCTGAACACCAAGAGAGGGAGCAGCCCCGTGTCCAGTATCCTGAGCTGTCCTGCGAGTGTCCCCCTTCTTTCTAGGGAGGGTCCCCTGCCTGTCCCTGGCACAGCCTTTGAAGCCTGTATGGAATAATCTCCATTTGCCTCCCCAGAGTCCCCCTCTAACCTGCACCGGGCCTCCCCAGAGTCACCCTCTAACCTGCACCGGGACTCCCTTGCCATCTGAGATGGGGGGTGGGGACAAGAGGGCCAGGGCTCTGGTTCCTCTGGCTGCCTCCTGGCTGCGTCACAGGTTGGCAGCAGCTGCCTTTCCTGCCCCGCAGACACAGGTCCTGTCACGATGTCCCTCTCCCACTGTGTTCAGTCCCTGGGTGTCACTGCTCCCAGGAGACAGGAGTCACCTAACCAAGCTCACACTCTGGTACACCGTCCCTTTACTCAGCTCTCTTCAGTTATCCTCTCAGTGCGCCATCTGTTTTTTACTGGGACCTTGGCCTTGGCCAAGCCAGAAAGTCCAGGGTTCACATCCCAGCTTTACCACTTATTAGATGAGCGACCTTGACCACTAATTAATCTTGCTGAGCCTCAGTTTCCTCATCCATCAAAGGGCATGATGTCCGTGCTCACTTCTTACAGCTGTTGTGAGGATTAAATGAGAGAATCCATGCAGATCCACAGAAAGGGCCTGTCATGGTGCCAGGCCTCTAGTAGGCAGTTAATAGAACGGAACCACTTTGACTGCTACAATCTGTGCTTACCTTTTCAGACTATGTGAGACAGGGAAAGTGGGAAAGAGGAAGTCATGGGGCAGGGGTGAGGGAGCTCCTCAGTGAGGAAGGCTGGGTGAGAGACCCGCAGGAGGGAGCAACTTGCACAAACAACTCCTGCTTTCTAAAGACCCTGAAGCTACTGAGAACCCAGCTGTCCACTTCATAGAGAACGGAGGCAGATTCTGGTCTGCAGGATAGAACGGGGGTGTGCAGAAGGAAGGTGGCAGGATAGAACGGGGGTATGCAGAAGGAATCTGGGTACTAAAGAGATGCTGAGAGTCCCTGGCCCCAGCAGCTCACATCCCTCTGTTGTCCTCAGACCAGGTCCCCAGCCTCCCTCCCAGAGTCTACTTCCTTCTTAGTGGCACCCATCCTTTGCTTCCCTCCTCTCAGTCCCTAACAGTGTGGTGAACCTGGGGAGTGTGCAGCTCTGAAGGGCTCCTCCCAGCTGCCTGACTTCAAACTGAAGAAACCAAGAGCAGGGAAGGGGAAGACTAATGTTCACTGAGCACCCAACTGTCACGCAGGAGTTAGGAGCTGGGGTACAGTAGCAAAAAACCAACAAAACAAAAAACGGACAAACACTGGCCCTCCTAGGGAGCTTACGCTTGAATGGGACAATGAACACAATGTATGAGTACATCATTATCACATTAGAGGATGAGTGCGATGGGAAAAAACACCAGCCAGGGAGGGGTAGGGCAGGTGCAATTTAAATAGGGCAGTCCAGCTGGGTGCGGTGGCTCACACCTGTAATCCCAGCACTTTGGGAGGCCAAGGCGGGCGGATCACAGGGTCAAGAGATAGAGACCATCCTGGCCAACATGGTGAAATCCTGTCTCTACTAAAAATACAAAAATTAGCTGGGCATGGTGGCACACGCCTGTAGTCCCAGCTACTCAGGAGGCCGAGGCAGGAAAATTGCTTGAACCCGGGAGGCGGAGGTTGCAGTGAGCTGAGATCATGCCACGGCCCTCCAGCCTGGCGACAGAGCAAGACTCCGTCTCAAATAAATAAATAAATAAAGCAGTCTGAGAAGGCCTCGCAGAGAAGGTGACATTTGAGCAAAGAAGGAAGGAGAGAGGGAGGCGGCCACACAGATGCCTCGCAGAAGAGCATTCTAACCTGAGAGGTCTGCAGTGCAAAGACCCCAAGGTGGAAATGTGCCTGGGGTATTTCAGGAGCAACAGGAGACACTTTGGCTGGGGCAGTGTGGGAGGAGAAATCAAGCAAGGAAAGTGGCCAGACTCCGGTCAGACTCCAGCAGTCCTTGCAAGAACCTTTTCTCTGAGGGATAAGGGAAGCCATTAGCGAGTTTGAAGCACCTCTGAGAGATGTGACGGACGTGACTTATATCCCATCCACCACTTCATTTACTCCAAACTGAACTGTTGTTCCCGTTGTTCATTGGAAGATACAGAGGTAGGAGGGGTGAAGTGTCTTGCCCAAGGGAGCAAAGCGAATATGTGGGGAGCTGGGATTCAAAGCCAGGCCCTTCTCCCACTTAATGCTGCACTTGTTCCTGCTCTGGCCTTGTCCCCTCGCCATCCTTCCCCCGCCAGAAGGGGGCCTTCGCTGACCCTGGCTCTCCTCAACTCCCAGCCCCACTGCCCGGGCTCACTGCAGCCAGTAATCAAGAGGACTGAGGATAGCAAGAGTGGCTGTGCCTGGGGACTCTGTCTTTGTCACCAGCTGTGAAGATGGTCAGATAGATGCTTGGCTTTTGAACTCAGGGCCCTAGGAGGAAAGAAAGAAAGATGGACAAGCCTCAAGCCCAGGGTTCACTTACCTGTCACTTCTTTGTCTGCAAAGTCTTCTGGAACCGAGGGGGTGGGGACAGCCAGCCCATGGTTTTCCTGGGCATTCTGAAAGAGACCAGAAAGAAATGAGGGGACAGGGAAAGATGGACAGATAATTCTAAAACTGCTGCTTATTGAGGCCATTTTACTGCTTGAAAATCTGCAGTGACGGTCATGGCTGCATAACCTTGTGTATCTACCAAAACATAAAAGTCTGATTTTTAAAAAAATGAATCGTGGTACAGTCAACCAATCCTCACTATTTGTCATAGTTATGTTCTATAAAGCTGCAGTGAACATGGTACTAGTAAATACTGACCCGTTTCTCCTCGGGGAAATACAGGGTTAGGTTCCTATGACCCCTGGTCACAAGATTTTTGTCAACTGATCAATACATAACCATAACCTTGTTTTAGCTGTGTTTCTGCTTAAAGACACTTTAATATATTTTGTTGGTTGGTTAACATTGAACTCATGGCCGATAGCACTGTAACACGTGACACTAAACAGAAAAAGACACTTATTTATGTATGACAGCTAAAACAAGAAGACAAAGGATCCTCTTGTTTAGCTGAGAACATGTGCATTGAACAACTCACAATTTTCACTGCTCTGTGCATGTCTGTAAATGACCACAGAAGCAATACAAGCATTGATTCTGGGGTTACAAATAAATTTTAGCCACTAAGCAAATTTGCAAATACAGAATCCACAAATAGGGAGGATTGACTGTATATGAATTCCATCTCGATGAAAAAGACAAAGCAAAACAAACCAATAGAATTTGCAATGACTCCCCATGGAGGTCCACAGGTGAAAAGCCAAATTCCTCAGCCTGGCCTCCTGTGTGTTCTTAGTTTTCATTAGGTGTTTACAGAAAAATAAAAAGTGATGAACTTGAATTTTTTTTTTTTTAATTGAGACAGGGTTTTATTCTGTCACCTAAGCTGGAGTGCAGTGGTACAATCATGGCTCACTGCAGCCTTGATCTCCCTGGCTCAAGCAATCTTCCCATCTATAGCTGGAACTACAGATGTGTGCCCACCATTCCTGGCTTTTTTTTCTTTTTCTTTTTCTTTTTCTTTTTTTTTTGAGATGGAGTCTTACTCTGTCACCCAGGCCGGAGTGCAATGGCGCGATCTCCGCTCACCGCAACCTCTGCCTCCTGGGTTCAAGCGATTCTTCTGCCTCTGCCTCCTGAGTAGCTGGGATTACAGGGGCGTGCACCACCATGCCCAGCTAGTTTTTTGTATTTTTAGTAGAGATGGGGTTTCACCATGTTGGCCAGGGTAGTCTTGAACTCCTGACCTCGTGATCCGCCTACCTCTGCCTTCCAAAGTGCTGGGATTACAGGCGTGAGCCACTGTGCCCAGCCCTAGCTAATTTTTTGTATATGTTTTAGAGACTGTGGTTTCGTCATGTCTCCCAAGCTGGTCTTGAACTCCTGGGCTCAAATAATCTGCCCACTTTGGCCTCCCAAAGTGTGGGGATTACAGGTATGAGCCACTGTTCCCAGCCTGAACTTGAATATTTATAGCTCTGCAGATGCCCTGATCGCTAAGCTTAACAGGCTATAATATGTTTACACAGCTGTCAGTCTGTACATACTATTTTGCATTCTATTTTTTTTTTCCAAACATACATTTCCATATGTCAACAAAGTCCACACACCTGCTGTTTTGAAGAGCTGCAGAGCATTTTAGGGTAGTTTTCAAGGTCCTCAATGACCTGGCCTCATGCTTCCCAGCCAACTGTTATTTCACACTCACCTATTACACCCATCCCACACTGTAACTTCACGGACTCCCTCCCTGCCACCTGTTCAACCACCACATATAGTCCATGTTCATCCATGATGCTGGGCGTTGGTCAGCTGTACCTGTCTTTCCCACTTTCTGTTTATAACGATAATCATCATCATAATACTCCTTGCACTGTGCTCTAACTAAACGCATTATCTCAGTCACACCACTCTGTATAAAAGAGGATGTCATCATTTACCAGATGAAGAAACTGAGGCTCAAAGTTGTCTAAAGTCACACAACCAGTACTACCAAACCCAGGTCAGTGGAGCTCCCACTCCCTAAAATCCCTCATCCTTCAAGGATTAGCTGAGCCCCTCTAAGATGGAACAAGGGTAGGGGCTAAGAGCATTGACTCTGGCTTTCCAGCCTGCCTGGATTTGAATCTCAGCTCTGCTACCTATTAGGTGTATGATTGTGCAAGTTACCTAATCTCCCTGTGTCTCAATTTCCCCATCTGTGAAATGGTGGTAACAACAGAATTACCCATTGTAGGGAAGTTGTGAGGACTAAATGATGTAATGCACAAAAAGCACTTGGGAGCCATCCCCTGTCCACACCACACTGACCCACTGCTGCCCAGAGCAACCCACAGCCAAACTTCCAAAGGAGGGGGGACTCTTGTTTGCACTCCAGATTGTCCTCTAGTTCCTTCAGTGAGATCTGGGAGCTCCTTGGAGTCAAGGGACCATGTCTTATGGTATCCCCCAAAGCTGGATGCATAGTAAGCCCAGTTGTTACTCAGCGATGGGCTGATGGTACTAACTCTCTGGACTTAATATACAAGAAGGGCACTCAAGGTCAATGTTACAGAAATATCTGTAAGACCCTGGGTTACCAAGGGCCATCTCAGAATTACTCTGGTCACTGGGGATCAGCAAACCACTTATCTTGTTCTTGAAGAATTCCGAAGCTTGAATGGCCTTGAGCCATCAACTTGTCTTTTTTTTTTCTGCCTTTGTTGATTTGCATGGCCAACAACATACCTGTTCTCAACATTTCTCAAACCCAGTGACTGGGAACCAGGGGCAGGTACAGGGACCCAGCCCATCAGAGGTGTGTCTCCCATGACATCCTGAGATGTGCCACATACACATGCAAACCACTGACGGTCTAATAACCTCCATCAAGTACGCACACTCCGATTTTGATGAGATGGAGGCCTGGCCTTCAAAAGCCAGGGTTGAGATCTCTGATTAATTTCAACATAATTGAAAAGCAGAAAGGCTGGGGACTTAGCATCAAAAATCTTGGGTTCCATTCATGCTCAGGCTTGCCAGCAATATGGCCTTGGATGAGCAGTGGAGATGTGGGATGGGGACAGTGATGTTGAGCCATTGTGCAGGCTCCTCCTATGTGATAGCCCTATACTAAGAGTGTGACCAGTGTCACCTCAAATCCTTTCACAGAACCAGGGTGGAAACCTGGGCTTTCCACCTTACCTTTTCTACAGATCACTGAGACCCATTTTCTTCACTTAGAAAATTGAGGCAGCCGGGCATGGTGGTTCGTGCCTGTAATCCCAGCACTTTGGGAGGCCAAGGTGGGAGAATAACCTGAGGTCAGGAGTTCAAGACCAGCCTGGCCAACATGGCGAAACCCCATCTCTACTAAAAATACAAAACTTAGCCAGGCATGGTGGCAGGCGCCTGTAATCCCAGCTATTTGGGAGGCTAAGGCAGGGAGAATTGCTTGAACTGGGGAGGCAGAAGTTGCAGTGAGCTGAGATCATGCCACTGCACTCCAGCCTGGGCGATAGAGCAAGACTCTGTCTCAAAAAAAGAAAAAAAAAAAAAAAGAAAGAAAAGAAAATTGAGCCAATAGTTCCTACTTTGTAGGGCTATTATGAGGATCAAATGAGATAATATCCCTAAATCCAGGAAACCAATAATAGTTGAAGGATTATATCTTGTAATCCTCTTTTCCAGAAAAGTGAAAAAATTGTGAACAATCAAAGCTAAGCTCCCTGGAAGTCTAGTAGCACCTTCTGCGTTACCCTGAATGCTTAATGGTGTGTGTGGGAGGAAGATGGACGGACTTTATGGGCCTAAGGTAATATTACTCACTATGCCCTTTGATCTTAAAGCACTTGGAAAACACATTAGACTTCCAAGACCACAGAGGGAAAATCCATCTCTGGAGCGGCTTGTAACAACAGCTCAGTCCAAGCCCTGGCTTCTTAGGTCCCTTTCCCGACACAAGGGGGTCCCACAACACGTCCACCACCTCACCACAGTGCTTGCGGTGCTGTGACACACCACGGTCTGGCCCTGGGGCAAGTCCCAAAGGCCAGCCTCATCCCTTCAGAAGCTTCAGTATTGAACTGAACATAGTCTCTCTGGCTCTCCAAGCCCCTGTCTGGCCCTTTTCTTTCCCAGTTGGGCCCACATGGGCTCCTGTGGCTTACTTAGCTTTCCCTTTCACTGATGTTTATTCAGGAAAGGCAAATGCAAACTCATTTTAATCTTAGTCCCAGAAAAACAGACTCGGGAGGTAAACTGCTTCGTGCCCAGGCAACTGGCATCAAGTGCACTGGCATGGATGGTGACATAGTTTAGTATGCAAATGCACAGGTGTGGACAGCATCTATCTCTATGGGTGCTGAATTTCCTTTTTTTTTTTTGAGGCGGAGTCTCGCTCTGTCTCCCAGGCTGGAGTGCAGTGGCCGGATCTCAGCTCACTGCAAGCTCCGCCTCCCGGGTTTACGCCATTCTCCTGCCTCAGCCTCCCAAGTAGCTGGGACTACAGGCGCCCGCCACCTCGCCCGGCTAGTTTTTGTATTTTTAGTAGAGACGGGGTTTCACCGTGTTAGCCAGGATGGTCTCGATCTCCTGACCTCGTGATCCGCCCGTCTCGGCCTCCCAAAGTGCTGGGATTACAGGCTTGAGCCACCGCGCCCGGCCATGGTGCTGAATTTCCTAACCTGCCTCTCTTCATGTCATGGAACAAAGGAAAAGCCTCCTTAAGAAGTGGGCTTGAGGCAAGGTGCATGGCTCACGCTTGTAATCCCAGCACTTTGGGAGGCTGAGACAGGCAGATCACTTAAGGTCAGGAGTTCGAGACCAGCTTGTCCAATGTGGTAAAACCCTGTCTCTACTGAAAATACAAAAATTAGCCAGGCGTGGTGGCAGGCAACTGTAATCCCAGCTACTCGGGAGGCTAAGACAGGGAGAATTGTTTGAACCCAGGAGGCAGAGGTTGTAGTGAGCCAAGATTGTGCCATGCACTCCAACCTGGGCAACAGAGTGAGACTATCCCGGAAAAAAAAAAAAAAAAAAGGCCAGGCGTGGTGGCTCATGCCTGTAATCCCAGCACTTTGGGAGGCCGAGGTGGGCAGATCATGAGGTCAGGAGTTGGAGACAGCCTGGCCAACATGGTGAAACCCCATCTCTACTAAAAATACAAAAATTAGCCAGGTATAGTGGCAGGCACCTGTAATCCCAGCTACTCAGGAGGCTGAGGCAGGGGAATCACTTGAACCTGGGAGACGGAGGTTGCGGTGAGCCAAGATCGCACCATTGCACTCCAGCCTGGGCGACAGAGTGAGACTCTGTCTCAAAAAAAAAAAAAACAACAACAAAAGAAAAAGTTATGTACTTAATGCCACTGAATTGTACCTTTAAAATTGTTAAAATGGTAAATTTTAATCTTATGTATACCTTATAATAAAAAAAGTTAAAACAGAAGACAAGAAATCAAAAGAAAAAGTGTTGGGGGCAACTTAGAATGTGTATATCCTCTAGATATCACCTTTCTCCCATCCACTAAACTCCCAATCTTAACAGCAGGATCAACAGCTGCTACTTGGCCAGCACTTATTCTGTACCAGGTACTCTTTCAGCACTTTCTTTTTTTTTTTGTTTTGAAACGGAGTCTCGCTGTGTCTCCCAGGCTGGAGTGCAGTGGCAAGATCTCAGCTCACTGCAAGCTCCGACTCCTGGGTTCCAGCAATTCTCCAGACTCAGCCTCCCAAGTAGCTGAGATTACAGGCACCCACCACCACGCCTGGCTAATTTTTGTATTTTTGGTGGAGACAGGGTTTCACTATGTTGGCCAGGCTGGTCTTGAACTCCTGACCTCGTGATCCTCCCGCCTTGGCCTCCCAAAGTGCTGGGATTACAGGCGTGAGCCACCACACCCAGCCTCTTTCAGCTCTTTCTATTGCTTAACTCATTTGCTTTTCACAACAGCCCAGTGAGACAGGTGCTGTCATTGCTACTGCCATTTTCCAGATGAGGAAACAGAGGCTCAGAGAGATTCAGTGACATGCCCAAGGTTCCACAGCAAGTTATGGATCACCGTCTTTTCGGGCACCTTGCAAACCCAGCTTGTCATCCAGTTCTGCCTGTCACTTCCTGAATCCTCCCTTCCTGCTGCCGCTCCACCTCAGCCCTTTCTCAGTCCTCACCATCCCTCACCCGGATGAACAGACTGCCTTTGACTCCAGACACTTTCCCAGTCTCTGCCTCACTCCATTCTCCAAAGCTGCCACAGGGATATTCTTTCTCAAAAGTATCTCAGAGCAGGTTACTTTCTGGCTCAGAATCCTTCCATTGGTCCAGAGGAAGACATTCAAACACCTTCACGTGGCCCGTGAGAACTTTCATAAGGTGGAGTTCTGCACCTCTGCAGCTCCTGCCATCTTCTCCCCACCTACTCCACAAACCCTGGGCTCCCACTGGTGGTTCTTGTCTTTTTCCCACCCCACTGTAGCTGGGGGAACCTGACCTACTCATGAACAAGTGTGCTTCCTGCAGCAGGGGTCCTCGGTGGGGCAGATAAACCACCTCATGGAGAAAATGTGCAGAGGTTTCAGAGGTCCTGGGGGCAGATGGGTAGCTTGAAAAGCCCTCTAGATGATCCAGCTACATCTGCCTCTCCCAACCCCCGAAAATCACTGCCCCCACTTACGATCCATTTCCACATCTTCTCAGGCTTCCACAGCCTTGTTCTTGCTCTTACTCTGCCTAGGATTCTCTTCCTTTCCTGGCAAACTCCTAGGTATCCTTTAAGCCCCAGATTAAATGCCCTTCCTCTGTGAAGTCCTTCTTGGCAACCCCAGCCAGAGTTAATTCTCTCCCCTGTGTGATCCTCAGGCTCTATGTACATTATTATTGCAGCTGACATTTATGAGGCACCTACTAGGTACAAGGCACTGTTCTGAGTACTTCACATATAGCAACCCAGTTTTACTGTTAGTCTTCACAGTAACCCTAAGAGACAAGTTATTATTTTTATTTTATAGATGAGAAAACTGAAGCACAGAGAGGCTAGGTACATTGCCCAAGGTCAAAGAGCTAGTAAGTGCCAGAGCCAATACTGGGACCTGACAGCCTCCTTCCTTTGCCAGTATAGTGTTTGCTCTCATACTTTCCCTCTAACACAACTCTGTGTCTATTGTTGATGACTGCAGTCCCTGCTGCCCAGCCCACTCTACTTGAGGGCTCGGTGATGGCTGCTTCTTTGTATGTGCCTGACACAGACCGGGCAGTTTAACAAATATTTGTTGAATGAATACATCCCTGGATGAGTGAATGAGTGGCAGCAAGAATATGGGACAAGTGCCAGATGCGGTGGCTCACTCCTGTAATCCCAGCACTTTGGGAGCCCGAGGCAGGTGGATCATCTGGGGTCAGGAGTTTGAGACCAGCTTGACCAACATGGTGAAACCCCATGTCTACTAACAATACAAAAAAATTAGCCGGGCATGGTGGCGGGCACCTGTAATCCCAGCTACTCGGGAGGCTGACGCAGGCGAATCACTTGAACCCAGGAGGCGGAGATTGCGGTGAGCCAAGATTGCGCCACTGCACTCCAGCCTGGGTGACAGAGAGAGACCCTGTCTCAAAAAAAAAAAAGAGTATGGGACAAAGAGGTGGAAAACCTGTGTTATGGCTCCAGCTCTGCTACCAATTAACTTGGAGCAAAGTAACTTCTCACTCTGGTCTGTTTCTGCCCCTTCTGTAAATACTCTCCAAGGATCACTTTGGCTGTGGCGTTCTGTGAGTCCAGGCCCACAAAGTGTCCCTTCTGTGAGTCAGCTCACCTGCATCGTGTGGGCAGTGGCCTGGACACTCAGGGTCACCCCTCGATGACAGGGTGTTGGGACAGATAACTGAATTGCCTCCAGGTTGTCCTCTGACTCCAGAGACGCCAAAGGAGCAGCAGGATAGAGGCGGGGGGAGCTGGGAGGGAGAGTTCTCAAAATTATTTTCCAGGAGCCCCAGACCAGGCAGGCAGGGCTGGGCTTGAGGTCACTGCTGGCCTCAGACATGGGGCTCTGACTGCTGCAGTCAGCTGGGGAGCCTGCTGTGTCCCAACCTTACACTGCTCCACCCTTGGCTTCAGGAAGATGACAGACTCAGGAGCCCAGGGTGCTGCCAGCAGGGGTTGCCATTGCCTCAAACATTCTCAGGGGAGTGGAGTGCGTGGCCTTCCGAGTGTGGCAGCCCCCGTCGAAAGGGGCAGACCAAGCTGTGTGCAGTGAAGCAAGGAACACGCAAATCAGCATCTGAGCATGCCCCTGGCGGGCCGGGCCGCGGCACTTCCCTCTTTGGGCCAGCCTGGGCAGCTGGCCACAGCCACTCCCTGCACTGTGGCTGCCTGGGGCAGAGTCCAGCCCTGGCTCTGCCAGCTTGGGAACTCCACAAAACTGGGCCTCAGCACTTCCTCGTCCTCACACCCAGACAACACCCAGAAGCTAAGACCATCGGTCACCTCACTCACTTCACAGAGGTGTACAAGCGAGCAGCTCAGTTCAGCTGAAGCAGCCCTTTAATTTTTGTTTTTGTTTTTTTTGGAGATAGGATCTCACTGTCACCCAAGCTGCAATGCAGTGGCTTACCGCAGCCTCAAATTCCTGAGCTCCTGTAACCCCAGCACTTTGGGAGGCCAAGGCAGGTGGATCTTAAGTCAGGAGTTTGAGATCAGCCTGGCCAACATGGTGAAACCCTGTCTCTACAAAAAAAAAAAAAAAATTAGGTGGGTGTGGGGCAGGCGCCTGTAATCCCAGCTACTCGGGAGGCTGAAGCAGGAGAATTGCTATCGCTTGAACCCAGGGGGCAGAAGTTGCAGTGAGCTGAGACTGTGCCACTTCACTCCAACCTGGGCAAAAGAGCGAGACTGTCTCAAAAAAAAAAAAAAGGAGAATTCCTGCAAAAATTCCTGGCCTCCCAAAGTGTGGGACTACAGGTGCAAGTCACCATGCCCAGCTTTCCAGAGTGGTTTTTTTTTTTTTTAAGATGAAGTCTTGCTCTGTTGCCCAGGCTAGAGTGCAGTGGCGCAATCTCTGCTCACTGCAAGCTCTGTCGCCTCTCGGGTTCACGCCACTCTCCTGCCTCAGCCTCCCGAGAAGCGGGGACTACAGGCGCCTTGCCACCATGCCCGGCTAATTTTGTTTTTTTAATTTTTAGTAGAGACGGGGTTTCACCGTGTTTGCCAGGATGGTCTTTATCTCCTGACCTCACGATCCACCCACCTCGGCCTCCCAAAGTGCTGGGATTACAGGCGTGAGCCACCGTGCCTGGCCTTTTTTTTTTTTTTGAGACAGTCTCACTCTGTTGCCCAGGCTGGAGTTCAGTGGTGCAATTTCGGCTCACTGCAAACTCCACCTCCCGGGTTCAAGTAATTCTTCTGCCTTAGCCTCCCAAGTAGCTGGGACCACAGGTGCACGCCACCATACCTGGCTAATTTTCTTGTATTTTTATTTTTATTTTTATTTTTTTTTTGAGATGGAGTCTCGCTCTGTCCCCCAGGCTGGAGTGCAGTGGCACGATCTCGGCTCACTGCAAGCTCCACCTCCCGGGATCACGCCATTCTCCTGCCTCAGCCTCCTGAGTAGCTGGAACTACAGGCGTCCGCCACCGCGCCCGGCTAATGTTTTTTGTATTTTTAGTAGAGACGAGGTTTCACCGTGGTCTCAATCTCCTGACCTTGTGATCCGCCTGCCTCGGCCTCCCAAAGTGCTGGGATTACAGGCGTGAGCCACCACGCCCAGCCTTAATTTTCTTGTATTTTTAATACAGATGGGTTTTTGCTATGTTGGCTAGGTTGGTCTCGAACTCCTGGCCTCCAGTGAACCACCTGCCTCAGCCTCCCAAAGTGCTGAGATTACAGGCATGAGCCACTGCACCCAACCTGTCCAGCTTGTTTTTATATTTTTTGTAGGGACAGGGTCTCGCTATGTTGGCCAGGCTGGTCTCCAACTCCGAGGCTCAAGTGATCCTCCTCAGCCTCCCAAAGTGCTGGGATTACAGATGTGAGCCACCTCACCTGGCCAAAGCAGCCCTTTAAAAACCATCACAGCAGCCAGAATGGTGGCTCACGCCTGTAATCCCAGCACTTTGGGAGGCTGAGGTAGGCGGATCACCTGAAGTCAGGAGTTCAAGACCAGCCTGACCAACATGGAGAAAACTGTCTCTATTAAAGATACAAAATTAGCCGGTCATGGTGGCGCATGCCTGTAATCCCAGCTACTCAGGAGGCTAAGGCAGGAGAATCGCTTGAACCCGGGAGGCGGAGGTTGCAGTGAGCCAAGATTGCACCATTGCACTCCAGCCTGGGCAACAAGAGTGAACTTCCATCTCAAAAAAAAAAAACAAAAAACCATCATCACAGCCTAGTATAGTGGAAAGTTCCCAGCAATGATGAGTTGGGAGGAAGCATGGATGGAGAGAACTACCATTCCAAGAATATTTATATGTATTTCTTTCCTTATATTTGTCTCTATTGGGAGGTTCGTAACAATGAACTTTTGTTTTCTTTATAATTAAAAAAAAAAAATAGCCAATACAATAATAGTATGTTGTTTGTTTGTTTGTTTGTCTGTTTTTGTTTTTTGAGACAGAGTCGCGCTCTGTCACCTAGGCTGGAGTGCACGATCTCAGCTCACTGCAATCTCACTGCAAAATCCCGGGTTCAAGCGATTCTCCTGTCTCAGCTTCCTGAATAGCTGGGACTACAGGTGCGTGCCACCATGCCCACTAATTTTTTGTATTTTTAGTAGAGACAGGGTTTCCTCATATTGGCCAGGCTGATCTCAAACTCCTGACCTTGTGATCCTCCTGCCTCCGGCTCCCAAAGTGCTGGGATTACAGGCATGAGCCACCGCGCCTGGCCTGGTTTTTTGTTGTTGTTGTTGTTTTTCTAATTATTGTGGCCGGGCGCGGTGGCTCAAGCCTGTAATCCCAGCACTTTGGGAGGCCGAGACGGGCGGATCACGAGGTCAGGAGATCGAGACCACCCTGGCTAACACGGTGAAACCCCGTCTCTACTAAAAAATACAGAAAACTAGCCGGGCGAGGTGGCGGGCGCCTGTAGTCCCAGCTACTCGGGAGGCTGAGGCAGGAGAATGGTGTAAACCCGGGAGGCGGAGCTTGCAGTGAGCTGAGATCCGGCCACTGCACTCCAGCCTGGGCGACAGAGCGAAACTCCGTCTCAACAAACAAACAAACAAACAAACAAACAAAATTATTGTGATTGAGTGGAAAAAACATCAACTTGGGAGTCAGGCAGACCAGATTTGCAATCTTAACTGACTCATCTAAAAGGAGTCAGAGAGAGTATCTGACATATAGATGGTGCTCAAGAAGCTGTGCCCCTTTCTTGCCTTCTGAAGCTCAGTTTTCTCATCTGTAAAATAGGAATAATCCCACCTCCCTTAGGTTGGCTGTGATACCAGAGGCCACTGCACACCTTAAGAGGTCCTGCAGCGTAGTTCTCAAGAAAGTTTATTTCTCCTGGGTTCTAATCAAGGACTTGGGCCACTGCTCCGGGCACAGCCTCCAGGGTGTGTCTCTCTGGTTGCATCTGAGGAAATGAGTGCTTTCCCATGGTCAGGGACAGGTCACCAGGAATCCCCTATTGCCCTCTTGACTGCTAACATTTCAGAGTTGAGAAGGAGGAAGAAAGGGAGGGAAGAAGGTGGGGAAGAAAACACTCATTATTCAAGGATGAGGCTAGTTTCCCTTTGAAGTTTTGGGGGGGCTGGGGCCCACTGTTCACCTGTTGCACCCCTGAGAGTTCAGGAGGGCAGGGCTCACCCACTCATGGCTTCAGTCCACCCCACTGGCCTCCTCATGGCCGGGACACACACATCCTCATGCCTGGGATTCCTCAGGGCTCAGCCAAGTCTCAAGGGTGGGTCACCAGGGGCTGGGCCAGTGGGCAATGCATGGTTGACCCTGGGTGGCAGCCAGCTCGGAGTCTTAGCTACACATCGTGGAATGCAAACTTCCTTGCCAGACTCCTCCTGGAGCCTGATCTGGGGCACCGGCCCTGTGGGGTGGGGTGTGGAGCTGCAGAGGGGGAGGGAGATGGCTCTGAGCCTGAGTTAGAGGCAGGCATGGTTGGGGACACCACTGCAGGGTGGGAGAAAAGGAAGCTGGGAGCCCCCACCTCTGCCCCAGATCAAGAACTACCCAGAAACCCCTCTAGGCACCCAACATACCCAACTAGATGAAGCCCAGCCAGTTGTTTTCCTGGCTTAGGGGTGCAGTGTGGGGGTGCTGGCCTGGTGGAGGTGGTAGAGGATCGAGAAGGGCTGTGTGTATCCTGCAGAGCAGCTGTGAAGTTAGGAGCCAGTGAGCAGTTTATAAAGGAGATGAATTATCTCCCCAACACAGCCCAACACTCTGCCACAGCTCAGACCCCTCCTGGGGGCCAGAAAAGAGTGTTCACCCATGAACCATCTTCCTCTGGACCTATCTGCCATCTGAGAACCACTCTTAGACCCAGGCTACCATGGCTTCTGCCCTCCGCCGGGTACTATGGAGGGCCCTGGTCTGCCCTCTCTCTGGGGCAAGAAGTCAGTAGGATGAGGGGGACATGCCCCCAGAGGGCACACCACGTCCCTCAAGACCCTGTCTAAATGGCCCTGAGCCCGCTTCAAGGGCTTCTTCCCTGGCCAGTCCTCCTGAGGGGGGCACACATCTGAGTCCATGGGGACAAAGAGGCGGCTGTTTATGGGCCAGGATAAAGGATGGAGGTTTATGGCCCTGGATGGAACTTTAGAGGTTCAGGCCGAGGTCCTTAATGAGAGGGAAGGAGCCAGGTGGGTAGAGAAGGGGGTGTGGAGCTCCGTTTGCACTCTTGTGGCAGGCCTAACACCCCACACCCCACAACCCTTTGGCCTAACATCATCCGCACAAACCAGGCAAAAGCCAATCATGGCTGCCTTGCTTGACTCATCCTACAGAGCTCAGATTCCACCCTTGAAAGGTGCCTGGGCCTTGAGTTTAGAGAAGAGTTCCTGCAGCAGCGGGCTGGGTGGAAAGGAGAGATGGGGCTGACTCCAGCTGCCTCTCCAGCAGCAAGGACTAAGGGAAGGGTGCAGGGCAGGCGAGGCCTCCTGCCTGAGCCTAGGGATGCCTCTTCTGGCAGAGCCAGGCCTGTCTGACTCAGAGGGTGGGGTGACCCAGGCAGCTCTCACCGCCCAGGGCACCCCTGGGGACCTGTTGGGCCAGTTTTCCCGTATTTGCCACACTGACATTTAATTTTTAATTCCTCATATGCATCGCCCTGGAGATGGCTTGATTCAGACTGGGGAGGGCAAGAGAGAGAACCCCAGAAATGACAACCCTGCTGCCACCCAATGTTCTATGGACTCAGCTCTCAGAAGCAGAGGGACAGGCCAGGCGCGGTGGCTCACACCTGTAATCCCAGCAGTTCGGGAGGCCGAGGTGGGCGGATCATGAGGTCAGGTGATAGAGAGACCATCCTGGCTAATACAGTGAAACCCCGTCTCTACTAAAAATACAAAAAATTAGCCCGGTGTGGTGGCGGGTGCCTGTAGTCCCAGCTACTCAGGAGGCTGAGGCAGGAGAGTGGCGTGAACCCGGGAGGCGGAGCTTGCAGTAAGCCGAGATTGTGCCACTGCACTCCAGCCTGGGTGACAAGACTCCATCTCAAAAAAAAAAAAAAAAAAAAAAAGAAAAAAAAGAAGAAGAACAAGAAACAGAGGGACAGGCTCCAGCTTGCTCTTTGGGCCCAGTCTCCCTGAGAAGGAGGGAGAAAGGATCACCCCTCACTCAGCCAGACTTCCGGTGGTGTACACAGGGCCAGCCTGGGGAGAAGGCCTGGCTCCTGTCCCTGCTTCTATCGAGCCCAGTGGCCTGGGCAGGGCCCTCCCCTCCCCAGGCCTCAGTGTTCTCATCTTGACCTTGACAACTGCTGTAGTCTCACCTTGACAACTGCTGTAGTCCTCCCACCTCTGAAGTTTGGTAGCTCAAATTCAGCTCCTCAGGGATCCCCAAGCAGGAAGGTGGGGTTGCCCCAGTAGCTGGAAAACCTCCCTTTCCAGAGGTGGAAACAGAGCTCAAGGAGGGGTCTATGTGTCATTAGGGCCTGGCTTCTCCAGTGGCCCTCCAGGGAGCTGACCACACCATCTACCCTTCCGTTAGGAAGTCATTTTAACACAGATAGTCATGGCTGGGGAGACCCTTGAGGACCATGCAGTATGACCCCCACTGTTGGGCGAGGAGCCAGAGGCCCAGGGAGAGGAAGGGGCTGGCCTGCAGCCACCCGAATCCCAGCAGCAGAGCTGGGACTGGAGCCAGCTGCTGGAGTATCAGCCCCTGGTCCCATCCCAGCCACTGAGGGATCCCGAGGTCCTTTTTTTAGCTGGCCTTTGGCTGCCGGATGCCTGAGAAACACTTCGTAATCCTCAGCACCCTCAGCACACAGAGCGAGGGAGCTCTGGGGAAGGGGGCAGGAGTGCCTGTCGCTGCTCTGTCCCCTTCTCTCTAGCCCTGTCCCCTGGCAGGCTCCTGTAGGGCACTGACAGGGAGGGTGGGCTCAGAGGATGGCCCAGGCCTGGAGAGAGCTCACAGGCCCTCGTGGGGCCTGTCACCTGACTTCTTGGGCACTGCTACCCCATATCTCCCTTTCCCACTGGGCAGCCTGGCCTGAGAGGTGCCTCTGAATGGGGGAAGGGAGGGCAGGGAGGGGTGGAGGCCCGGCCGGCTAGGACAGTGTCAGGCAGGGCTAGGCACTGTCCCAGCTCCCCACCCACCCTGACTTGGCGTGGCTGGGGGACGGGGTGTGTGCGTGTGCATGTGTGTGTGAGCCCACACCCACACAGAGCTCGCCTCTTTTGGCACACAGACGCTTTTGGGCCAGTCCTCCCCATTCCCCATCCTCCCAGCCTTCTGTCCCTGCTGAAAGAAAGCAAAGGACCTGGCTAGGGCCTGCAGGAGAAGTCAGAAGGTCAGACAGGAGAGAATTACGCTGCCAGCCAGATTCCCCTCCACCTGGGAGCAGGCAACAAACGGCATGGAAGCTGCCCTATCTTGTGACCTGAGTGAGGAGCACAGAACAGTCCCTGTCATGCGGGCCACTGGGCCAAGGGTTCCTAATCTAAAGGCACATCATGGGAGGGCTTTAGTCCCCTGCTGAAATTGTAAGCAGAACTAGTTGTATGTGACTTACAGCCTCATCATGGCATCAAAAGCATCTATGAGCCGAAAGAGGCAAGAGGCCTGGTGCCCGGCAGGCCCAGACTGCTGGACAGGGATTCAGAGAGGCAGGCAAGGGAGGTGGAAGTGGTTTTGCCGCCTGGTCCTGGAAGGAGAAGAAAAAAGCTTCTATGTAGTGGGTGGCTTTGTTAACACACGTGGTCTATGTGGAATGGTGCCTGGCGCACAGTGAGTGCTCAGCACGTGGTGGCCAAGATCACAGGCCGTGCCACTGGACGGGGTTGGAAGTCGCTCTGCTTGCCTTTGCCCAGTTAGCCAGCACCGAGGGAACGAATAAACTTCTTCCTGGTTCAGTTCCTGCCTCTGCAAAATGAGGCCCCTTTCAGCCATCGGTTCACCATGTGCCCATTCTCTCACCCTCACCAGTGAGGGGGCGTGAGTTTTTAGGGAGAAGCCCCCATTTCCTGGGACTGGTTCTGAGGCTTGCACAAAAGAACTGCTCCCAGGAAGCACTTCCCCAGGACAAGCTGGAACTCAGGCCTGCCCGGCTAGCCCAGCCCACTCCAGGGGCCCCGGAGCCTTTGGCCAGGCCTGCCTGGGGTCTGTGCAGCCCCTGAGTCATGTTCTGCCCAGACTAGATCCAAACCAGAGCCTGGGAGGGCTGGCAGGCGAGGATTTGCCCTGGTCTTTGAGGGGCCCGCAGCAGATAGGTAGGGGGAGATAAGGATGCCGACCAAGGAGAATGAACTCGGCTGGGATCACATTAACTCTTTAGTTGCTGCTTTTGGGGTGGTCCAGATCTAGGGGAGGGGCAGGACAACAGGAGCCACTCCAGGGGCAACAGTCATTTCTACTCTGTAGAGAAGTATTTCCGTCGTGTTTTTTTTTTTTTTTTGAGACAGAGTCTTGCTCTCTCGTCCAGGCTGGAGTGCAGTGGTGCCATCTTGTCTCACTGCAACCTCCGCCTCCCGGGTTCAAGCGATTCTCCTGCCTTAGCCTCCCGAGTAGCTGGGACTACAGGTATCCATCACCACGCCTGGCTAATTTTTTTTTTTTTTGTATTTTTTGTAGAGATGGGGTTTCACCATATTGGCCAGGCTGGTCTCAAACTCCTGATCTTGTGATCCGCCCACCTCAGCCTCCCAAAGTGCTGGGATTACAGGCGTGAGCCACCGCACCCGGCCCAGATTTTTAAGACTTAGTATGAAAAAAAAGAATGTAAAATAGCCCATTAGTATTTTTTATATTGATTGAATGTTGTAATGACACTCTTTTTTTTTTCCTTTGAGATAGAGTCTTGCTCTGTCACCCAGGCTGAAGTGCAGTGGTGTGATCTCGGCTCGCAAGCTCCGCCTCCCAGGTCCACGCCATTATCCTGCCTCAGCCTCCCGAATAGCTGGGATTACAGGTGTTTGCCACCACACCAGACTATTTTTTTTTGTATATTTAGTAGAGACAGGGTTTCACCATATTAGCTAGGATGGTCTCAATCTCCTGACCTCGTGATCTACCCATCTTGGCCTCCCAAAGCGCTGGGATTACCGGCGTGAGCCAGCACGCCTGCCGCAATGACACTCTTTTGAATATAGTGGGTTAAGCTCCTGCAGTGGGCAGGGAGCTCCTTGAGAGCAGCAATGCTGGCCCAGTCATCTCTGTATCCAGCACCTAATGTAGGGCCTGGCAGAAAGCAGACAGTCACCAGTGACTGTGGAAAATGAACCCTGCTTGGCTGAGGGTACCCACTGCTGTATCACTCATGCACACAAGTTCTCCATAACTTCTCCTTGGGCTTGGCCCTGAACGAGCTGGCATCCCTAATCCTAAACTTCCTGCTGTGAGCCTCAGCCATGCCTCCTTCCAGTAGCCCCCCTTCCCACCGGGTCAGCATCAGGAAGGAAGGGGTGGGTGGAGGGTGCAGCTGATGTCCACTTGGGCTGGGGCAGGCCTGGTGTCCCCACCCAGAGCAGACCCTCCAACCTCAGAGCAGAATCGTACTCACCAGCGGAAGGAAGGTCAGCAGGGGCCGGACTCTTGGCCGAGCTTTCAGCGTGGCTGTTCCTGACTCACTCACTGTGTTAAACCGATTGTCTCCATAATAGATGCCATCTAGAGAACACAAGTGCGGGGACACTATAAGCTGGAGATCCAAGGCATTCAGCCACCCAAGTTTAATCTGCCCTTCAGCTCCCAGTGAGGAAAGCCAGGGCCTGCGTGTCCCCCGGTATTGGACTCAGCTAAGCGCCTCTAACATAATCAGATCTTATGGATGAGATGTGCACTAATGGGGCCAGCTGAGGTGGCGCTGGGTGACGGACTCGATGTTCCCGGGGCTTTCAGCCCCCTGCAGCCATCTCTCTCCCAATCCACGACCACCACCCTGCGTTGGTCCTGAGCCTTCTCTCCCACAGCAATGGTCCCTTGTTTTTGGAGCCCAGGGAGCCCGGCTAAGGGCCCAGCTGAAGCTTATCTCTAGGAGAGGGGAGAAAACAAGCTGGCTTTTCCCTCAAGTGTTTAAATTTCTAATCTGAAACATGCAGAGCAGATGAAGCCACCTGCTGCCCCCAGTGGCCAATATTCCATCATCTGGACTCCTCAACTCAAGATTTCCCTGACTACCAAACCACAGATGCTTGTGTACATGGCTTTCTTTAATGCACCCTTGAGGGCAGAGCAGAAAAAATGGGACAGTAGGGTCAGTGTGACCTGGTTAAAACATCCCAGCTCTGCCGCTGACTGCTCGTGGCTTAACCTCTCTGGGCCTCAGTTTTCCCATCTGTACAGTGGGAGTGATGACAGTGCCGTAGAGCACTGTTGTGAGAAGTGAGTGTGGCCAGGGCAGAGTAAGTGCTCAGGAAACACGGTTGTTTCCCCTGTAGGAAGATGAAATGAAGGACCTTCCTCTTCCTCCAGTTACTGAGCCTGTGCTCCATGCTGCTCTATGGCAGTGGGAGGGTGCGAGGGGCCACTCACATCACATCACATCCCTTTCTCAACTCCCTCATGACCCTTGATACACACTGACAAGAAATTCACACTCCCTTGGCAGGGATCGCTGTGGCCCTCCTGCTATGTGGCTTGTGAGCAAAGAGGGCTTTCATCCATTTAACGAGGTGTGGAGGACTCTCCCCGATAGCCAGAGAGGAGAGAAGAAAGGTCAGAATCCCAGTTAGCCAGAAGTCTAACTGGGACATTGAGTTAATCATGATTACTTTTCTCCTTGTACGTGACTTTAGGAGAAAATTGCAAGAAAGCCAAATGATTTATTCGAAAGAGACTGGGCTTGTCAGGAAGATCCTGGGACCAGACTACACCCATCCGAAATCCCTACACCAGCAGCCGCAGCACCCCATGTGAGCATCTGGGCTTTGGATGTGACAGGGAGGCTCCTGGGAGCAGCTGGAGGTGGTGTCCTCGGTGTGCAGCCCTCCCAAGGCAGGAAGCTGGCTGGGACACTCAAGCTTCTCCACCTCTCAAGTGGAGCCCGAACATTGGGTTCTCTGTGTGCTCTGCACGTCCCTGGAAATTCCAGTTCCCAGCACTGCCCTGCCCCGCGCACTCTGGGCAAATATGATTTTCCAGTCCCAGTTGCCAGGCTTCATGCCTGAGGCTTCAGACCAAGATCGGACAGGGCATGGGGAAGATCTGACCCAATGGGAAACAACAAAAGTAGCTCACACCCAACAGCCACTACGAAAGCCCCCGATTCCCTCACTTCCGAGAGTCTGCGTGTTGACACCGGGATCTCCTGGGGCATTCTCTAGAGAGTGCTGTGTGGATGCCAAGGCCCTAGACCTGATGTGATGTGGCTACCTGGACCCTTGACAGGACTGAGGGTGGGTGAGGATTGCCACAGGGACTGCATGAGAGCCACACTCCTAGGCAGGGCTCTAATCATTTCATTTCATCTCTGCCCCGATGTTGGGATCTAGGGAGCCTCCTTCCTGCAGTTGAGTTATTGTCATATTAATGGCTACTCTTGTTGGGTGCCTACGAGCTTTAGAAGTGTTATATCTGAGCAACTTGGCAAGGATGATAACTGTAATTAATAGTAATAATAATAAAGGGTAAAAACGTACTGAGCACCTTTTTTTTTTTAATCTTTATTTTTTTTGAGATGGAGTCTTTTTTTTTTTGGTTATATAGATGAGAGGTTTCTGTGTTGCCCAGGCTGGCTTTGAAAGCCTAGTCTCGCCTCCTTATGTGCTGGGACAACAGGCCTGAGCCACCGCAGATCTCCGTGCTCTGTCACTCAGGCTGGAGTGCAGTGGCATGATCTTGGCTCACTGCAACCTGTGCCTCCCGGGTTCAAGCAATTCTCCTGCCTCAGCCTCCCGAGTAGTTAGGATTACAGGTGTGCGCCATTGCCACCATGTCCAGTTAATTTTTGTATTTTTAGTAGAGACAGGGTTTCACCATGTTGGCCAGGCTGGTCTCAAACTCCCGAATTCAGGTGATCCACCTGCCTCGGCCTCCCAAAGTGCTGGGATTACCGGTGTGAGCCACACATCCGGCCTACTGAGCACCTGTAATGATCCGGACACTGTTCCAAACACCTTACACATTATTCATTCATTTAATTCTCAAAACAGCCCCATGCAAATTGGCACAGTCATTATCCCCGTTTTACAGATAAGGAAACCGAGGCACAAGGAGGTCAAATAACTTGCCCAAAGCCTCAGAGTAAGTGTTGAAGCCAGGGTCTCCCTAAAGGGCCTGACTTCTAAACCACCGTACACACACCCCCAAAGGGAAGAGTCATAACCCCACCGTGTATGGGGGTGAGGAAGGCTTGGCTCGGCTCTGGCCAGCGAGTAGCTCTGGGAAGCAACGGGAGGTGAGGCAGCTTGTTCGAAGCCTGCTGGTCAGGATGGAGTTGGATCCGAATTGTGGCCGTCTGACCCTCAAGCAGGCGCTCTAACCGCCTCACAGATCCCATGACTCAGCCCTGACTCTGAGCCACTGTTGTTTTGCTTCCTTTGTGGTTGTTTTAAGCAGTGAAATCCTTTCTAAGAATATAACTGTTCTTTGTAAAACATATAGAAGGGTAGTGGCTGTGGCTGAGGCCGGGCTGGAAGGCCCAGGTGGCTGCTCTCCCCACCAGGCACCTCTGGAAAATCAGATTTGATTTCCCAGTCTGAAGAGGAGTGGGTAGGAGTCAGAGAGGGAAACGTGTTGCGGAAGCAGAGGTGGGGTGATACGCTGTGAGAGGGGCTTGGCCGCCACGGCTGGCTTTGAAGATGGAAGGCAGCTACTGGCCAAGGACTGTGGGCTGCCTCTAGCAGCCAGAACAGGCAAGGAAACAGACTCTCCTGGAGCCTCCAGAGAGGAACAAAGTCTTGCCAATACCTTAATTGAGCCCACTGAGACCTGTGGCAGAGTTATGACCTGCAGAATTGTAAGATAGTAAATTTGTTATCAAAATAAGAAAAGGGGTTGGGCGCGGTGGCTCACATCTGTAATCCCAGCACTTTGGGAGGCCGAGGTGGGTGGATCACGAGGTCGGGAGATCGAGACCATCCTAGGTAACACAGTGAAACCTCATCTCTACTAAAAATACAAAAAATTAGCCAGGTGTGGTGGCATGCACCTGTAGTCCCAGCTACTCGGGAGGCTGAGGCAGGAGAATCACTTGAACAAGGGAGGCGGAGGCTGAAGTGAGCTGAGATAGCCACTGCACTCCAGTATGAGCGACAGAGTGAGACTCTGTCTCAATAATAATAATAAAAATAAAATAAGAAAAGGAGGTGTGGGGCTGGGCGTGGCGGCTCACGCCTATAATCCCAGCACTTTGGGAGGCTGAGGTGGGTGGATCATGAGGTTAGTAGTTCAAGACCAGCCTGGCCACTATGGTGAAACTCTGTCTCTACTAAAAATACAAAAATTAGCCGGGTGTGGTGGTGGGCGCCTGTAATCCCAGCTACTCAGGATACTCAGGAGGCTGAGGCAGGAGAATCACTTGAACCGGGAAGCAGAGGTTGTAGTGAGCTGAGATTGTGCCAGTGCACTCCAGCCTGGGTGACAGAGCGAGACTGTGTCTCAAAAATAAAATTAAAAAAAAGAAAAGCAGATGTGGCTGGAATCAGGCCAACTCTCGGGGCCCCTCAATCCTGGCCCAGCTCCTGCTGGGTGGGGGCACAGCATGAGGTGAGGTGCGTGGGTCCATCTCCATCAGCTAGATCCTCAAAGCATTCAAGGTCAGGACTGGGGTCTTCCCAGCCTCAAGGTCAAGACCCAAAACTAAACAGAAAGACAACAGAGCTCAACCTTGGGAATTTCTTATTGGAAGTGATGAACATTGCTCAGATCACAGGTCAGGGATGCTGAGGCCTTCCTGAGAAGCAGCTCCCTCCTCAGTCGAGGAGCTAAAGGAGGGCTAGGAACATCCTGGTGTCCGTTGAGGAAGGAGGGACGAGGAGGAGGTGAAGTGGGTGCCTGGAGAGGAAGCGGGATGATTTGCTCTCAGAACAAGCTGCAATGAGAAAGAGGGGCACAGCCCCGTGTCTCATCCACCCTGAAACCTGCAAACTCCCTAGATGTCTGGCTTTTTCTGGAAAGGTCTTTAGGGATCTCAGAGGTTTTGTGCTTGCCACATGCATGGACCAGAGAGGCAGCACTGGAACATCCAGGTGGGATTCAGAAAGCTGGAAAAGGAAGGCAGATGCCCCTGGAACCAGAAGCTTCCAGAGAAAGAGAGTCCCAGGGCAATTCCAGCAGCCGGGAAGCCTTGTGAGACCCCAGCAGCAGGTTCTGAGCAAGGCCTGAGCCCCAGATGGACCACAGTCCTGTCAAGATACAAACTGAAGCTTCTGACAAACTCACATGCAAATAATGCAGTGATAAAATAGGGGCAAATCCATGTCTGCCTCAATTGACCCAAACCTGATCTTTAAATGAACCCAATTTCCCCCCAAATGGAATCCTATTTATGACAAGATTATGCATAGGATTACTTTAGATTGTCTCCCTAACAACTTCTCCCTCATAGAAGGATGGGAAATGAAGGTAGGGCTTTGCTTTCATTTACACTCCCTCAATGATTTGAGTTGACATAAATATTAATACCATCTAACATCCAAAAACCTGCTCCAAAAACAATTCCTGGTGCCAAGCAGGAGACTTCACCCCAGATTTCAACCTGGGTACAGGCAGCTCCCCTCCTGCCCCTTCTCCCTCAGGAGAACCTGGCTCTGCCATGGGCCTGAGGGCAGCAGAGTTGTGGCTGAGGCTGCTTGGGTGTGAGGAGACCATGGCTGAGGTTCTGTCCTGGCCAGAAACACCCAGCAGTCGGACAGCTCCTGGCTGGGATGGGAGGCAGGACCTTGTGGGGTCAAGGCTACGGGTTTAGAGCCCAGCTGAACGTGGGTTCCGGTTCCGGCTCCATTACTTAACTGTGGGATCCTGGCAGTCTCACTAGGTCTCTCTGAGGCTGTCTCTTTATCTTTGTACATGTGAACAGTGGTCTCTGCTGGGCAGGCTGATGTGAGCCTGAGTGAGAGAAAACATGCAAAAGTCATCAGCACAGTGCCTAGCAGATATTTATGCTCAATAATTGGGAGGGTTGACTGGGTGTGGTGGCTCACACCTGTGATCTCAGCACTTTGGGAGGCCAAGGCAGGCGGATTACTTGAGGTCAGGAGTTCAAGATCAGCTTGGCGGCCAGACACAGTAGCTCATGCCTGTAATCCCAGCACTTTGGGAGGCCAAGGCGGGTGGATCACCTGAGGTCAGGAGTTGGAGACCAGCCTGGCCAACATGGTGAAACCCCGTCTCCACTAAAAATACAAAAATTAGCTGGGCGTGGTGGTGGGCGCCTGTAACCCCAGCTACTTAGGAGTCTGAGGAAGGAAAATTGCTTGAACTGGGGAGGCGGAGGTTGCAGTGAGCCAAGATTGAACCATTGCATTCCAGCCCGGGTGACAAGAGCGAAAGTCCACCTGAAAAAAAAAAAAAAAAAGACCAGCCTGGCTAACGTGGTGAAACCCCATCTTCTCTACTAAAAATACAAAAATTAGCTGGGCGTGGTGGCAGGCGCCTGTAATCCCAGCTACTCAGGATAGGCTGAGGCAGGAGAATCGCTTGAACTGGGGAGGCAGAGGTTGTAGTGAGCTGAGATTGTGCCACTGCACTCCAGCCTGGGCAACAGAGTGCGACTCCGTCTCAAAAAAAAAAATAATAATAATTGGGAAGACCAGTTATTGTTGTCATCATCATCATCATTCTCTCTCTGCTCCACCTTACTTCCCTCCACCAAGAGTTTGGGCTGTGAGCTTGAGCTGGGCTGTGTCACTTGCAAATCTTGGTGACACCTGTCCCCATGGGGGAGAGCCACCGGCAGGCAGGCAGCCCTTTGCTTTCTTGTTAGGGTCCACTCTGAGTCCTGATGCCTGGGACTGTTCTCAATAACCCTCTTTGCAGCAGCCCAGAGTGGGAGGGGCTGGATCAAGGTCACCAAGCAGGGGTCAAACAGGGCCCCTGACTTGCAGTGCCTTACATATGGCACATGGCTCCCTGCCTCTCCCCAACAGGCAGACCTGGCTCTCTCAGCCTGGGCTGGGGTATGTGTTAAATGTGGCGGGTGGGCCAGCTCCAGGCAAGCTGAGAGCTAGGTACATGCTGCTGTAGGAGGCCCAGCCCTTCTTTTCTCCCTTGCTGCCCGAGGAGAGGAGCCTTATTGTTCCCAATTTGCAGGTGAGGAAACTGAGGCTTAGAAAGGTTAAGTCCCTTGCCCAAGGTCCCACAGCTGGTGAGTCAAAGGGGCTGGGATTCCAGCCCAGGCAACCTGACTCCAGACTCTGATTCCCTCGGGTCATAGCCAGCATGGCAGGGAGGGAATGCAGGGATTCAGCGTCTCTACCCTCCATCTCTTGTTTTTCCTGAATGAGACTTGAAAGTTGGTAAGGCCTGGAGGGGTGGAAATGGGCCTAGGAATCATATCTGGATTCACATCCATATAATACCTGAGGACATTGAGCACTTTGTCGGGCTCAGTTTCCCCACCTGTAAAATGAGGATGATACTTTTCCGGAAGCCTCCCAAAATCAGGAGAGGGAAGGAAGCTAGCTGGAGTAGGAGTAGGAGGAGGGCTGGGGCCCCAAATTGCCAGGAGCCCCTAAATGACCTCAGGAGCACTGGCTACAGGTCTGATTGGATTCCTGGGGCTTAGGAGGATTCGGGCCTTAGCTTGGGGAGTTTTTGCCTTGACTAAGAGTAACCCAGAATCCCAAAACAGACCTCTTTCTACTTCTACCTCACTGTACATATAGAATGGGGGTGCTGGACAGTGAAGTATGAAGTGTGGCATCCAATTATCGGCCACTAGGGGAGCCCCTGCCTTTCAGGGAAGCAGCGGGGGCGGCCCTATGTGAATGTAACTCACAAATGGCGTTAATGAGGCCTTTTCTAGCTAATTAGCAAGTCCACATGACAGGAGCCTAAAAAGGCCAGTCTTTCCCAGCAAGTCCCAGCAGGCCTGACCTGAGGACCAGAGAGAGGCCTTTGTCCAAGGGCAGAGGGGACGCTGAAGGTTGGGCTGGGGTGGACGGGAGGAGGGGCAGGGAGCCACAGAGTAGAGGAGAAGGTAACAGAAAAGGAGTCTTGGATGCCGCCCCCCACAACCCTGCATTTGGGGACTAAGAGGGAGGAGCAGAGTGAACAGGGCCCTCTTCTTCCAAGCTAGGACTTGCCACTCAGTGTGCAGACCCCAGAACTTGTGAGAAATGCCCTTCATCCCGAAACTACCGAAACAAATCTAATCTTAACAAGATTCCAGATGACTGGATGCACTTTGATGTTTGAGCTACCCCAGACTGGAATGACTGAGTCATTTCACCTAAGCCTTCCTTCTGAGTCTGTTTCCTCAACTGAGAAGACATACAAAGCTTTTACTCCACAGTCTGGTGATGATAATTGCATTACTGTCAGTACCCTATTGGCTAGGAGAGAAGGGGCACCTTGTAGCTGGTCTGTAGGGGTCAAGGGCAGGCCTGGCTTTCTGAAGTTGAACTAGAGTGACAAGAGAAGTTTCTATAATGGGGCAGCCGAGGGTGTATATGTGTGCACTGGACTGCTGGCAAACCACAGCACACCTCCAGGGGACAGGAGTAAACAAAAGTTGGTAGGCTGGTGCCAGCCTGGCCCTGGTGGGGAATAAGTGCTCAGCTCCTGGCTCCAGGGGTAAGAGGTGGGAGTTTCCTACCCTTTAGCAGGACCTGAAGCACAGGGCCAGGAGAACCAGGGAACCGGAACACCAGAAACCGCAGCCACACCAGAGGGCACTAGGGTCCTCCTGATAAGGAGCTGCCCACATTCTTTCCATATTTATGTAGAACCTACCATGTGGCCTGCAGGGAGTCCTAAAGGGAAAGAGAATAGCCTTGCTTCATGTGGGGAAGGAAATACCAGGATTCTCATATCTTCCTGCACAAAACAATTCCCCTGAAGCTGGCTAAAAATCCAGAGCCTAAAGGCTGGGCGCGGTGACTCACGCCTGTAAATCCCAGCACTTTGGGGGGCCCAGGTGGGCCGATCAAGAGGTCAAGAGACCATCCTGGCCAACACGGTGAAACCCCGTCTCTACTAAAAATACAAAAATAGCCATGTGTGGTGGCGTGGGCCAGGGAGGCTGAGGCAGGAGAATCGCTTGAACCTGGGAGGCAGAAGGTTGCAGTGAGCCGAGATTATGCCACTGCGCTCCAGCCTGGCAACAGAGTGAGACTCCGTCTCAGAAAACCCCCAGAGCCCAGACCCTAGCCCAGGGATTCTGACTTCCTGTGCCTGAGGTGGGACCCTAGGAATCTGAAATTAATTAATTATTTTTGAAGGGGGGAGGACAGGATCTCGCTCTGTCACCCAGGCTGTAGTGCAGTGATGCCATCATAGCTCACTGCAGCCTCTATCTCCCAGGCTCAAGCAATCCTCCTGCCTTGTCCTCCCAAAATGCTGGGGTTGTTTTTGTTTTGTTTTTTGTTTTGAAACAGGGTCTCGCTCTGCCACCAAGGCTGGAGTGCAGTGGTGCGATCTTGGCTTACTGCAACCTCTGCCTCCTGAACTCGAGCAGTCCTCCAGCCTCAGCCTCCTGAGTAGCTGCAGCTACAGGCGCATGCCACCATGCCTGGCTAATATTTGTATTTTTAATAGAGATGACAGGGTCTTGCCATGTTGCCCAGGCTGGTCTCAAACTCCTGAGCTCACATGATCCACCTGCCTCAGCCTCCCAAAGTGCTGGGATTACAGGCGTGAGCCGCTGCGCCCAGCCCAGAATCTGCATTTCAAATAAATGTCTGAGGTAGCTGTGAGCTGTCCCATTTAGAGGAACAGGGCAGGAAAGAGAGTCCTCTAGCAAACAAGGGTGTCCCATTGCTGGTGGTGGGTGCAGGGTGCAGCGGTGGTAGATAAAGGATCTTGGCTCAGTTAATCCAAGACGCAAGGGAGGAGTCATGAGTGACTGGCAGCTTTGTCTCCAGTAGCAGCCCAGTCCCTTATCTTGGGATTTGCAAAGATCCACATCTCTGCTTTCTCATGCATTTAAAAAAAAAAACACACACACACACACAATGGTGTGGCCTTGCTTGGGCTGGGAGAGGGCAGAAGACTTCGTTAGGATTGCAGATGTATTCAGTGAAGGCCTCCTAATTGCTGGAATACATATTAGAGAAATTCTGTAAAGAAAAATTTGCTTGTCACCACCCTCACATGACTGTTTGCATTTACCCTCTGTACCCAGCCTACCCTTGTGCAAACAGATTTTTACATGGCTGCAACCACAGAGCAAACGGTTGATTACTGCTTCATTCCCTTACACATCCCTACATTGATTTTTCTCCCTTCCATTCCACCACCTGTTCTCCAAGGGCTGGATATCGCCAGCATCTCACCCCAGGCTCAAGGCGAATGTCACAGACTCAGGGGCCCTGTGGAATTCTAATCCCACTCTCTCGGAGACATTTGAAATAGCCTTGTCATGGCTCAGTTTCCTCTAGTTTACAGTGTTAGGAAGAGGAGCTGAAGCAGGCAGGGGCAGGAAGTGCTCCATGCTGGGAATGATCTCACAGTAATAAATCATGCCTTGGAGCAGGGGCCAGTAAACTTTTTCTGTACAGGGCCAAATAGTAAATATTTTAGCCTTTGCAGGCCATAAGGTCTCTTTTGTAGCTACTCAACTCTAGCCATACACCATATGTAAAGGAGGGGCATAGTTGGCTATGTTCTAATAAAACTTTATTCCCCAAAGCAGGCCATGGGCCAGAATGGAGCCAGGAGTGTAGTTTGCCAATCCTTGCTTTAGAGCAAGCTTGTCCAACTGGTGGCCCAACACAAATTTGTGAACTTTCTTAAAATATTATGAGGGGTTTTTTTTTTTTTTTTGCATTTTTTTGTTTTGTTTTTTAGCTCATCAGCTATCATTAGTGTCAGTGTATTTTGTGTGGCCCAAGACAATTCTTCTTCCAATGTGACCCAGGGAAGCCAAAAGATTGGACACCCTGCTTCAGAGTTTTTCATTTTAATGTTTTTCAAAGCACTGCTGTAAATACCGCTTCAGGCAGTTACCCTGCAGGCAGCCTGGACACTATCCCCTTTAACAGAAGAAAACACTGAGGCCCAGACAGTGCTTAGCCCCACGTATGGACAGAGACAGGATGCCAAGTCAGGGCTGCACCTGCATCCTATCACAGAATCCCCAACACTGGTCCCTCCTCTTCCTAACTCCAAGCAGAGCAGGGAGGAGGACTTCTGCCATGCCCAGTGGCACCCCAGGGAACACCCCGGAAACACTGGGGCGCTGTTCTGCTGGACGCATGATGTTTTCCACCACTCCCTGTGCAGGCAAGACCAAGCTGAGTCAGCTGGAGGCCCAGCCCTGCCTTGAGGAGCGGGAGGAGCTGTCCTTTGGGCTCCAGCTCTGCCCAGGCTGATGAGGGCAGCAGCTGGCTGGAGGTGACAGGGGATCAGGCCCTCTTCCCTCACCAGAGGTGCTGATGCCCACTAGCAGCCTACACAGCCTAGGCAAAATGCAGAAGTGGCTGAGAGGCATGGCTGAGGTCTCCCCTTGAGGGAGGAAGGGGGTGTGTGTGTGTGTGTGGTATTTTCCAGCTAGATGCCCCTCAAGTAAAATTCACCATTGAATCGCCTTCCTCTGCAGAGTTAATTCAGCAAACCCGCTAAGAGTGTGATCTCTGGAGCCTGACTGCCTGGGTTCAAATATTGGTTCTGCCTCATAAGGGAGATTTTGGAGGTCATGGAAATGTTCTAAAACCAGATGGTGGTGATAGTTGCACAACTGTGTAAACAGTCTACGAAAAATCATTAAATTGTGGACTTAGAAAAATGCTGCCTCCAGCATTGAAAGCTGTGTGATCTTGGGCATATTATTTAACCTCCCCGTGCCTCAGTCTCCTCATCTGTCAAACAGGAATGATAATAATAGTGCCAGACTCCAGATGAGATTTCAATGAATCTGTAACACAAAGATTTTAGAATGGCATCTTGTACCTAAGAAGGGAATGATAAATGCTCGTTCCATGGTGCCTCCGTTGAGAGGGAAAGAATTGTCCTGGCTCACAGGCACTTCCCCGCACACCTGTGTCTGGGAGTGCCTACACCATGCCTCCACTTGCCCTGCTCCTCCTGGTCTTTGCTTCTACTGTTTGTTTTGCCAGGAATGCCCTTTCCTCTCAGCTCGAATGCTAGTTCCACTGAGAGGTCATCTCTCTTCTCTGCTTTTATGCTTAATAATCGTTTATAGCAAAGGCTCAGAAAGGACTAAATGGCATATGGTTAGTTCTGTTCACCCCCGATCTGAGATCCCTGTGCCACGAAGAGGCGACACTTTGCCCTTCCTGCTCCTATCCACGGTGCCTTGTGTCCTGGCTGTGGCAACCTGGGTGCTGAACTGAGTCCAACAGCAGGCACCAAGGCTATGACATCCACTGTGGGTCCCAGCACAGTGGCTATAAATATCAGTGAAGATAATATGGTGAGTGATGGGTGACCTTCCTTGGGCCTAGAAGCCACCCCCCCCCCCAACCTGGGGGTTCCAGAGTCACATGTCATACACAAGAAATGGATTTCTGTCTCTAGCCGCTGGCTTCCCCTAGTTATAGAGAATACAAATTGCAAAATGATAAGCCAGGGGATAAGCCAGGGCAGTGATTTTAGAGGCCTGCAGAGACACACCAGTCTGATTCCGGGGTCAGCGGCAGCTGGCAGTCGGGGAGAGGGTTCCTTGGCCTCCACTGTCCCCTTTCTGGCTCTTGGGTGTTAGCCCAGAGACAGCCCAGGTCCCAGGTTGACCTGGCAGGAGCCTGTGGCCCCAATAAGTGACTTGGTGTCACAAACAGGCTGGTAACCTGGTAGCAGCTGCGCCTGTTGTTTTTTCCTGGGCCTCACCTAGCCAGAGCTAAGTTTGTGAGCACCCAGAGAGCAGCCCCCTCTCTGCCACGTGGGCTGGGGAAACAGGGAGTGCAAAGGATGAGGGAGGAGAACGCTCCTTAGCCCCCAGTTCTCTAGGAAAACTTTTGCTTCGGCCAGAATGGGGGTGTTGTAGCAGTGGGAGTCGGGGAAGATACCGCAAACCTCCGGAAGCCGTCCCGCTAACAGTAACACAAGCATCGGATTCTCCAAGTGGGGGAATTAAACACCTCCGAGGAGGGCCTGCGGTCAGAGGTGCGGGCGGCAAAGTTCTCCCACCTATCCGTGGTGGAGGGAGGTTCCCCTCTTTCCCCGCACCTCTCTCACCGCACGTCACTTCCCAGACACCCCGGTGCGACGCCTCCTCCCCTGCCCGGCGGTTGCTCTTGGCCAGTCCGCAGGTTCCAACGTGTCCCTCCCCTCCGCGCCTCCAGGAGACAGCGCCGCCGGCCCTGCCCTAGCGCCCTTCGTCCCCGGAGCACTCACCGAAGCCCCTGGTCCCCTCCTCCGGGGCCTCCTGGGTGAAGATCCAGGGCGGGTTGGTGGCGTAGAGGGAGGTGCTGGGGCTGGTGGTGTGCTTCTTCCCGAAGAGTTTGCTGAAGGTGCCCTGCACGGTCTGGTTCTTTTTCATGCTGCCGCAGCCCGCGCGGGCGCCAGGGAAGGACCTTCCCTCCCTTGCCCTGCCCTGCCCCGGACTGAACTCCGCACGGTCTCCCCAGGGGGACTCTACCAGGCCATGTCCCCCGCCGTCCTCCCTGCCCGCGCACCGGGAGACAGGTGCTGCGGGCCCCGCCGCTTGCTGGGAACTGCGAGCTACCTGGCCAGGTAAGAGGCAGCAGCTCAACCGGGCCCCGCCCCGCCGCCGCCCAACTCCCCAGGCCGCATTCCTTCCCGCCTCCTTCTACAGCAGGCCATTGTTGGCCCGGCCCGGTGGGCTGGGGACCTCGCCCGGCCCACGCCCAGCCTGGGAGACGGGCCACCCCTCCCCTAGGAACCCTCCCGGCACGCCTCCTTCACCCCACTTCCCCCTAGTCCGGGGAAGGAGGCGGGTGAGTTCCCAGCCTCTCAAGGCGATTCGTGACCAGGTCAGTATGGGTACACGTGGACAGCTCTAGTGTCCAACACGAGGGATATGGATGGCCAAAGCGAGCACGCCACGGCATCCTATAGCCCCTCAAAAATGTGGGGACGTGAGACTTCGGGGAACATCAGGATGTGCCCATAAGATAAAAGTAAGCTGGGAAAAGCAAGAAAATGACAAACTAATATACCAATCTGATGACGAGGGTGGAAAAACATCCTCATTGACAGGGATGTGGGATGACGAAATCTTGGCATTCTGTGCCTGTATGTCACATTCTTTTTCTTTTTCTTTTCTTTTTTTTTCCTTTCGACGAAGTCTCACTCCATTGCCCAGGCTGGAGTGCAGTGGCGCCATCTCGGCTCACCGCAACCTCCCGGTCCGGGATTCAAGCGATTCTCCTGCCTCAGCCTCCTGAGTAGCTGGGATTACAGGCAGGCACCACCACGCCCGGCTAATTTTTGTATTTTTGGTAGAGACAGGTTTTCACCATATTGGCCAGGCGGTTCTGGAACTCCTGACCTCGTGATCCGCGGGCTTCGGCCTCCCAAAGTGCTGAGATTACAGGCATGAGCCACCGCGCCTGGTCCATATTCTTTTTTTTTCTGTGAAGTTAAGTGAATATAATTTTTAAAAACCTAAAGTGGGTAGAGCCCACTTAGGGTTGGGTTCACTCTCCAGGGAGACAAGCAGTGGTACTTTAAGGCACTTGAAGTACCATCCTAACCAAGCCAGGGGGGGCTATCCATGGGGGAAGTTTCCTCTGATGAGGATGGGGAGAGCCTGTGTGAAGATGCTGAGAGCAGAGGTGCAGGCCAAGTGGGTGGAGTTTGATGTTTTCTGGGCAGGAGGGGCCACAGACTGGTGCAAGTTGCTATTTCTGCTGAGCTTCCTGGGGACTGGGCCCACTGCCACATTTCCCCTCAATTTCCCACAGATCTTACACGAAAGGTGTTTTCCCTCAACTTTTCAATCTGAAACATTTCAAACCTTCAGAGAACTTAAAAGAATTGTACAATGACCACCTGTATACCCTTCTCCCTGGATTCACCAAGTGTTAACACATAGCTAAATTCTCTCTCTCTCTCTCTCTCTCGGATTCTTTTCCTTTTCATTTTGCTGAAGCTTGGAAGTGACACTTGAGGTCAGGAGTTTGAGACCGGCCTGACCAACATGGTGAAACTCCGTCTCTACCAAAAATATAAAAAATTAGCTATGCGTGGTGGTGTGTGCCTATAATCGCAGCTACTAGGGAGGCTAAAGCAGCAGAATCGCTTGAACCTGGGAGGTGGAGGTTGCAGTGAGCCAAGATCACGCTATTGCACTCCAGCCTGGGCAACAAGAGTGAAACTCCGTCTCAAAAAAAAAAAAAAAAAAAAAAAAGCTCTTCCCGCCATCTTGGCTCCTGTGGAGGCCTGCTGGGAATGGGACTTCTAAAAGGAACTATGTCTGGAAGGCTGTGGTCCAAGGCCATTTTTGCCGGCTATAAGCGGGGTCTCCGGAACCAACGGGAGCACACAGCTCTTCTTAAAATTGAAGGTGTTTATGCCTGAGATGAAACAGAATTCTATTTGGGCAAGAGATGCGCTTATGTATACAAAGCAAAGAACAACACAGTGACTCCAGGCGGCAAACCACATAAAACCAGAGTCATCTGGGGAAAGGTAACTGGGGCCCATGGAAACAGTGGCATGGTTCGTGCCAAATTCCGAAGCAATCTTCCTGCTAAGGCCATTGGACACAGAATCCGAGTGATGATGTACCCCTCAAGGATTTAAACTAACGAAAAATCAGTAAGTAAACGTGGATTTGTGTTCTTGTAAAAAAAAAAAAAAAAAAAAAAGAATTTCCCATTTATCCCCTCAATGTCACTTTAGTTCTTTAGTTCTTTGTTCCTTTTTTTTTTTCCGAGACGGAGTCTTGCTCTATCACCCAGCTGGAGTACTGTGATGCAATATTGGCTCACTGCCACCTCCGCCTCCCAGGCTCAAGCGATTCTCCTGCCTCAGCCTCCCAGGTAGCTGGGACTACAGGTACCTGCCACAATGCCCAGCTAATTTTCATATTTTTAGTAGAGATGGGGTTTTGCCGTGTTGGCCAGGCTGGTCTTGAACTTCTGACCTCGAGCGATCCACCCACCTTGGCCTCCCAAAATGCTGAAAGTATAGGCGTGAGCCACCTTGGCAGCCAAGTGGTTCCATTTGTTTGCAACTTCTACTATATAACTATTATTATTATTATTATTATTATTATTAGATGGAGTCTTGCTCTGTCACCCAGGCTGGAGTACAGTGGTGCAATCTCGGCTCACTGCAACCTCCATTTCCCAGGTTCAAGTAATTCTTCTGTCTCAGTCTCCCGAGTAGCTGGGATTACAGGTGCCCACCACCACGCCTGGCTAATGTTTGTATTTCTAGTAGAGACGGAGTTTCACCATGTTGGTCATTCTGGTCTTAAACTCCTGACCTCAGGTGATCCACTGGCCTTGGCATCCCAAAGTGCTGGGATTACAGGCATGAGCCACCGCACCCCGTCTATAACTGATATTCTTGAGAGCCACTGTGTGCCCCATGCTGGGCTGTGAAAGAGCCAGAAAAATTAAACACATGGTTCTTGAGTCCAGGTTGCTGTAGTCTGTGGAGACAGGCAGCCACCTGTGGAGAGCTGGGCAGTGGAGAGGTAACTGAGGAGGAAGGAAATGAGAGGGGGAAGGTGCAGAGCAATTTGGGGGCTGCAGGATCTGGGAAGGGTAGGCAGGAGGCCTCTTCAGGGGCTGAGGATGGGGGAGCTGGGAATTACCCGGTGGGCGGGAGGTCATGGTAAGGTTGGCCAAGGTGTGGAAGGCTTAAAAAGGCCATCTGGCTGGGCACGGTGGCTCAAGCCTGTAATCCCAGCACTTTGGGAGGCCAAGACGGGCGGATCACGAGGTCAGGAGATCGAGACCATCCTGGCTAATACGGTGAAACCCCATCTCTACTAAAAAATACAAAAAACTAGCCGGGCGAGGTGGCGGGTGCCTGTAGTCCCAGCTACTCAGGAGGCTGAGGGAGAATGGCGTAAACCCGGGAGGCAGAGCTTGCAGTGAGCTGAGATCCGGCCACTGCACTCCAGCATGGGTGACAGAGCGAGACTCCGTCTCAAAAAAAAAAAAAAAAAAAAAGGCCATCTGAGTGGCCAGGTGTGGTGGCTCACGCCTGTAATCCCAGCATTTTGGGAGGCCAAGGTGGGCAGATCACGAGGTCAGGAGTTCGAGACCAGCCTGGCCAACATAGTGAAACTCCATCTCTACTAAAAATACAAAAAAATTAGCCATGCGTGGTGGTGGGCACCTGTAATCCCAGCTACTTGGGAGGCTGAGGCAGGAGAATTGCCTGAACCTAGGAGGCGGAGGTTGCAGTGAGCCGAGATCACGCCACTGCACTCCAGCCTGGACAACAGTGCGAGACTTTGTCTCAAAAAAAAAAAAAAAAGGGTCAGGCGCGGTGGTTTATGCCTGTAATCCCAGCACTTTGGGAGTCCGAGGCAGGCAGATTACCTAAGGTCAGGAGTTCGAGACAAGCCTGGCCAACATGGTGAAACCCTGTCTCTACTAAGAACACAAAAATTAGCCGGGCATGGTGGCAGGCGCCAGTAATCCCAGCTACTCAGGATGCTGAGGCAGGAGAATCACTTGAAAGCGGGAGGTGGAGGTGGCAGTGAGCTGAGAGTGCACTCTAGCCTGGGGGACAAGAGCGAGACTTTGTCTCAGAAAAAAAATAGGAAAAAGAAAAAGCCAGCTGAGGCCGGCACGGTGGCTCACACCTGTAATCCCAGCACTTTGGGAGCTTGAGGCGGATGGATCACGATGCCAAGAGATCAAGACCATCCTGGCCAACATGGTGAAACCCTGTCTCTACTAAAATTACAAAAAGCTGGGCATGGTGGTGTGTGCCCGTAGTCCCAGCTACTTGGGAGCCTGAGGCAGGAGGATTGCTTGAACCTGGGAAGTGGAGGTTGCAGTGAGACTGCACTCCAGCCTGGTGACAGAGTGAGACTCTGTCCAAAAGAAAAAAAAAAAGGCCAACTGGAAAAATGGGAATCAACCAAATGTCCACCAAGAGGTGAATGGTTAAATTTAAATAAACTATAGCCAGCTGGGTGCCATGGTGCACGCCTGTAATCCCAGCTCTTCAGGAGGCCAAGATGGGCTAATCACTTTAGGCCAGGATTTCGAGACCAGCCTGGCCAACATGGCAAAATCCCCTCTCTACCAAAAATAAAAACAAAATTAGCCGGGCGTGGTAGTGCATGCCTGTGGTCCCAGCTACTTGGGAGGTTAAGGTGGGAGAATCACTTGAGCCCAGGAGGCAGAGGTTGCAGTGAGCCTAGATCATGCCACTGCCCTCCAGCGTGGGTGAGAATGAAACCCTGTCTCAAAAATAGATAAATAGGCCGGGCGCGGTGGCTCAAGCCTGTAATCCCAGCACTTTGGGAGGCCGAGACGGGCGGATCACGAGGTCAGGAGATCGAGACCATCCTGGCTAACACGGTGAAACCCCGTCTCTACTAAAAAAAAAAATACAAAAAAAACTAGCCGGGCGAGGTGGCGGTGCCTGTAGTCCCAGCTACTCGGGAGGCTGAGGCAGGAGAATGGCGTGAACCCGGGAGGCAGAGCTTGCAGTGAGCTGAGATCTGGCCACTGCACTCCAGCCTGGGTGACAGAGCGAGACTCCATCTCAAAAAAAAAAAAAAAAAAAAAATAGATAAATAAACAAACAAACTATGCCACATCCTATCCACACAATGGAATAAAAATGCAACCCTGGCCAGGCGTGGTGATTCACGCCTGTAATCCTAGCACTTTGAGAGGCTGAGGCAGGTGGACTGCCTAAGCTCAGGGGTTCGAGACCCGCCTGGGCAACACGATGAAACCCTGTGTCTACTAAAATACAAAAAATTAGCCAGTGTGGTGGCGTGCGCCTGTAGTCCCAGCTACTTGGGAGGCTGAGGCAGAAGAATTACTTAAACCTGGGAAATGGAGATTGCACACTGAGCTGAGATCACACCACTGCACTCCAGCCTGGGCGACACAGCGAGACTCCGTCTCCAAAAAAAAATTATCATAATGCAACCCTAAATACAAGTGAGTCAGCTAGCTGCTAGCTGTGTCCAGTTATCTCTAAGATAAACTGATAAATTTAGCCAAATTCTAAGTGATCCGCCCGCCTCAACCTCCCAAAGTGCTGAGATTACAGGTGTGAGCCAACACGCCAAAAGGTATATTGTGCTACCTTTTGTCAAGGGCAGGAGGCAGGGCAGAGTAAACATGATCTTATTTGTTTCTTTTGGCACAGAGAAACCTCAGAAAGTTACATTTAAAAACTAATAAAAGTAGTGGCTGGGCGTGGTGGGTCACGCCTGTAATCCCAGCACTTTGGGATGCTGAGGAGGGTGAATCACCTGGGGTTAGGAGTTCCAGACCAGCCTGGCCAACATAGTAAAACCCTGGCTCTACTGAAAATACAAAAAAATAGCTGAGTGTGGTGACGGGCGCCTGTAATCCCAGCTACTACGGAGGCTGAGGCAGGAGAATCGCTTGAATCCAGAAGGTGGCGGTTGCAGTGAGCTGAGATCATGCCATTGCACTCAAGCCTGGGCAACAAGAGCGAAACTCCATCTCAAAAAAAAAAAAAAAAAAAAAAAAAAGAAAGAAAGAAAGTAGTTACCAGGGATGGAAGTCCGGGGAACTCAGCAAATGAGGGGGATAGGGTTGGGAGGGAGACTTTCCACTAAATGCCTTTAAAATGTTTTACACCAGGTAAATGTGTTTCCTATTTAAAAATTAAAGGAAAAGTAACTAGGCAGGAGAGTTTGGTTTGAGCCTAGCAACTCAATGTGGTCCATGAACCAACAACATCTGTACCTCCTAGGATCTTACTAGAAATGCAGAATCCGGCCGGGCGCGGTGGCTCACGCCTGTAATCCCAGCACTTTGGGAGGCCGAGGCGGGCGGATCACAAGGTCAGGAGATCGAGACCATGGTGAAACCCCGTCTCTACTAAAAATACAAAAAATTAGCCGGGCGCGGTGGCGGGCGCCTGTAGTCCCAGCTACTCGGGAGGCTGAGCCAGGAGAATGGCGTGAACCCGGGAGGCGGAGCTTGCAGTGAGCCGAGATCGCGCCACTGCACTCCAGCCTGGGCGACAGAGCGAGACTCCGCCTCAAAAAAAAAAAAAAAAAAAAGAAATGCAGAATGCTGGCAGGGTGCTGTGGCTCACGCCTGTAATCCCAGTACTTTGGGAGGCCAAGGCGGGTGGATCATTTGAGATTAGGAGTCCGAGACCAGCCTGGTCAACATTATGAAACCCCGTCTCTACTAAAAATACACAAAGGAGCCGAGCATGATGGCGGGTGCCTGTAATCCCAGCTACTCGGGAGTCTGAGGCAGAAGAATAGCTTGAACCGGGGAGGTGAAGATTGCAGTGAGCAGACATTGCACCACTGCACTCCAGCCTCAGCGACAGAGTGAGACTCTGTCTCAAAAACAAACAAACAAAAAGAAATGCAGAATCTAGGGCCTCATCCCAGACCTTGGGCAACCTCTCTGAGCCTCAGTTTGTTCATCTGCAAAATGGGCTATTTTTTTTTTGAGACGAAGTCTCGCTCTGTCGCCGGGGCTGGAGTGCAGTGGCTGGATCTCAGCTCACTGCAAGCTCCGCCTCCCGGGTTTAGGCCATTCTCCTGCCTCAGCCTCCCGAGTAGCTGGGACTACAGGCGCTCGCCACCTCGCCCGGCTAGTTTTTGTTTTTATATTTTTTTTAGTAGAGGCAGGGTTTCACTGTGTTAGCCAGGATGGTCTCGATCTCCTGACCTCGTGATCCGCCCGTCTCAGCCTCCCAAAGTGCTGGGATTACAGGCTTGAGCCACTGCGCCCGGCCTCAAAATGGGCTATTGAGGTCATTTTGAGATTCAGTGAGCAGATGAACTACCCAGCAGAAAATCTGTGTTTGAACAAGGTCCCCACAGGATTCAGGTGCATGATAACATTGGAGAAGCTCTGTCCTAAAGTCAGTGGCTATCAGAATGCTGTACGGGATTCTGAGCAGGCAAGGCTTAGTAGTAACAGCTATGTTTTAAGAATGTTCATCTAACAACTGGATGGATGGTGTATGGGAAGGAGAGCATACAGGCTGAGGGGCTAATTGATGGGTTAACTGGTTAGCTAGTTGGTTAATTGATATAAGCAGGAGGGGACGGGGGCCAGGACGTGTGTGCTGGTGGTGAAAACAGAGCAGAGTTGTTAGTTTGTGGAACATTTCCTAGGAAGAAAGGAAGCGTGGCCGGGCGCGGTGGCTCATGCCTGGAATCCCAGCACTTTGGGAGGCCAAGGTAGGTGGATTAACTGAGGTCAAGAGTTTGAGACCAGCCTGGCCAACATGACGAAACTCTATCTCTACTAAAAATACAAAAATTAGCTGGGCATAGTGGAACATGCTTGTAATCCCAGCTACTCGGGAGGCTGAGGCATAATAATCACTGGAACCCAGGAGGCAGAAGTTGCAGTGAGCTGAGATCGCACCACTGCACTCCAGCCTGGGTGACCAAGTGAGACTCTGTCTCAAAAAAGAAAAAAAAAAAAAAAAGAGGCTGAGAGTGGTGGCTCATGCCTATAATCCTAACACTTTGGGAGGCCAAGGCGGGTGGATCACCTGAGGTGAGGAGTTTGAGACCAGTCTGGCCAACATGGTGAAACCACATCTCTACTAAAAATACAAAAATTAGCTGGGTGTAATAGCGCATGCTTGTAATCCCAGCTACTCTGGAGGCTGAGGCAGGAGAATCGCTTGAACCCAGGACAATAAGGTTACAGTGAGCCGGGATCACACCACTGCACTCCAGCCTAGGTGACAGAGTGAGACTCCATCTCAAAAAAAAGAAAGAAAGAAAGAAAAAAAAAGGCTGAGCACGGGGGCTCACGCCTGTAACCCCAGCACTTTGGGAGGCTGAGGCAGGCAGATCGCCTAAGGTCAGCAGTTTGAGACCAACCTGACCAACATGGAGAAACCCGGTCTCTACTAAAAGTACAAAATTAGCCAGATGTGGTGGTGGGCGCCTGTAATCACAACTACTCAGGAGGCTGAGGTAGGAGACTAGCTTGAACCCAGGAGACAGAGGTTGTGGTGAGTCGAGATCGTGCCATTGCACTCCAGCCTGGGCAACAAGAGGAAACTCTGTCTCAAAAAAAAAAAAAGAAAAGAAAAGAAAGAAAGAAAAGGCTTGGCATATAGGGGCAGAGCTTCTGAGTCAGTTTCTTTTTTTTTTTTTTTTTTTTTTTGAGACGGAGTCTTGCTCTGCCGCCCAGGCTGGAGTGCAGTGGCCGGCTCTCAGCTCACTGCAAGCTCCGCCTCCCGGGTTCACGCCATTCTCCTGTCTCAGCCTCCCGAGTAGCTGGGACTACAGGCGCCCGCCTCATCGCCCGGCTAGTTTTTTGTATTTTTTTAGTAGAGACGGGGTTTCACCGTATTAGCCACGATGGTCTCGATCTCCTGACCTCGTGATCCGCCCGTCTCGGCCTCCCAAAGTGCTGGGATTACAGGCTTGAGCCACCGCGCCCGGCCGAGTCAGTTTCTTTATTTGTAGCATGAGAGCAATAACACTGTCCCCTCTTGGGCTTGTCCATAGGGGTGGGAGGAGGAGTCTCTAGAAGGTCTAGGTTCAGCAGTGTGCAGTTCCACCAAACCTGCCAGTTTCATCCCATCAGCCTGGCAGCTTTTGACACTGAGCTCCCTGGGGCAGGAGCAGGGCCTCATCCTCTGTCCAGCTCAGCACTCTGTACTGTTGATACTCAGCTTCCATTCCGTCATCTAATAACCACACCTCACACCTGTTCCCCAGGAACAGAAGCAGTCAAATCACAGGCTCCCCTCGAAACAGACAAAAGCCCAATCCTATCATTACATTTCTGCTCAGCGATTACTCAGTAACCTCCTGAGAGCCAACTTCACTGGGCAGCTCTGGAATGCAGGGTGGGATTGGGGGCCCGTAGTTGCAGTCTCCCCAGAGACCCAAACAGGTCTTTGTCAAGTCTGTTGTCTTTTTTATTTTTTTCTTTTGAGACAGAGTTTCACTCTCGTTGCCCCCAGGCTGGAGTGCAATGGCTTGATCTCAGCTCATCACAACTTCTGCCTCCTGGGTTCAAGTGATTCTCCTGCCTCAGCCTCCCAAGTAGCTGGGATTACAGGCATATGCTACCACGCCCAGCTAATTTTGTATTTTTAGTAGAGACGGGGTTTCTCCATGTTGGTCGGGCTGGTCTCACACTCCCAACCTCAGGTGATCTGCCCACCTCGGCCTCCCAAAGTGTTGGGATTACAGACGTGAACCACTGAGCCTGGCCAAGTCTGTGGTCTTTCCTCCCACAATGCCAAGGGGTCCAGGCTGGGAGAGTGGACTCTTGAGTAGGGGAAGGACAGGCCAAAACATCCCGAGAGTCACCTTAGTCCCCACCCTGGGCCTCTGTGGCTAGCTCTTCAGAGGCTCAATCAGAATTCTCAAATCCCAGATAATGAGGGGATGCAGATCATCCTGCCGGGCCTTTTGTTTCCGGGCAGGAGACACCTTATCACAGATCAGCTCCTGAGGCTGTTTCTTCAGGCCTTCAGGGGAGGGTGGGCTTCAATCCCAGTGACTTCTGCTTTCCTCTGGGCTGGGTACATTCAAGAAGAGGGGTTCAGGTTGAGGGGCTCTGGAGGGCTGGACTCCTACACATCCCAAGATGGGGCTTGGAGATTCTCGAGTAGCTGGTGCCTGTGGTGTAGGGATCTGAGGTCTGCCCTGTTTGTTCAGGGAGTGCTGGGAAGGGACTCATTTTCCTTTTCATCCAGGCTCTTTGATGGGATTATGATACTGTGGGGAAGATCCTTGACTGCAGACTAGGTCTGAATCCTGGCTCTGCTACTTCTCAAGGGTGTGAACTTGCAGAGTTACCACCTCTCCGAGTCTCAGTTGGTTCATCTGTAAAAGACAAGGTTGTTAGAGATTGAATGAAAGAGTGGGTTACGGTGCTCATCAGAGGGTCCAGCTCATGGTAGGTGCTCAGTACCGGTGTGCTCCTTCTCCCTGCTTTGTAGGTAGACAAAGCTCCCTATCCTGCTTTGGGCATGGAGATGCTAAACAGAGAACAGCAAAAACACAACAGAGACTATGAGAGGCTGCAGAAGAGCAGTGTCAATTCAACAAAGGACCTCAAGAAGGAAAATTCCATTGAGACCCGGGAGACAGGGTGGGGCAGGTGTCTACAAGGTCACCTTGCAGGCCAGGTAAAAACATCCCATGGTAAAACATATCCCACAATCTGAAACAATGTGTGTGTGCACAAGTGATTGTGTCTACATTTTAAAAAATGGATCAAGTACAAAAAGCAAAAATAAAATAAAATAAAAATTCTTTGTAGATTATGACCATAAATATATATTTGTGAACGGCCAGGGATTGGAAGGGAACAGAACTATGAAGATGGTCCAGCTAGAATGTCAGGATTACATATGGATTTTTGGGTTTTGTTTGTTTGTTTGTTTGTTTGTTTGAGACAGAGTCTTGCTCTGTCGCCCAGGCTGGAGTGCAGTGGTATGGTCTTGGCTCACTGCAGCCTCCGCCTCCTGTGTTCAAGCAATCCCCCTGCTTCAGCCTCTCAAGTAGCTGGGACTACAGGTGCGTGCCACCACACCTAGCTAATTTTTGTATTTTTTAGCAGAGATGAGGTTTCACCATGTTACCCAGGCTGGTCTTGAACTCCTGGCCTCAAGTGATCCACCCACCTCAGCCTCCCAAAATGCTGGGATTACAGGCTTCAGCCACTGCGCCTGGCCACATACGAGTTTTTAAAAACTATTTAGTGATGTGTCCTGTTGCTCTATCATTTGTTTTAACTTAAAACTCAACAAATAAAAATAACATAATTTTTTTTTCTTTTTTCTTTTCTTTTCTTTTTATTTTTTATTATACTTTAAGTTCTAGGGTACATGTGCATAACGTGCAGGTTTGTTACATATGTATATTTGTGCCATGTTGGTGTGCTGCACCCATCAACTCGTCAGCACCCATCAATTCATCATTTATATCATGTATAACTCCCCAATGCAATCCCTCCCTCCTCCCCCCTCCCCATGATAGGCCCCAGTGTGTGATGTTCCCCTTCCCGAGTCCAAGTGATCTCATTGTTCAGTTCCCACCTATGAGTGAGAACATGCGGTGTTTGGTTTTCTCTTCTTGTGATAGTTTGCTAAGAATGGTGGTTTCCAGCTTTATCCATGTCCCTACAAAGGACGCAAACTCATCCTTTTTTATGGCTGCATAGTATTCCATGGTGTATATGTGCCACATTTTCTTAATCCAGTCTGTCACAGATGGACATTTGGGTTGATTCCAAGTCTTTGCTATTGTGAATAGTGCCGCAATAAACATACGTGTGCATGTGTCTTTGTAGTAGAATAATTTATAATCCTTTGGGTATATACCCAGTAGTGGGATGGCTGGGTCATAAGGTACATCTAGTTCTAGATCCTTGAGGAATTGCCATACTGTTTTCCATAATGGTTGAACTAGTTTACAATCCCACCAACAGTGTAAAAGTGTTCCTATTTCTCCACTTCCTCTCCAACACCTGTTGTTTCCTGACTTCTTAATGATTGCCATTCTAACTGGTGTGAGATGGTATCTCATTGTGATTTTGATTTGCATTTCTCTGATGGCGAGTGATGATGAGCATTTTTTCATGTGTCTGTTGGCTGTATGAATGTCTTCTTTTGAGAAATGTCTGTTCATATCCTTTCCCCACTTTTTGATGGGGTTTGTTTTTTTCTTGTATATTTGTTTGAGTTCTTTGTAGATTCTGGATATTAGCCCTTTGTCAGATGAGTAGGTTGCAAAAATTTTCTCCCATTCTGTAGGTTGCCTGTTCACTCTGATGGTAGTTTCTTTTGCTGTGCAGAAGCTCTTTAGTTTAATTAGATCCCATTTGTCAATTTTGGCTTTTGCTGCCGTTGCTTTTGGTGTTTTAGACATGAAGTCCTTGCCCATGCCTATGTCCTGAATGGTACTACCTAGATTTTCTTCTAGGGTTTTTATGGTATTAGGTCTAACATTTAAGTCTCTAATCCATCTTGAATTAATCTTCGTATAAGGGGTAAGGAAAGGATCCAGTTTCAGCTTTCTACTGGTCTTGAACTCCTGGCCTCAAGTGATCCACCGGCTTTGGCCTCCCAAAGTGCTGGGATTGCAGGCCTATTTTGTTTTTTCTGAAAAGCCTTAGAATCAGAATTAGCAAGATTCCTCAGTGGTTCTTATCCAAATTAAAATTTGAGAGGCATTGTTGTAGAATACAAATAAAATAAAATAAAAAGCCCTAGAGCAGAGGGCAGGGGGGCCTGGAGATATGGATTCTAGTGCCACCTCTGCCACTAAACTCCTATGAGACCATGAGCCTTCCTGTGCCTCAGTTTCTCCATCTGTACAATGGGATGGTGGGATCTAATACTCAGGTGTGGTTTCACATCTGTTTAAAATGTTTGTTGGCTGACAGGACAGAGGAAGAACAGCAAATGAGGCTGTCTTTTCCCTCCTGTGTGAGGAGGCTACTTCCAGCTCTGAGGAAAGAGGGGTCAGGAATGGGAGAAACGTTTCAAGGGAGTGTGACGAGCTTTTCTTGGTCGCGGCATCTCCTCTGTGTCAGGCTCTGTGCTCAGGCTACGGGCCTACCCGTAGCTCAGGCTACCATTCAGCTATGTAGAGGCTCAAGGAATCACACAGTCCCACACCTGTCTCATAAGTTCTGGAGATCAAATTTTGAACTGGGATTTGAGGCCTGGGTGAATTCAGAGCTCAAAGTTCCAATTCAAGTTGTGGGACATTGGCTGGGAGCAGTGGCTCAAGCCAGGTGCGGTGGCTCATGCATGTAATCCCAGAACTTTGGGAGGCTGAGGCAGGTGGATCACAAGGTCAGGAGTTTGAGACCAGCCTGGCCAGCACAGTGAAACCACGTCTCTACTAAAAATACAAAAATTAGCTGGGCATGGTGGTGCGCACCTGTAATCCCAGCTACTCGGGATGCTGAGGCAGGAGAGTCACTTAAATCTGGGAGGTGGAGTTTACAATGAGCCGAGATTGTGCCACTGCACTCCAGCCTGGGTGACAAAGCTAGACTCCATCTCAAAAAAAAAAAAAAAAGAGATGTGGGACGTCAGCTTGCCTGAGAAGCAGCTTGTCTCCCCCTCTCTCTGGTACCTGGAGGGACCAGCAACTATACCTGTCATTGTGTCATTGGCTGGGCTTCTCTGTGTCAGTCACAGAACCCACTACAGTCATATCAGCCCTGCAAGGGAGAGGCCCATATGTTCATTTTATGGATGGATAAAGAAGACTTCAAATGATGCTTACTCAGACTCCATGACCAATCAACTCGCTCTTAGGAATGTGCCCCAAAGAATCTTTCACACAAGTCCGGAAGGGGACATGGATGTGACCTCATTGAAGTGTTGTTTGTGGGGATGGGGAGCTGGAGGCAGCTGGGGGTCCACCTCCAGGGGAATAGAGAGGTAAAATGGGGTGGGTGCACTCCGTGCAGACGATGCAGCCGCTGGAAGCGAGGAAGGAGGTGCTTATGTGGCAACACGGAGGGTCTCACCAACAGCAGGGAGTCCCACAAGTAAACAACAGAACGAGACCCAAAACACACAATACCACTTATGCAAATGAAAACTACCTGCATATAAAACAACAATATATATTTTGCAATAACACATATGAACAAGAAGATACTCATTAAGCATATTCAGATGGTTGCCTTTGGCTTGGGTGGGTGGGAAGTGTGGTTGGAAAATGGAGATAAGGAGAAAAATTAACACAAGGAGAGAGGAGGACCAGTGATGATAATGCATCGCTAAGCAAGGAGTATGAATAACTCAGCCCTGTGTACTTGTGGTCCAACAAAGGACAAACAAGTAAAGATCAGAGAGATTAAGTAATTTGTCCAAATTACACAGCAGGTAAGGAGGGGTGAAGAGAATGTCCAGATAACTAGGCCTATTTAGGGCAAGGCAATAGCAGGACGCTTAAAACCATTAACCTGCACCTTAAGAGCAGAGAAGGCAGGAGAGGAGGCTGTGTGTGAAAGGTGTGGGGGTGGTTAGAGAATCCTTCTGTGCTCCAAGTCAGCCCTGAGTCTCCATGACTCTCTTTCTTCCCAAACACCCACTGGGCACTGTGGGGTTTGGGCCACAGCCCTTACTTTCCAGGGACTTTGATGATGCACAAAATGAGGTCATCCCTGGAGTTGGCAGGAAAGTCAGAGAAGGAGGTACTCCAGGAGGCAGGATTGAATCAGGAGTTATCAGGGTTTAGAAATTATAACATAAATCACGGCATCTACCAGGTAGTAGGCACTGCTCTAAGCTCACAAAGTCCTCATAAGCCTTCAGGGTAAATTCTATTATCATCTCCATTTTACAGATTAGGAATTGAGGCACAGAGAGGTTAGGTAATTTGTGCAAGTCACACAGCCGAGAAATGGCAGAGCTGGGATTTGAAACCCAGGCAGAGTGGGTCTGGAGGTCATGATCTTAACCATTATGCAATTTACCAGTGACATAAGGCAGATATGGCTCATCTGGCCAGGACTTCCTAAAGGCAATCTCCCCAGCCACTGCCTCCTCTTGAGCTCCCCACAGTGAGGGTGACATGGCCTGGGCTGGGTACATTGATGGCAGGGGCCTACCACCAAATGTCAATGCCTCCTGCCCCACAGAAGTTCTCCCCACCTTGGACATCAAGTATCCAAGGTGGAGGGACCCAATATCCTCATGATACACATAAGACACTGAGCCTGGAGAGGGGACAGGACTTGTCTGAGGTCACCCAGTTCTCCTGCTTATCAGACCAGAACCTCACCCCATTTTGGCTGAAACAAAGTACAATGTGTGCTAAGCTGTGGCTCCCCTTAACCCACACCCAGACCCCTGGGCTCCCTCCTGATAGCTCCTTCAGGCCATTTGCCCCCAGATGCAGAGATGCTGGCCAGTCTGCCCAGAACGCCATGTCCTCAGTCTTCCAAACAAGACTCCACCCACCCCAGAGCACTTGGAGATTGCCAAGCGGTCAGAGGCTCTGGCAGGGGAAGCCCGATTAATACTGCGCTGCTCCTTCTCCTTCTCTCCTGGTCCCTCCCAGCCTCCTTAGAAATTAGGGGTCATTACCATCAGGGTGTGAGATCGAGGCACAGCACACAAGTCATCAACACCCCAATTTCCAGTCTACCTTCGGCCCCAAAGTCCATCTTGTCAGTGTTGACTCAGGGCCAGGAAAAAAACAAATAATTCCGGGCCCAGCCCAAGCTGGTGTGGCAGGAAGGCACCCAATAGCTCTATCTACCTCCCCTGGAACTCTCTCCTTCCCCTCAACCCAGGGGATTTCTGACACTACAAGCCCGTGTCACTCCTACATGTGGGATTTCTGACACTACTGCTGGAAGCTGCCTACCAAGTGTGGTATTGGGGAGACAGGACCCTAGGGAGGTAGGGAGGCTGCTTTCTGAAGATGGGGACAAGACAGCCCATTCAGCCACCCACCCATCAATCCAATTACCCACCCACACATAATCATAGCTGATGTTTACTCAGTGCTTACTCTGTGCCAGGCACTGTCCTCAGTGCTTTGCCCAACTCTATTAGGTAGGGACTTTACCCATTTTACAGATGAGAAAACAGAAGCATAAAGATGTCGATTAATTTTCCCAAAGTTACACACTAGTAAAATAGTAGAGCCAGAATTCAAGCTCAGGCATTCTAACTCCTGGGCCTGCACTCCTCTATACCACAGCCATCACCATCTGTCCATTTACTGACCATCCATCCATCCATCCATCCACTCACATATGGTCACTCCTATTCAGCCATCTGTCTATCCACCTGTTCATCCATCCCTTTATCTCCCAACCCCTTGTTCAAAGCAGTCCATGAGAAGGAATGGCATATAGAAAGCTTCAGAGGGGAGAGAGTGGGGCATGTCTAAGAAACTAGCTACTGTATACAGAGTGAGGGAAAGACAGCAAAAGATGAGGCTAAGGAGATGAGCAGGGCTCAAATCACAAGGGTTGGCCCATCCACCATCTCTCCACCAACCCAGTCCATCTACCTGTCTATCCACCCTCCCACTCCTCTGTCCACCCATCCATTCATCCACTCATCTCTGTAATTTGCAAGGCAGGCAGATGATAGATAGATGATAAATAGATGATTGATAGATGATTGATAGCTAGATAGAACGATAGATAGATAGATAGATAGATAGATAGATAGATAGATAGATAGATAGAACGAAGAGTTGCCAGGGTACATTTCCTTCCTGACAGTGATATTGGGACATGGGGGTATATTAGGACTTCTGGAGGCACCTGGATAATTAGGATGATCTCCCTTCACCTCCTGCCCACAGTTTTAGGGTTCTGTGCATTTGTGGGAAGAGAGAATAGCATGGTGGACCAGTGTCAAGGCTGAAAGACCCTTCCAGGTCCTGAAACGTCAGTCCCCAGCCCTGGCCTCATGTCCCCTTGGGAAGACAGAAGGAATTGTGTTGTAAAGAGGTGTCACAATGCCCCCTGCCCCATACAAGTTCTCCCCACCTTGGCACTCTCAGTGTCCTGCCAAGAGTCCTCCCTGACTACCAGAAGTTCCATCTGACCATCAAGAAAGGCCCTGGTCCAGGATGTACAAGGTGGGATGAAGTCACTGGGCTGGAGAAGGTCAGCCCGGGGTCACAAGAAGCCTGATGGTCAGGAAAGAGCATGAAAGCCCCAGCCAGCCTCACCTGTGTGGCTGGGAGGTGGGTCCTCTTACAAAAGGCTTAGTTGGGTGCTGGTGCTGCTACCTGCCTTGTACTCCCCAGCTGTGGGACCTCTGTTATCTCCCTGGGGAGATGGAGAGAGGGAACAGGACACCCTCCATCTTGCTTCCTCTGCCCCTTCACCGCTGCAAAATGTGTCCTGGACTGTTTGGTTCATGTTACCCCCATCTCCAAGGCAAACTTGAGATAAGTAATAATTGTAGCTAACCTTTGAGTGCTTAAGCGGTCTAGGCACTTTACATGGACTAGCTCATTAAGTCCTCACATTAACTCTATGAGGTAGAGCTCTTGTTGTTCCCACATTATACCTGGGAAAATTGAGGTACAGAGATTATAATTTGCCTAAGGATCAGGCAGCTAGTGAGTGAGAGGGCTGGAGTTTTTTTTTTTTTTTTTTTTTTTTTTGAGACTCACTTTGTTGCCCAGGCTGCAGTGTGCAGTGGCACAATCTCGGCTCAGTGCAACCTCCGCCTCCTGTGTCCAAATGATTCCCCCACCTCAGCCTCCCAGGTAGCTGGGATTACAGGCACGTGCCACCACGCCTGGCTAATTGTTTTGTATTTTTAATAGAGACGGGGTTTCACCATGTTGACCATGCTAGTCTCGAACTCCCGACCTCAAGTGATCCTCCTCCTCGGCCTCCCAAAGTGCTGGGATTACAGGCGTGAGCCACTGTGCTCAGCCTTTTTTTTTTTTTTTTTTTTGAGACGGAGTCTTGCTCTGCCACCCAGGCTGGAGTGCAGTGGCCGGATCTCAGCTCACTGCAAGCTCCGCCTCCCGGGTTTATGCCATTCTCCTGCCTCAGCCTCCCGAGTAGCTGGGACTACAGGCGCCCGCCTCGTTGCCCGGCTAGTTTTTTGTATTTTTAAGTAGAGACAGGGTTTCACCGTATTAGCCAGGATGGTCTCGATCTCCTGACCTTGTGATCCGCCCGTCTCAGCCTCCCAAAGTGCTGGGATTACAGGCTTGAGCCACTGTGCCCGGCCTTTTTTTTTTTTTTTTTTTTTAACTTTTTTATAAAATAGAGATGAGGTCTTTCCATGTTGCCCAGGCTGGTCTTGAACTTTTGAGCTCAAGCAATCTTCCCACCTCGACCTCCCACTGAGATCACAGGTGTGAGCCACCCGTCCCTGCAGGGAACTGGAATTTGAACTGAGGTAGCTGGCTCCAGGCCCCCATGCTACCCAGTCACAAGAGGAAGTTGAGGCCTACCCCCAGCCTCCCTAACCCTCCCTTCGAAGCCTCTGTGCTCCCCCAAAGGGAAACGTGCTCTCCTATAGGTTCAGCCAGGTGTGCGTGAAACCACGGTGTAACTGTGCGAGAGGCTGATAGTCATGACTATTTGCACTGCGCCTTTACGGTTCCCAACACTCATGGCACCCCACCACGAGCTGGTGAAGTAGCTAGCCTTATTATCCCCATTTTGCCCCACTGAAGCTCAAAGAGGCACAGCAACTTGCCCAAGGTCGCCTGACCTGTAAGGGCAGGGTCAGGCCCAGAGCTCAGACCTTCAAACACCAAAGCCAAGGCACATTCCACAGCACCAGATGCCCCTGTGGGCCTTCACCAGCCTTCACACCCAAGTGCTATTTGCATTTCAATAAGGCACAAGGCCTTCCCCCAGAGTGAGGAGGCTACAGGTGGAATTTCTCGCTGGGCAAGGTCATGTGCCTATGGCCCTGGAGGATTTGAGAGGACAGGGGCCTTCCTAGAAAACCTGTAGTAATATCACAGGTGAGATCTTCTTGCCCTACTCAGAAAGCCCCACTCTTGAGTCATGCACTTCCCCATTCTAAACCCCAGCATGAGGGACAAACACATATTAGTATATATGTACATGTTAATACCTGTGTACCGTGCATCTGAAAGGCCTTGTGAGGTCTGCCTGCGGGGATGGGGGTCACGAAGGGGTATTTCTTTTTGCTGAGACAAGGTCTCACTCTGTCACCCAGGCTAGAGTGCAGTGGTGTGATCTCAGCTCCCTGTAACCTCCTCCTCCCTGGTTCAAGTGATTCTCCTTCCTCAGCCTCCCGGCGTCTCACCAGCCCCTCCCCTCCCTTGGGAATCCCATGATCCAGGAGGATCACTTGAGGTCAGGAGTTCGAGACCAGCCTGGTCAACATGGTGAAACCCCGTCTCTACTAAAAATACAAAAAAATTAGCCAGGCATGCTGGCACGTGCCTGTAATCCCAGCTACCTGGGAGGTTGAGGTGGGGGAATCATTTGAACACAGGAGGCGGAGGTTGCACTGAGCTGGGATTACAGGCATGCACCACCACATCCAGTTAATTTTTTGCATTTTTAGTAGAGACAGGGTTTTGCCATGTTGGTCAGGCTGGTCTCAAACTCCTGGGCTCAAGTGATCTGCCCGTCTCAGTCTCCCAATGTGCTGGGATTACAGGCGTGAGCCATGGCGCCAGCTCTTTTTTCTTTTCTTTTTTTTCTTTTTTTTTTTGAAATAGAGATGGGTCTTACTATGTTGGCCAGGTTGGTCTTTAACTCTTGGCCTCAAGCAATCCTCCTGCCTTGGCCTCCCAAAGTGCTAGGATTACAGGCATGATCCACCACGCCGGCCCATGGAGGGATAATTCTATCCAGATTCCTTCTTTTGACTTTAGCTTAGAACCCAAATGAAAATAGGATCATGGGATTCCCAAGGGAAGGGAGGGGTTGGTGAGACCTGTACTTGTCCTGTAACTTCATCACTCCCTGCGGGATGGAAGTGAGGGAAGCAGGTAGGGGAAATGGGACTTCTGCTCCAAACCTCTAAACCGGAGTTTCTTAATCTTGGTGTTTTTGACATTGGGCGCTGATGATTCTTTGCTGCGGGGGCTATGCATTGTAGGATACGTAGCAGCATCCCTGGCTCCTACCCGCTGGAAGGCAGTAGCACCCACCCCACACTGTGTGACAACCCAAAATGTTTCCAAACATGCCAAATGTCCTCTGGAGGAAAAGTCACCCCTGGCTGAGAACCAGTGATCTAAGTCACATACGCAGTATGCACATACCCAGCACCCTTGACAAGGAACACGTGAGCAAAGAACAGCCAGTTAAAAGAAACCAGATGTTAACCCGGAAAGTATGCAGTCAGGCTCCACCCTCCACCAGAGCTGGCTGTGCTAGGCCCTGGGGGAGGTAATGGGGAGTCCTCAGCCCTCTGAGGTGAGTCACTTGGAGGCTGGCTTGGCCCCTAGAAAGGGCAGGGGAAGGCTAGTGCTGCCTGACTCCCTCTTCCTCCTCCTCCTCCTCTTCCACCACTTCCCCTGGACTGTCTCTGTCCCAGTTTTTGTGAGGGCTTCATCCCTGGATGTTCCGGGGACCCTGGCTGTCCCCTACCCCTGCTGCCACCAGAGTCCTGTATGTTGCAGCAGCAGCACCCTAAACACAGCTGAGGTGTGGACCCAGGGCAGGATGGGCCCAAGCCAGGGCCTGGGCTAGGGCAGAAAGGGAGGAGAGAGTTTGAATCCTGGTTCCCACACTAAGCAGTTGTGGGACTTCGGAAAGGTACTCACATACTATCCTACAAACTGTGTCAACTCAGACAAATGCTTCGATGCCTTTGAGCCTCGGTTTCCGTATCTGAAAAATGGGGGCAACATCTCAAATGGCTCTTCGGAGCTTTTTTTTTTTTTTTTTTTTTTTTTTTTGAGACGGAGTCTCGCTCTGTCGCCCAGGCTGGAGTGCAGTGGCCGGATCTCAGCTCACTGCAAGCTCCGCCTCCCGGGTTTACGCCATTCTCTCGCCTCAGCCTCCCGAGTAGCTGGGACTACAGGCGCCCGCCATCTCGCCCGGCTAATTTTTTGTATATTTTAGTAGAGACGGGGTTTCACCGTGTTAGCCAGGATGGTCTCGATCTCCTGACCTCGTGATCCGCCCGTCTCGGCCTCCCAAAGTGCTGGGATTACAGGCTTGAGCCACCGCGCCCGGCCTTTTTTTTTTTTTTTTTGACGGAGTCTCACTCTGTCACCCAAGCTGGAGTGCACTGGCCAGATCTCAGCTCACTGCAAGCTCCACCTCCCGGGTTCATGCCATTCTCCTGCCTCAGCCTCCCGAGTAGCTGGGACTACAGGCGCCCGCCACCTCGCCCGGCTAGTTTTCTTTTGTATTTTTTAGTAGAGATGGGGTTTCACCGTGTTAGCCAGGATGGTCTCGATCTCCTGACCTTGTGATCCGCCCGCCTCGGCCTCCCAAAGTGCTGGGATTACAGGCTTGAGCCACCGCGCCCGGCCGGCTCTTCGGAGCTTTTGCCGAGCTGAGTGGCTAATGCCTGACATTTGGCAGATCCTCCATCCCGTGAGTAAAGAGTGCCACCCTTCCATCTGTGGGCTGCTCTCTTCAGTCCCCCAGCCATTCTGAAAGCGCCTGCCTCTCTCATCCCTGGCCCCAGCCTCATGAGCCCAAGATGCCCAAGAGGCTGATGCAGCCCTGGGGCTAAGGGTTAGTGGGGAGCAGGGACGGGGGGTGGGGTCTCTGCAGCTCCTTCATCTTCATGGTCCTTCTGTGGTGTCAGGAGGACAAAACCCACATGCTCAGACTCACCCTTAACACGAAGAAACCTAAGCCACTTCTCGCAGCCCAGGAAAGGGAGCATTCTCTGGGCCAGGATGTCAGCCTCTACCAAGGATAAAGAGATTGCCATGGGTCCTATAGCACTGATTGTCACTGCCCTCACGGGACATCGGGCAATGACTGGAGACATTTTTGTTGTCACAACCGGGAGAGGGTGCTACTGGCATCTGGTGGGTAGAGGCCACTGCTGTAATCCTGCAAGACACAGGACAACCCCTCTAACAAAGATTGTCCAGCCCAAAGAGTCAGAGGTACCAAGGCTGAGCCACCATACTCTACAGGGACCCTCTTGTGTTCATGCGTGGTGTCTTTGTCACCTTCACACCAAGAGCCTGGCATCCAAGAGGTGCTCAGGAATGGTTGCGAATGAATGAATGGAGCAACTCATGTCCTATCCTCAGCTCTGCTAAGAGATGGTGATTCATGGTGTAGACCTCATACTTCCCAGTATGTTGTTCTGTCCATGCAGGGTCCAAAAACCCAGAACCCAAATCCAGCAGTCAAAACCCCACAGTGTTCTTGCCAGACTGGGAAATCTGGCTGCCCCGCCCTCCAGTGAGCTGGGAGCTGTGCAGGGCAACCTTGGCTAATCAGCTGCCACACAGCACGTCTGGCAGGAGCTCAGTGGGTTGATGGAATGAGGACAGAAAGAAATAAAAGATGCACAGGCCCCTGGCAGGCCCTGCTCCCATAGAGCAGTGGGCACAAGACACGTCATGGAGCACGGGGTGTGGAAAGACCTGGGTTCAAATCCCAGCCTTGCTCCTCACCAGTCATGTGACTCTGGACATGGGACTGGCCTCTTCAGTTTTTTTCAGTTACAAGGGGGGCTAATAATAGTAACACCTTCCTCAAAGGGTTGATGTGAGGATTGTAAGAGGTGATCCACTGACAGGGTTTGGTGCGGTGCTCACAAATTGAAGTGGAAAATAATCTTGGTTTTTTTGAGATGGGGTCATGCTCTGCCACCCAGGCTGAAGTGCAGTGGTGTGATCACAGCTCACTGCAGCCTCAACCTCCTGGGTTCAAACCATCCTCCTGCCTCAGCCTCCCGAGTGGCTAGGACCATAGGTGCATGCCACCATGCCTGGCTAATTTTTAACTTTTTTTAAACAGAGACAAGGTCTCCCTATGTTGCCCAGGCTGGTCTTGAACTCCGGGCCTCAAGTGATCCTCCCACTTCAGCCTCTCAAAGTGTTGGGATTACAGGTGTGATCCACCGCACCTGGCTAGAAAACAATCTTTGATGACCACTATCACAGTTCATTTCCAGTGCTTGCCCCTCTGCCTGTAAGCCCCTGTGCCCTGGGGCTGAGCCTGGAAGAGTCTGGGAAGGCTGTAGAACACTTGCTCATTTCTTGTGGCTATGCACCAGCACTGGGGTAGGCTTTAGGGACAAAGAGATGCATAGGATGCAGTCCTGACTGCGGGAGACATTTACAGCCTGTTGGGACTTTAGCAAAGGACTATGTTGGGATTAAGATGAGACAAGACTGCAGAAAGTGGTCCCAGTGCACTCGTAGGACTCTAAATGATGACTTCTTCAGAATGTGTGTGCCTGACTCACCTTAGTCCCTCCAGTAAAGGAGCACATCCTGAGAGGGGTCCAGAAGGCATAGAAGAGGACAAGATGGGGCAGGGGCTGCAGGAGGCTTCAGGGGTTCCTGGAGAAGGTTTCAAGTCTGCCACTGACCTTGGAAGAATAGGAAGAATTTTGAAAACTGCAAATTTGCAAAACTGAGGGCACATATATACCTGGGTAGGAACCAACAGGAACAAAGCCTGCTTTGGAGGAAAGCCCTGGACAAGTTTGGGCTGGGCAGATAGTTTGTAAATTAAACCCAGAGAAGACTGGGTGAGGTGGCTTATGCCTGTAATCCCAGCACTTTGGGAGGCTGAGGTGGGCGGATCACCTGAGGTTGGGAGTTCGAGACCAGCCTGACAAACATGGAGAAAACCCGGGCATGGTGGCACATACCTGTAATCCCAGCTACTCGGGAGGGTGAGGCAGGAGAATCACTTGAACTCAGGAGGTGGAGATTGCTGTGAGCTGAGATCGCACCCTTGCACTGGGCAACAAGCGTGAAACTCCATCTCAAAAAACAAAACAAAACACAGAGGAACTACATGATGATTTGAGAAAAGGAGACTTCTTTTGTAAGAGGGCAGGAGCTCAACTTCCACTAACCCTGTACCTAGCGGTTCTCTCACAGTGCCTGGAGGCTGGAGGGCTGTGAGGCTGGGGGAGGGGAAATGGGTTCCCCTGACAGCTGAAGCCTGGGGGACCAGAACAGATCCAGCCTGACACACATGCAGGGTGGATGGTTGCCTACAGATGCCTCATCCTTTGGTGGTACTGTCACGGTGAGGACAGTCCCTAGTAAAATGCACAGCTGGTACCAGAAACATGGTGTGGGGATTTGAAGGTGAACAGGATAGCTTGGTCACAGGAAGGGTAGTGACAGAGGAATAAATAAATGTCAATGTGATGTGCTAAATGTGGCAATGGGGCCTCCTAGAGAGTGGGTAGACCCCAGTAAGTAATCAACCAAGAGTGGTGGTTAGGATGAAGTAGGTATGGGTGAGTAGGAGACACATTTGGTAACAATGAGATATGTTCTAAAATAGAATGGGCTGGCTGGTTGGAAAGTGAGCTGGTACCCCTTACTTGAATTCAGTTCAATTGATCCAACATTTATCAAGCTTTCTCTAAATGCATTCGTCTGGAGTAAAACAGTAAATAGGATTTTGGAGGCTGTTATGTCAAGGGTAAGAGTATGAGATAGTTGCCCTTAAGGAGCTGAAGCTCTAATGGGAAAGACAATTTCCCTAGTGCACAGGAGGGAGGGCTCAGGGGAACACCTGAGCCAAGGTACAGGCTCTGGAAGTACCGGATGTGAGCAGGGAACAAGAGGTAGACTGTGTGACTGAAATGCAGCGTGGGTGGAGGGTTGGAGGGACTGGAGAGTGGAAGCCACGTTCTTTTTTTTTTTTTTTTTTTTTTTTTTTTTTGGAGACAGAGTAGGCTGGACACAGTGGCTCACGTCTATTATCCCAACACTTTGGAGGCTGAGGCGGGTGAATCACCTGAGGTCAGGAGTTTGAGACCAGCCTGGCCAACATGGTGAAACGTCGTCTGTACTAAAAATACAAAACTTAGCCGGGCGTGGTGCTGGGTGCCTGTAATCCCAGCTTACTCGGGAGGCTGAGTCAGAAGAATCGCTTGAACCCAGGAGACGGAGGTTGCAGTGAACTGAGATCATGCCATTGTACTCCAGCTTGGGTAACAAGAGCGAAACTCTATCTCTTTTTTTTTTTGACATGGAGTCTTGCTCTGTGAGTGTGAAGCACAGCGTGACCAAGCAGGAGGGTGGGAGACAGGAAGCCCTGGTGGAAGGCAAGCTGGCAGGGCCCTGCAGGAGAGAGAGTTGGAAGGCCTGTGGGAGCAGTGGCAGAGAAGAGGGAGGGGAGGGCCACACAGGAGCCACGCGAAGGACACGGACAGATGGATTGGATGTGGGGAAAGGGGGTGGGGAGGAACTGAAGATGATCCCCAGGTTCCTAGCCTCTGGGAGCTGGCTGTTGTGTCTGGTAAGCAGGCAGAGTTCTGCAGCAGCAGGGGGCCAGGTCAGGGGACCCTGATGGCTCTCCCTTGCTCTGGAGGTCCCTGGCTCCATGGTCAACACAACAGTGCTCCAGAGTGGCTCTGGGGGCTTCTAAGCAGTGGTTCCTTCTCCTCCCTTCCGCCCCTGGCATAGCAGTTGAAATCCCAGTATCCAGTGCCTCAGCTCTCGCCTTCTTTACCCCCTCCCAGGACTCACAGAAACCCTCTGGACCCAGTCATGGGCCAAAGACACCATCAAGCAAGGGGGTGAAGGCTCCACACCCATCCGTGTCCCAGGCGTGGAAGCAGGACCGTGAGCAGTCTCTGGCAGCAGCCTATGTGCCGGTCGTGGTGGACTCTAAGGGGCAGAATCCAGACAAGCTCAGGTTCAATTTCTACACCTCCCAGTACTCCAACTCCCTGAACTCCTTCTACACCTTGCAGAAGCCTACCTGTGGCTACCTGTACCGTCGAGACACTGACCACACCCGCAAGTGCTTTGATGTGCCTCCTGCCAACTCGGTCTTGTGGCGCTCTCAGGCCTGAGCCAACCAGAAGCCCCTCACCCTTCACCCACACCCCTGTGACCTCAGGTCCCCAAGGGGAAGGGCTACTTACTGCAGGAGGAGCGACCTGTATCGGGCTGAGACAGCTGTGCCATGCCCACCTATCAACAGTGATAAAAGGAGGTCTGTCTTCTCAGCAGCAGTTCAAGTTTGTCCTTCCTTTCCCTGGCATCTGAATGGTTGGCTGTGAGTGGGTAAACAGGCCATGGGGATGTTATACTGTAAGGTTATGTCCAGAGGTTCCTGAAGACTTGGAAGGACTTGATTCTCAGTTCCCTAACCCCAAAAGTAACCTCAACCCTTCTCCAGAGCCTGAGTCCCAAGCAAAGCCAATCCTGGCTCCAGCCTCCTGATGGTCCAGGCTTGGATCCCTCCAAAAATAAGGAAGAGAGGGTGGGCACGGTGGCTCACACCTGTAATCCCAGCACTTTGGGAGGCCAAGGTGGGCGGATCACCTGAGGTCAGGAGTTCAAGACCAGCCTGGCCAACATGGTGAAATCCCGTCTCTACAAAAATTAGCCAGGCATGATGGCAGGTGCCTATAATCCCAGCTACTCGGGAGGCTGAGGAATGAGAATCACTTGAAGCCGGGAGGCAGAGGTTGCAGTGAGCCAAGATTGTGCCACTGCACTCCAGCCTGGGCAACAGAGGGAGACTCCATCAAAAAAAAAAAAAATTAATTAAAAAAAAAAAGGAAGAGATCCATCAACTGGCCATGACTCCTGCTCTTTCACAAGGTCATCTTACCCTGGTTGGAGCAGCTGCTGCAGAATGAGGAAGAATGCGGGGAATGAACACAGTCTCTAGGGAGTCCCCTCCCAGACCCAGTTTTACATAAAGCTGCTACTTCTGACTTGTAGTTTGTTGGTGGGGGAGGATTTCCCATCCTTGCTGTCTCCTCTGGTCCAGAAGAACTGGCTCTGAGGCTAGTTGAGCTCATGGGTCATGGGGCATGGAAGAGGGGGATGGAGGCAGAGGGCACTGGATTCCCAGCAGTGGCCTGAGTGAGTCCCCAGTCACTGCCATTCAGAGGGACCCCAGTGGTGTGCTGGAGCCAGCTCGTACTGGCTTGTAAGAGCTGGCTGTGCCCATGTCTTCCCTATCCCGCAATCAGTGATTTCCTGTTGGCAGTTTGAAATCAGCTGTGGTGGGAGCATTTACACCACAGAAGCGAGCAAATGCCTAAAAATTGGAGTTTCTTTTTTCCAGAGAGCTCATCATTAAACATTTACCAGCACACCACACGGTGAACTCAGCTGGTTTCATTCCTAGGACTCTCGTCCCCCTGTAGGTATGGTGGTGTATTTCGTGGGCATAATTCCTGTGCAGGAGAGGTTGGGGTTGGTGTGGGAAGGGGAGACAGGTGTCCGGAGACCCCGACAAGCAGTCCACAACACAGGCCAGGCTGTCCTGTCGGCCTTTCTTTGAGAAGATGGTAAGCAGCGTGGAGGGAAGCGAGACCCCTCGAGGCGACCCTAACAGCACAGAATCTGCGTTTTCCTTTTTTTTTTTTTTTTTTTGAGACCGAGTCTCGCTCTGTCAACCAGGCTGGAGTGCGGTGGCGCGATCTCCACTCACTGCAAGCTCCGCCTCCCGGGTTCACGCCATTCTCCTGCCTCAGCCTCCCGTGTAGCTGGGACTATAGGCGCCCACCACCACGCCGGGCTAAGAATCTGCGTTTTCCTCTTGGCTTGCTGTAGGTTCTCTTTCGAGTTAGAGTTTTCCTCAAATGCCTGATGAGCCTTGGCTGGCCTCTGACCATCTGGCATCTGTACCAGGTCTCTCTTTCTGCTTGGTCATTAGTGTTCAAGGAGCCAGGTACGGGAGGCACGTGGTGGTTTTCTCACTCTCCGTATGTAGACTTTCTTTTAACGCTCCATTTACAGAATGGCACATGTCTCTTCCTGAGGCTGTGCCTAGAGACTAGGGCCTCTCTGGCCAAATCTCCAGAAGAAACTTCAACCAGGGTCAGGAGGGGACTGATGCAGGGAGATGCCTGTTCTGCTGCCTCACGGAGGGCATCGGAGAAGCTAAGTGTTCATTATACAAACTTTGGCCCATCCTATTTTCTGCTCCACATGTGCTGCATCCCAGCCTTCAGGGGCACCTGGTACGTCTGCCTCCCTATTCCTGTGGCAGGAATAGGTTTGTCCCAGGCTCCACAGCCTCCTCCTCTTTGAAAGCATTTAGGTTTCGACTTTCTCCACTCTCATAAGAAAGACAGTTACCGCTTGTTCATCTGCCTTGTTTTCCAAAATTTTATTAGAACCCCCGTATCTGCTGTCTTTTTTCCTTTTTTTCCCTTTCCTTCCTTCCTTCTTTCCCTTTTCTTTTCTTCCTTTCTTTCCTTTCTTCCTTTTGAGATTCACTCTTATTGCCCAGGCTGGAGTGCAATGGTGTGATCTCAGCTCACCGCAACCTCCGCCTTCCAGGTTCAAGCAATTCTCCTGCCTCAGCCTCCCGAGTAGCTGGGATTACAGGCATGCACCACCATGCCCTGCTAATTTTGTAATTTTAGTAGAGACAGGGTTTCTCCATGTTGGTCAGGCTGGTCTCGAACTCCTGACCTCAGGTGATCCACCTGCCTTGGCCTCCCAAAGTGCTGGGATTACAGGCGTGAGCCACTGCGCCTAGCCCCCTTTTCCTTTTTTGAGACGGAGTTTTGTTCTTGTTGCCCAGGCTGGAGTGCAATGACGTGATCTTGGCTCACCGCAACCTCCTCCTCCCAGGTTCAAGCGATTCTCCTGCTTCAGCCTCCCAAGTAGCTGGGATTACAGGTATGCACCACCACGCCCGGCTAATTTTTTTTTTTTTTTTTGAGACGGAGTCTAGCTCTGTGGCCCAGGCTGGAGTGCAGTGGCGCCATCTCCACTCACTGCAAGCTCCGCCTCCCGGGTTTACACCATTCTCCTGCCTCAGCCTCCCGAGTAGCTGGGACTACAGGCGCCCGCCATCTCGCCTGGCTAGTTTTTTGTATTTTTTAGTAGAGGCGGGGTTTCACCGTGTAGACCAGGATGGTCTCGATCTCCTGACCTCGTGATCCACCCGTCTCGGCTTCCCAAAGTGCTGGGATTACAGGCTGGAGCCACCTCGCCCGGCCCAATTTTTGTACTTTTAATAGAGATGGGTTTCTCCATGTTGGTCAGGCTGGTCTCGAACTCCTGACCTCAGGTGCTCTGCCCGCCTCAGCCTCCCAAAGTGTTGGGATTACAGGTGTAAGCCACCGAGCCCGGCCTCCTTTTGTCTTTAAAACAGGCATTTATGGCCGGGCGCGGTGGCTCAAGCCTGTAATCCCAGCACTTTGGGAGGCCGAGACGGGCGGATCACGAGGTCAGGAGATCGAGACCATCCTGGCTAACACGGTGAAACCCCGTCTCTACTAAAAATACAAAAAAACTAGCCGGGCGAGGTGGCGGCGCCTGTAGTCCCAGCTACTCGGGAGGCTGAGGCAGGAGAATGGCGGGAACCCGGGAGGCGGAGCTTGCAGTGAGCTGAGATCCGGCCACTGCACTCCAGCCCGGGCGGCAGAGCGAGACTCCGTCTCAAAAAAAAAAAAAAAAAAAAAAAAAAAAAAAAAAAACAGGCATTTATTCACATTTTAGTGGGATTTTGAAAAGAAGAGATAAGTGGAAGTTTTCGGTCTGTGTATAACTTAGAAGTCTTGCTCATCATTCAGTCACCGAACAGACCCTGTGGGCTGTAGGCTGGGTCCTTAAGATGCAAAGATATTAACAGGAACCGTCCCTTGCCTCCTAGATTCTACAGCCTTTGCAGGGTGAGGGGCAGGGTTCCCATGAGGAGTCTTCACTCTCCCAACAGACACCTCCTCCCCTGCCCTGGAGAATGGGCTCCCTCTTGAGGTTCATCTTGGTAATCCAGCCTCCATGGACGCCCTTAGAAACCCTTTACAGAAGCTGGCCAAGGTATCACCTTGATTTGAGTGAGATAGGCCCAGGAGGCAAGTGAACCTGTGCTCAGGATCCTTCTGTGTTTCTGTGGGGTGGAGGGGCAAGCAGGCAGCCTTGGAGGGGGATTAGTCTGGCCTGGGATCGCTGCCCCTCCTGTCTCTTCCTGGCTTGTCTTCCCACCTCTCTGCAGCTGCCCCATCTACTCCCTCCCCTCGGCCCCATTCCACCAGGTGGAGCCTCTTCCTTTGATCTGGCTTCTGTCCCAGGAGGGATTAGTGCAGACAGAGCAGCCAGGGAAGGCAGGAATCTCCCTCACTGTGTATGCTGTGTGACCTGTATCCTGGCCTTCTGTGCCCTCACGCATACCTTGTGCATACTGCTTCCTTGGGGCCTTGGTGTTGATCTCAGTCCTCCTTGCCTGGGCATGCCTGTCTGAGGGGATTCCATTCCCACCCTGGGCTGGAGACAAGGGGTGGGGACCCTCCTCCCGCAAAGGGAGCAAGCTCTCTGTCAATGGAATTGTTGGGCAGAGGGCCACAAGGGGAGGGCTAAGGGAGAGGGCGCTGGAGCGAGAGGCTCGAGGGGCTCGTGGGGTGCCTCTGGCTCTATCCAGCCCTTCTGCAGAGGTGTGAAGGCTTAGGAGAAAAGCATGATGATGAGGTGGGAAAACTTTGGCACCACCACTGAAAGGCTCGTGAACCTGAGCAGGTGATTTAAAGTTTCTGCCCCAAGCCCTTTTTGTCTCACGTGGTAATAATAATACCCACCCCACAGGACTTGCGCACCTATTCAACAAGGAGAGTTTCATCCAGTTTTAGCTTTTTAAGAATTCTTTCTTTCTTTTCTTTTCTTTTTTTTTTGATTCGGAGCTTCACTCTTGTCATCCAGGCTGGAGTGCAATGGTGTGATCTCGACTCACTGCAACCTCCGCCTCCCGGGTTCAAACGATTCTCCTGCCTCAGCCTCCCAAGTAGCTGGAATTACAGGCACCTGCCACCACACCCAGCTAATTTTTGTATATTTAGTAGAGACGGGGTTTCGCCATGTTGGCCAGGCTCGTCTTGAACTTCTGACCTCAGGTGATCCACCCTCCTCGACCTCCCAAAGTGATGGGATTACAGTCGTGAGCCACCGCGCCCGGCCCCAGGAATTCTTTCTTTTTTTTTTTTTTTTTTTTGAGACAGAGTCTCGCTCTGTCACCCGGACTGGAGTGCAGTGGCCGGATCTCAGCTCACTGCAAGCTCCGCCTCCCGGGTTTACGCCATTCTCCTGCCTCAGCCTCCCGAGTAGCTGGGACTACAGGCGCCAGCCACCTCGCCCGGCTAGCTTTTTGTATTTTTTAGTAGAGACGGGGTTTCACCGTGTTAGCCAGGATGGTCTCGAACTCCTGACCTCATGATCCGCCCGTCTCGGCCTCCCAAAGTGCTGGGATTACAGACTTGAGCCACCGCGCCCGGCCGGATTCTTTCTTTAATCATATGTGCATGCATGCGAGCACCCAATATTTTACTGGGCTCAAGTCCGTCAGTCAAATGTTACTTTTTTTTTTTTTTTTTTGAGACAGAGTCTTGCTCTGTCGCCCGGGCTGGAGTGCAGTGGCCAGATCTCAGCTCACTGCAAGCTCCGCCTCCCGGGTTCACGCCATTCTCCTGCCTCAGCCTCCCGAGTAGCTGGGACTACAGGCGCCCGCCATCTCGCCCGGCTAGCTTTTTGTATTTTTCAGTAGAGACGGGGGTTTCACCGTGTTAGCCAGGATGGTCTCAAACTCCTGACCTCGTGATCCACCCGTCTCGGCCTCCCAAAGTGCTGGGATTACAGGCTTGAGCCACCGCGCCCGGCCAAATGTTACTCTTAAAAAGGTAATTTAGGAGAGTCGATGTGGGGACTATTAACAGAGAGGTGGGCATAGTTAAGGGAATGGTGATGTACCCAGAGAGTAGCGAGAGGGAAGCCCTTATCATGCCTGGCAGGGCAAAGGGAGGGAGCTGTGATTACAGGAGCCCAGAGAGCTATGGCAGGAGCGGCGGCTGAAGGTGGAAGGAAATAACCGCTGCCCCAACCCTAAGTTGGCAGGGAGCAGTGAGGACAATAAATGTCCCACCCCTTCTCCTTCTCCACCCTCCAGTCTTCCTCCACTTCTCAGCGGATGAACCCAGCCTGAAACCAGAGGGCAGCAGAGTCTGAGTGATGCAGTCTGCGGGGTCAGTCTCCTGGAGCTCAGAGCTGGAGGAGAAAGGTGGAGAATGAGTGGGGGCAGGGCAAACAGAACAACCAGCCCACGACTGTGTGGAATGTGTGGTACCAGGGGCTGGGGGCAGGTGAGTCACAATAACACAATGGTCACCACCCTCTGTGAGCTTGCTGGGTTCCTTAGAGCAGGCTGGCAAGAAAGAGTTGCCTATATAATACTTCCAGAAAGAAATGAATGTTATGTCTATGTTATTGTAGAAGAGTGAATGTCATAATAGACTCTAAGGTGACCCCAGTGATTTCTACCTCCTGTTTTTTTTTTTTTTTTTTTTGAGGCGGAGTCTCGCTCTGTCACCCGGACTGGAGTGCAGTGGCCAGATCTCAGCTCACTGCAAGCTCCGCCTCCCGGGTTTACGCCATTCTCCTGCCTCAGCCTCCCGAGTAGCTGGGACTACAGGCGCCCGCCACCTCGCTCGGCTAGTTTTTGTATTTTTAGTAGAGACGGGGGTTTCACCGTGTTAGCCAGGATGGTCTCGATCTCCTGACCTCGTGATCCGCCCGTCTCGGCCTCCCAAAGTGCTGGGATTACAGGCTTGAGCCACCGCGCCCGGCTCTACCTCCTGTTGTTCCTGCCTTTGTAAAATCCTCTCCCTTTGAGTGTGGGTGAGGCCCATGACTTGGTGCTAACCCATGGAATATGGCAAAGAACGTCACTCTGTGGATTATGTTAGGTTATACAGACTTTAGCAGATTGCAGAGAGACTCTTCTCACTGACTTGAAATAAGCAGCCATGGTGAGGAAGTTGGTGTAACAAGGAATGGAGGGCAGTCTTTAGGACCTGACTGTAGCCCCCAGGCAATGTCAAGTGAAAAGCCAGCTCCCTTGTCACATAGCCACAACAAAATGAGTTCTGCCAACAACCTGAATAAGTTGGAAGTGGATTCTTCCCCACTTGAGCCTCCAGATGAAAATACAGCCCAGGTGACACCCTGAGAGCAGCCTTGTGAGACCCTAGGCAGAGGACCAGCTAAGCTGTGCCTGGACTCCTGGCCCATAGAAACTGTGAGATAATAAATGTATGGCTGGGCATGGTGGCTCATGCCTGTAATCCCAGCACTTTGGGAGGCCGAGGCGGGTGGATCACCTGAGGTTGGGAGTTCAAGACTGGCCTGACCAACATGGAGAAACCCCATCTCTACTAAAAATACAAAATTAGCCAGGCGTGGTGGCACATGCCTGTAATCCTAGCTACTCTGGAGGCTGAGGCGGGAAAATCGCTTGAACTTGGGAGGCAGGAGGTTGTGCTGAGCTGAGATTGCGTCATTGTACTCCAGCCTGGGCAACAAGAGCGAAACTCCATCTCAAAAAAAAAAATTAATAATAATAATAAATGTGTGTAGTTTTAAAGCTGCTGACTTTGTGGTTGTTATGCAACATAGAAAACTAATATAACACACACATTAGCCAGAGTTCTTCACAGAGACAGAGCCAATAGGATATATAGAGAGGTGTGAGAGAGGATTTATTAGGAGGATTGGCTCACACGTTTATGGAGGCTGAGAAGTCCCACAATATGCCATCTGTAAGAAGGAGAACCGGGGAAGCCAGTAGCATGGTTCAGTTCAAGCCTAAAGGGTTCAGAGCCAAGGAAACTGATGGTGTAACTCTGGGTCTGAAGCTGAAGGACTGAGAACGTGAGAGTGGGGAGGGGTTGCTGCTGGTGCAAATCCTGGAGTCCGAGGGCAGCAGAAGAACGGTGTCGCAGCTCCGGGAGAGAGGGAGAGAGGGGGAGAGCGGGGGGGGGAGAGAGAGAGGGGTGGGGGGAGAGAGAGAGAGAGAGAGAGAGAGAGAATTCACCTTTCCCCTGCCCTTTTCTTCTATCCAGGCCTAAGCCAATTGGATGGTGCCCACCCACATAGGCTAAAGGCAGATTCTCCTTACTTAGTCTATGAATTCAAATGCCAGTCTCTTCAGCAAGCACCCTCACAGAAACACCCAGAAATAAAGCTTTACCAGCTGGCTGAGTATCCCTTCATCCAGTCCTAAAATTAACGGTCACAACACATAAAAAGGAGGCTGCGGGAGGAAGGTATTTGAGAGCGATTTGGGAAGGCTTCACAGAGAAGGTGGCATTTGTACTCACACATGAAGAGGGAGAGGGATTTAAATCGATAGAGAGGGAAAGATGAGCTGCTGCCTTGTCCCCAGCCTCTTCATTTCCCAATCTTGGGCCTGAGAGGCCTCTGCAAGGACACATTTTCCAGCTGGGCCCCAAGCAAGTTCCCAGAAGGAGTCCTTCTCTCCTCGTCCCTTAACTTGTTGTGGAGAACCCGATTGAAGCAGGGCGAGCTCAGCTCCCCACCCCTGTGTACCCGCTGTCAATTTATGTGGAGTAGAGGTACAATAGTCTCAGTTGGTCTCTTTTTCAAAAATAACTATCCTCTTTGATTTTGTGAGCAACATATGCTCATCACGAACAATTTTTTTTTTTTTCTTTGAGACAGAGTCTTGCTCTGTCGCCTAGGCTGGAGTGCAGTGGTGCAATCTCAGCTCACTGCAAGCTCCACCTTCCAGGTTCAAGTGATTCTCCTGCCTCAGCCTCCCGAGTAGCTGGGATTACTCAGTCTCCCAAGTAGCTGGGATTACAGGTGCCTGCCACCACATCAGGTTAATTTTTGTATTTTTAGTAGAGACGGGGTTTCACCATGTTGGCCTGGCTGGTCTTGAACTCCTGACCTTGTGATCTGCCCACCTCAGCCTCCCAAAGTGCTAGGATTACAGGCATGAGCCTGAATCTGATAAGGTTTTAACAAAGGCCTCCACCTTCCCTAGGGCCTGACTACAGCTGGTAGGTGACCCGTGTGAGGCAAGTTGAATGTCTGTTCCTACACATAGCCCTTCTAGCCATCCAGGGCCCCGAGTGAATGGGGCTAAAGGGACAAGAACACGATTGGCTCTAACCTAGGGATGCTGCTGTGTCCAAGATGTAGTATAAGCGCACCTAGACTGTAGTGAACAGCACGCCAGACATGCTACTGTAATAGATACAAAATAACATCATAGCCAAGATTTATGGGGCACTTACTCTGGGCCAGACCTTGTTCTAAATGCTTTTCTTATATTAACTCACTCTTTTTTTTTTTTTTTTTGAGATAGGGTCTCGCTCTATCACCCAGGCTGGAGTGCAGTGGTGCGATCTTGGTTCACTGCAACCTCTGCTTCCTGGGTTCAAGCGATTCTCCTGCCTCAGCCTCCCAAGTAGCTGGGATTACAGGAGTGTGCACCATCACACCTGGCTGATTTTTGTATTTTTAGTAGAGATGAGGTTTCACCATGTTAGCCAGGCTGGTCTCGAACTCCTGGCCTCAAGTGATCCATCCAGCTCGGCCTCCCAAAATGTTGGGATTACAGGCGTGAGCCACCGTGCCCAGCCCCACTTACTGCCCTTAACAGCCCTATCAGATGCGCACCATTATTCCTGTTTTAAGAATGAGGAAACTGAGGCTCAGAGAGGTTAAGTTACTTGCTCAAGGTCACCCAGCCAGTAATGTAAGCAAGAAACAAGTTTGTGTTGTTTTCAGCCACTGAGATTTTAGAGTGGTTTGTTACTGTAGCATAACCTAGCCCATTCTGAGACATGTATGCACATATATTTGATATGTGTTATAGATTGTATAAATTGTATATTTATATAATCTATTTACATGTAATTATATATTATTTATATAAATTGTATAAATTGTGTATCAGTGCACAACTTGATCAAGCGTCCAAGGCCCTGGTGGGGAACGCAGAAATATGGGCAATGGTTCCCTCTAGATGAGTCAGGAGACCTGGGTGTGGCCCATATGTAAAGGAGGAAGGCAAACAAGGGAAAAAGGGCAGGGGAAGCGCTGGCTTTAAGTTTTCCTGGCAGCATCCAGGTTAAGTGCACCTGCACCCAAATGCTAGTTCCATAAATGAGCCAGTTTTTAAATGTGTGGCCAGGGAGTACACATCCCACCAGGCATCAGAGAAAGCTGTTGCTGCATAGACAGGCCCCCCAGGCTTGGCCAGGGAGCTTTCCAGGCCCAGCAGGTAGCAGCTCACCCATGCACCTGTGTGCCTGCACTCTCCCACTCACACACACCCCAGGGCACCAGGCACACACTCCGTGTCCCCAACCCGTGCCCCTAGAAGGTGATGGTGATGGTGTGAGGCTCAGAATCAGTTGGAAGGTTGAATTCAGGGCTCTCAAGATGGGAAAGATGCAACCTTCAGGAACACGAGAGTGTGGCCAGAACAGGACCAGTGTGTAAGAGTGTGTGTATGTGTGTGCACTGGTCTCTGTGTACTGGTGCAGGTTAATGTAGGAGGGGGTTCTCTCTGGCTGTTCAAGGCATATCTTGCAAGTCCACAGACTCTGCATCCACCCAGGTGCCCTCATATGTTAGCACATCCATGGTATGATTGGACCCACTCAGTTGTGATGGCCAAGTGCAGTGCACAGCCTGGATAACTGTACACAGCAGCCCTGTCAGGAGCCCACAGTTGGCCATCTCTGGACAAGAAGCCAGCTCTATCTCATATATACCTCAATTCCATGATTGAGAGCAGAATCCAAAACCATTGTGAATCCACTCAAACGGGGAGAAGAAGGTCGCAAAGGTCATAGGATCAGAGCAGCTTCTGGCTGACACCCACTCCGTGGTGGTAAGAAGGGATTAGGAGATTGCAAACTGGGTTAAAAAATCCTCTCACCTACAGCTCAAGGCTGTAATCCTAAGGACTCTGCTTCTCTAAGCCTTGTTCTATTTTCAACTCTCTTCTCCAGGGTACAGTCTCCACTGGGGCTGCAAGGATTTAGTGGAGACTCTTAACACCAGTTGTCTGGCATCTGTGAGTTTGAGTGTGGGCCATCAGCTTCTTCCTTCTTCTCTTTTCCTCTCCACATTTCCCAGTACCATCTGATCCATCAGGCCCTTCTTTGCTCAGGCCCGAAGGACTCAGGCGTGTGAGAGAGGACGGCCCCGTTGTCGCCAAGACACCTCTGGGTGAGAAGCAGCGAACAGGACCTGTCCATCTCAGGCGTCAGCCCCCTGAAGGTCTGAGCAATGGGCAACGTGATGGAGGGAAAGTCGGTGGAGGAGCTGAGCAGCACTGAGTGCCACCAGTGGTACAAGAAGTTCATGACTGAGTGCCCCTCTGGCCAACTCACCCTCTATGAGTTCCGCCAGTTCTTCGGCCTCAAGAACCTGAGCCCGTCGGCCAGCCAGTACGTGGAGCAGATGTTTGAGACTTTTGACTTCAACAAGGTAAGCAGGGGCCCAGTGGCAGGGAAAGGGAGTGCTGGAGGGACCCCTCTGGAAGCCTGACCAGCTGAGGGTGAGGAAGAGCAGAGAGGAGTGTAGAAGTGTCCGCTGGGGAGCGACTTCATTTATTCAGTCATTTGTTTGCTTGAGAGGTGGATTTTTGACGCTAGGGTTTCAACGGATCTAATGTTTGTGCTTTAATGAGCACCGACTGAATCAGGCACTGGGGGGTTAGAAATGAATCAGACACTGTCCCTGCCCTCACTTTCTTTTCTTTTTTTTTGAGACAGAGTCTTGCTCTGTCGCCCAGGCTGGAGTACAGTGGCGTGATCTCGGCTCACTGCAAGCTCCGCCTCCCGGGTTTACGCCATTCTCCTGCCTCAGCCTCCTGAGTAATTGGGACTACAGGCGCCCGCCACATCGCCTGGCTAGTTTTTTTGTATTTTTTTTAGTAGAGACGGGGTTTCACCGTGTTAGCCAGGATGGTCTCGATCTCCTGACCTCGTGATCCGCCCATCTCGGCCTCGCAAAGTGCTGGGATTACAGGCTTGAGCCACCGCGCCCGGCCCCTGCCCTCACTTTCTAGGGCAAGACAGAGAAGCCCCCAAATTAGTGTAATCTGAGGTTGAATCCAATGGCTTCCTCTGCCTCTGCCACAGGCGTATCTTGGTTTACTCCAAAACGAGTGTAAACACTTCCAAGATGGTCATTGAACACCTGCGATGTGCTGGTTTTTCAAAGGTTTTACAAAACTCTTTGAAGCTTTCAAGGGTGTGGGTGGAGGGGCAGAGAGCAGGGAGCAAGATGATGATTCTCCAGCCTTGCTGTCTGGCATGGGCAGGCCACTCATAATGTTCTGTGGACATGAGGACTGGAGACAGACAGGGTTGCCTGGTCCCTGGAGAATCCAGAATACTCCCAACCTCAAAATACCCAGTGACCTCAGATCACCTTTTCTCAAATGAGCCTGAAGGTCCACACAATGGTCAAATTGTGTGTCTCCCTAGTAGCCCCCTGAATGCACTGGGTAAGGACTTCCTGATTGATAAGCTAGAGGGGTCACTGAAAGGCGAATTTGGGACCATGGGTTTGGGTCCCTAGCTTTCATCAGCCTGGTGACCTTGAGCCCATCATCTCCCCTCTCAGTCTCGGGATATTCATGATGCTGTGGATGTCGGGAGAATTAGTTAAGAAGTTTGTTGGTTTTCGTAGTAAATCTTCCATTCGTTTGAAACTATTTGGTCAAGACATAGTTGTGGAAGAACCCAAATCTGCAAACGTGGCTCTCCGCCCTGTGGCCCCTCACTTGAAAAGTGAGGACGAAATGAGGCACTGCCACATGTCCTCCACAGGCCCGGGAGAGGCTCCTTCCCTCGCTGCCCAAAAGGTCCAGGCACCATTGTGGATGGGGCTTCTTGGGAAAGCTCGGGCTCAGTGGCTATTTAAAACTCACTAATATTTGAGGATAAGGGACCAAAGCAGATTACAGGCTTTGAGTCCCAACCTCAATTGTGGTATGAGGGAGCCCGAGGGCTTTCCCGAAGTGGGAGCAGGTGAGCAGAGTCCAGAGCCTGTGGTACGGAGACTTGGGGGGATGGCGTCATCATGTTCAACACTCAAAATGCTCCCAAAGAAGGAATAACTTTTTTTTTTTTTTTTGAGACGGAGTCCCGCTCTGTCACCCAGGCTGCAGTGCAATGGCGTAATGTTGGCTCACTGCAAGCTCCGCCTCCCGGGTTCACGCCATTCTCCTGCCTCAGCCTCCCGTGTAGCTGGGACTACAGGCGCCCGCCACCACGCCCGGCTAATTTTTTGTATTTTTAGTAGAGACAGGGTTTCACGGTGTTAGCCAGGATGGTCTCGATCTCCTGACCTCGTGATCCGCCCGTCTCGGCCTCCCAAAGAGCTGGGATTACAGGCGTGAGCCACTGCGCCCGGCCGGAATAACTCTTGAACAGGAGGGGAAGAACGAATGGATGGTTGAGCCTCACTCCTTACCCCCAGACACCGACGTATTTCATCTTCTCACCTGCTAAGAAAACTCTTTGAGTCAAGACACATCTGCAGAAGGACCCTTAGAACCACATATATGACGCTGGTGGGGGTTGGGAGGGCAACCCTGGGGCACATCGACCCTGTATTTGCCTAACCGTGTCTTTTTTGTTTTTGGAGATGGAGTCTCACTCTGTCCCCAGGCTGGAGTGCAGTGGTGCGATCTTGGCTCACTGCAACCTCCGCCTCCTGGGCTCAAGCGATTCTTCTGCCCCACTTAGCCTCTCAAGTAGCTGGGATTACAGGTGCCCACCACTATGCCTGACTAATTTTTGTATTTTTAGTAGAGATGGAGTTTCACCATGTTGGCCAGGCTGGTCTCAAACTCTTGACCTCAGGTGATCCGCCCACCTTGGGCTCCCAAAGTGCTGGGATTACAGACGTGAGCCACCACGCTGGGCCAACCATGTCTTAATGTGTGTCACATGCAAGCACTACCTATACTGTCTGAAACCTGACCCTTCTCTTTTCACTGAAAGTAAATCAACCCCTTGTTTCTAGGCAGTCTGGCCTCCTCCCTTATGCCACACACACCTCCGACTTAGGGCTTTTGTGCTGCCTGGGACCCTCTGCCCCCAGAATTCTGTTCAGCTTACACCTTCCTCTGCTGCAAGTCTTTGCTCAGAAGTCTCCTCACTAACCCCTGCCCTGATCTCCTGGTTTAAACTCTGTTTAAAACCGGGACTGGTCCCCACCTCTGCATTTCCTGGCCCCGCCTTTCTCCCCAAGCACCTGTTGTCTTCCAATACCAGATGTAAATAACATTTCGCCATTAGGTTTATTGCCTGTCTTCCCCTGCTGGAATGTGAGCTCCACGTGAGCAGGGATTTTTGTCTTGTTCACTGTTGAATCCCTAGTTCCTAGGACAGTGCCTGGATTGTGGCAGGTGCTTAATAATATTGATTGTATGAGTGAATGAATATATGAGAAATCAGGAGTTTAATGACTAGTTATTTTATAATACACATTAATTTAACTCTGCAAGTATTAAAAGAGTGACTTTCTAACACCCAACCTGCCTCATCTACACCCATGGTACACAATCACTTTGCACAATACTGTCTTGACCCATTGTCATCAGCATAGAGCAGTTTAGCATTGGCTGGGAGATGGAACACAGGATTGGGAATTTTTTTTTTTTTTTTTTTTTTTTTTGAGACGGAGTTTTGCTCTTGTCACCCAGGCTGGAGTGCAATGTCACGATCTCGGCTCACTGCAACCTCTGCCTCCTGGGTTCAAGTGATTCCCTGCCTCAGTCTCCTGAGTAGCTGGGATTACAGGTGCTCACCACCATGCCCGGCTAATTTTTGTATTTTTAGTAGAGATGGGTTTTCACCACATTGGCCAGGCTGGTCTCGAACTCGTGACCTCAGGTGATCCACCTGCCTCAGCCTCCTAAAGTGCTGGGATTACAGGTGTGAGCCACTGTGCCCAGTCAGAAGTTTTGATGCAGAGAGGAGTTAAACAAAGCAGGGATAGGCAAACGACAGCACACAGGCCTGTTTTTGTAAATGAAGTTTTATTAGAACTCACCACATCTATTTATTTACATAGACAATTGTCTATGGCTGCTTTCACATACAATGACAGAGGGTGTGTGGCTGCAAAGCTGCATATTTACTCTTTGGCTCTTTATAGAAAAAGTTTGCCAGCCCCTGCACAAAAAAAATGGTTGTGTCTTTGGGATGTGCAGGGCTGGGGAGTACAGAACGTGAGCGGGGAGTGAGACCTGGGGGACAGGCATTTGCTTTGCTTACTTCAAATGTTTGTCTGGGCTTGGGTTTGTCTGACAATCACACAGGTGCACGCAAATCTATGTAAATCTCCATCTGCATTTGAGTACTGCTATAGGATGATTCAGGAGACCCAGTTTTCTAGGCGAGGCTTTGTCATTCACTAGCTGTGTGGCCTAATCTCTCTCAACTTTGACTTTCTCATTCAAACTAGAGACAAAAATACTCACCTCTTGGGGGTGGCCGTGAGATTAAATGAGTAAAGTGAATAAAGCTGTCAGTCTAGGCAGTCCATGGAGAGTACTAAAAAACTGTTAGTATTGCTATATATTTTCATTGAATCTAATGCATACCACAACCTTGAAAAGTGCACACTGTCATTCCATTTTATAACTGGGAAAATGGAGACTCAAGGTCGTGAGACTTATCCAAGGTGATTTAGGTCTTTCTGGCATAAAAATCCACACCTTTTCCATTGCCCCTTTTCAGACATAAAAAACAAACAAAAAAACTGCAAAAGCAATCCAGCTCATCGTAGAAATTTCCAATAATACAGAAAGATAAAAAATGAACAGCAGAAGTATCCTCAACCGGTGTCCCCTCCCCAAGAGGAAACCTCTTTAGCAGTTTTCTTGCTTATTCAACCACTGCTGTCTAGGGGCCTCTGTGGACTCTGTTCTGATGACAGCCCTGGGGAGTGGGCTGGGACTGAATGAGCCCACGGTGGGGCTCAGAGTGGTTAAGGCCTTACGCGGGGCCTAAGCCCCTCAGGCGGCAGGGTGAGAAACTCCCAAAAGCTCACCCAAACCACGCTCCCATCCCTGGGGGTGCCATTCTTCCTCCTCTCACCTACGCACACGTCTCGCATTTCCCCTAACTGGAAAGGCTCATGCTTGACAATCACAGGGAAGCAGGCAGCGCCCGCTAAAATCCAGATGCCTGTGAACAGACAGCGCCATAGCCATTCACACCCCAGTGGGGGCTGGCTTATTGGATTTGCCTGGCAGCCTCTGAGGTAGGCAGGGTGGGCTATACAGGGCGTCTAGGAAGACTGACAGGTCACGGCGGAGACAGGGCTGGCCTCCCTGGCCGCATCTCCTAGGGTCTGGGGCTCCCCTCAGCATCTCTTGGGGCTAGCCGAGATGGGTGGAGCCTTGGGTTATGATGGGCGGGGCCTGAGGACGGAGTGGGCGGAGCCCGGGTGGGCTCACGGCGGCCGCGCCCCTCCCCCAGGACGGCTACATTGATTTCATGGAGTATGTGGCGGCGCTCAGCCTGGTCCTCAAGGGAAAGGTGGAACAGAAGCTCCGCTGGTACTTCAAGCTCTATGATGTAGACGGCAACGGCTGCATTGACCGCGACGAGCTGCTCACCATCATCCAGGTGCAGAGGGCCCGGCCAGGGCTGGGGGCAGCGGCCTGGGTGGGACCTGGAGCTGAGAGCCCAGGGTTAGAACAGCAATCTCAGGATTGAGACAGGATGTGGGACTGAGGATCCTAGTGGCAGCTGTGGACCTTACCAGCTGCGCGACCCAGGCCACGTTCCTTCCCTTCCTGGGCCTCAGTTTCCTCATCAATACCGAAAGAAGATAGAAGTTTGACTCTTGAGTTCCAACTCTGCCTAGGCCCCCGGGTACCCTGCACTCTACTGCTCACTGCTCTTGGGAGCCGCACCAGCTCTGACCGTCCCCACTCCCACCCCTGAGATAGGATAAGGATGGGCCCCTCTCACTTCTGCCCCTTCTTCCCTCCCAGGCCATTCGCGCCATTAACCCCTGCAGCGATACCGCCATGACTGCAGAGGAGTTCACCGATACAGTGTTCTCCAAGATTGACGTCAACGGGGATGGTGAGCGGGCCGAGGAGGGGCTCCCCAGGGGAGGGGTCACCGTGGATGTGGGGTCGTGAGGGGTGGAAGTTCACTAGAGGAGAGGGGAAGGAGGGGAGAAGGAGGCCCAAATGTCCCCGGGCTAGTCACCTCCTCCACCTGCCCCAGCCACAAAGTTGGCTTTTATGGGACCCTGGACCAGAATCTGGGCTCTGGGTGCCTCTGCCTGCTGCACCTGCAGGTCACTTCTCCTCGCCTGGGCTCTGTCCCTGCCCCTGGCAAGAACCCGGTTCTGTGCTCTGGACTGCAGAAATGAACACCCTCCTGCCCCTGATTCCCTTTCTCTCTACCCCAGGGGAACTCTCCCTGGAAGAGTTTATAGAGGGCGTCCAGAAGGACCAGATGCTTCTGGACACACTGACACGAAGCTTGGACCTTACCCGCATTGTGCGCAGGCTCCAGAATGGCGAGCAAGATGAGGAGGGGGCTGACAACGAGGCCGCTGAGGCAGCCGGCTGAGCGCACCGCCCAGCTGCTTCTGCACTAGCGGGTGGGGTAGTATGGTGGTGACTGGTGGTGTTGCTCTTGTCTTAACCCTAGATAGAATCTACTAAACTCAGAGGCTTAGCTCGCCACTTTGGGGTACATGGTGGCAGCAGAGAGGCAGCAGTGGGAGCCCAGAGCCAGGAACAGTGAAGGATGGTTCCTGGCCCCTCTGAGTGACAGCTGACTGCAGCACTCCCTGCTGGGGGCACTGTTCAGCATCCCTCTGCTGTCCGGTGACCCCCTAGCCCTTCTGGCTCCTCTCCCAGCTTTTCCCAGCTTTCTCCACTGAGCTTCTCCATGCTCTTCTGGATGTGGACTCTCTGAGGCAGAGCTGAGCTTTCCCAGGCCTCCTATGGAATCCTGCAGATCCGGTGGCTGCAGCTTCAATCCCAGTGCTGCAATCACACATCCATTCTGCCCCGGGGACCCTGGAGCCTACTTGTGTGCTTTGCATTTGATTCACGCCTCCCTTCAACAAGCATTTACTGAGCGCCTACTATGTACTAATGTTAGATGTTAGATGTACAGAGAAGGCAGTTTTCATCCTCAAGGAACTCATAGGCTAATGGTGAGACATACAGACAAACATCATTATAATAAAACATGCTAAGAGAACTTATGAACACATTTCTGTAGGAGACACCTAGAGGCGTCTGACTCAGAGACAGCATCACAGAGGTGGCCTTTGACTTTGAACACGAAAGAGTGCTTCGGGGCTGAATGTGGAGAAGAAGGTGATGCATGTGGGGTGGTTGGAGGTGCATTCTCTGTGATGTATGTGTCACATGTGGGGGGCTGTGTGATGTGGACAGGAGCATTCTTTTTTTTTTTTTTTTTTTTTTTTTTTTAGACAGAGTCTCGCTCTGTCGCCCGGGCTGGAGTGCAGTGGCCGGATCTCAGCTCACTGCAAGCTCCGCCTCCCGGGTTCACGGCATTCTCCTGCCTCAGCCTCCTGAGTAGCTGGGACTACAGGCGCCAGCCACCTCGCCCGGCTAGTTTTTTTGTATTTTTTTAGTAGAGACGGGATTTCACAGTGTTAGCCAGGATGGTCTCGATCTCCTGACTTCGTGATCCGCCCGTCTCGGCCTCCCAAAGTGCTGGGATTACAGGCTTGAGCCACCGCGCCCGGCCAGGAGCATTCTTATGTGCAAATTTGGGGTATCCCTTGGAATTTAAATTTTACCAAATTTAAAACAGTAAGAATCACCATATCTGTTTTTAGGGAGTACCTCCTAGGGCCCCAGTAAGGGAAAACAAACAAACACAGCTCCTTCAAGAGATTTATAATCCTACTAGCAAGATAAGGATGGGATGTTTTGCCAAGTGTGGTGGTAAATGCCTGTAATCCCCAATACTCAGGAGGCTGAGGTGGGAGGATTGTTTGAGCCGAGGGGTTCAAGACAAACCCAGGCAACATAGTGAGACCCCTCTTCAAAAAGGAAAAAGGGGGCTGGGAGCGGTGGCTTATGCCTGTAATCCCAGCACTTTTGGAGGCTGAGGTGGGCAGATCACCTGAGGTCAGGAGTTCGAGACCAGCCTGGCTAACGTGGTGAAACCCCATCTCTACTAAAAATACAAAAATTAGCTAGATATGGTGGTGGGTGCCTGTAATCCCAGCTACTTGGGAGGCTGAGGCAGGAGAATTGCTTGAACCCGGGAGGCAGAGGTTGCAGTGAGCCGGGATCACACCACTGCACTCCAGCCTGGACAACAGAGTGAGACCCTGTCTCAAAAAAATAAAATAAAAAGAAAAAAAGGGTGGAATATTTAGATGACAATGTAGATCTGAATCTGAATGCATGTGCATGCATTCACTCTGGGAAGGTTTGGTGTTGGCCAAAACGTGAAAGAGCGTGGGTGGATCTGCAGAAAATCTTCATTTCTCGAGAAGAAATCCATATTTTTTCAGAAAAGCCTGCACAAGTCCCTCATACTTCCCCTCCTTGGTGACATATGGTGCTCCATGGCTCCCCACAGATCTGCGGCTCATTGCTCATTGCAAATAATCTATCCCTGGTCTAACCTAAATCCCTCTTGCTGCAGTGACACCTGATACCAGTTGGGAAGTGGGACAGTCTGTTACAGGTGGGCCCCATCCGCATCTTTGCACATCTCAACTTTAAGAATACCCAACTCAGGCTGGGCGAGGTGGCTCACACCTGTAATCCCAGCACTTTGGGGGGCCGAGGTGGGCGAATCACGAGGTCAGGAGATTGAGACCATCCTGGCTAACATGGTGAAACCCCGTCTCTACTAAAAGACAAAAAAATTAGCCAGGCATGGTCACAGGTGCCTGTGGTCCCAGCTGCTCTGGAGGCTGAGGCAGGAGAATGGCCTGAACCTGGGAGGCAGAGCTTGCAGTGAGCCGAAATCACGCCACTACACTCCAGCTTGGGCTACAGAGCCAGAATCCGTCTCAGAAAAACAAAACAAGGCCGGGCGCGGTGGCTCAAGCCTGTAATCCCAGCACTTTGGGAGGCCGAGACGGGCGGATCACAAGGTCAGGAGATCGAGACCATCCTGGCTAATACGGCGAAACCCCGTCTCTACTAAAGAATACAAAAAACTAGCCGGGCGACGAGGCGGGCGCCTGTAGTCCCAGCTACTTGGGAGGCGGAGGCAGGAGAATGGCGTGAACCTGGAAGGCGGATGGCGTGAACCTGGGAGGCGGATGGCGTGAACCTGGGAGGCGGAGCTTGCAGTGAGCTGAGATCCGGCCACCGCACTCCAGCCTCGGCGACAGAGCCAGACTCCATCTCAAAAAAAAAAAAAAAAAAGAAAGAAAAACAAAACAAAACAACAGCAATGAAAAACCCAGCTCAGAGATCTATCTCTACCTGTCCAAGGCAAGTTTTCTTGGTTCTGTCCCTGAATTACAGCTACCTGGTTGCTGCAGGAACCTGGGGAGACACAGAGGCTGGAGCAGTTGTAACCATTTTTTCAAAGATGCTCTTTCTTCTGGGCTTTGAGTCTTCACTTCAGCTGGGTGTGGGGGAGGTGTGGGGAGTAAATGAAAATTCAGGAGAGGAAGCCAGGCATGGTGGCTTAATGCCTGTAATCCCAGCACTTTGGGATGGGTGCTGAGGTGGGTGGATCACTTGAACACAGAAATTTGTGACCAGCCTGCCCAACATGGTAAAACCTTGTCTTTACAAAAAAATAGAAAAATTAGCTGGCCGTGGTGGTGTGCACCTGTGGTCCCAGCTACTCAGGATGCTGAGTTGGGAGGATCGCTTGAGCCTGGGAGACGGAGGTTGCAATGAGCTAAGATTGTGCCACTGCACTCCAGCCTGGGTAACAGAGCCAGATCCTGTCTCCAATAAATAAATACATAAATACATTCAGGAGTGGGAGAGAGAAAATGAGGGGAAAAATAAGTAAAATACCAAGTCAGAGAGTGCCCCACTGGGCGGATGAGGGGGTCCATTTTGCTCATGTCCTGTCCACCACTTGGACCTCCCCAGACAAGGAAGTCAGCCAGGGACTGAGCAACAGACATGGAAAGAAGGTAGAGGTAGAGGTCGTTCTGTCTGAACATTGGTTCAGACAGAAAGAAAAAGGGAGTTGACATTTCTGCTCCTTTGGCTGGCTGCCTGTCGGGAAATCCTGAAGGTCAGAGTTGGGAAGGTGTCTGCATGTAATTAGGACATCCCTCAATGTCATTCACATACCTTCTTCATAATTTGGGGCATGTCTGTGTCCCACCTGGATACACACACACACACACACACACACGCATATATATATATATATATATTTTTTTTTTTTTTGAGATGAAGTTTCACTCTTGTTGCCCAAGCTGGAGGGCAATGGGGCGATCTTGGCTCACCGCTACCTCGCCTCCAGGGTTCAAGCGATTTTCCTGCCTCAGCCTCCCAAGTAACTGGGATTAGAGGCACCTGCCACCACAACTGGTTCATTTTGTAGCTTTAGTAGAGACGGGATTTCACCAAGTTGGTCAGGCTGGTCTCAAACTCCCTACCTCAGGTGATCCGCCCACCTCTTCCTCCCAAAGTGCTGGGATTACAGGCATGAGCCACCGCACCTGGCCCACTTGCTTTGCTTTGCTTTTCTCTTTCTTTCTTTCTGTCTTTCCCTCCTTCCCTCCCTCCCTCCCTTCCTCCCTTCCTTTCTCTTTCTCTGTTTCTCTTTCTTTCTTTTTTTTTTTTTTGATGGAATTTCATACTTGTTACCCAGGCTGGAGTGCAATGGCGTGATTTTGGCTCACTGCAACCTCCAACTCCCGGGTTCAAGTGATTTTCCTGCCTCAGCCTCACGAGTGGCTGGGATTACAGGCACCTGCCGCCGCGCCCAGCTAATTTTTTTTTTTTTTTGTATTTTTAGTAGAGATGGGGTTTCACCATGTTGGTCAGGCTGGTCTTGAACTCCTCACCTCAGGTGATCCACCCACCTCGGCCTCCCAAAGTCCTGGGATTACAGATATGAGCTGCTGCGCCTGGCCAATGTTTTTCTAATCAATTTTTTTTAACCAAATTGGTGTCTAAAGGAAATTTTATACGAATATCATATGAAATAGCACGCCTATGAAGTCGCAGGTTTAATAGGTTGGTTTTATTTTTATACACCAACATAACAACGTATCTATTCAAGATAAAGCAAATCTTTTTCCAGGTCTCACTTTAAACTGTCTTATAGGAGTAACAGTGACCCAGGGCGCTGGTTTTCAGTTTGCTTTTTTCAGAGGTGCCTCCAGTCCCAGAGGGTACTCAGACCCCCTTTCAACCGGAGACTCCCTTTTAATCTAGTTTCTATACTGGAGTTACACATAAGAGTTTATATAACAAAAAATAATTCCACATCTAAAAATATAATAATCCAAACTGCTCGCCTAGTCCGACCTGCTCACTGTGCCGCTGAGACATAACCGAGGTTAGGGAGGAGAAGTGGCTGTCTTGGGTCACACAGCTATTAGAAGCAAAGTCCGGCCCATGAACCCCAGTCGGCAGGCCCCCAATTCTTGCCAGAGACAGACAGAAGTTTTCTCCATCCTTTAAAGAGAAACATTCGGCTTATGGCTGGGAGTTGTGGAAGGTCCATAGTGGGGGATGTGGATGGAAAGGGAGGATTGTTGGGGGAATGGTGGGTTGGCAGCAGGGGGTCCCGGAGCAGCGCCCAGGCAGAGCTGAAACAGCCCCTTTAAGCACAGCCGACCCTTCCAAAGGCAGAAAGACTACAGCCTGCAGCGTATTTGCTTCCATTTTTCCCGTTGACACCACTGGTGAGGATGCCTTCGGGAGAAGGAGGCCAGATTCCTCCCCATTAACGCCCCTCAGCATCCTGGAAGTTAGAAAATTATTGCCGCCCCCTGCTTCCCAACACTCCTGCCTTTTCTTCAGTCTCCATACCCTACCACCCCTGCCTCCTACCAGTCTTTGTGTTCTCATTTCTGATTTGGTCTGTGGGACCCTCACCCCTCAGTTGGCTCCTGCTTCCAACTGAGAACACCTAGAAACCGTGGGAGCCCCACAACCACCAAGCCAAGGCATACTTCTCCCGGGAACAGCTGAATGGGAAAAGTAACCCAGTTCCCTTCACCATCCCAGGGAATCCTCCAAAATGGACGATGCCCTGTTGGCCACTTCAGACCCAGCAGCCCTTCCCCATCCCCACTCAGCCCTGCACAGGGGGTGCCAGGAAGTCCACACCAGGGGAAGAGTGGGCATGAGCAGGCTGAGCCAGGGACCCTTCCACTGCCCTGGAAACCTGGGTGAGCCTGGAGTCATGCAGGGGCCCCAGACCTCTCAGAACATGGCACTTTTCCGTCTCTGCTGAGCGAGCCAGCTGCTGGGATTCATGTCCATCTGCAGCATCTTCATCACCCATTTGTCCCGACGGGCACCTTCAACAAACTCGTTCAGAGACAGCTGGCCTGAGCAAGGGGAGGAGAGGCGGTCATGCAGAAGAAGGGGAGCTCTGAGTCTGGGGGCAGGAAGGGAGACCTCGCTCCCAGGATGCGCCTACATCTCTTATGCCAACTATCCTGCAGTCTCAGGCCCCAAGCTTGAGGCTTGTCAGGTGTCTGAATCTCCAGGAGTCTCCTGCCACCTTTAAGGGGCTTTCTAGGCCGGGTGCGGTGGCTCATGCCTGTAATCCCAGCACTCTGGGAGGCCGAGACGGTTGGATCATGAAGTCAGGAGATCGAGACCATCCTGGCTAACACGGTGAAACCCTGTCTCTACTAAAAATACAAAAAATTAGCCGAGCGTGGTGGTGGGCGCCTGTAGTCTCAGCTACTCAGAAGGCTGAAGCAGGAGAATGGCATAAACCCGGGAGGCGGAGCTTGCAGTGAGCCGAGATCGCGCCACTGCACTCCAGCCTGGGTGACAGAGCGAGACTCCGTCTCAAACAAAAAAAAAAAAAAAAAGGTGGAGGGGGCTTTCTTTGCAGATGAATTGAATTTTTGCATACGGTCCCACGGAAATGCTGGGTGGAGCTGAGAGATCTGGAAGGCTCCTGTGTGTATTCAAAGCCAGCTCTCTCCCCACACAGTCTTGGGGCTGGGCACTGGACTACAGGGAGGAGAGCCCAAGCAGCCTGAATGGAGGCCTACCCTATGCCTGCTCTTAAACACATTATCCCATTCATTCCTCTCAACCACTATTATTATCCCCATTTTCCAGATGAGGAAATTGAGACCAGGACAAGAAACTCAATATATCACTCCCTGCCTGACTCCAAAGTTCCAATTCTTTCTATTCTGCATACTTGGCCTCCATCGGCAACTCCTATAGGACTTTCAGTCGCTCCTACAAACACGTGCTCGTGAGTCCCTTTGTTAGTTCATGTCATTTTCTCCACAGCCTTCTCACAGATGAGGACCTCAGGGTTGGAAGGTGGGGGGTCTTGCCCAAGGATGTGAGGCCAGAAAGTGGCGGTGATGCAGAGTGGGCAGCACCCCCCACACATCTCTGCCCCTCTTACCATCTCCATTCTCATCCACCAGGAGGAAGATCCTGTCTACGACCTCCTCGGGCGTGAGCAGCTGGCCTTGCTCAGTTTGTAGCTCTCGCCGGCAGGCTTTCTTCAGCTGGTAAATTCCCTGCCAAAGAAAACTCAGTTGCATTGATGGGAGACCCTGCAAGCTCACCCTCACCCCCATGACCCACATCCCTCAGCACCACTTCCCCAGTGCTGGCTTCCCAGGCTATGCGTCTTAGGATCACGTAATCTGGATCCAGATCAAAACTGACCTGTCTTAAGGCGGTGCTCTCAGAATCCCACTGGCCTAATTCCAGCTGAGTTCCCGGCCTCACACCCCACCTGACCCCAACACCATTTGCATTTCCACTGTGAGCCGCAAAGCCCAAATCCAAAACCTCTAATGAGGGAGGTTTAAGTCACCATGAGTCTAAATCGCATTCTACACAGGAAGAAATAGAGGTGCAGAGAAGAAAATTCAGTGTATCTATATATGTGTGTGTCTGTACATGTGTAAAACAGAATGATGGGGATACACATGTTCCCTCCTCATGGACGGGAGGGAAAAACCCAGGTTTCTCCTTTTCCTGTTTCCTCTCCTGGTGAAACTATGTGAAAGCATCATGTAGGCCAGGCGCTGTGGCTCACGCCTGTAACCCCAGCACTTTGAGAGGCCGAGGCGGGCCATCACTTGAGGTCAGGAGTTCAAGACCAGCCTGGCCAACATGGTGAAATCCTGTCTCTACTAAAAATACAAAAACTAGCCGGGCACAGTGGTGGGTGCCTGTAATCCCAGCTACTCAGGAGGCTGAGGCAGGAGAATTGCTTGAACCCAGGAGGAAGAGGTTGCAGTGAGCTGAGATTGTGCCACTGAACTTCAGCCTGGGCAACAAAACGAGACTCTGTTTCAAAAAAAAAAAAGAAAGAAAGAAAGCACTATGTAAATGTGGAAGAGATGGACACATACGACGGTTTTCCTTAGCTCCCAGGCTGGCGTTCCCTGAGGACAGAAGCTGTGTCTTTTTTTTTTTTTTTTTGAGACGGAGTCTCGCTCTATCGCCCAGGCTGGAGTGCAGTGGCCGGATCTCAGCTCACTGCAAGCTCCGCCTCCCAGGTTTACACCATTCTCCTGCCTCAGCCTCCCGAGTAGCTGGGACTACAGGCGCCCGCCACCTCGCCCGGCTAGTTTTTTGTATTTTTTAGTAGAGACGGGGTTTCACCGTGTTAGCCAGGATGGTCTGGATCTCCTGACCTCGTGATCCACCCGTCTCGGCCTCCCAAAGTGCTGGGATTACAGGCTTGAGCCACCGCGCCCGGCCAGAAGCTGTGTCTTATGCACCTCTATGGCCTCACTGCCCAGCCCAGTGCCCAGCACAAAGTAGGCCTCATCGACGTGTCTTGGGAGACTGAGGGGTTAAATCCAGCTCCAGCACTTTCTAGGTAGACTAATTTGGGCGGATTACAGAATCTCTATGAAGCAACTTCTTGCTCTGTGAAATAGGGCTAACGATGGTCTGGCTAATGCAGGGAACACGCCAGAGTGTGGAATGCACTAGGCACTTCTTTTCTTCCTTAATCATTCTTGCTAATAGAGAGTGATGGTGAGTCTTTTAAAAGAAATAACTTCTGATCTTGACTTTTTCTCATGCATTTGTGTTTTCTATTTTATTGATTTCTGCTGTTTATTTTCTTTCTTCTACTATCTTTGGATTTAATTTTATTTATTGATTTATTTATTTTGAGATGGAGTCTCGCTCTGTCGCCCAGGCTGGAGTGTAGTGGCGCCATCTCGGCTCACTGCAAGCTCTACCTCCCAGGTTCAAGCGATTCTCCTGCCTCAGCCTTCACATAGCTGCAACTACAGGCACCTGCCACCACGCCCGGCTAGTTTTTTGTAGTTTTAGTAGAGACTGGGTTTCACCATGTTAGCCAGAATGGTCTCGATCTCATGACCTTGTGTTCTTCCCGCCTCGGCCTCCCAGAGTGCTGGTATTACAGGTGTGAGCCATCACTGCTCCCAGACAAGGGTTTATTTTACCTTTTTTTTAGACAGGTTTTCACTCTGTTGCTCAGGCTGGAGTGCAGTGGCACAATCACAGCTCATTGTAGCCTCGACCTCCCAGGCTCAGGCAATCCTCCCACTTCAGCCTTTGGAGTAGCTGGGACCAGGTGCATACCACCATGCCCAGTTAATTTTTTTTGTATTTTTTGTAGAGATGGGGTCTTACTATGTTGCCCAGGCTGATCTTGAACTCCTGGGTTCAAGTGATCCACTCACCTCAGCCTCCCAAAGTGCTGGGATTACATGTGTGAGTCCCTGCACCTGGCCTTAATTTACTCTTCCTTTTTCCTAATTTCCTGAGATGGCCTCTTAGATCATTGATTTTCTAATATATAAAGTCTTATTTTCTAATATAGTATGCATTTTCTAATTATTTCCTAATATATATTTCCTTTTCTTTTCTTTTCTTTTTTTGAGACTGGGTCTTACTTTGTTGCCCCAGCTGGAATGCAGTGGCATGATCATAGCTTACTGCAGCCTCCAACTCCTGGCTCAAGCAATCCTCCCAGCTCAGTCTCCCAAGTAGCTAGGACTACAGGCATGTACCTCCAAGCCTGGATAATTTTTAAACTTTTTGTAGAGATGGGGTCTCCCTTTGTTTTCCAGGTTGGTCTTGAACTCCCGGGCTCAAGCAATCCTCCCACCTCAGCCTCCCAAAGTACTGAGATTACAGGAATGAGCCACTGCATCCAGCCTCTATTTCCTAATGTATGCATTTTAAGTCTTATTTTCTAATCTGTACATTTTAAATCTATAAATTTTTCTGCATGTTCAGCTTTAGCTGCATTTCACAAGTTGTAGTATATCATGCTTGCGCTCTTTTTCAATTTAAGACACTTGCCGTGTGTGTGTGTGTGTCTGTGTGTGTGTGTGTGTGTGTGTGAGAGAGAGAGAGAGACAGAGAGAGAGAGAGAGAGGGAAAGTATTTCTTTGATCCATGGAGTATGTGGAAGTCTACTGCCTAATTTCCAAACAGATGGGGATTTTCTAATAATCTTTGGTGATTGATTTCTAGCTTAATTCCACTAGAAAGTACACACTCAGAACGAGAACACAGGAAACACACTCAGAATGATTTCAAGGCCTCTTCTTCAGTCCCCGCTGGCCACTTGCAGCCAACCCTCAGAGCTCCAGCAGTGCTCAAGTGCCCAGGCTGCGGGCCCATGGGCAGAGACACTAACCTCCACAATGTTGAGTAGCTCCAGGCGGTCGATGCAGCCATTGCCGTCCTTATCATAAATCTTGAAGGTCCACTTCAGCTTGTGCTCCAGGGTGCCTCTCAGCACGAGATTCAGGGCTGCCACGTACTCCAGGAAGTCAATGGTGTTGTCCTGCATTAGATGTGGATGCTGCTGAGGGCACAGCCCACCTCCCCAGAGCACATGTCATTCATCCCTGCAAACACAGGGCTTCTCCTCCTCATTTTAATCCATGTGGCCTCTGCATCTTTGCTCAAGCCTTTCTCCACCCTTGGGGTAGAGAACATTCTATTATCTATCTATCTATCTATCTATCTATCTATCTATCTATCTATCTATCTATCTACCTACCTATTTATCTATCTATCTATCATCTGTATCACATTATCTATCTATCTATCTATCTATCTATCTATCTATCTATCTATCTATCTATCATCTGTCTATTTATTTTTAGAAACAGGGTCTCACTACGTTACCCAGGCTGGTCTCAAACTCTTGGGCTCAAGTAATCCTCCCTTCTTGGCCTCCCAAAATGTTTGGATTACAGGCATGAGCCACCACACCCAGCCTAGAGAACATTCTCTCTTCTCATTTTCTGTGATCACCCAAGTCTACCCATCCTTCAAGACTGAGCTCAAGGGTCCCCTCCTCCAGGAAGCCTTCGTTCTCTGATCTATTCAGCCATAGTGCTCTCTCCCTCCCCATTCTAACATCCTCAGCATCTACTGTCTATTCTACACAGCTTGGGACTTTCTCTGGCATTGTCACTTAACTGTTTCCTAAATGTCTCGTTCTCTAACCACGTTATATGCTCCTGGGGAAAAGAGAAGGGTTGACATTGCTTGGGTTTCTCCTCCGTGCGTAGCACAGTGCCACTTACAGCCAGAGCTGGAAGCCAATAGATATTCATGAATCAATTAGTCAATGACGGACTTGATCTGAATTTGGGACTAAGACAGTTTTGAAGGAGATTAGAAAGCAGAGCCCATGTTGAAATTTTCCTCTGCATTCTCATTCACCCCAAGTCAGAGAGAGGCAGACAGGCAGTGTCTCCAGCCCTACACACTTCTAAGTTCCAGTGTACATTACACTGAACAACAGGCCTGTGACTCCAGCCCATCCAGGAAGGGTGGGGGAGCACAGAGCTCAGATGCTAACTGGGCAGAGGAAGGGAGAGAGGCACAGTCTACTTCTAAGGTGACTCTCACCAAGAAACAACAGAAACTTCTTGTAACAGAAATGCGGCAGCAATAATGATTTCTAAAGCAGTAAACAAGAAAGAGGATATATTCTTGCTTTCTTCTCCAAATGTGTTTGGGGTGACAGGCTGCTGCTGCTGCTGGTGGTGGTGGCTGCAGTGGGTTAGCTGTGCCAGTGTCTCACTTACAGGTGCTCACTTATTCCAGGGTTGGGACCTCCACTCTCCAAATAAAAAATAATAAGTGGGACCAGGAGTGCCTGTCATTCACATGACTTTGTTATCGGAAATGACACCGATGGCCCAGAGCAGAGCACTTCTGTCCCACTGGGTCAGGACACTCAGGAGCCCCAGCCCCAGATCAAGGGGTGCCTGGGTGAACAAGGTTTGAGCAACAGGAGAAATGGCAGAAAATGAAGGAAACAACAAGAAGCCTAAGGAAAAGCTAAGAAGAAAACAAAACGAGCTTACCTTAGTACCTGAAGTGTTCTATTCATATCTTTTATATAATTCCTATAAACACATGGTCTCCATACTCCTCGTCATATACTTACCTAATTGAGGTCAGATTTTATTTATAATTTTGTTTCCTTCATTTTCATGTAACATTTTCTCATGTCTTTAAAAATTATTTAAAATGTCAACTTCCATGTTTTCTTTTTTGGCGGGGAGGGGGTACTGAACATTCCCTTTGTTTAACATATTTCTAATATTTTCCATTACACAATGAATTTTTTTTTGCATGTATACCTTTTCTTACATCTCTGGTATTTTTTTTTTAGGGTAGACACTTGGCAGTGGTTGTCAGTTCTTTAAAAGGCTATTTTCTTGAGTAGTTGTTATTTATTAAGCTTATCACAAAGCAAACTTGTGTTTCTTATTTAATGAGGATGAGTTATTATCCCCATTTTATGGATGAGGAGTCCGGGACCCAGAGGTTCCCAGGTCACCCAGCCAGCAAGTGGCAGAGCTTTTCCAGGCACGCATCTCCTCCAGTTCATCAAGTAGGAAAAACTTGCAGTCTCCACTTAAGATCTATTTCTGTCCAGCAAATGAACCTAGTGCTTGGGGATGCCAAGAGAAGAAAAACAAAAACAAAAAACCTGAAACCACCACAAATCCCCACTCTCTAGACCTCCAGTCTTCCTCATTCTTTGTCCCAAAACTTCTGTTCCTACAACATCCTCTCAACATGATTCAGTTTCCATGACTCCTTGCCTTATATGAGACATATTCCAGAGTGATCTCTAGACAAGTGATCTCATCTGAGAGAGGTTATTGGAAACCCCAGGACCATTTCCGGGAAACTTCCAGCTGAGACTAATCTCATCTGCTGTGCATGGGACCTTGTCAGCTCCAATTACCCACAGAGGCCTGAGAGTGATGGAAATGGCTCTGTCTACTCAGGAATAGGATGGGCGTGTCACCGGCTCTGTGGGATTATCTGCCCTGTTTCTCCTTGAATTGGCCACATTTGTGCACCAGCCCTGACCTCAATGCATGTTATACAAGAATCCCAAATGACATTTGATCTTGACCCTCCCCTTTCTTCCATTCTAGGCGGTCATAGGGCAACCACCAGAGTTGCAAGGGAGAGTGGCAGAGATGAGGTGTTCCTACCCCTTTGTCTCCACCAAACCAGTTTCCATCACCTCAGATTTTCACATGTGAACCAGATCCATAAACTCTTTTGATTTGATTTGCTTTAGAAATCTCAGACCGATTGTTCAGAAATGACACTCCTCGATATAAAGGGGAGTGGAGTTAGGTGTAGGTTTGGAGACAAAGACTAAGCGGGAAAGAAGACTCAGTCCCTGAGAGAGGAACTTAAAAACACGTTCTAGGGAGGCTCTTCCTTACAGTGGAACGCCAACTAGTAAATAGAGAAGGGGTGGTAGGGTTAGAAAATTATCAACAGATGCCAAAGCCAGTAGAAAATTTGACTGAACAATAGGATATTTACTTAGTCTTAAGGTATATCCCTATGAGATGCTTATTAATTACAAAGAAAAAGATAGTAACTTTACAGTGTTGAAACATGGCAGATATCACCTTAACCAAGTGATCAAAGTTAACTGTGCCAGTGACGGGACAAGCTGACATCTTATACCTGATGATATGATGCACCGAGGACACAACATCAGTGGCAATTCTGCCAATTCAGGCAAACACCAATTGTGGGGTGTCCTACCACATAATTCAGCCAGGCATGGAGGTGCGCAGTCTTCAACAATGTCACAGCCAAATAAAAAAGAAAAGCTGAGATTAAAGGTTCCAAGTTAAAGAAGACTAAGGAGGATACAACAAGTAAATGCAATGTGTGATCACACCAAAAAAAAAAAACCAAAAAACAAAAAACAACAACAAACAAAGAAAAAGGAAGGCCGGGTGCAGTGGCTCATGCCTGTAATCCCAACACTTTGGGAGACTGAGGCTGGCGGATCATGAAGTCAAGAGATGGAGACCATCCTGGCCAACATGGTGAAACCCCGTCTCTACTAAAAATACAAAAATTAGCTGGGCGTGGTGGCACTCGCCTGTAGTTCCAGCTACTGGGGACTCTGAGGCAGGAGAATCGCTTGAACCTGGGAGGTGGAGGTTGCAGTGAGCCGAGATCACACTACTGCACTCCATCTCAAAAATAAAATAAAATAAAATAAAGAAAAGAAAAAGGAAAAAAGAAAGAAAGCTGACCGGGTGCAGCGGCTCATGCCTGTAATCCCAGCACTCTGGGAGGCCGAGGTGGGCGGATCACTTCAGGTCAGGAGTTCGACACCAGCCTGGTTAACATGGTGAAATCCTGTTTCTACTAAAAATACAAAAATTAGCCAGGCATGGGGGTGCGCACCTATAATCCTAGCTACTTGGGAGGATGAGGCACGAGAATCGCTTGAACCCGGGAGGTGGAGATTGCAGTGAGCTGAGATCGTGCCACTGCACTTCAGCCTGGGCAACATGGCAAGACTCTGTCTCTACCAAAATAAATAAGTAAATAATACAAAAATTAGCAGGCATGGTGGTGCACACCTGTAATCCCAGCTACTTGAGAGGTTGAGGTGGGAGGATCCCTTGAGCCTCGGAAATCAGAGGCTGCAAAGAGCTGAGATCATGCACTGTACTACAGCCTGGGTGACAGAGCGAGACCCTGTCTCAAAAACCAAAAAGAAAAAGAAAATACACACTGAAATACTTAGGGATAAATAGGTATGATATCTGTAACTTTCTCTTAAAAAAAGTATATGTCTATATTCTGTATATGTATAAATTATGTATCATGTATATGTATATATACTTATAGGATATATTATATATATGTATGTGTATAGAGAGAGGCAGAATGATAAAGTAAATGAGATAAAATGTAATTAACTGGGGAAATTTGGATAAATTGCATATGGGAGTTACTTGTGTCATTCTTATAACTTTTCTGTAAATTTAGAATCATAGCAAAATTAAGAAGTTATCCGAAGAGGAAAAAACACTGATGAACATGATATGCCGATTTATAAGAAGAGATGAGGCATAAGGAGTACCACTATATGCCTCGGGGCTTAATCGGCCCTTTTCGATCTTGAATCATGATTGTATTGATTTTTAGATGAATCTGGGGAAGACTGATGGACTTAAATGAGTCTTATTATTTATGACCTGATATATTTGTTTAATTTTCTTAAGACATTTTAAAAAATCATCAATTATTTTAAAAACTCATCTTCTCTCTTTAAAAAACCTGCCTTCTAAGCAGGAGCACTTAAGACCTTGGGCAAATTGATTCATTTCCTTTTGCCCAGCTTTCTCATCATTTAATCTGGAATAACAAAAGTCTGCCCCTCCCACCCAGGGTTGCTGCTGACTCAGAGGAGACCGAGGAGAGGGGGAGTGCTAAGAAGCCCGAAACTGGCTCTGTGCCCTGTGGGGTGGTCAATGGGGTTCATCTCTGAGGAGGTTCTATTGAATTGAAGATGCTGACCTCACCCTCCTGTCCCGGGACAGGCACTGTGGGGATGTGCACTGACTGGTACCAGCGACAGGATGAGACCTGAAATGGCATTCCCAGTGATTCAGCTTAGAAAGCTAAATTCTCCAAGCACTGAGAAGTGGAGTACTGATGCTTTCTCCAGATTAAATAGGTATTTGAGGCAAATCCAGTGGTTTGCAGGATTGCCAGGGCACTGAACTGGATAACCTTAAATAATCAAGGGGTTTTGTAACTGAATTGAAATTTAAAATTCAATCCCCAGGTGAATTTACAAGGTGTGTTACCTTCTTAGCTGCTAGTGACATTGGGGGCTTAGAGAAACTCTGGTCTGAATGATTTCATGAAACCTTCCTGGACTTTAAGAGCTGAAAGGGGCTTTTGCAGTCATCCTCCCAGTCTCCCAATCCATGCAGGAGCCTCCTCCAGCATTCTTGACAGGGAGAATCTGACCAGTCTCAGTTCGAAGAACCCCAACAAGAGGGAGCTCATAGCCCATGCTAAGATACCTCATCCCATTTGGAACATCTCTTTTGCTCCTAGTGTTTAGAGTGACAGGGTCTCTGGCAGATGTGAAAACCCAGTCATTGGCTGCAGAGTCTTGGCCAAAAGTACACAAAGAGAGGACCTGGACTGTCTGCCAGACCCCCTTCAGCTCTCAAGAAGAGGACACAGGGAGCATCAGCCGACAGCTGAGAGATAGAGGGAGGGAAGGAGAGACAGATAAGATGGAAAGCGACAAAATGAAGAGAAGACACAGAAGGGTTTGGGGAGTGACACAGAAAAGGTAATGAGAGATGCAGTGGAAAGAAGAGTAGAGAAAGAGCAGAAGGAGTGGGGAACTGGGAGCTCTCCCTGAGGACACTCGTGGAGGAAGGCACCAGGTGGACTGGCCACCGTTCCTTCCCTTCAGGGTGCCTTACCCCATTCTTGTCGAAGGCTCGGAACATGCCCTCTACGTACTGGGAGGCCTCCTCATCGTCTGTGACCTTGAAGAAGCGTTTAAACTCATGCATAAAGAGTGTGCCGCTGGGGCACTCCATCACAAACTTCTTGTACCACTCCTGGAGCTCTGCCACATCTATCTCGCCAGCTGCCTCTGCCTCCTCCCAGCTAAACTCCTGCCCCATGCTGGCCCTGAGGAGTGTCAGGGAGCAAGGGTCTGTGTCTCCTCCCTGGCTTCTGCTGATGAATCTCTCCAGCTACGGCCCTCTTCCTCCCTTTCCAGGAGGCCTGACCAGCCTCTCCATCATCTCCTGGATGACTGAACATGATTGTCAGTGCAGGAGGCAGGTGGCAAGGGAGGTGGGCCCAGGCCAGCTAAGCCGTCCTAAGACTATTAGAAGATTCCCCGGGCAGCCGGGCACGGTGGCTCATGCCTGTAATCCCAGCAGTTTGGGAGGCCGAGGTGGGTGGATCATGAGATCAGGAGTTCAAGACCAGCCTGGCCAACATGGTGAAACCCTGTCTCTACTAAAAATACTAAAAAATTAGCTGGGCGTAATGGCAGGCACCTGTAATCCCAGCTACTCAGGAGGCTGAGGCAGGAGAATCGCTTGAACCCAGGAGGAGGAGGTTGCCGTGAGCAGAGATTGCGCCACTGCACTCCAGCCTGGGGGACAGAGTAAGACTCCATCTCAAAAAAAAAAAAAAAAAATAGGGAGAGTCCCCTGGAAGTTCTGACCTCCAGTCTAAGCTCCTCCAGTCTCACCCCTTCCCTTAGCCTTGTTAACAAAGCAACCAAGCTGGCCCAGGCAGACTCTGAAGAGGTAGAAGGGGAAGAAATTGAGAGGTAAGCAGAGGGACGCAGAGTGAAGAAAGAGTCGGGGTGCCAGGCTGGGATCCTCCCATCTCACTCACTCCCTGTCTCTTTAGCTGGGCCCTACATTGCTCCAGGGAGGCCCATCTTGGAGATAGGAGACTCAAGCCCAGAGAGGAAGTGAGATCAAGTCCTAATCCGTAAAACAGAATCCGCTGGTGATCTGGGACCCGCCCTTCAGACGCTCTAGTGAAAAGAGGCAGAATCTATGATGGGAAGGGCTCTAGGTGAGCAACTCTGTTTCCAGGCTAACTCAGTCTCTGACACAGGATCTGAAGCTCCTTTCCAGATCACACCTTTGATCTTGGGAGCTTTTCACTTTCTGATTAAAAATACAAATACCTCCCTCCAACCCTTCACCCAAGACCTAGGGGTAGTGCTTTTTTCACATTTCCTCCAAAATACTAACGTGTGAGAAGGATCTGGGAGCATGGCCTAAAATATCTTTGAAGGCTCTTACTTTTACATTAAAGGCCACGTAAATTTGCTTTTGAACAATTACATATTCATGCTTATTTTAATGTAACATAAAAATGACACCTCCAAGAAATCAAAAGACCTGGGACACACATTTTTCTTTTGTTTTGCTTTTTTTTTAAAAAAAATTATTTTTTGAGACAGGGTCTCACTCTGTCGCCAGGCTGGAGTGCAGTGGCGCTATCTTGGCTCACTGCAAGCTCCACCTCCGGGTTCAAGTGATTCTCATGCCTCAGCCTCCCGAGCAGCTGGGATTACAGGTGCTCACCACAACACTCAGGTTTTTTTTTTTTCTTTTTTCTTTTTTTATTATACTTTAAGTTCTAGGGTACATGTGCATAACATGCAGGTTTGTTACATAGGTATACATGTGCCATGTTGGTTTGCTGCACCCAACACCCAGCTAATTTTTGTATTTTTAGTAGAGATGGGGTTTCACCATGTTGGCCAGGCTGGTCTCAAACTCCTGACCTCAAGTGATCCACCCGCCTTGGTCTCCCAAAGTGCTGGCATTATAGGTGTGAGCCACTGCGCCCAGCAACACTCATTTTTCTTTTTTTTTTTTTTTTTTTTTTTTTTTTTTTTTTTTGAGACGGAGTCTCGCGCTGTCACCCAGGCTGGAGTGCTGTGGCCGGATCTCAGCTCACTGCAAGCTCCGCCTCCCGGGTTCACGCCATTCTCCTGCCTCAGCCTCCCGAGTAGCTGGGACTACAGGCGCCGCCACCTCGCCCGGCTAGTTTTTTGTAGTTTTTAGTAGAGACGGGGTTTCACCGTGTTAGTCAGGATGGTCTCGATCTCCTGACCTCGTGATCCGCCCGTCTCGGCCTCCCAAAGTGCTAGGATTACAGGCTTGAGCCACCGCGCCCGGCCGACACTCATTTTTCTAGAAGACTTCAGAGGCAGCATTTCCAGTGAATCTGTCCTTAACCTACCTGTCCCTCACTGGGTGTTCAGCCTGAATTGTTTTGCACATCTCCAGGCCTGACCTCCTCTCTCACTGTTCTCTGCCTCCAGACGTCACGGAGCTCTGAAAGCTCTTTTAACTGTCTTGCTATTCCTGAAGGAGAAATGTGATTTCTTCTGTCATCCTTTCAAGTGGTGGTGGGTTTTTCTCCCCCACACACCTCAAGGTCTAGATAACAGGGCTAGTGTCCTCCTCTCTTCTCACTCTTGCCTCCAAATGGCCTTTTATTGTTTTCTCCCGAGAAAAGGCCAGTCCCTTTGAAGCCACATCTGACTCCTTGCCTCTATTTACTTCCCTCCTTGCTGTAATTCACTGTTGACTTCCCTGCTTGTCTCAAAGCATCATGTCAGTCATTTCAGTGACTCTGACATCCAAGTGGATAAACAGCCCATCCCACACACTGGCCTCAAAGGTCCTTGATCTCCTGTTTTTTTTGAGACAGGGCTTTTGCTCTTTTCACCCAGGCTGGAGTATAATGGCGCGATCTCGGCTCACTGCAACCTCCGCCTCCTGGGTTTAAGCGATTCTCCTGCCTCAGCCTTCCTAGTAACTGGGATTACAGGTACCCGCCACCACACCTGGCCAATTTTTGTATTTTTAGTAGAGACAAGGTTTCACCAGGTTGACCAGGCTGGTCTCGAACTCCTGACCTCAGATGATCTGCTTGCCTTGGTCTCCCAAAGTGCTGGGATTACAGGTGTGAGCCACTGTGCCCAGCCCCAATGAGAGTATGTGTGGGGGTCACACTGCCCTCTTACTCTCTAATTGCTGGCAACCTGGCATGGTCCCACATGCGTGAGTCACCGTGTTTGGCCTGGTCCTTGGTCTCTTTAGTTCCAAAGAGCTTTTCTTCCATCTTACCTAGGACTTCCATTCACTTGTGGTCCCTGAGCCACAAGTGCAGCATCTGGGAGCTTGTTAGAAATGCAAAGTCTTAGGCCCCACCTCAGACCTACTGAATCAGGAACCGTGGGTTGGGGCCAGGAGTCTGTGTTTTAACAAGCCCCTCCAGGTGCTTCCAATGCATACTGAAGTTTGAGGATCACCACCCTAGGCCTTGCTGTCACCAATCTCTACTACCTCTGAAACATTCAAACGCTGCCTTCTCTTATCCGCACCCCACCCCTTCCATCTGTTACTCTAATACCTTCACTCCAATAATTCACTAATCTCATTGCGACTTCCAACCTGCTGATCCGTTTTTAACATCTGTCATCTTGCTCATCTCCTCACTCTCCTCCTTATCCTCATTCCATGGCCCAGCATTCTCCCCATTTTGACTTTTGTTCTCCTCCTAATGCCTCACTTGGCCTGGCCCTGGTTAAGGCTGTACGCTAACTATGCAGTAACACCTTGCCTACAGTGGGGAGCCTGGACATCGCTGGAGGACATCACAAATCATGCTGGCTGTACACACTTCAGATCATGTCAGACAATCATACTACATGTTTTTCCCGCCGAATTCCCTCTCCCCCTCTCTGAGATGACTATTCCATAGCGCTTCCTGCCCTCAAACCTTCCACTCATTCCCACACTGTCACCCACTTCACAGAGACAGACGAGGCAGTGACTCATCTTCCCACCAGTGTTTACCAACTTCTCTGTATCTATGCCCATGTCCTCTGCCCCCTTCCAGTCTCAGTGGAAGCAGCGTGCCCTTCCCCTTGTCCCCGTCAATGCCACTACTTGTTTCCTAGATCCCATCTCTCTTTACCTACTCGAAAGCTTCATTCCCGCAGTTACTCCCTTTCTCTTCTGCAGCCTCTACTCATCCCTCTCTAATGGCATTCCTGTCGGCATTCAGATGTGCTGTAATATGCCTTTATTAAAACAAGACAAAAATCCTTCCTTGACCCCACATTCAGGGCTACATTATGACGTTCATGGGCCCCACGTTTTTGCCTTCATGGGTCATAATATAATATTGAAAAAATATTAAATAAGCAAATATTAATAATTATCACTGGTATAAAAAGGAACATAATCTAGACTGGGTGTTTCTTTTTTTTTTTTTTTTTTTTTTGAGACGGAGTCTCGCTCTGTTGCCCGGGCTGGAGTGCAGTGGCCGGATCTCAGCTCGCTGCAAGCTCCGCCTCCCGGGTTCACGCCATTCTCCTGCCTCAAGCCTCCCGAGTAGCTGGGACTACAGGCGCCCGCCACCTCGCCCGGCTAGTTTTTTTGTATTTTTTAGTAGAGACGGGGTTTCACCGTGTTAGCCAGGATGGTCTCGATCTCCTGACCTCGTGATCCGCCCGTCTCGGCCTCCCAAAGTGCTGGGATTACAGGCTTGAGCCACCGCGCCCGGCCTCTTTTTAATTATGATTTTATTATTATTATTATTATTATTATTATTATTTTTTTTTTTTTTTTTTTTTTTTTTTTTGAGACGGAGTCTCGCTCTGTCACCCAGGCTGGAGTGCAGTGGCCGGATCTCAGCTCACTGCAAGCTCCGCCTCCCGGGTTCACGCCATTCTCCTGCCTCAGCCTCCCGAGTAGCTGGGACTACAGGCGCCCGCCACCTCGCCCGGCTAGTTTTTTTTGTATTTTTTAGTAGAGACGGGGTTTCACCGTGTTAGCCAGGATGGTCTCGATCTCCTGACCTCGTGATCCGCCCGTCTCGGCCTCCCAAAGTGCTGGGATTACAGGCTTGAGCCACCGCGCCCGGCCGATTTTATTATTATTATTATTATGAGACAGAGTCTTGCTCTGTCACCCAGGCTGGAGTGCAATGGCATGATCTCGGCTCACTGCAACCTCTGCCCTGCCGAGCTCAAGTGATTCTCCTGCCTCAGCCTCCCAAGTAGCTGGGATTACAGGTGTGCACCACCACGCCAGACTAATTTTCTATTTTTAGTAGAGACAGGGTTTCACCATGTTGGTCAGGCTGGTCTTGAACTCCTGACCTCAAGTGATCCACCCGCTTTGGCCTCCCAAAGTGCTGGGATTACAGGCATGAGCCACCGCTCCTGGCTCTGATTTTATTTTAATTAACTAATGTATTTATCCTGAGATAGGGTCTCTGTCGCCCAGGCTGGAGTGTACTGGTGCTATCAGGGCTCACTATAGCCTCGACCTCCTGGGCTCAAGCAATCCTCCCGCCTCAGCCTCCTGAGTATCTAGGACTACAATTGTGCACCACCATGCTTGGTTAATTTTTTGATATTTAGTAGAGACAAGGTCTCACTATGTTTCCCAGTCTTGAACTCCCGGGTTCAAGTGACCGTCTTGCCTTGGCCTCCCAAGTGCTGGGATTATAGGCATGAGCCACCATGCTTGGCCTTTATTCTGGTTTTAAAAGAAATTTAAAATATTGGGCCCTAGGCACTGCCTACCGGGTAAGCTGACCTGTCCACATTCCCCCCAAGCTATTGTCCTAAATTTTGCTCCCTTTACAACAAAACCTCTTGTGGCAGATGTATTTTCAGAAAATGGCAGGACAATGGTTCTGGCTTCACTCATTCCTCCCATCAAAGGGAGGAATCTATTATATCTTTCTTCAACCTGGAGGAAACTTTCTGGCTGCCTTGTTGAAGATAACTGCAGAAACGACACAACGTGACTTCCAGGGCTAGGTTATCAAAAGTGATAGGTTTCCACCAGGCTTTCTCAGAACTTGCCCTTGGAATCCAGCCACCATGTTGTGAGGAAGCCCAGAGCACATGCAGGGGTTCTGGCTGAAAGCCAGTCTCAACCACCGGACATGGCTGAGTGAGCCTTCAGATGACTCCAGCCCCAGCTTTTGAGCTACCCCAGCTGATACCACATGGAGCAGACACTATCCCTGCAGAGTCACTGTTTTAAGCTACTAAGTGTTAAGGGTTTTTTGAGGTAGCAATAGATAGGGACATTCTCAAACCTATTTTGCATTCTCTCTCTTTTTTTTTCATCTGTTATTCTCTCCTCAAGTTACTCCAACTGGATGTTCATCCCCATCACTCCACAGAAATGGCTTTTATTGTGGTCACAAATTATCTACTTTTTTTTTTTTTTTGAGACGGAGTCTCGCTCTGTCGCCCAGGCTGGAGTGCAGTGGCCGGATCTCAGCTCACTGCAAGCTCCGCCTCCCGGGTTTATGCCATTCTCCTGCCTCAGCCTCCCGAGTAGCTGGGACTACAGGTGCCCGCCACCTCGCCCAGCTAGTTTTTTGTATTTTTTAGTAGAGACAGGGTTTCACCGTGTTAGCCAGGATGGTCTCGATCTCCTGACGTTGTGATCCGCCCGTCTCGGCCTCCCTAAGTGCTGGGATTACAGGCTTGAGCCACCGCGCCCGGCCAATTATCTACTTTTTTAACCTAACCTGCTGCAGATTAATCACAGTTCACCAAACTGAATTCTTTCTCCAAACACTCCAGGTTTCAGGGACCCATCCTCCTCTGATTTCACTCCAACCTCAACTCATTGCTCATTTTCTTTGCTAGCACCTCTTGCTTTTAACCAAATCTCTAAAAGCTGGGAGCTTTCCAGGCTTGTCTTCAGTACTCTTCCCTTGTTTACCCACACTCTCTCCCTAGATGATCTCATTCATTCCCATGCCATTACACACCATTTACAGGCCAGCAGCTTCCAAATTTATATCTTCAGCCTGGACCTCTCCCAGGAACTCCGGATGCACGTATTCAACTGCCTACTGGACATCTGTACTCAGATTGCAAACTTAGCAAGGCCAAAACCAAATTACGGATTTCCTTCCCAAGTCCCACCTTCTCTCTTCTCCACCTCAGTCATGGCACTGCCATTTATGCTTAGGCATAATGGAGTTATACTTGAATGCTCTTTCCTTTAGATTTCACTTCAATCTACTAGTAGGTCATTTAATCAGCTCTTCCTGCAAACTATATTCTAAATCAAACCACTTCTCCTCACTTCCATTCCCGACATTCTCGCCCAGACCAGCATCATCTCATCTAGTCCACCACAGCAGATCCCTAACTGGTCTCCCTGCCCTCTCGTCACCCCTCTTTTACCCAGCAGCCACAGTAGCATACAGCAGATCCTGCCACTCTCCTGCTCAAAACCCTCCTTTAGCTTTCCATTTGCTGAGAATAAAATCCACTCCTCCCCATGCCTATGATGCATTACATGATCTAGCCCCTGCCTACTTCTGTCTTCATGGTCTTCTACACTGCAAACACACCGAACTCCTTATAGAATCAGTGTGTCTTTGCATGTATTTATGATTCTTCCTACTTGGACTGCTCTTCTTCCAGTTTTTTTTTTTTTTTTTTTTTTTTTGAGACAGGAGTCTCACTCTTGTTGCCCAGGCTGGAGTGCAATGGCACGACCTCGGCTCACTGCAACCTCCACCTCCAGGGTTCAAGTGATTCTCCTGCCTCAGCCTCCTGAGTAGCTGGGATTATAGGCACCTGCCACCACGTCCGGCTAGTTTTTTATATTTTCAGTAGAGATGGGGTTTCATCATGTTGGCCAGGCTGGTCTTGAACTCCTGACATCAGGTGATCCACCCATCTCAGCCTCCCAAAGTGCTGGGATTACAGGCATGAGCCACCATGCCCGGTTTCTTCCTCCAGATGTTAACACCACTGCCTCCTTCTCAGCGTTCTCCTCTCCTCAGAGAGAACTTTCCCAACTCCCCCTCAGGTAGCCACTCAAGTAATTCTGATATTATCCCATTTTATTTTCTTCACAGTACTTAACTGCATTTGAAACTATCTTTTTTTTTCTCTACTTATCTGTCTCTCTCACTAGAGTCTACCATCTTTGAGGAGAGGGACTTCACCATATACATTACAGAATTCCCAGCGTTTAGAACAGTGCTTGGCATGTACAGGAAACTCAAATACTTATTGAGTAACTAAGCAAGGTCCTTGGCACATGGTCAATGCTGAATTAATGTGAGCTATTACTCCTTCATTTTTCAAGGCAATTCCTCTTTGACTCTGTTTAGTGTCTAGATTAGCAGGTATTTGTTGAGATAAAAATGATAATGGGATTTTAGAACTGGAAGAGGCCTTGAAGATTATCTAGCCCATTAATTTCCAATTACCCATCTCAACACACCTTAAGATAACACATGCCCATCAGCAGCCATGGCTCTGTAACAGCAGCATCTCAACTGGCTTGGTGTGAAGGTGGTATTATTCCCATCCATCTCTCTCTTTTTTTTTAGACAGGGAGACTGGGTCTCACTCTGTTACCCAGCCTGGAGTGCAGTGGCGCACTCTCGGCTCACTGCAACCTCCATCTCCTGGGTTCAAGCAATTCTTGTGCCTCAGGATCCTGAGCACCTGGAACTACAAGCAAGCATCAACCACGCCAAGCTAATTTTTGTATTTTTAGTGGAGATGCGGTTTTGCCATGTTGGCCAGGCTCCGTGGACTTACTATTTAAGCAACACTGAAGATTGATTAAAGAACAGTATCTCTGCCCAAGTTAAGAAATTTTATGAGTGAAATATAACTTGATTTAGCCTCTGGCTGAGGAATTTAAGGTTCAATTGGCTTTTCATGTGGGTCAGTTGCCCATGACCTACCCTATAAATAAATGTCGCTGAGCTACTGAGTTATAAATATATCATTTTAAAGAGGATTAAAAATCCGGCCGGGCACGGAGGCTCATGCCAGTAATCCCAGCGCTTTGGGAAGCTAAGGTGGTCGGATCACTTGAGGTCAGGAGTTTGAGACCAGCCTGGCTAATACGTCGAAAACCCCATCTCTACTAAAAATACAAAAATTAGCTGGGCGTGGTGGTGGGTACCTGTAATCCCAGCTACTCAGGAGGCTGAGGCACGAGAATCGCCTGAACCTGGAAGGCAGAGGTTGCAGTGAGCCGAGATTGTACCACTGCATTTCAGCCTGGGGAACAGAGTGAGACTCTGTCTCCAAAAATAAATAAATAAATACATAAATGAAAATAAAAATAAAATAAATAAAATAGAGAGGATTAAGAATCCATAGAGAGATATGAGAGCTTGAAGTAACAATAGAAAGGATTTAAGGAGGGCAGGGTTAGGAACTGAGCAGGGGATTTGGAAAGAGAGCCCTGGGGATTGCAGGCAGTCAGCCACAAGCCTGGCTCCAGGGGCAAAGAAATGCTTAAAAACGACAAACCCATGTCTTCTGAGCCCTAGTCAGGCTGGACCTGAAGCCTCACTGTGAATCATCTCCATCCGAGTGTTCTTGTGACTGAGTTGGACTCCCCTTGCTGATGCCTAAACTCTTGTGTTGCCCCCTCCCTCAGGACCAGTCTCAGCAGTGGGACCACCTAAATCTTGCTTCTTGCCTTTATTCATTAATTTATTCATTAATTTTTCCTCCCAGTCAATCACTTTACTTCTAAGCTTTAGAGCAAGCTTATCCAGTTGGAGGCCCGCGGGCTGCATGCGGCCCAGGACAGCTTTGAATGCAGCCCAACACAAATTTGTAAACTTTCTTAAAACATTATGAGATTTTCTTTCATGATTTTTTTTTTTTTTTTTTTTTGAGACGGAGTCTCGCTCTCGCCTGGGCTGGAGTGCAGTGGCCGGATCTCAGCTCACTGCAAGCTCTGCCTCCTGGGTTTACGCCATTCTCCTGCCTCAGCCTCCGGAGTAGCTGGGACTACAGGCGCCCGCCACCTCGCCCGGCTAGTTTTTTGTATTTTTCAGTAGAGACAGGGTTTCACCGTGTTAGCCAGGATGGTCTCGATCTCCTGACCTTGTGATCTGCCCGTCTCGGCCTCCCAAAGTGCTGGGATTACAGGCTTGAGCCACCGCACCCGGCCGATTTTTTTTTTTTTTTAAATTAGCTATCGTTAGTGTTAGTGTATTTTGTGTGGCCCAAGACAATTCTTTCAATGTGGCCCAGGGAGGCCAAAATATTAGACACCCCTGCTTTAGAGGAATTGAGTACATTCTGGTAATGCGAGAGATGAATAAAGCTGGAATTTAGCTTTGAATATTCTGCATTTAGTATGTGGATATTTGAGTACCTCATAGCCTGCTTACAAATTAGGTTCTAGGGCTGACCCTGTCACTAACAGCTTCATCTGTAAGCTGAAAGGGTGACTGAGTGGGCAAATAACAACTCTCTAAGCCTTGGTTTTCTGTCCTGTAAAATGAGGACAACGGTAAGTATTTTAGTATTTTAATAAAAATCAAAGGATTTTTGGTTTGTGGCTGGGTGCTGTGGCTCATGCCTATAATCCCAGCACTTTGGGAGGCTGAGGCTGGCAGATTGCTTGAGCTTACGAGTTTGAGATCAGCCTGCAACATGACGAAACCCTGTTTCTCCAAAAAAGAAAAGAAAAGAAAACTTAGCTGAGTGTGGTGGTACGTGCCTGTAGTCCCAGCTACTCAGGAGGCTGACGTAGGAGGATCACTTAAGCCCAGGAGGCAGAGGTTGCAGTGAGCCAAGATTGTCACTGCACTCCAGACTGGGTGATAGAGCCAGACCTGTCTCAAAAACAACTCTAAGCGCCCGGCACGGTGGCTCATACCTGTAATCCCGGCACTTTGGGAGGACAAAGTGGGCGAATCACGAGGTCAGGAGATGGAGACCATCCTGGCTAACACAGTGAAACCCTATCTGTAATAAAAATACAAAAAATCAGCCGGGCATGGTAGCAGGTGCCTGTAGTTCCAGCTACTTGGGAGGCTGAGGCAGGAGAATGGAGTGAACCTGGGAGGAAGAGCTTGCAGTGAGCTGAGATCGTGCCACTGCACTCCAGCATGGGCGACAGAGTGAGACTCTGTCTCAAAAAAAAAAAAAAAACAAACAAAAAAAACAAAACAAGAACTCTAAGATAAATGGTATCCCTACCCTGGAGGTAATCTGAGGTCTTTTCCAGCTGGTACTTGAACAGTATAGCACACAAGCATTTAACTATCATCAGATTGGTACTGCCATTTACCGAATGTCTGTTACCTGCTCAATACTGTGCAAGGTGCTTTACCAGTTATTGAATACTCCAATCTTATTAAGCTGGAGTATTAAATATAGTCAAATGTAAGTATGTAGGTATTATTTCCTACAGACTTATTATTACCTTACTAATGAGTAAAATGAGGCCCTGACAGGGTTAAATCTCTTGCCCAAGTTTACGGCAGTCAGTGGGTTTGAACTCTTATCTGACTCATGTCTGTCTGACTCCAAAGTCCATGTTTGCTCTATTATGTTATTCATTAGTGTTGTAATAGAACTAACTTAATAATGTAATGTAGGACAGGGATGGTTGCAGACAACTAGAAATGTTAAGAAACTAGACTAATTATTTATTTATTTATTTATTTATTTAGAGATGGAGTCTAGCTCTGTTGCCCAGGCTGGAGTGCAGTGGCATGATCTTGGCTTACTGCAAGCTCCCCTTCCTGGGTTCACGCCATTCTCCTGCCTCAGCCTGCCGAGTAGGTGGGACTACAGGCGCCCGCCACCACGACTGGCTAATTTTTTGTATTTATAGTAGAGACGGGATTTCACCGTGTTAGCCAGGATGGTCTCGATCTCTTGACCTCGTAATCCGCCTGCCTCTGCCTCCCAAAAAGTGTCGGGATTACAGGCATGAGCCATCGCGCCCGGCCAAGACTAACAATTTAAAATGATTGCTTTATGTATTCACTGTGGCATGTTTAAATGGTCATAGGGCCAGGAATATATGCCATTCTTTCAAAGCACTAAAACTTGGCACTGAACTAGTTTAGTCTGTCTTACCAGAGATCTGTAGTTACACTAAGACTCTTTTTTTTTTTTTGAGACGGAGTCTTGCTCTGTCACCCGGGCTGGAGTACAGTGGCTGGATCTCAGCTCACTGCAAGCACTGCCTCCCGGGTTTACGCCATTCTCCTGGCTCAGCCTCCTGAGTAGCTGGGACTACAGGCGCCCGCCACCTCGCCCAGCTAGTTTTTTGTATTTTTTAGTAGAGATGAGGTTTCACGGTGTTAGCCAGGATGGTTTCGATCTCCTGACCTCGTGATCCGCCCATCTCAGCCTCCCAAAGTGCTGGGATTACAGGCTTGAGCCACCGCGCCCGGCCGTTATACTAAGACTCTTAGATCAGAACATGATTTTATTTCCTATGAAGAAAATACAGGCTGGGCATGATGGATCATGCCTATAATCTCAGTATTTTGGGAAGCCAAGGCCGAAGAATCACTCGAGGTCAGGAATTTGAGACCAGCCCTGGCAACAAAGTGAGACCCCTATCTCTACAAAAATATTAAAAAATTAGCCATGTGTGGTGGTGCATGCCTGTGGTTCCAACTACTTGGGAGGCTGAGGCAGGAGGATCACTTGAGCCCAGGAGGTCAAGGCTGCAGTGAGCTGTGTTCATGCCACTAAACTCCAGCCTGGGCGACAGAGCAGGACCCTGACTCCAAAAAATAAGAAAATTAGCTGAGTGTGGTGGTGCACATATTTAGTCCTAGCTACTTGGGAGGCTGTGGTGGACACAGCCCTTGAGCCCCTAAGTTCAAGGCTGTAGTGAGCTCTGACTGTACCACTGCACTCCAGCCTGGGCAACAGAACAAGACTCTGTCTCTACAAAAGAAAAAAAAAAAAAGAAAAAGAAAAAAGATCATCTTACTTCCTACCTGCCTTCTGGTTCATTCTATTTTTTTTTTCTTTTTTTTTTGAGATGGAGTTTCACTCTTGTTGCCCAAGCTGGAGTGCGATGGCACGATCTCAGCTCACCACAACCTCCGCCTCCCGGGTTCAAGGGATTCTCCTGCCTCAGCCTCCCAAGTAGATGGGATTACAGGCATGCGCCACCACACCCTGCTCGTTTTGTATTTGTAAAAGAGATGGGGTCTCTCCATGTTGGCCAGGCTGGTCTCCAACTTCCAACCTCAGGTGATCTGCTGGCCTCGGCCTCCCCAAGTTCTGGGATTACAGGCGTGAGCCACCACTCCCGGCTGGTTCATACTATTTTTTTGCCATTACTTTTAATGGCAAAAAATGCAATTACTTTTGCACCAACATATACCATCAAATCCACTCTTCTCTCACCATCTCCCACACCCACCATGGACAGAAAGTGTGACCCAGGCATTAATTCTAATTTTCAGGATATGCATTTTACTCAGAGGCCTAATTTAAAACCAACAAAAGAAACCAAAAATCTTCTCAGCCTATCATGATAGCTATATCCTGATACGCTAAGAAACTATTTTGTTTTATAACATTTTTTCAGTACTGTACTTCATGCCAACTTTGTTTATATCAAGAAGTAGGCTTCAAATATGCCAAATACTTTTGTCAAAGAAACACTGCTAGTTTTGGGCTAGGCATGGTGGCTCATGCCTGTAATTCCAGCACTTTGGGATGCCAAGGCAGGCGGATCATGAGGTCAAGAGATCAAGACCAGCCTGGCCAACATGGTGAAACCCCATCTCTACTAAAAATACAAAAATCAGCTGGGCATGGTGGCACATGCCTGTAGTCCCAGCTACCTGGGAGGCTGAGGCAGGATAATCGCTTGAACCTGTGAGGTGGAGGTTGCAGTGAGCCGAGATCGCGCCACTGCACTCCAGCCTGGGTGACAGTGCAAAACTCTACCTTTAAAAAAAAAAAAAAGAAAAAAAAAGAAATACTGCTAGTTTTTCCCACATGCATGTGTGCACATGTAGTTCATTTGCTTATTTATCTTAAGCCAAGGTTTTAACATGTAATTGGAAGTCCTAAACTAAGTACTTTGGTTTACAGGTTAATTTAGTCTGAAATAGCTGGAAGTGGATGCACACACCTTTGAAGGAGCGCATATATAAGTCATTGGAGGTGAGCATGCATACATCATCCTATAAATCACTATAAAAGTGATTTATAGTGTCTGTAAAAAAGTTCCAAAAAGTTTAGGTGTGGATTTATATTTATTTTATTTTTTTTGAAACAAGTCTCCCTCTGTCGCCTAGGCCGGAGTGCAGTAGCACGATCTCGGCTCACTGCAAGCTCTGCCTCCTGGGTTCACAACATTCTCCTACCTTAGCCTCCTGAGTAGCTGGGACTACAGGCGTCCGCCACCACGCCCAGCTAATTTTTGTATTTTTAGTAGAGACAAGGTTTCATCGTGTTAGCCAGGATGGTCTCGATCTCCTGACCTCGTGATCCACCCGCCTTGGCCTCCGAAGTGCTGGGATTACAGGCGTGAGCCACCGCGCCCGGCCTATTTATTTTTTTTTGAGACAAAGTGTTGCTGTCACCCAGGCTGGAGTGCTGTGGTGCAGTCTCAGCTCACTGCAACATCCACCTCTTGAGTTCAAGCAATCCTCCTGCCTCAGCCTCCCAAGTAGCTGGGATTACAGGCGCCCACCACCATGCCCAGCTAATTTTTGTATTTTTAGTAGAGACGGGGTTTTGCCATGTTGGCCAGGCTGGTCTCGAACTCCTGACCTCGGTGATCCACCTGCCTCAGCCTCTCAAAGTGCTGGGATTACAGGCTTGAGCATCTGCGACTGGCCGGGTCTATATTTATTTTTAAAGAATTACTTCAGATGACAATGTGTCATAAATTGCTGCTTTGCTACACAGTTACCATTATGTTGCTCATGTTTTATTGACTAGTTCTTGATCTTGAGGCTTATACCTGGTGTAAGTATGCTTTAGGCATTCATGAATGACAGTCAACAACTGAGCTGAAGGTCATGGGGCACAAGGCTGTAATTCTTCTAATGGTAATGGCAGTAACGTAAGTCTGATACACAAGCAGCATGTATTCAACACACTGATACCTGATAGCATGTCAGGAAAAGAGAACAGGCAATGCAGTTTAAGGGGGGAAAACTGAGAAGTCATAACTACTCCAAAGATGTGAAGGAAACTACAAAAGATATGGACCTGCTTCTACTATAAAAAGAAAATGAAGCACTTCTCTGGGGTTGCTATACCAACTGTTTCAGCCCATTGTAGTCTTGCCTCTTTCAGGGCTTTAGCCACTATTTCATTTCATGGGAAAGCAGACATATCCTAACAGAGTGACATTTACCAAAAGAAAGAGGGCTTATCAGTGAGCAGCTTAATAAAGAAAAAATTTTATCTACGCTTTGCAGTTTTCTTTTCTTTTTTGTTTGAGACAGAGTCTCGCTGTTACCAGACTGGAGTGCAGTGGCGCGATCTCGTCTCACTGCAACCTCCACCTCCCGGGTTCAAGTGATTCTCCTGCCTCAGCCTCCTGAGTAGCTGGGATTATAGGCATGTGCCACCACGTCTGGCTAATTTTTGTATATTTAGTAGAGACAGGGTTTCACCATGTTGGTCAGGCTGGTCTCAAACTTCTGACCTCATGATCCGCACGCCTTGGCCTCCCAAAGAGCTGGAATTACAGGCGTGAGCCACTGTGCCTGGCCTGCTTTGCGCAATTTTCAAAAGCCATTATTTCTATTCAATTTTGGGTACTTATCACTACAGTGCTGGATGCAAAGTTTATGTAATAAAATCTTATTGAATGAATGAATCATAGGATAAATAATATAACTAGTAATTCCTTAAGATCATAAATTCCATTACAGTAACCCTGGTAGGCAACTCTATAAAATTTTGGGCTCCAAGAAGAGGTCAATGCATGCCATAAATGTGTTTGATCTGCTGTAAAGTATAATCACAGTCTTCAAAATGTAATGCTTAAATGAGATAAAACTGGTTGGTTACCACCCCCAAGTTAGCATATGCCAGCCTGCACAAAGGTAAATATCAAGAACTTTAACTGCTCAATTTGAATTAACCAAAGATTCCTTCTAGGAATCTTAAAAAAAAAAAAATAAGGGTGTGAACACTTCAAGCACTTATTTTCAGATGCATCAACTGACATAAATTAAAAATGGTGCAAACTAATAATTGAACACTAGCAGCATAACAAAATAGAATTTTCACTTTCCACTTTGAGTCAAAGTGGTTTGCTCATGTTTGTTGAAATCAGAACTGAAACAATGACATGTATAAAAAGAACAGATAAAAGTGGTTCTTCCATTAAAGTTCCATTCCCTGCTCTCAGCTGATGAAGGCACGAAAACTCAATGGAACAGTCAGGCGGACTCCAATCATCTCAGCTGGAAGCACTCTCCGCTTAAACATACTCATCTGGCCCACCCTCATTCCAAATTCAGGCACAAATGGCCTCCCCGAGGCTTTATGACTTGCTTTCTTCTTTTTCTTCTGATAGCGTTTCCCAGATTGGCTCCTTGATGTGTTCTGGTAACTGTTCTAACTGTGTCTAAAAAAAGAGAGAAACAAAACTATAATGTGGATTTAAAAGAACTTTTTGGCTATAAATCAGACTTATTAATTTGGTCAAATCCTCTTCTTTTTCTTTTATCCCCCTAGTCCTTCTATAGGGTTTTGAAATGGAAAGAAGGAAACTTGATGGTCTACAAAATACTCTCACATATATAATCTATTTGATCCTCAATGATCTTCATGGATTGCCACTTAATGGGATCCCCAAGTCTAGACAACTAATATTGAGGAGGGAGAACTTCAGAGGTGGTTCACGGAGGACTTGGGCTGAAATGGCAGGATTCTGTTGCAAGGGGTGGATAGCCCCCAACCACTGTGACAACTCTGTCTCCCAGTTTGCCACAGGTTAGGGCAAACTCTACCCAGTGGGCCAGGACCAGGTTGCAGTGTATCAAAACAACAATACAGACACCACTCCCCACTGCCCCAGCCGAAAGAGGTAGAAATTCAAGCTATACCTTTGTTACTTCCATGGCAACCCCTTCAGGTAAGTTTCGCTGAATATATTCCAAGTAGACATCTGCTGTGCTTCCAGTTAGATGTTCTAACTAAAACATCAAACATGAAAATGATTCATGTAAGGTTTGTTAAAGCACACTTTTTTTTTTTTTTTTTTGAGATGGAGTCTCACTCTGTCACCCGGGCTGGAGTGCATGTGATCTCAGCTCACTGCAACCTCTGCCTCCTGGGTTCAAGCCATTCTCCTGCTTCAGTCTCCCGAGTGGCTGGGACTACAGGTGTGTGCCACCATGTCCAGCTAATTTTTTTTGTATTTTTAGTAGGGACGGGGTTTCACCATGTTGGCCAGGCTGGCCTCGAACTCCTGACCTCAAGTGATCCACCCGCCTTGGCCTCCCAAAGTGCTAGGATTACTGGCGTGAGCCACTGCACCTGGCCTCCCCTAAAGAATCTTACGTAAAATCCCAATTAAAAAAAAAAGTATGAATCCTTTGGTTGATGGCATAGGGGCAACATGTCCCAGAAACCCTCTTCTTCCAAAATGCTGCTGCCTTAAAACCTGGGCTCCATGGAACACCATTGGCAAGCATAGTATCAAAGCAGTATACTTTCAAGAGGCTCACAAAACAACTGAAGACAAAAGGACTGGATTATAAGATACAGTTAGTATAAGGTTTTCTGTGTAAACTATGAGAGATGTTTCCCTCAGACACAGGTGGATAAAATTTGGGTTTTTCTTTTTAAGAGTAGGGACCGGGCAGGCACAGTGGCTCACACCTGTAATCCCAGCACTTTGAAGGCCGAGGTGGGTGGATCACCTGAGGTCAGGAGTTCAAGACCAGCCGGTTCAATATGGTGAAACCCCCATCTCTACTAAAAATACAAAAATTAGCCAGGCACAGTGGCATACACCTGTAGTTCCAGCTACTAGGGAGGCTGAGACGGGGAACTGCTTGAACCCGGAAGGCAGAGGTTACAGTGAGCCTAGATTGTGCCACTGCACTCCAGCCTAGGTGACAGAGTGAGACTCTATCTCAAAAAGAGTAGGGACCCTGACTTTATTATATTTGTGCCCTCAATGACTAGTACAGTACTTTCCATATAAAAGATGCATGAGTGCTTGTTTTAGTATTTACCAATCACTTACTATGTGATCAAAGTATTCTGAGTGCTTACATAAATTTTCCATTCTAATTTTCACACTAACCTTTTGAGATGGGTACCACTATTATTCTCATTTTATAGATGGAGGAATTGAGGTACATGTCACACAGCTGTCAAGTGCCAGAACTTGGATTCTGGCATTGGCAGTCTAACTCCAGAACCCACGCTCTCCTTAAGCACAAGACTGTGCTGGCACTAATGGAAGCACAAATGAGTAACAGATGAATGAAAAATCTAATGCTGTGCATCACTGACATGGAAAATCCAGCTAGTATGTGAAACAGTTATTAGAACTGTGTAAAAACTTAACTAGAATTTTTGAAATATGAGCAAAATTATTCCAACGCCATCTTGGCATAATCTGCATTCCTGAGTTAAGGTACGCACTACTCTAAAGGATGGCTTCATTTAATTTTACTTTTCCTACCATGACACTTCCATAAACACTAAAAGATATTTACCTTCTGTACAACCAACAGACATGGGCTTGCTGAAAGAAGTCAATCTAGTCAATGTTAAAGTTGTATGTTGGTGTGAATTTCTGGTATTTCAAAAATGTCAGGATTTCTCAAATACACTCACCTCTAAACATCTGTAAAGTGTTCTCATTTCATACTGAACTCTGTGCTTCTTGTAAATATGCACTGATTTGAGAAGAGTAAATCGCTCTATTTTCCTTGGAGGTTCGTGTCTGAAATTAATGGACAAAACAAAACCTGAGTCACTATGATAACAAAGCATAATTCCATAATTTTGTAGGTCAGACTCACACTCGATTATAGGCATTAAGTACCATTTACAGACTTCCATTTGCCAAAAATGTCATCTGGAACAACAACTGCTATCATAAAACTCAGGCCAAAATAAACACTGCAGACAGCAATAGCTTTTTCCCACAGGCTCAAAAATAAGCCCTGGCATGTCAAGTGCGCATGCAGACATACACACCTGCTGCTTTTACACCCTTTAGTCTTTTATTGACCAAACATATGAATTGTGAAGAGTAGCACCAGTGTGGTGGACACAGTTGTAACATCTGCTATATGTCTGCTGTTTTAGGAAAATCTATAGATACATCGAAATAACAAAACTATAGTCTATTTTGGGAATCTGTGGCCTTCTGTTTTTGTTAGGTCAGACTGCCAAAGCCCCAGATGGGGCCTTGTTCAACAGCAGAAGGAGCAGATGACAAGACAAAGGAGACAGTTATGCTTGACCCTGCAGTGACTCCAAGGCTATCTGAAGCTTACCTTGTTCAAGCAAGAAATTACTGGGTGAGTGGTGTTTCTTAGGGAAGATTTGAAACAATGGATATATTAGCCCAAAATCATCACATCCAAAGGGTCTAAAACGATTGTTCATTTACCCACTCTACCTCCCTGCTCCATGGAGATCCCAGAAACATGGCCTTCTTGAGTCTCCTTACATCAATGCAATTTCTAGAAAAAGGATTTCTTTCATTTTCCTTGTTTACTCATTCTAGTATTTAAAAACTCCAGTGGGCAGGAAGGCATGATCCTGATTAGGATAACATACCACAAGCTTAAACTCTACCCACCAAGAGTTTCTATCCTACTTTAAGAGTTCAGACTGGGCCAGGTATGGTGGCTCACGCCTGTAATCCCAGCACTTTGGGAGGCCGAGGCAGGCAATTTGCCTGAGCTCAGGAGTTCAAGACCAGCCTGGGCAACATGGTGAAACCCCGTCTCTACTAAAATACAAAAAATTAGCCAGGCGTGGCGGCGTGCGCCTGTAGTCCCAGCTACTCCTTGGGAGGCTGAGAACTGCCTGAACCCAGGAAGCAGAGGTTGCAGTGAGCTGAGGTTGCGCCACTGCACTCCAGCCTGGGCAACAGAGTCAGACTCTGTCTCAAAAAAAAAAAAAAAAAAAAGTTTAGACCTTCCTGGGATGAGCACTATTTTCCTGGTTGATCATATTATAGCAGCAAACAGGTCAGATCAGGAAAGGCCATACTTACACTTTAATAGAGATACCAAGTTCTTTAGCAGCAAGCACAGCAAAATATTCATAACTGTCCAATACAGCCTTATCGTGACCTTTCACTAAAACCGACAGGCGCTTATATAATGTGTCTGGTTCATCAGAGATCGTTATCTACAATCCCAAAGAAAAGTTTCAGTTTTAGTTCCTCTTATATTTATAACTAGCAAATTTAACACATTACCCTCAATTGAAAAACTTCAGAGTTTACTAATAAATGAGGAGAAAAACACTGAGTGACAGCACTGTTAGCTGAAGTGTCTAGATACTTTCATGTTCAGATCTGGACAATAAGCCTCAGCATCTGTTAAAATACAGCATGAATCAAAAGAATTTTCAAGGCAACCCATAAAATTACTAAAGGAACTTTCCAACTTAAAATAATTATTCAGCTTCAAATTCACAATGAGAAAGGATTTCAGGGTCTCCTAATAAAAAGAGCCTGGTCATAAGACCTGGACTGAGAATTAAACTCTGCTAATGGTAGCTGAAGGACAACGGGCAAATCATCCCATCTCACTGCACGTTGGTTTCCTCACATATGAAAGAGGGTAAACCTATGCTATAGCCTACAGTATTTCTCTAAGAAAAAAATACGAAAACACAGATTAAAGTGCTTATTAATTATAAAACATTATTATACAAAGCCAAGCTAGTTCTATTCATATTTTTTATTAAGTTTTATTCATGTATGTTTTGCCTGTCCTAATAAACAAATTACTCATTTCTAATTAAAATGATATGACGCTGACTGTACCTATAACTTCTACCTCTTCCACCCTAATACCTAAAGACCTCAGAAATAATGGGTTTGACACTTCTGACTTTCTTCCAAGAGGTGAATTACCTTCATTTCATTCATCCATTAAACCAGTAAATTATACTACTAATCCGATGATTCAGAGTTAAATCACTTCACTCCTGAAAGGAGATTTACTTACTAGCCAGAAAGCTAGATATCCACTCTCAATTACCCCAAAAAGAGTTGTTGGAAGAATAGAATATACTGATAGCCTGTGTCATGAGTTGAGGGATGAGAAGGGGGAATATAGCCTCAAAATGTGTTCTTTTTTTTTTTTTTTTTTTTTGAGACGGAGTCTCGCTCTGTGGCCCAGGCTGGAGTGCAGTGGCCGGATCTCAGCTCACTGCAAGCTCTGCCTCCCAGGTTTACGCCATTCTCCTGCCTCAGCCTCCTGAGTAGCTGGGACCACAAGGGCCCACCACCTCGCCCGGCTAGTTTTTTGTATTTTTTAGTAGAGACAGGGTTTCACCGGGTTAGCCAGGATGGTCTTGATCTCCTAACCTCGTGATCCGCCCGTCTCGGCCTCTCAAAGTGCTGGGATTACAGGCTTGAGCCACCGCGCCCGGCCTCAAAATGTGTTCTGACTGATCCCTACAGGGTGTTAAAAGATACTTTGAATTTGTTAGGAATATTAAAAATCAGAAGATTTCACAAGAACATCTGGATTTCAGTTTAGCTTGGAAGATTTAGACAAGCTGGCATCACTAGGTCTGATTTCCCACAGGGCAACAAGTGGCTAGAGTGAGTAGCTGCTGTCTTGCTTATAAAGACAGTGGCACACCATGCCAATTCTGCAACCTTTTCTTATAGGCCTGGCTCCTGCAGGCATGTGAGTTGCAGACTGGTGCTTAAATGTACTGTCATAGAAATATATCCAGTACTGGCCAGGTGCGGTGGCTCATGCCTGTAATCCCAGCACTTTGGGAGGCTGAGGCAGGCAGATCACTTGAGGCCAGGAGTGTGAGACCAGCCTGGCCAACATGGCAAAACTCCATTTCCACTAAAAATACAAAAATTAGCCAGGCATGGTAGTGCGTGCCTGTAATCCCAGCTAGTCGGGAGGCTAAGGCATGAGAACTGCTTGAACCCAGGAGGCTGAGGTGAGCCAAGATCATGCCACTGCACACCAGCCTGGGTGACAGAGCGAGATTCTGTCTCAAAATAAATAAATAAATAAATAAATAAATATCCAGTATTTATTAAAAGATAGAAAAAAAAAGAGCAGTAAACTAGACATGTGCACAGACAAAATAAGTACCTACAGACAAATGTCTAGAACTGTAAAATCCCAAACTGTTAATATTTTTGACGGGTGGAAACGGAAGGATTTTTAAAAATTATAAGTAACACAAAAAACTGGATTGATGAAATCATAGCTTCTACAGGGTTACCGAGTTCCTTCTAGATGTTTATTATTTGTGCTAATGCATTTTCTCACTGCGAACAATAAAGCACCGTCCAGGCCCATGCTCAACACACAAAATGAAAACAAAGACTTGAAGGCTACCAGAAAAATACTTTTCCATAACATAACATCAAGTATTCTACATCACAAATTCTGACAACTCTTCCATTATGCCAAGCTAAAAGCAAAAGACTGCTAATTAGCAGTTATTTGGGGGTAAATAATTTATCCTTTTAGAACTTACTTTGATACCCTGAAGATAATACAATCCAGGGAGTTAAGAGAATATACGCATTGTGCATCTGCCAGTATTCTAGGACAAAATTTTTTTATTCATAGAGTGTTTGGGGAAAAAGAAACCCCAATGAAATAATAAGGAAAACCTATTGCTAATGTAGCTCCTTATACCAAAGAACAGGGAGTACATACCACAGGTTTGGTCAAATCCTTTGGAACATCAACATGTAGGTTTGAAAACTGTACCCACTTCATATTGGTACTGCTATGTGTGGGGGAAAAAAGAGAAACCTAAGTAAAATAGCACAATAACCTATTTTGTTCAGTTTAGCACATCCAATTGTATACTTACAGAAGAAAGCCACCATTTTTGACTGTATCGCCCTTAGAACTGTTTATAGAAAAATTCCCCAATCCCTAAAGAAAAAAAAGTAGGACATGTGTTAGAATTAAAGTCAACTACCAAACCATTCATAATTTCCACTAAAAACTAAAGGGTTACCTCATTATTTCAGATGAAGATACTGGGGTAACTAAAATGGCCAAATTAGATTTCATTAAAAAAAAAAAAATAAGGAGGACAATGGTAGAGTTGATGATAAAAAAGCAGTCTCAAAATACTAGAGGATCTCTATTTTAAAGTTTAGGAATAAAAACTTTTTCAAAAAAAACAATTCTCCCATTAAAAAAGCTATGAATTATGTGGACATCAAGAAAAAAATGACTTTATTTTCCCATTTTTTTTTTACAAATTAATTGTACTTTAGTAAATACTTATTTTGCCTGAATAGTTTCAAGCAATAAAATATCTTGTTTTTATAACTTGTTAAGAGTTGGAATAAAAATTCTAAAGTACCCGTCTTTTGATGTTTTCATACATCTTTTAAAGCATGTATATTTCTCAGCTTGGCTGGGATAATTAGCTTATAAATGAACTGAAATATGAGCTGTGACTTATACCCAACATGTTGTAGCATGTTGTGCCACATGCTACAACAAACCCGCATTTCCAAATCCTTTACCTTCAGCTCCCCCTGGTGGAACATGACTTTCCAGTTTTAGGAAACAAGCTATACTACTACATATAACATAACAGCTAACTGTTTTTTCCTGTAAACTTTTCTGAGATTTTAAAGTGTAACCTGAGAAAGTGGAAACACAATAGGATCCTTAAAAACACAATGAAGATGAAAATAAGGCCAGGTGCCGTGGCTCACACCTGTAATCCCAACACTTTCAGAGGCCAAGGTGGGTGGATCACTTGTGGTCAGGAGTTCCAGAGCAGCCTGGCCAACATGGTGAAACCCTGTCTCTACTAAAAATAAAAAAATTAGCCGGGCCTGGTGGTGGCACGGCTGTGATCCTAGTTACTTGGGAGGCTGAGGCAGAAGAATTGCTTGAACCTGGGAGGCGGAGGCTGCGGTGAGCTGAGATCGTGCCACTGTACTCCAGGCTGGGTGACAGAGCGAGACTCCATCTCAAAAAAAAAAAAAAAAGTTTAGTGTAAGTGAAGTTTCATTAATACAACTGATGATCACCTAAGTATGTTTTTGTTTGTTTTTTTGGGGGGTTTTTGAGACAGGGTCTCACTCTGTTATCCAGGCTGGAGTGCAGTTGCATGATCAAGGCCTGGACCTCCGAGGTTCAGGTGATCCTCCTACCTCAGTCTCCCAGGTAGCTGGGAGTACAGCACAGGCCACCAGGCCCAGCTAATTTTTTGTACTTTTGTAGAGATGGGGTTTCACCATACTTCCCAGGCTAGCCTTGAACTCGTGGGCTCAAGCGATCCTCCAGCCTCAGTCTCCCAAAGTGCTGGGATTTCAGGAGCGAACCAACACCTAGCCACATTTTAAAAGCCTATTCTTAGCTTATTGTCCTTCCTCTCTTTACTCAAGATAGAGACAAATCATAACTCTATAATCTTCTTTGCACCAAAAGGGAAAAGAAAAGGAAAAAGGAAATCAGGTACAATACAAGGTGGTAAGAGGTATGTGCCCTTTTTCAGACAAAATTGCATAGAAAATTCCCTCCCAACAATTATACCAATGACTCCACAATCGAGTTGTGCAAAAGGAGCAAGAATATTACACTTCTCAGTCACGTTCTCCCACTATAAAACCTCTGCTTTTTTGTTTTTTTGAGACAGTCTTGCTCTGTCGCCCAGGCTGAAGTACAGTGGAGCATTCTCGGCAACCTCCACCTCCTGGGTTCAAGCGATTCTCCTGCCTTAGCCTCCTGAGTAGCTGAGATTACAGGGGCCCACTGCCACACTCGGCTAATTTTTGTATTTTTAGTAGAGACAGGGTTTCGCCATGTTTGCCAGGCTGGTCTTGAACTCCTGACCTCAAGTGATCCACCCACCTTGGCCTCCCAAAGTGCTGGGATTACAGGCATGAGCCACCGTGCCCGGCCTTATAAACCTCTGCATTTAAAAGTGGGAGTCGGCCGGGCGCGGTGGCTCAAGCCTGTAATCCCAGCACTTTGGGAGGCCGAGACGGGCGGATCACAAGGTCAGGAGATCGAGACCATCCTGGCTAACACGGTGAAACCCCGTCTCTACTAAAAATACAAAAAACTAGCCGGGCGAGGTGGCGGGCGCCTGTGGTCCCAGCTACTCGGGAGGCTGAGGCAGGAGAATGGCGTAAACCCGGGAGGCGGAGCTTGCAGTGAGCTGAGATCCGGCCACTGCACTGCAGACCGGCCAACAGAGCAAGACTCCGTCTCAAAAAAAAAAAAAAAAAAAAAAGTGGGAGTCTAGGCCGGAGGCGGTGGCTTGCGCCTGTAGTCCCAGCACTTTGGGAGGCCGAGGCGGGCGGATCACGAGGTCGGGAGATGGAGATCATCCTGGCGAACACGGTGAAACCTCATCTACTAAAAATACAAAAAAATTAGCCAGGCACAGTGGCGGGCGCCTGTGGTCCCAGCCTCTCTGGAGGCTGAGGCAGGAGAATAGCGTGAACCCGGAAGGCGGCGGAGCTTGCAGTAAGTGGAGATCGCGCCACTGCACTCCAGCCTGGGCGACACAGCGAGACTCCGTCTCAAAAAAAAAAAAAAAAAAAAAAAGTAGGAGTCTAAAGTACTATTACATCCACGAAGAAATCTTAAGAAGTTTTTTTTTTTTTTTTGAGACGGAGTCTTGCTCTTGTTGCCCAGGCTGGAGTGCAATGGCACGATCTTGGCTCGCTGCAACCTCTGCCTCTGGGTTCAAGCAATTCTCCTGCCTCAGCTTCCCGAGTAGCAGGGATTACAAGCATGAGCCACCACACCTGGCTAATTTTTTTTATTTTTAGTAGAGACGGGGTTTCACCGTGTTAGTTAGGATGGTCTCGATCTCCTAACTTCGTGATCTGCCCACCTCGACCTCCCAAAGTGTTGGCATTACAGGCGTGAGCCACCGCACCGGGTCAACTAGTTTTTCTTTTCTTTTTTTTTTTTTTGAGACGGAGTCTCGCTCTGCCGCCCAGGCTGGAGTGCTGTGGCCGGATCTCAGCTCACTGCAAGCTCCGTCTCCCGGGTTTACGCCATTCTCCTGTCTCAGCCTCCCCAGCAGCTGGGACTACAGGCGCCCGCCACCTCGCCCGGCTAATTTTTTTGTATTTTTTTTAGTAGAGACGGGGTTTCACCGTGTTAGCCAGGATGGTCTCGATCTCCTGACCTCGTGATCCGCCCGTCTCGGCCTCCCAAAGTGCTGGGATTACAGGCTTGAGCCACCGCGCCTGGCCAACTAGTTTTTCAATTGCATTTTTTCTTTGTATTTCTTGAGAGAGAAAGAGGGAGTGTGTGCATGTGTTGGGGGTGGTGGTGGTTTGGAAGGGAGGGCTGTCTGGGTAAATTTGTCTTAATAAAGCAGTTCAAAAATTTCAACCTCTAATACCATCTAATTTTTCTTAAGAACAGTGGTTTTCAGGCCGGGTGCGGGGTCTCAAGCCTGTAATCCCAGCACTTTGGGAGGCTGAGGCGGGCGGATCACTGAGGTCAGGAGTTCGAGACCAGCCTGACCAACACGGTTAAACCCCGTCTCTACTTAAAAATACAAATATTGGCCGGGCGCGGTGGCTCAAGCCTGTAATCCCAGCACTTTGGGAGGCCGAGACGGGCGGATCACGAGGTCAGGAGATCGAGACCATCCTGGCTAACACGGTGAAACCCCGTCTCTACTAAAAATACAAAAACTAGCCGGGCGAGGTGGCGGGCGCCTGTAGTCCCAGCTCCTCGGGAGGCTGAGGCAGGAGAATGGCGTAAACCCGAGAGGCGGAGCTTGCAGTGAGCTGAGATCCGGCCACTGCGCTCCAGTCCGGGCGACAGAGCAAGACTCCGCCTCAAAAAAAAAAAAAAAAAAAAAAAAAAAAATACAAATATTAGCTGGGCATGGTGGCGCATGCCTGTAATCCCAGCTGCTCGGGAGGCTCAGGCAGGAGAATCACTTGAACCTGGGAGGCGGAGGTTACAGTGAGCCGAGATCGTGTCATTGCACTCCAGTTTGGGCGACTAGAGCGAAACTCCGTCTCCAAAACAAAACAAAACAAAACAAAAAACAGTCGTTCTCAAACTGTAGTCTGAGGACGTCTGTGGGGTCTCTGAGACGCTTTCAGGGGGTCCGGGAAATCAAAACTATTTTCTTTTTTTTTTTTTTTTTTGAGATGGAGTCTTGCTCTACCGCCCAGGCTGGAGTGCAGTGGCCGGATCTCAGCTCACTGCAAGCTTCGCCTCCCGGGTTTAGGCCATTCTCCTGCCTCAGCCTCCCGAGTAGCTGGGACTACAGGGGCCCGCCACCTCGCCCGGCTAGTTTTTTTTTTTTTTGTATTTTTTAGTAGAGACGGGGTTTCACGGTGTTAGCCAGGATGGTCTCGATCTCCTGACCTCGTGATCCACCCGTCTCGGCCTCCCAAAGTGCTGGGATTACAGGCTTGAGCCACCGCGCCCGGCAAAACTATTTTCATAAAACTAAGATGTTATTTACAACTTTTACACTCATTCTCTTACTAGTGTACAGTGAAGTTTTCCCGTGACAGCCTGAGGTGTGACATAGAAAAAGATTAAATACAGAAGCAGATTTGAATCTAGCTTTTATTAAGCCAGAAATTAAAGAGAGCTGCAAAAATGTAAAACATTGCTGCTCCTTACTCAGTTTGTTCAGAAAATATATTTTTCATAAAGTGTTGTAACATGTAATGAGTGTTACTTTTAAATCAATACATATTCTTCAGTTTTATTTTCCAAAAAGCTAAATATAGATAGCTAAAATCCACAAAAGCAAAAGCTCTTTGGAGTCCTCAACTCCAAAAGTGTAAAGCGGTCCCAAGGCCAAAAAGCATGAGAACCGCTGCTGAAAAGTTTTTGCTCCTCCTCCAAATAACTGCGCAGAGGATATCTAACCCACTCCTCTGGCTTGAGACCTTCCTCTAAACCTGGATGCCAGGAAAGCATCTCAATTTAGTTCCAAGGGAAGTTTGAGATCTCGCACCAGCTCAGCCTCTTAATTTTCGCGAGGCAAATTTCCTGTCTTCTCTGAGCCTCAGTTTATTTTGCAAACGTAAAAGAAGGGTTTTGGAACATAGAAAGTTCAAAATCTTTTCCAGCTCTGACATTCTACGATTATTCTTGTTCCTATCTTTGCCTGGACTCATTAACTTATGTTTAATTCCATGAGAGAATTCTGATAAAACCACCCCCTTTCTCGTCACTTTCCTGTAAACGGCGCGAGGTGAGGGATAAATATCAGGAAAAATTCTGATAGGCAGAGCGGCTGGTGGCTGGGAAACTTAAAAACAACTATCCCGGTCAGCCCTCCTAGTCTCCCTAGCCCATCCAGTACCTGCCAGAGGCGCCGGCACACGGCCCAGAACGCTGTCCGCACCGCCATCTTGTCGGTCCCGACCTCTCAGGATTGCTTCCGGGGTTACAGCGGCGTCCTCAGACCATAGAGTTCTGCAAAAGGAGAGGGTACATTCTAGTGTTCCGACGCTGGAACAACCATAGAGACACGATCCTATGCTTTTAGAGGGCGGGACAGTTGTCTGGAGGAAGCCAGCCTTGCTCTGGGCAGTGTCTGGATAGTTACCAAGCCCCATTAATGTTTTCACCTTTAAATTGCGCACACACACACACACACACACACACTCTCTCTCTCTCTCTTATTTATTTACTTATTTTTTCCTTTTAGAGACTGGGTCTCACTCGGCTGCCCAGGCTGGAGTGCAGTGGTACAGTCATAGCTCACTGCAGCCTCAAACTCCTGGCTCAAGTGATCCTCCTGGCTCAAGTGATCCTCCTGCCTCAGCCTCCCAAGTAGCTGAACTACAAGTGCGTGCCACCACAGGCAACTAATTTTTTGTTTTTTAATTTTCTTGTAGAGACAGGGTCTCGTTATATTGCCCGTGTTATTTTTTGGGCTGGTCTCAAACTCATGTCCTCAAGTGATCTTCCGGCCTTGGCCTCCCAAAGGACTGAGATTACAGGTGTGAGCCACCAAGCCCAGACTGAAACTAATGTATTGACACCATTTACTTCAGTAATGGGTGATTTATTTTTCTATGTTTGCATTTTTCAATTTTTTTTTTGCATTTTTCAAATTTTTAACAAAATCTATATATAATAAGAAAAAGAAAAGTCGGCCACTACCATTGGGTCCAGTTGCCACTCAATTACCTTATTGCAATGGCTTTCTAATTATGGTTCTTAATCCTTTCTTCCTTCCCCACACGAATTGGAATTCTTATGCTCCATCCATTTTGTATACCACTGTCATACTGATCTTTCTAAATTATTTATTTCTTTATGTTACTCTTGTATTTAGGAATTTACAATAACTAGCTTCACCTACAACAAGCCAAATTGTTTTTGTCTAGTTATTAATGTCCACCATAATTTTTTCCAAGTAAAAAAGTGTATAGCTGGGATTTGCTATAATAAAAACTTCTTCAGGCTGGGCGCAGTGGCTCACGCCTGTAATCCCAGCACTTTGGGAGACTGAGGCAGGCAGATCACCTGAGGTCAGGAGTTTGAGACCAGCCTGGCTAACATGGTGAAACCTCATCTCTACTAAAAATACAAAAAATTAGTGGAATATCATTGTCGTGTGCGTGTAGTTCCAGCTACTCAGGAGGCAGAGGCATGAGAATTGCTTGAACCTGGGAGGTGGAGGTTGCAGTGAGCCAAGATCGTGCCACTGCACTCCAGCCTGGGAGACACAATGAGACTGTCTAAAAAAAAAAAGAAAGAAAGAAAAGGCCAGGTGCAGTGGCTCACACCTGTAATTCCAGCACTCAGCACTTTGAGAGGCCAAGGCGGGTGGATCACCTGACGTCAAGAGTTCAAGACCAGCCTGGCCAACATGGCAAAAGCCGGCCTCTACTAAAAATACAAAAATTAGTCAGCTGTGGTGGTGTGCACCTATAATCCCAGCTATTTGGGAGGCTGAGGCAGGAGAATCACTTGAACCTGGGAGGCAGAGGGTGCAGTGAGTCGAGATTGAGATGGCACCACTGCACTCCAGTCTGGGGAACAGAGCAAGACTCTGTCTCCAAAAAAAACTTCTTCCATTTGCGTAAATCTTTAAAAATTTATTTTTATTTTTCCTTTTATTTTCTTCTCATCTTAAAGTCTGCTTCTATAATACCATATTGTCTTATTTTATTTTATTTTTTTGTGAGACAGTGTCTCACTCTGTTGTCCAGGCTGGAGAGCACTGGCTTGATCACAGCCCACTGCAGGCTCAAACTCCTGGGGTTAAGTGATCCTCACACCACAGCCTCTGGAGTATCTAGAACTACAGGTGTTTGCAACCATTTTTTATTTTATTTTTATTGTTTGTAGAGACAGAGACTTGCTATGTTGCCCAGGCTGGTCTCAAACTCCTGGCTTCCAGCAGTCCTCTCACCTTGGCCTCCCAAAGTGCTGGTTTTACAGGTATGAGCCACTGCACCTGGCCCATTTGTGCACATTTCTAAGCTTTATTTTCCCAGAGTGCTTTCACATATGCATTTTAGCCTAATGGAAAACTGTAGCCTTATCATCAGATCTGGTTTCTAATCCCAGGTTTACCAGTTAGTTGAGTGACTTTGAGCAAGTTACTTCCCTACCCTGAGCCTCAGTTTTCTCATATGTCAAAAAAAAAAAAAAAGATAACAGTAGTTCCTGCTTCCAATAGTTGCTTGGGAATTCGATGCAATACCAATGTATGGTGTTTAGTACAATACTGCCATGTACTGATACACTATAGATGTTATCCACTATCTGTGCCATTATGTTTCTACCTCACCTGCCTCACAAGGTTGTTGAGAGATTAAAAATAAAAAGATCAAGTTTATGAGAATATTTTGTAGCATCCAACTAAAGAACCGTACACATACAAAGTTGTTTTTTTTTTCTCCCCACAAATAGTTATTACTACCCTATTTTGTAGGCAAGAGAACCAAAGAAGTGGTAAAATGATTTGCCCAACATCACACCTATCTAGGAGATAGGAAAGGTCTAGGAGCAGAAACCAGTTTTCCTGCCCCTCAGACTGGCCTCTGTTTACTAGAACTCAGTTCATGTTGAGGTGTGGCAGAGATTCCAGTGCGGCCTTGCACCAGGGTGTGGAAACAGCACACTTCACCTGTGTGCACTTCTTATTTATTTATTTTTGAGACGGAGTTTCACTCTTGTTGCCCAGCCAGGAGTGCAATGGTGCGATCCCGGCTCACTGCAACCTCCGCATCCCAGGTTCAAGTGATTCTCCTACCTCAGCTTCTGAGTAGCTGTGATTACAGGCATGCGCCACCATGCCCAGCTAATTTTTGTATTTTTAGTAGAGATGGGGTTTCTCCATGTTGGCCAGGCTGGTCTCAATCTCTTGACTTCATGATCCACCCACCTTGGCCTCCTGAAGTGCTGGGATTACAGGCTTGAGCCACCACACCCGGCCTCACCTGTGTGCACTTCTGCTGGACTCAGTGATGCCCCATGTTGGCAGGCTGCCCAGTGCCTTTCTCAGAATCAGTCTCTCTGAATTGTGACATTTAAGGGGATTTCCCTCAGCCAATGGGGTTTTCCAACAGCCTCCCCACTCCCAACTCTGTGGCTGCTTCCAAAGTTTGCATCAGTCTGTCCAAATGGCACTTCTGTGAGGCCTTTCAGCCTGCCTCTGTCGCCTTTGAGTAGCCTCAGTTGGGTGAGTGTTCTGCAACCATAGTGCTTGCAAACGACTTTCACCTAAGTTACCTACTCTGATCCTCACCAGAAGACACGGATTTTGTCCTCATTTAATAGATGAGGAAACCAAGGTGAAATGACTCACTCAAGGTCATATGGTAAGTTAGTTACAGCTAAACCAATAGCCATCTTAAAAGCAGTGCCTTTTCTACCTCTGCAGTGGGCTGGTGCTGATTCTATTATGAGGTTCAGTTCTATTTAAATCTTTTCGATAATAGGACTAGAAATACCCACCCACCACCCTAGCACCACTCCAAAAGAAATAGGGGCTTATGTTTAAAGACCTGTGTGGTCCAGACGGCTCCTGGAACTGGAAAGGTATGCTTTAAACAGTCTTAGGGACTGGGATACCCTCTTCACTCCTGAGGCCAAATGTGTTCTTTTTAGTGATGGGCTTTCACTGCTTACCAATAGTTTCTGCTTCCTCAGGACTCTGCGTGGCCACTGCTTGCTGCTTTGGCTCATCAAGTTTCTCCATTCATACTCTCAAATGTGGGAATTTGGTTTGGTCCTCTCATCTTCCTGGGCTGAGCCAAATGTGTCACCAAATGGCCTATGGGCCTAATGGTTTGGGGTCAATTGCCAACTTGCTAGGGCCTAAGTAGAAGTCATTGTAAGGAGCAACGTCAGGTTTTGCCAAGAGTAGGGCTGAGAACAGTGCTCTTTGGCATGAGGTGTGGGCATGGACAGCATTCTGAAGCTTGGCCTATCCATTAAGCATCTCTTTCCTACAGCCTAAACTTCCAGACACCCGACCTCATGTAGATGAGCAGGAGTCCAGTGATTCTAGAGAGTTTATGCAGGTAAACCTTGCTTTATGTCCAGAAAAAATAAACATAGATACATCAAATATTTTACAGTTAATCATATTTTGATTGTGCCAGTTGTTCTGTTTTTAAAGATAGCCCTTTCCAAAAGATCCTCTCTTACGTAAAGGAAATAATCAGCCCTTTGGCTCCTTTTTTATTTTTGTTTGTATTATTATTGTTTTTTGGAGACAGTTTCACTCTTGTTGCCCAGGCTGGAGTGCAATGGCACAATCTCAGTTCACTGCAACCTCTGACTCCTGGGTTCAAGCGATTCTCCTGCCTCAGCCTCCCGAGTAGCTGGGATTACAGGTGTGTGCCACCACACCAGTCTAATTTTTTTGTATTTTTAGTAGAGACAGGGTTTCTCCATGTTGGTCAGGCTGGTCTCAAACTCCTGACCTCAGGTGATCTGCCCACCTTGGCCTCCCGAAGTGCTGGGATTGCAGGAGTGAGCCACCGCACCCGGCCCTGTGGCTCCTTTACACAGGGATATCTGCAATTCATAGATCACTTATGGTTCTCTTAGGAATATATTATTCAATTTCTTAAAATGTCTTCCTAATTATGCTTTGCTATGTCAACATGAACTCTCATTCACATTCCTAGAGCACATCTCAGCTCGCTGACGGTGGCTGAGGATGGTAGATAGGGAGTAAATGGAATTCAGATTTACACACATGTTCTGTCTCTGCCGAATGCACACATGGATAAGCATACCTGGAGGACTGGCGAGGTAACTCATTGAACACACAGTTACTTGCTATAAATTGCTGTGTGCGTGTGGGCGATGGTGAGAGGATTCCCAATATTGATAGGGCTCTTCTCAGTGCTGGAATTGAATCTGTTCCAAGGCCCCTGTATGTCTTTCTAGGTATTACATTCCTTGGCTGGAAGGAATCATGTGCAGCCATCTTTATACACTCTCCTCTGCCATGTATAATACAGTATGGAATAATGCTTGGTACATGGTGGCTTATGAGGATTGACTGAATAAAAGTAGAAAAACATCTTCCGATTAGGCTTCCTGAAATAGACTTTGAATTTACAACACTGGCTAAGTCACACAGTTTCTAGAGGAATAACTATTTTATTTGGTATAGGTTGTCTAAAGTAAACAGCTAAAATTAAAGTCAAAAACTAAAAGAGGCCAGGTGCAGTGGCTCACACCTGTAATCCCAGCACTTTGGGAGGCCGAGGAGGGTGGATCACGAGGTCAGGAGATCAAGACCACCCTGGCTAACATGGTGAAACCCATCTCTAGTAAAAATACAAAAAAAAGAAAAAAAGATTAGCTGAGCGTGGTGGCATGTGCCTATAGTCCCAGCTACTTGGGACGTTGAGGCAGGAGAATCCCTTGAACTCGGGAGGTAGAGGTTGCAGTCAGCCGAGATGGTGCCACTGCACTCCAGCCTGGGCAATAGTGAGACTCTGTTTCAAAAAGAAAAAAAAATCCAAAAGAGGCTGGGTGCAGTGGCTCATGCCTGTAATCCTAGCACTTCAGGAGGTCAAGGCAGAAGGATTGTTTGAAGCCAGGAGATCAACATCGGCCTGGCCAACATAGTGAGACCCTGTCTCTATGAATTTAAAAACAACAACAACAACCCCCCTCGACCCTCCCACCCTCCAAAAGAATCTAGATCAAGGTCTTGAATAGGCATTCCCCACTTAAAGCAAATTTATTTTTGTAAAATTCTGTAAACTTCTGTATGAAATCCAGAATTTCAGTTCTTCTATAGTTTTCAGTTGACCACGAAAAAGTAAACATACATCACACCTGTAATACCAGCACTTTGGGAGGCCGAGGCGGGTGAATCCCAAGGTCAGGAGATCAAGACCATCTTGGCTAACAAGGTGAAACCCCGACTCTACTAAAAATACAAAAAATTAGCCGGGCGTGGTGGCGGGTGCCTGTAGTCCCAGCTACTTGGGAGGCTGAGACAGAAGAATGGCGTGAACCCGGGAGGCAGAGCTTGCAGTGAGCCAAGATTGCGCCACTGCACTCTAGCCTGGGTGACAGTGAGAGACTCCGTCTCGGAAAAAAAAAAAAAAAAAAAAAAAAATTAAACATACAGCCAGGTGCAGTGGCTCACACCTGTAATCCCAGCACTTTGGGAGGCCGAGGCAGGCCTTGGACAGATTGCTGGAGGCCAGGAGTTCGAGACCAGCCTGGCTAACATGGCAAAACCTCAACTCTACTAAAAATACGAAAATTAGCCAGGTGTGGTGATGCATGACCTGTGTAATCCCAACTACTTGGGAGGCTGACCCGTGAGAATTGCTTGAACCCAGGAGTGGAGGCTTCAGTGAGCCAAGATCGTGCCACTGCACTCCAGGCTGGGGAACAAAGCAAGACTCTGTCTCAAAAAAAAAGTAAACATACTTACTCAAATTTGAAAATGCAGATTTAAAATGCAAATAAATCAAGGTGGACTTAGAGGAGGCTGACCCGTGAGAATTGCTTGAACCTAGGAGTGGAGGCTTCAGTGAGCTGAGATCATGCCACTGCACTCCAGACTGGGGAACAAAGCAAGACTCTGTCTCAAAAAAAAAAAAAAAAAAAAAAAAGTATACATACTTACTCAAATTTGGAAATGCAGATTTAAAATGCAAATAAATCGGGGTGGACTTAGACTTTGTGGAGGATTTAGTGTAAGACACCTGTGTGTCACAGTGCGCTCCCTTGAATCGCAGTTTGAGTCATAAGGTTTGGAGACCACCAAGTCCCCAAGTGGTTTATCCACTGCTTGAATAGCAGAAATGTATGTCCTGGTCTCCGGAGTCTCAAATTTAATAATGAGCATTAAATTTGATCAGCAGAGTTAAACTTGTTGTCTACAGAAACCAATTAACAGATAAACTAGCATTTATCCAGCATTGAGAAGTCATAGCAGTGGCTAGAAAGAAGAAATATTTAAGCCAAACGAAACGCAAAAAGATAATATTTTATTTTCAGAGCAGCTGATGCAATATTGAATCAGGTTTTCACAAATAAATATGACAGTGTCTATTTGGTTACATCTCCATTTGATGAATGCCCATCTATCAGAACTGTAATAACTTTCTGAGAAGGCTAATGATTAGAATGTGTTAAATAAAATTTCCCTGGTTCCCTTTCTGAAGAAGCATTGTGACAATTAAAAAAAAAAACAAAAAAAAGCTTATCACTTGGAGGGGAAACAACCTAGAATGCCCCAGTTTCTTTCTTTCTTTCTTTCTCTCTCTCTCTCTTTTTTTTTTAAGGAATGCACCTTTTTAGGACAAGTCTATAAAACATCTTTATTTATTTGTTACATATGATGTTTAAATATAACTTTGCTTTCAAGCTTCAAACTTTTTTTAAACCCCTGGTAAAATAAGACTTTTGGTTCACCTTAACAAAAACTGACCTAGGAAGAAACATTTTTAGCAAAATGTTATTATAAAATTCACTAGAAAATACTGTCCTCTTTTTGCCAAAATGTTACATAAAATCCTTATTAAAAATACACACATTACAAAAGAAAAATTATGAATATGCTATACATAGTGCTTTAATATGGACCAAGGGACTTGCATTCCAGGAAAATACAGTTAAGCACACTAGATATTATGATGTCAACTTATAATAGTGCAAACCTGAATAAATTACATCCTGATATGGAAGGCATGCAATTCATCTGCTGAGAATAGAACATAACGAAGCCAGAACAGGAAGCAATCACAACCACTATTTAAAAATGTTTTCCTTTTTATTACATTAATTTTTTTCAAAAATACTTTTCTTTACAATAGAACTCCTAGAAAATATTTACAACCTTCCTCTAATAAAATATAACAGCAGTTAAATATATTTGAAAATAAGATGGGTTTTTCCATAAAATATATCTGTTAACTTTTTATATACAAGCTTTCTCAAAGAGGTCTAAATTCACTAATGAAAAACCATCTGATAGTAAACAGTAACCGAGTTGAGACATTAACCATTAGGAAGAAAAGTTCTTTGGGGTGGGGTAAGGGGAGAAGCTAAAACACAACACATACATGCAGGCAGAATTATTTCAGGAAAAAAAAAAAGTGCAACATTGTCCTAGGAAGTCCATTCTTTAAGTTGATAGTCAAGAAATACTAATTCAGGAATTTGAACTGTCTCGTTATGGAGGAGTTCTTTGGTTGTTTCAAGTCAAAAATCCTTATGCTATACTGCACGGAAAATTAAAAGTAAGCTGTGCATTCTATTTTTGCCATGGCTACTGAGTTTATTTTTTAATGTTTAAAACTGGAACAGCTGGGCAAATCTCTAAACAGAGGCAATACATTTGCTTTATAAACACTTTTCTGGATGTTTGCTCCTTTGATAGGTAAGTTTCCACAGACCCAATAGCAGCACCCTTCTAGGCTCACCCTCAGACACTAAGTGGAGGGCAGTAGTCCCCGGGAGAGACGATCAGCCAAGGATATGACAGCTCTAATGGTTCGGCCACAAAGTTGATGCACACTGCCCAGGCAGTTCTTGACTCATGACTGCTTGGATAAAACAAGACAGCATAACCTTTCTGAAATGGCAGCAAAGGAAACTTTTTTTTTTTTTCCCTCTAAACAAAAGATGTAGGAAAACGCCAAGACCTCTTTGAAAATAGAATGATGGAAAAGAATTTTAGTTTTTCTTCTGTTCATGACTTTCCTGAAGTTGAGACCACTGCCTGTGTGGGGCTGCTGTGGCTCACAGCTGGTTCCCCACCATGAGTGTGTGCTACATGCTTTTGCAGAGTCAAAGACGTCAGATCCTACTCTCATGCTTCTGCTGATATTCTCTCTCACGTCAAGCTATGAATGTGTCAGCAAAGTGGCCCAGCGTGATAGGCACATTTATGTGGAGCTGGGAACCAGCATACCTGGGGTGGGCGATGCCTGAAAACACTGGCCCAGGAAATCACGCTGCATTAACTCCGAAAGGGGAGTTGTGTGAAGCAGGATCCTCTCTGTACTGGGGCTGTGTCCCAGCCTGACTTTTGCCCTAACGGTGGGATGGGTCAGTCTGACTCAGTTCAGAAGCCTGGGGCTAAATGGCATTTTTGAAGGATTACAGGTTTATTACCTTCAAGTACAAACAGCAACCCTGCTGACAGGGACAGGAGGAAGCAGAGCAAAGTCATGAAGGTTGGAGAAGTCTAGAAGTACTTTGGTAAGTGACTTGTAATGAATACATTCATTGTGTGAATGCAAACATTATAGCTAAGGTGTATCTGAAGCCATTTTCGTTGGCCTTCAATGCTATTTGTCTTGTATTTGCTATCATATGTGTTAGAAAACTATTTCTTATAGCTAACATCAAGGTAAACTTCAGTCCAGCGGATGTGAATTACAGCAAAATCCCAGTGAATGCGGTTTCACAGTACTTCCAAGTGGCACAAAGTAATTTCAGAACTCCACTAATCATTAACAGTGTTGTAAAAAATAATAGGCTTTTCTGATTTGTTTTTTGGGCAATAGAACACTTTCTGGTATTCTAGGTACTTCAATATGTGTCCTTCAATCACCCTAAAGTGAAAACAGTCCTGGCAACTTAATATTTGCCTCCAGATGGGTCTCTAGTCAGTTCATGCTGAAACACAGTTCTGTGACCCACAACTTGGAGCTGACCAGCCCCCAGGGAACACAGGACAGGACTCACCTGCTGTAGAAAACCAGATCCTCAGTAAACACTGCTGGGAATGAAAGCCTAAAATTATACAGTACTCCATTCCTGCAAACGGCCCAAAGGATGACAGGCAACACAGGGGAAACCTATTTTCACATTTGATCATCTCCTCACGTCGCGTGTGCTGGAGAAGAGCTGTGTAACACCAGGGCTTGCTTTGCCCCTGGAAAGCTGCCCCTAGCATAGTATCTCCAGGCGAAGATGCCATGCTTACTGCAAACTATGGAATGAGGTCAGAACAGAATCAAAGTAACGCTTGATGGGAAAAGTTGGCCCCAAGACCCCAGTACTAAGAGGGTCGCCTGCCTCACACACACACACTCACAGCAAGCTTTGGGATAAAAGGCAACCAGGATGGTTGACATCTGAAAGCAATGGAACAGGAAGGTCAGCTTCAGTCCCTACCAGGCATGATTTCATGAGAAGGTAGCCCAGATGAAACACCTCTTAAAGATAGTTGTGCCAATTATTTATTCCCCCAACCCCCCACAAAAACAATTTTTTTTTAAATAAAAGGAAAAGAAATGGGATTTTTTTTTCTAAACCTGAATAAAATGACCACTTTTAAAACACGTAGTTTAAAAGGGTTACAAAACAAGCAGACAGTCCAGGTTTCCTGATTAATGAAGACGGAGGCCGTGGGTTTTCACTGTCTTTAAGTGACACACAGGGCTTTATAGTTCTGCGTCACCCTGAAGCAAGACTGAATCTTGATCATCCAAGAGAAGATCGGTGTCCACGACTTCAGCCTCTTCCATGACACCTCCCAACTGCTGGACAACGTCGTCGTCGAGGATGTCCACGTCCTTGATGGGTTTTATCAGACTCAGCTGGTCCAGGGGCAGCAGCCCTGGCGCCCCCACGGGCCCCGTAGTCCTCTCGATCGTGGCTGCCATCTCAGCTGCAAAAGCCGCCTTCTGAGCCTTTTGCCTCTGCTGTTCCTCCTGCTGCCTGTGAGTTTTCATGTGCGCATTTCGGCTTTTGATCTTGAAGAAGACTCTAAAAATAAAGAAAGAGAGGTGTGTAGAATTTAGAAGGAGATCTGAGTTCTTGGAAATCCGGGTGTCCTAGGGGGAATAGGGGTGCGTGGTCTGACAGAGTCCCTGGCTGCTCAGCTTCTAGGATCTCCTTCCCCTGTGACCTGTCACCTCTCTTCCTTCCTCTCCAAGCATTACAAGGAAAGGGATGGGGCAGAACACACTGACTGTGCCTCAGGCTTCCTTCCTGTGACAATGGAGGAGGAATTCTCAAAGGCCTCCTGTCCACCTGGAGTCTGGAGCACAGGCCCTTTCTCCGCCTTCAGCCTCCCCCTTCTCCTCATCACTGACCATGCCCTCTCCACTGGAGAATCTTCTAAATCATGCTAACAAGCCCTGATAGTCCCCATCATGAAAAAACCCACCATCTGCCTCTGCCTCTGTCCCTGTTCCTCCACAGTAGAAAGTTGTTTTTTTTAAAATAGACACAGGGCGTCTCTCTGTTGCCCAGGCTGGAGTGCAGTGGTGTGATCACAGCTCACCATAACCTTGAACTCCTGGGCTCAAGTGAGGTGGGACTCCAAGGCTCCCACTTCAGCCTCTTGATTAGCTAGGACTACAGGCACACACCACCACGCCTGGTTAATTTTTAAATATTTTGTAGAGACGGAGTCTTGCTATGTTGCCCACACTGGCCTCGAACTCCTGGCCTCAAGTGATCCTTCTACCTTGGCCTCCCAAAGTGTTGTGATTACACGTGTGAACCACTGCACCCGACCTACGGTCAAAATTCTCGAAGGATCTGCCCGCATGCACTTGGTGGATCTCTTTTTTCTCTCCTCCTTCCTCTCCAAGTGGACTGTTGTCCCCTCCCTGTAAACCCAATTGCTCTTCTTGAGGTCATCGGTAACTCTGTGTGGCCAAATTCAGTGGCCCCTGTCTTTACTGTGCTTGACTTCTGAGCTACATCTACTACTCCCTTTCACTTAAGGCCCCTGCTTTGTGGCCAAGATATTACCATAATGGCTACATATCCTACAACACAGAGGACACCCCCTCTTCCCCAAGCAAGGAATTAGCAGACTCGAAATGCCAGTAGTGCCGAGGTTGACAAGCCCTGGGATAAAAGGATATATTGCTGGGGTTAATTCTTCAGATGAGAGGTCTGCAAACTATGGTCAGTGGGCCAAATCCTGACGGTTTTTGGGAATCAGTTTTATTGGCACATAGCCATGTCTATGTAATGTTGATGGCCGCTTCTGTGTTGCAGTGGCAAAGCTGAGCAGTTATGAGAAAGACAGTAAATGGCCCACAAAGCCTCAAATATTAACTATCTGGACCTTTTTCAGAAGAAGTGTGTCCAGGAGTGAGACTGTTTATGGAGAGGGGGTGACATAATACTCTTTAGTCACTCCTGAGCTCATGAAGGAAAAAAAAAAATCACAAAACACCTGGTTTCTAAGGCCTGAGTCCAACAGGGCTGATAAATCACAATTCTACCTGGACACACTGAAAATGGTTCAATGTAACAAACATAATTTCAGCAGCTCTAAGAGGTATTTTGTGAACATTTGCCTAATGTTATTCTGAGTTAGGAAAAGTCACAAAAACCATTTGTATTTTCCATAAAATCATAACTGGATTTCTGGTGGAAAAAAGTTCCCAAGCAACCTAAGACTCCAAAAAACCATTTAATAGATGCCACTGAGACATGGCCGGGAAACACGAAATACTGACTTTTGTTAGTTAAATCATCCTCTGTCTCCACCTGGTGGAATGTAGAGTTGTAGCCTGTTTGAGCCTAATGAGTGGGAGGTGCTGGCTCCTCTTGGGGAAAACTGGTAAGACCCTGATACCCTGATGCTGCCACTCCAGGACAAATAACTGAGAGATCACTGAGAGTCAGCTGAGGGTGGTTCCATCATTATTTCTATTAAAAAAGCCTTAAGATCAACCCAGGGCCCATTTCTCCCATGATGCACCAGTATGTGGTGGGTGGTGATGTGGAAATGACATCATGGCCAGCTTGGAAGGACAGCAGGGTGTGGAGGAGACCCACACCGAATCCCACCTCTCCCATCCCTGTGCTTCACAGGAGGAAGTGATCTGCTAGTTCCAGTTCACTTTGGTGGGTGCCGCCAAGCTGGGCTTAATCAGAGGCAGCATGGCATAGAGCCAGGAGCACAAGGCCAGGCCAGCCTGCATGATTTAAATCCCTACTAGGCTGCTCGCTGTGAACTGCAACAGGGGCTTCACCTTACTGTGCCTCAGTTTCTGCCTGTAAAAAAAGAAGCTCCTAAAAGTACCCGCCTCACAGGGCTAAAGATGAATCAGTACATGTGCTAAGGGTTGAATGTGTCCCCCAAACAGCACACGTTGAAAACTGAATCCCTAATGCAGCTGTGTTAGAAGGTGTGGACTAATGGGAGGCGTTTCAGTGATGAGGGCCTCACCCTCGTGAGTGGATTCATGCCAATTATCATACGGTATGAGGCTGCAAGTTCAACCTTTTGCTCTCTCTCCCCTCTCTTTGCCCTTCCACAATGGGATGACTTAGCAAGAAGGCCCTTGCTGGATGCAGGCCCCTTGACCTTGAACTTCCCAGCCTCCAGAGCAATAAGAAATAAATTTATTTTCTTTATAAATTATCTAGTCAGTGATATTCTGTTGTAGCAACACAAAACAGACTAAAACATGTAAAAAATCCTTTAAAACAGTGCCAGGCACGTAGTGAGTACCTGATAAACAGCAGTTACTATTAAGTTGCCTGCTCTACTCTATGAGGTCCCACCTGGCCTTGCTTATGTAACTGGGGATGTTTTCCTGGTAGAGTTTCAGAAACCGCCTGGGCAGCATCTCTCCCAGGTAACACTCCTCTTCATGCTTGAGGCACTAGGAATTATGGGAAGAGGAACTCAGCAAGGCTCCTAAAGGATGTAATTCATAACAATGTAGTACCCTTCCAGTCAGGTGGACTTATTGAGAAGTACACTGGAATTCTCTACTGGAAGCTGTGGGAGGGAATCACCCATCTTACAATCAATGGCATTTTCTACCTAAAGCAAAAAACAAAGTAAACCAAAAGGACAGAGCAGTGGTCAGGAGCCCAGGTCTGCACTCGGACAAAACTGGGTTCAAATCTCAGTTCTGCTCTTTACTGGCAGTGTGACTTAGGGCAAGTCATTTTACTTAATTTTTAAACTCTTATTTGTAAAACAAGTATAAAAAAACAGTATCTGTATCACATGGAGTTTCTATGTGAGGATTAAATGAGCTCATACACATAAAGCATGTACCAAAATAAGTGCTTAGTAAATGTTAGCTATTATAATTACTATCTCAGGTTACTTTTCTTCAGTTGTTGTTGTTTTTTTAAATTATACCTAAAAGGGGAGGATAACAAACAGGTTTTATTTCATGTATCAACTCTTGATTAATTGGTTGTGCAGCTTGAACCATGACAATGGAAAGTATTTGAGGCTTTGTCTTAAAAGTGATTGCAAAGAGTGTGGTGATTGATTAGTGATGTCTGCCCTAGGCACAGAAGTAAGCGAAGGTGGTAGGAATACCCTGTATGAGCCATCTGTGTTATAGAGAGTTCCTGATTAGGTGTTCTAGAGCCATTCTCAAATCATTCAGTGGGGATGCAAACAGAGTAATGCTAGTGAACATAGATTGGGTGTGAAGGGAAGGAGTGGGAACCAGAGTCCCACCTGCTATTCCTGGGAAAGAGGGAAGTTTTGTAACTTAGAGGTTCACTCTCTGAAGATATGCATCCTTACAAGGCTCTAAGATAACAGAATGGCCATATTCTGAGTCTGCCACAAGGCCTACATACCCATCCCAAAGATGGTATGAAGAAGAATTTTGAGGTCTAAGTTCTTTTTTCTGATTGAAGAAACCTCAGGCCATCCTGGCCCAGTCCCCATACAGTGACTATCCTCATGAATTCAGATCCAGTCCCTGGTCCCCTGCACCTACTTGCCACACTCCTTGCAAGGGAAGATGGTGGTGGGGTCTGTCTCGCCGCTGGTGGTGCTGTGAGAGGGTGAGCTCTTCACCGAACAGTACCCACTCTGGGTGCCACCAGGCTTCTGCTTCCCAGAGGGGACGGCACCTCGGGCCTTGGTCACCTGGTTGGTGCCCCCGTGGATGCGGGCATGGCCATTCAGTGCCTGTCGGGAGCTGAACACCTGGGGAAGAAAGGGAGTGACATGACATCTACAGTCCTGAAAAGGAAATTAGGGTTATTAGTTACTCAGTGGTAAACATGGAATACTTGAAACTGTCAAATGACAGGGCACAAGGGTTTTATATAAGCAAACTTTGGGCATATGCTACAAAAGGTAAAGATCAAATACCACAACCACAAATGCTGTGCCAATCAAAACCTCATCACTGCTACAATCAGAAGAGAAGAAGCGATGTGGCACGGGATAAAGAACAAAGCTACTGTCTAGAAGTCAAGACGTCAGGGATTTGGACCCAGCTCTACTGTAACTAAAGCTGCTGGGCCATTTCCCTTCTGTATACTTTATTTTTTTCCATCTGAAAAATGACGGGGCTGGACCAGTTTTCAAACTTTTTTAGAGCCAGTAACTACCTCCTTCTCTCCCTCCCATTTTTCTTCCTTCCTTCCTCTTTCCTTCCCTCCTTCTTTTTTAAGAAATCAAGTCTTACTCAAAAAACTCAGGCTCAAGTTAAAAGCAGAGGTGCTCTGGCTAGAATGGAGACTGCGCCCCAGAATTGGGCCTGTTTGCTCAGCTCTATCTACCCCAGGAAGCCCGAGTACCCTAAGGAACTCGGTTTGAAAGACAATGATTAGGTTTTCTGACATATTCTACGTTATATATAATCAGTAGCCCATTGTTGAATCAATGTTTAAGACCCCCACATTTTAAAACAGAATGATAAAAAAAAAAAAAGAGGCAGGATCTGGGCAGAATTTTAAAATCCTGCCATAAAGCTGGGTTTCTTAACATCAGCACTATTATCATTTTGGGTTGGATAATTATTTGGTGTGATGGGTGGGGGGCTCTGTTGTACAGGATGTTTAGCAACATCTTTGGTCAGACACTGCTTGCCAAATGTTCTTGGGGAATAAATCATGCCCAGTTCAGAATCACCGCTATAACGGGATGTAAATCCATATCCCTGAATCCCAAGAGTCCTGGCTCCCAGCCTGTTAAACTCATCAGCTAAAGGGAGTACCTACTGGGCTGTCTAGCTGTAGTAGTTGCTGTGTTAAGTTTATGAGCTCTCTGTTTTGTTTGTTTGCTTTTTTGTTTTTGCTTTCAGATGGAGTCTCACTCTGTCTCCAGGCTGGAGTGCAGTGTCATGATCTCAGTTCACCGCAACCTACGCCTCCTGGGTTCAAGCGATTCTCCTGCCTCAGCCTCCCGAGTAGTTGGGACTATAGATGCGTGCCACCACGCCCAGCTAATTTTTGTATTTTTAGTAGAGACGGGGTTTCACCATGTTTGCCAGGATGGTCTTGATATCTTGACCTTGTGATCTGCCCACCTTGGCCTCCCAAAGTGCTAGGATTATAGGCGTGAGCCACCACGCCCGGTCAAGCTCTGTTTATTTTCTTACATAGGAAAAAAACTATTGCTGACTTAGCAACCAAAGTCTCCATCGTTAGGCAAGGAATAAAATAGAACCAGCATGCTTTTTCCACTGTGATTTTAAAAAGTCATTAAAAAATATCTTCTTTTTTTACGTAAAGAAAAATTAGAACAGAAAAATATCTACCTTGCTGAGCATTTGATTGGAAAAAGTAAAAGATAACTTCCCATTTGGTACACAACTTACTGTACATAGAGCTATGATTTGAGGAGGCATCTAATTTCTGAACAAATTCACCAAGAAATACCATCACTTAAAGTCATTATTGTAATCATGCTGCACTGAACACTCTATACAAAACGGCCAGGTCATTAAACATCAAAGATGGAGAACAAGTCAGCAATCTCTTCTGTTGTCTCCAAAGTGAATGTGAAATGTATATATCTTTGTTTTTTTTTTAAAAAATTTCATTTTTTCTTAAATGCAAATCAAATGAATTTCTGCTTTAGGATCTAAATATCTTAAAGACTGTTGCTTTCTCCATCTAAGTGACAGGCTTAATTCAGTACACTCTGGAGAACAGCACTGTCCTATATCATGTACGAACAAAGAAAAGCACACTGACTTGAAGAAAATGGGCTTCCTGTGGAAGGGGCAACATTATTTTGAGGGGTAATCCCTCTAGAACTTGCCTATACAGGTGTGCCTGGCCTTAAGAAATCTGATTTGGAAAAAGCTCACCAATTCAGACTAGTGGGGGACCAGTGGGAGATTGAGAAATAACCTTTAAAAATATCCTTTAAAAGACACATGGAGCCTTAGACAAGGCCAGCACAGATACCATAAGGTCTTTCTTTAGTACTAAGAATGACCAAATGGTGAACTTGTTTTATTTTAGCTAAATTATGCTTCCAATATTCTTGAAAAGTACTGGCCTCAGTGCTTAACACACACTCCCTTTCAGCCTGTTTTTATGATTAATTTACTCTTAGTAAATCCTTTTTTCTCCACTACAGAGTACAAACATAAACTTTAGTTAAATCTTTGTAACAATATTCTCAATTTTAAATTAGTGACATTTCAATTAGTAACACTTCATGAAATGTGAAATGCAAAACCTTCTAATAGAAATTGCAGGAGGTGGGTCAAGTACTTATGTCATAAAAGGATGATCTTTGTCAGCAGGCTCTCCTAGTACATTTAAATGCATGTTGACAGGGCACAAGCTTGTGTGACACACAGCCCAGGGGAGCGCAGAGGCTCCAGGAAATGTGGAATTATGTTCTGGAGGCCAACACTCGTTGCAGAGCTTGGAATGACACACTTCTGGGCACGGGGGCCTTCTCTGTGTTCTGCAACACGCAGCATTGTGCTTGACACACAACACACACTCTGTAAATACCTGTTGGCCAAATGAAGAAGAAAACAGTGGCAACATGGAACACCCTCTGCCAAACTGTGATTGTTGGAAGAGCACTCTCGAAAATACATCATCTCTTAAAGCCAGGCACAGCTATATGGCCCTTGCTCGTCCCAGATCCCCAGACGACACAGACATACTTACAGCCCCACAGTTGGGCATTTCACAGATGAAGGAGCCTGAGGGCTGGCCCAGGGCTTGCAGGGGCGGCCCCTCCGTGGGAGCCAGGACGGGGACGGGTGGCGGCTCCGGGGACTTCGGCACCTCACTCTCTTCTTCTTTTGTGGATTTCCTATCTTCTTCCGGGTCCTCCTCCTCCTCCTCTAACTCTTCTTCTTCTTCACTTGTCTAGTGTTAAGGTAATAAAAGCAAGAGGGAAAATCCCCAAATGGCATTCTTAGTGATGAACAGAACTCACAGATCAACAGAAGAGAGAGGGGCTGGATGCTGGCACTGTGTTCCTTTCTTTCTGCATAAGGAATGGCGGACAGAGCCTGCTAGGCGTGATCCCAGAAAGGTTGGTCTCAGGATGCTTAGGACTTTGAGGTCAAGGAAGTAAGTCCCCTGCCCCATTTTGGGACCCTCATCACTTATACAAAGATACGGTGAGGCAGAAAGGAGCAATTTCTACATGCAAGGATTCCCCGCCTTGTTCAAGACCATTAGATCTTAAAATGACTAAAACTCAGGCTGCACCCTGCCTGTGAGTAGCTCTGCCTCCTCACAGCGGTGAAGAGGGTTTTCCAGCAATACAACACCATAGAATCCCCCTTGGAGAGAGACTAAAGAAGGACCTGTGCTGATGTGTTTTAGAGGCTTTATAACACCACTATGCAAGACGCTGGATTTGACCTGTGGCGGGCAGAAAGCACGTGACAGAAGGGGCGCTCCACTCTGGTCTTGTCAGAAAATAGAATGAAAGGAGAGAATATGGAAGGGGAAATTCCCTTTTATATATCATGTGCTTTTCCTTTTGTCTCTGACCATGGGCTTAGAAAAAGCAGTGTATTCAATGTTTCTATTTATTCATTTTCCCCTGCTAGAGGCATTTAATGAAAAAGAACAAGAAAAACATTTCCTATGAATAATGATCTCCTCTGCTTCTATGGCCCCTCTCCCCACTTCAGAACAGCAGCCATGGGGAGAATTAAGCAGAAGGTCCCCGCTCTCCTCAAGGTTAACAGAATAGTAAGTTACTGGAATAGCTTGGAGTGGGTGACCTGGGTGTGCTGGGATGGAAGGGCGGGGATCCAGGAGGCTCTCATTCTCCCCTTGCTTAACTATATTCTGCTCTTTCCATCCTTCCCAGGGTAGGGGTGAGGGTTGCTGGCTCCTGCAGGCCCCGAAAGGGCTGAGGACCAATCAGCCTCATTTCAGCTTTCATTTTACAGTTTACAAAGTGCTTTCACATTTACCATGCCACCGAATAGGCTGCAAACAGTCCTCTCATTTTATAAACGAGGAAGGAAAAGGCATGTCCAGCTGCCCCTGACCTGGCAAGTCATTTGTCTCTGCCAGGCTCTCTGCATAACTCATCACTTAATGCACGTGGACTCCAGTCTACTCTACCCCGACAGTGATGGAACTTTGGGGAGTCTATGATTCTTAAAGCCCAGAAGCAAGACTTTCCAAGAAAGATACAGATTTCTGAAAGTGATGATACCCTAGGACCCAGAAAACACAAGCTTCCTCTCTGCAGTTTAGATTTGGGGTGTGTGTGTGAGAGAGAGAGAGAGAGAGACAATGCCAGTATGTGCGTGGCATTTAGTAGCCCCTCACTGTTTCAGTATTGTCCTTATTTAATATCACATACATGTATACTTGAGATGCAGTATGAACAGGGTGTATTTAAGAAATGGCTCCAGTTTCCATTGGTAAACAGGATTAATTAGTAATGATCACATTTGTTAGAAGACCTCAGTGAACACTGATGTAGGCCTAGTACATTTGACAAAGTGGTTTATGATCTAAGCAGCCAGCCTCTTACTAATATAGAACATACAGGTTGATTTCACTTAGGTGGTCTTATTCCTGTAGGACTCCAACCATCTTTCTGTCCCAAAGAGTTTCAGGCAAAACCTTGTTATGTCAAACTGGGACTTTGTGGTCTCAAACATTAAGTAGCCCATGGTCTACAGTTTGGCATTTAAAAATAATTACACACAACAAATGACAATGCCATTTGTTTCATAGTATTTGTATTTGTTATAATGACAATTTTCTCAAAATGCCATTGTTTGGCTTAAACATTCTTAGAAGAAATGTTCCATACAGCCACAACATTATAAATTACACTGTACCATGATTATGTATGTCTCTGGAATTTAGATAGGTTTTATTTCAACTGGCAATCTGTAAATCACAACATGATTTATCATCAAGCCATATGGCTCACCAAAGTGACTAAGAGATACAAAGATACACGAACAAAAATCTTCACATGTAGAACTTTGTATCAACAAGTTGGTCATTTTATGATATATTGTGAAACAAAACATTTAGTATGTTCCAAAATCAGAAGGCGGGCAAATATGGAGGTGGGGAGGAGGCTATACATTTAACATGGTGCTCAGAACCTCGAGTGTCCACCATAAGAGTTTCTTGAGCAGGATGATATTTTTATTTCTCAGGCATGCAAATGGAATTCATATTATGAGAAACTGGTAAGTCAGAATACAAATGCTCAACAACCCAAATCTGCTCAAAGACACCAATTTGTGTGTAACAGTTGCTAATAATAATGATGACGATGACACTATTGAATGCCTGCTGAGAATCATGCATTTCACACACACAAACATACACCCACCCACACACACACACAATTTCTAGTTCTCATAACACTGTAAAATTTTTTCATTTTTAAACAAATGAGGAAATTGACCCAAGAAATAAGTTTCTCAAGGTCACACAGCTGGTAAAAAAGTTTAACTGAGATTCAAAACCTGGCCTTATCTTATTCCAAAACTTCAACCTTCTTCACTCCTTGGTCTGGCTGCAAATGTCCACAGGTGCATGTTTGTCCATCTGGAAATAGCTTAGAGATCCTAAACCTCTCAATATCATTGGAACCAGCTGCTTTGAAATGTCAAAGGGAAGGAGGATGTTTCCCAAGGCCCTTGTCAATGGACTGTGCTGTAGGTAACTGTGCTGACATCATTGTGAGTTCTACCTTTGCCCTTGGAGCCCCGATTGCTGTTTTCCACAGTCAGTTAATTGCCTCAGTTGGTTTCTTGAATTGTGCTAATTTTTGGTCACAGCCAGCCCTATATATTTGTCCTGAGTTGGGGAGCATGAGCACAGGCAGGGGACAGGAAGGTGTGGCCAGCACCTTTTCCTTTCACCTCATTAACAGAACCCATCTTGGCTCTCTTCCTCTGCTTCCAGTCACCCTGCCCCTGCTGAGTGAGCAGCTGTGCTCTGTTGACCTCCAGGTTACTTAGCTAAAGGGCAATCATTCCTTTCAAACCTCCTTCTTTCCCCCACTCTCAAGTCCTCAATAATCCCTGAACCACCTGAGCATATTCCTTCATGTTCCATCTGGAGGGAAATGGTCACCTGCCCTTTCATAAAACATTGAAAACACAGGATCAGGAGAGCTATCCCAGGTGTCCCAGACAGGCCCCAAGGACAAAGAGTAGGACCACATCCTAGGACTGTGCCTTGCACACCCTCCCCAGGTGCTCCCTCCCCGGTATCCCTATGATCCCAGTTTTTCATCTCCACTTGGCAAACTATGCTTAGAAGGCTGACTGTGCACACAGTGCCCACAAAGCTGCTGTGAGCTGCCATACTGGCCTTTAATCAAGATTTTCTTGTTTTTTGTGGGCCTGAGTCATCTCTGCACGTAAGCCTTTTGCTCTCCCTAAGCTCACAAGTAACCAGGGTGTGGACACTCCTGGCCCAGCCTAATACTGGCTCCTGGTGAATAAACCCAAGAGGGTGTGGCCCCTCGGGCACCCTCTTACCCTCTCCTCCTTCATCTGAAGCTTCATGCTGGCCTGGGCCTTCCTATCCATCTTCAAAGCCCAGGCAGTCCAAGACAGTGCCTCTGCCTTGTGTGGAAACATCTTTGTTAGCGTCACTCCTCTGCTCAGCATCCCCTTGTTCATTCCATCTCCCTCCAGTGAATTCACAGAAGGAATGTTTATGAATCAGAGCAACTCCTATCTTCGAAAAATATTCACCCATTCATTTAACGAACATTTGTTGAGTGACTGTATTATGCCAGGCTCTGTCCTAGGCACTTGATAACGCCCAAGCCTAAGATGCACCAATTTACCTCAGAAGACCATATTCTCTGATTTTGCCCCTCTTCCAAAACATGGCACTGACAGAGCCCAGAACATTCCAGAATTGGAAGGGACTTTCTAAATCATTTAAATCATCTGGCCATTTTACAGGCTAGCAAGCCTAGGTCTTCAAGGCTAGGAATCTTTGTGCTTCCTTGTTTACTGTCTCATCTACTCATTTGGAAAGCAATGCTCTGTGTGACCTGGGGCAAGCCTCTTCCTCTCTCTGGGTCTCAACTTTCTGCCTGTAAAATGGTGAAATTGGGTGAAAGAGTCCTTAAGGCTCTATCTAAGACTTTCTGGTTCTCATTGCATACTGCTTTTAAACACTCTTGGGGTTCATGGTGTATTTCCACTTACATATGTTGTATCCTCCCAATAAGGACATATGTTCTGTGTGGTGGGGGGAGAGGAGGGGGGGTCATTTAACATCCTCGAGTTGCCCACAGCACGACATACACATTGCTGTTTACATTGTGGGAGTTCAACTGCTTTTAGTTGACTGAACTGGAGGAGATCATATTGTTTTTTGTTTTTTTTTGTTTTTTTAATTTAGATGTAGTCTCACTCTGTTGCCCAGGCTGGGGTGCAGTGGTGCAATCTCTGCTCACTGCAACCTCCACCTCCCGGGTTCAGGCAATTCTCCTGCCTCAGCCTCCCGAGTAGCGGGGACTACAGGCATGCACCACCATGTCCAGTTAATTTTTTGTATTTTAGTACAGAAGGGGTTTCACCACGTTGGCCAGGGTGGTCTTGATCTCCTGACCTCGTGATCCGCCCGCCTTGGCCTCCCAAAGTGCTGGGATTACAGGTGTGAGCCACAGTGCCTGGGTGATCACACTGTTTTTTTAAACATTAGGCCACAGACGAGCAAAAGACTATTTTGATATCATACATCACTACTTATTCTGATATCATACATCACTACTTAAATGAGTCAAACAAAAGCCCTGGTCACAAGAAATCCTGAATATAAAATACTGCCATCTCTGATTGAAAAAATGGCAATACCATTCTATTCTACAGATTTCTATTTTCTCTGATATTTGGGCTCTAACATAAATGTATATATGTATGTATATTTCATAGCGAGGATCAATTATTAGTTAGAAGCATAGGCTTTGAAGCATTAATGAGTCCAAAATTTTTTTTTTTTTTTTTTTGAGACGGATTCTCGCTCTGTCGCCCAGGCTGGAGTGCCGTGGCCGGATCTCAGCTCACTGCAAGCTCCGCCTCCCAGGTTTACACCATCCTCCTGCCTCAGCCTCCCGAGTAGCTGGGACTACAGGTGCCCGCCATCATGCTTGGCTAATTTTTGTATTTTTATTAGAGACAGGGTTTCACTGTGTTAGCCAGGATGGTCTTGATCTCCTGACCTCATGATCCGCCTGTCTCGGCCTCCCAAAGTGCTGGGATTACAGGCGTGAGCCACCACGCCTGGCTTACATTTTTTTTAGATGGAGCTTTGCTCTTGTTGCCTAAGCTGGAGTGCAATGGTGTGATCTCAGCTCACCGCAACTTCTGCTTCCCGGGTTCAACCAATTCTCCTGCCTCAGCCTCCCAAGTAGCTGGGATTACAGGTGTGTGCCATCACGCCTGGCTAATTTTTTGTATTTTTATTAGAAATAGGTTTCACCATGTTGGCCAGGCTGGTCTCGAACTCCTGACCTCAGGTAATTTGCCCACCTTGGCCTCCCAAACTGCTGGGATTACAGGCTTGAGCCACTGTGCCTGGCCAAGTCCAAATTTTTTATACTTCTTTAAGGAAATGTGTGGCCAGGTGCAGTGGCCTGAGATTACAGGGGTGAGCCTGTAATCCCAGCACTTTGGGAGGCCAAGGCAGGAGGATTGCTTAAGCTCAGGAGTCCGAGACCAGCCTGGACAACACAATGAGACGTTGCCTCTACAAAAAATTAAAAAATGAGTGGAGCGTTGTGGTGTGTGCCTGTAGTCCCAGCTACTCCGGTGGACGAGGTGGGAGGACTACTTGAGTCCAGGAAGTTGAGGCTGTAGTGAGCTATGATTGTGCCACTGCACACTAGCCTGGGCGACAAAGTGAGACCCTGTCTCAAACAAACAAAAGAAAATTTGCATATCACTGCTCTTAACTACACAAGGGAATCAGGATCAACAACACACTCAGCAGCTGTGTGACTATGGCCAATTTACTTAAGCTCTGTGCCTCAGTTTCCTACCACACAGAATTGGTATTAAATGAATTACATTGGATTAAATGAGTCAATATTTATAAAGTCCCTAACACAATGCTTAGCACAAGAAAACTGCTATTTCATTGTCTGTTAAAGAAAATAACACACATACATGTGCTAGCCCTTACAACTGGGGCACAATTGGGAACCAAAATATAATTTCAAATATTTACATAATTCATGAATTCCCAGTACTTTCACTGACGGTGACACAAGCTAGAGTTCAGTAATGTAATACATAATTTTTATATACACATACACTGTAGGTAATGTTTCTCACAGAGTGTGAAAAGGAGCTTTCCCGTGGCTATGGATGCAGGGTGGAGAGTTAATTGCAAGGATCACAAGTGATAGTAATCAACAAAGCAACACATACAGGGTTCAGAGACTATTTAGGTCTTGTTGTGTCTTTGGTACATGCTTAATGTGCAGTTGACTGTGGACTGTCTGCTAATGAAGGAAATCAATACCAGGGATAAATGGTGATGTAAGGATTAGAATCATCTACATGCAGCGAATTAGTTCCTCAGTGATGGAGGGTTCCTGGCACTACCTAGAGGTCAAAGCTCCTCTTGCTCATGCTTTACAGACTGTGGCAAAATCCCAGGGACCCTTTCTGAGGCACGTTATGGGCTCAGTTCAGTAGCATCTGTGACATGGAAAGATCAGAAAAGAATATTCCAGGGGGTCAGGACACCAGCCAATCATAAACCAACAAACCCAGGACTGGGACCATCCTTGGTTTAACTCTTCTGGCTCCTAGCTGCCTTGAAGTGGGCAGTAGCCCTCACCTCTGTATCTGAACACTGAGCTACAGGCCAAACCTATGGACGTCTTTCCTCTATCTACTCTGGAGGGCAGGTCCTGAATCCTGCAGAGGAGCTGGGCTGTTGTCACCTCCTTCCTCCTGCTATCTTGGCAGCAAAGCCCAACCGAACAGCAGCTACTTACTAACCTGGGCCTGGGGTGGGAGCTGTGCCGGCACAAGCAACAACCTAGCAACTTCACTCACCACACAATCGTCGATGATTTCTGCCAGGCGTGTCCGGTGTTTCCGCCCCAGCCGCATGATCTTTTTCCATGTGTAGTAGTACTCCACGCACTGAGCCACCGTCTTGGACTTCACCTGCCGGGAAAGCGAGATCAAGGTTAGCTCCAGCAATGCGCAGACAGCAAAGGCAGCAAGTATTTTTGAATATTTAATTTTGTAATAGGTAATAAACAAGTTTGTTTAGTTCAAGAAAAAAATGTACGCAGTGAAAGGCTTCCTTCCCACACCTGTCCTTACCCCTCACCCTGCAACACAGGTAGCCCCTTGCATTACTTTCTTTGGGTATCATTCCAGATTTTTTTTTTTTTTTTTGAGATGGAGTCTCGCTCTGTCGCCCAGGCTGGAGTGCAGTGGCACAATCGCGGCTCGCTGCAAGCTCCGCCTCCCGGGTTCACGCCATTCTCCTGCCTCAGCCTCCCGAGTAGCTCAGACTATAGGCGCCTACCACCACGCCTGGCTAATTTTTTGTATTTTTAGTAGAGACGGGGTTTCACTGTGTTAGCCAGGATGGTCTCGATCTCCTGGCCTCGTGATACGCCCACCTCGGCCTCCCAAAGTGCTGGGATTACAGGCATGAGCCACCGCGCCTGGCCAGGTCTATGCATCTTAAGGCAAAAACATTCCTTTCTTTAGTTCATATGCTCTACGATCAGATGAGGTGTAATAATGTCGGTTTGCTGGCGGCAGATTAAAGGCTGGCCTTACCCCTGACGACTGGAACAAGGCCACCTACATGGTGAGATGAAGTCCTGTCTCCTCAAAGTTGCCTCCTTCTCATCCCCCTGACACCTGGAATTTCCACACTAGAATTACCTGAGGGAGTGAGGATAGTGTCCGTCCCACAGAGCCCTGGGTTAAAACTCATGTTGCCTGGTAAGCTCAATACACGAGTCCATCATCAGTTGAAAGTGTGGGGCCTAAAGGATTGAAGTCTATGCCAGGTCAGTCCTGGGGGGGAGGGTGACTCAAGAAAGATGCAGCATGAGGGCTGCTGGGCACACGGGGCAGCAAGGGCATGGCGGCCGTCAAGGGCAAGGCAGGAGCAAATGCAGACATGGAGGTGGAGGCAAGTTAGAGACAAAGTCCTCCTGCTTCTCACACTTGCCCAGGCAAGGCCCTAGACTGACGACAGGAGACATGCCATGCTAGGACACCTCTGAGGACCATCTGTCTCAGCCATGGGCCAGTGGGTGCTGTCACCTGTGGCCCTGTTCGCTGTGTACCCGAACAGTCTTAAATGGCTTTAACACAATATGGCTCCATCATTCATCAGTTTGTTGAAACACTCTTTGAATGGTTTTAATTTTTTATGCTAAACCATCTCTTAGCCAATAAAATCAATAAATGTATCTGTTGTATAAAGTGCTATTTCATCTATGGAAAGGTTTATTTTGCTTTAGAATGCTGTATATGCAAGGTATTTTTATTATTACTGTCATTAAAAATAGGAGTTCAACACCAGAAACCATGCTACTGGGTAGAGGGAGGCCACATGTTCTCCTCTCCCCAGTTACCCAGAAAAAAATTCTGTCAGAAATGTGGTAGATCTGTCAAATATACATAAATTATGTATGACCAGGCACAGTGGCTCACGCTGGTAATCCCAATGCTTTGGGAGGCTGAGGGAGGTGGATCACTTGAGGTCAGGAGTTCGAGACCAGCCTGGCCAACATGGTAAAACTCCGTCTCTACTAAAAATACAAAAATTAGCCAGGAGTGGTGGTGCGTGCCTGTAATCCCAGTTACTCTAGAAGCTGAGGCAGGAGAATCGCTTGAACCTGGGAGATGGAAGCTGCAGTGAGTCAAGATTATGCCACTGCACTCCAGCCTGGGCGACAGAGTGAAATTGTCTTGAAAAATAAAAAAAATAAAATAAAATAAAATAAATTATGTAAATTATGAACCAGGAGCCTGATTCTCGTTATTCTGACAGAATTATGAATTACACATTTTTATTAAGATAAAAAATAACACCGCACCACTGCAGTGTCCAGATAATCTATGCCTTCTTTCCCCTGTCCTCTCCCTGCCACAGTCCTAACACTGGGGCCATACCACCCCTATATCCACTACCATCCTCACCAGCGAGTGTGGAAGACATCCGTTTTGTAAGTATCTTAAACCAGTATCCAAATATTTCTAAATATTTTTGTGTACCATTTCCCAAGTTTAATTTCAACAGGGCAATGGGAAAAATCACGCTTACCATCTTCTGTACAAAAATAAAGTCTTTGCTGTAAGTGGCTAGTGCTTTGTTAAACAGTTTTCTTTCTAGGGAGGTCCACTTGTCCGAACCTACAACAAAACACAAACCTCATAAGAACAGCTCGCAGTTCCCCTTGCTTTTAGTTGCTGGTTCATTTACTTAAGTTACAAAATACAACTACAGAGCAAGTGATATAATACATATCAAATTCCCATTTGAACAAAAAGATAGTGTGATATAATGGTTAGGAGCTCTGACACCTGGGTTCAAGTCTCAACTATGGCCTTGACCTTGGCAAGTTACTCATCCTAAGTCTGTTTTATTACCTACAATTGGGAATAATTATAATTGCCTCCACTGATTAGGATTTTTGTGAAACTTAAAGAAGATAATGCACAAAAAGTGCCCAGCATCATCACTGGGAAACAAAGAGCATTCAACACATTTTAGGGACAGTGTTAATGTAATGATCATATTCACAAGGGCAAGCATTCATGCAGCAAGTACCCTTCAGGGTGTGGCTCGATTCACCCTCCACCCTCGAGATGCGCACAATCTACTGGGGAGACCAACAAGTAGGTCATGACGTTCAAAGTGGTAACTAACTATTCAGGTAAAGGTGAGGTGTCATTGGGGCACAAAGGAGAAACACCACACTCAGGTTAGGGCCAGGGCAGCCAGGAGGGCTTCCAGGTAGAGAAAACATCTGAGTTGAGTTTTAAAGGTCATATAGAAGCAAGTCAGGCAATAAGGAGATGGAAGAGTATTCTGGTGAGAGGAAGCAGGATATGCAAAGTCAGAGGCAAGAGTGAAGTCATGCACTTCAGTCATTCATTCAACAGATATTTATTAGGTGTATATTACAAGCAAGATGCTGTGCTAGGAAAAATAGCTTAACATTTCTAAGTGCTCACTATGTGGCAGGTTCTAAGTACTTCAGTTATTCATCATCAGGTTCTACTAACAAACCTGTAAGATTGTTATGATGATGAGCCCATTTGACAGATGAGGAAATGGAGGTTTCCAAAGAACGACTAGTAATCTAATCTGGTTCAAGTATACTGTTCCAGCAGAAGCAGATGAGGCTGGAGAGGTGAGTGGAGCCAGTTCTTGATAGATCTGCTGACCGACGAGGGAGAGGCTTCACTGCTGGGCTGGTGCATCTGCCTTACTGGCTAAACCTGATATTTATGTCTTTTTCCTCCACGAAAGAAAGCGGGATATGCAGATAATAATATAAAATGGTACTGGCTTGTTTGGGGCAAGAAATAAGGTCTACTTCTAAGGGGACTGCTATTTCTGGAGGCTCTAGGGAAGGTTCCACCACTGCGGCTGGTTCAGAGAAAACTCAGTCTTGTTCTTCTGGCCTGCTGAATTCTCCACATCTCTGGTTCTTTGGATGGTATTTGACCAAGGCTCTGATCTCACTACACTTCTCTAGACTTCATTAGTGGCGTACACTAGTACCCCAAACCATATCTTTCATTACACTTCATCAGTGGGGTACACTAGTACCCCATCTCACTATACTTCATTAGTGGGGTACACTAGTACCCCAAACCATAATATCTTTCCTCCCTTTCCGGGCAAGTCCAAGGCTTCCATTTTGCTATGGTCAACTGATGGGGCTGCAGTACAGGAAACCCTAATCACTTCTTCCCTTGTAGGGTTTGGCCAAAATAAGTGAATCAGGCGAAAACGCTCTGTGTAGGCAGCGGCCTCCTTAGACCACAGGTGGGGAGCCTAGGGTCCTTAGGAAAATATATGGCTCAGTGACATAAACTCACATTTCTGAAATAAACAACTTCCTTGTGCAGCTCTTTGATAGGTCCTCAAGCCAGGAGCTTTGGCTCCAGACTCAGAATATGCTTTCCACAGCTGGGCGGGGTCAGATGTCTACAAAAGCAGGGCGACCACCCAATTTAATTGGTTTGCAAACTTATCTTTTTTTTTGAGATGGAGTCTTGCTCTGTCACCCAGGTTGGAGTGCAGTGAAAAAATCTCAGCTCACTGCAACCTCTGCCTCTTGGGTTCAGGTGATTCTCTTGCCTCAGCCTCCTGAGTAGCTGAGATTACAGGCACGTGCCACCACACCTGGCTAATTTTTGTATTTTTAGCAAAGACGGGGATTCACCAAGTTGGCCAGGCTGGTCTTGAGCTCCTGACCTCAAGTGATCCGCCTGCCTCGGCCTCCCAAAGTGCTGGGATTACAGATGTGCGCCACTGTGCCCAGCTGCAAACTTATCTCTTTAGTTCTAGAAGGAAAGCAGCTTTCTCATGAATCCTCAGCAGAAGGGAGTCATCTTCCATGGGTTCCAGAGGACTGGACAGCTCTGGCTGTGCAGACCACAGTAACAGAGAGCCTCAGGGGGGCTGCGGGTTTGGAGAATCCTTGCCGGAGTGCATGTGAGCACAGGGGGTTGGTGGGATTTGAGGCTTTATAGCACTTCCATCACCATTCTTCAAATTCTGTCCAACATTCAAAGCCTTGGGGTCCCCTTACCCAGGAACAAAGGCAGAAAGAGGGACACAGAAAGGAATAACCAACAATTCAGCTCAACAACCAAACAACAATCATGGTTCCTTTTAGGTATCCACCAAAAGAGCAAACGGGTAAGAGGAGTCAGAAAGAGAATGATGGAAGAAAGACCACAATGGCAGTCTGTCATACCAGCTGACTCATGCAAGCTTACACAGAGGTTGCTCTGCTGCCCTGCTGCAGGTCCAGAATCTGTGTGGCCCTCAGTTGCATCTCCGATGGGGAATCAGCAGACATTTTGCTGATGAAACCCTCAACTAGATCAATGAAATCCTTTCCAACCGCAGCCACATCATCAGTTTCCTAAGTTAGAGTGTAGCTCTAAGACATGACAAGACACTAACAAGGCCATCTAGCCTTCTCAGCCAGTCTCTGCAGTGGATATACTTTTTTCTACCTGCCAGGCTCATTACCTGATTTCTGGCCCCAAAAGCAGTGTCCCGTTCCCAGGCCTATCGATTTCTGAGCAGCATGTCCCTTCATGTTTCCAAATTGCTTGCCAGATGCAACTCCACAGGTGAAGTAACTTCCTGCCCATCTGTTAGGAGGGATCCCCAAACCTCGTGGGGGAAGGAGACCTTCTCCCTGTTGACTCCTGGTGGTTTTTAAGACTGTTGCTCTGACACTGGATTTGGTGGCTTCCTGATTCTGGAATGTGCATTCTGTACAACTCGTACTGAGCTGGAGTGGGCTGCATGTTCTCCCTGCCCCCTCTATGTGACTCTCCCATTCCAAGGGATACAGGGCTGGGTCAGGGAGTTCTCTCTTAAGAGAGTAAGAGGTGGCTCTTCTGCATAGTCCTAGGGTCTGTGCTTTGGTGCAAATGACAGTGCTCTGTGTGTGCATGTGTTTGTGTCTGCTCAACAGGGTGTTCACAAATTGAGGGACAGAGGCTTGGCCGGGCAACAAATCCATTCTCACACTAGAGCTGGCTTCCTGGTCACAGGATTGCCCACTGAGGCTGAGAGTCCATCCCTGGGCTCTTGGATTGAATTCCCAGGCTAAAGCCTCGGATAGATAAGTAACATATGAATGTGTTTTCCCCAAATAGTATCACTGAACTGTGATAAAAAGGGTGATTTTAGTCACCTTAGGTTGTGAACCTGGTTCTGCTACTTACTCCTTCTGTGATCCCAGGCAAGCCTACTTAACTTCTCTGAGTCTCAGTTTCCCCACGTGACATGGGGAGGGTGGCAGTCACTCTGTGACTGACAGATTTGGTCCTAAGTGTCCGATACATGTTTTGAACCTTCACTGGGCACTTGGAGAGCAGATTCCAAATCAGCCCAGGGCTATGAGACATATGCCGCCCCTGCTGATATGTGGACAGTGACATCCAAGACCACCTGTTTCTTGTTCTGTGTATTTCTTATCCACAGTCTCACTCCTGGCTGCTTATTATATCCATAGTCTTCTCCTTCCTGCCTCCAAAATCCCTCTGTAATCTGAAGTTAAGGAAAGGCTCAGATGTCTCTCTTTCCTGGAGTCTGACAGGGACAAGTTCCTTATTCTTAGACAAGGTTCTAAGCCAGCCCTTCTTAGATCTTGCATCTTGGACAAAGTCCAGGATAAAATACAAAACCGAGGTAGGGGGTTGCCTCAAATCCTCCCCTATCCTTTCAACTACCCACCCACACCCTCCCTTCTCTCTAGGATCCCTGCTGCCCACTCAGCATGCACACAGGGTTCGTGGGTTGAGAGTCCCCCTGCACTCATTTGTTCTACCTGGGGATTCCTGGCTATTGGGCTATTACCAGCAGGGGCCCCTAACAAGACGATTAAGGCTAATTACAAAGAACCTAATTAACTGGATGAAATGGTGCTGGAACAGTATCCAGAGGAAAACTGTTCTGACCTTCGGTTGCTGGGAAACAGGCTCTGGACTGTGGTTAATTTGGGGGCAATCTACAGTGAACCCGGGCAATTAAAAAGAGACATGGAGGGGTGACAGAAAGTTTGGACACAGTATCTTTTAGAGGGACTTTCTTTCTTAAAACTTCCATTAATAATTTTTTTCTTCTCTTTTTTTTTTTGAGACAGGGTCTCACTCTGTCACCCAGGCTGGAGAGCAGTGGTGTGATCGCCGTTCACTATAGCCTATGCCTCTCGGGTTCAGGTAACTCTCTTGCTCATCCACCCAAGTAGCTGGGATTACAAGCATGCACCACTATGCCCGGCTAATTTTTGTATTTTTAGTAGAGATGGGGTTTCACCATGTTTGCCAGGCTGGTCTCGAACTCCTGAACTTAAGTGATCTGCCCGCCCTGGCCTCCCAAAGTGCTGGGACTACAGGCATGAGCCACCATTCCTGGCCCCATTGATAATGTTTTGTAGTTACACAAGACAGACATATTCATTGTAGAAAAAGGAGGACTGTTTTTACACCAGATTTTCATTTCCACACAGGGTTTTCAATAGTGGGTGAAGGTTGAGTAATTTTTTGAGGGGTGCAAGGTGAAGAAGGCTGCTACCAAAGTTTTCTCTGTGGGTAAAAAGGGGGAAGCCTCAATCTGAATCCAGAATTTGAGCTTGTCCACTAGGCGATTTTTTTTTTTTTTTTTTAATTTAAACTAGTGCTGTGTTAGGCAAGGTAAAAGAGTATTAACTCAGTCCTACCCTTGAGGGGACCAATGTCTAGCTACAGACACAGGCTAAGGATGCCTAGGAAATGAAATCACAGCTGTGCTTCTTGCAAATGACTCTTTTGAGCATGTAATTCTGTCTCCTCATCTAACTGGAGCAGCTTCCAAGGCAGAAGAGACCAGTCCTCTCCAACGGAATGAGTATTTCCTCCAGGTCTCCTCCATCTCCACAAGTCAGGTCAGGCTTTCAGGACTCAATAGGTGTTTGGGCTATGCTCAGGGCCAATAAGTAGACTCTGCCGAACACTTGCCAAGAAGCCACGGTCAGTTCTAACACCCTCCACTCTTCACCCATCTGCAGGAATGACCAGTTCAATGAAAAAAGTCAAGCATGCTGCAATCCATCGAATCACAACCAGGCTTCCTCTCCACCCTGACTCCCCCATGCTTGGCCCTTCCCAACCCAAGTGCTAACTGGGAATCACTACACACAACTGCTAACCACACATGGGTGGGAGGGTGCTGAGAGCAACAGACGGCTGGACTGTGCATTGTGGTGTGGGTTGAGCGCCAGGAGCCACTGCAACAGCACCTTCCTCTGAGGATCCTGTGCAGGGTTCATGTGGCCTTGGCAAGCAGCCCTTAGATTTGGGCGAGTTGCCCACCACATCGGTCCTTTCCCTATAGCACATCTCTCCTGGGTCCCAGCACTGGTCACTTCTTCCTTTTCTTAATGAATGGCTTGGAATGGGTGGGAAAGGGAAGATAATGAGTAAAGTAAGGAAGTGATTTTTATAGGCCTGTGTCTTTGTCTTTCTCTCCAAACTTACAGCCTCCCTCCCTGACATGGACAGGCTCAGGCAGGCTCGGGAAACCCGAACTCCCTCTCCAGATAACTAGGAGCCTGGACAGAAAATCTGGGGCTGGGACTCAGGATGGGTGACACTGGCCACAGCCACAGAGTCAGGAGCCAAAGGAGATCCAGAAGATAGGGTCCCAGCAAGGTGGCAATTAAGCCAACAGGCAGTCACTACTGGGGAGCAACCCAACAGGGCTCAGCACAAAGGCCAAAGCAGAATGTGGCCATAGAGATGGGATTCGCTGACACCTAGGAAGCAAATGAGGGGGTTCAGCAGCGGGGGAAGGAGGTGGTGGCTGGGGCATGTGATGGGGAAGACTCTGCTGCCTCCCCTGTGGCTTAGAAGGAAACTGTTAAGGAGATTGTTTTGGGTCAGACTTTAGAGACCAGTGACCTCTGCCCTTTTTGCTCATACTTATAGAAAATTCTCTGTGTCCCAGTCTATCATCACTTCCCGGAGAAGGCAAGTGACTGGCAAACATAGATGAGTACACTTCTCTTGGAGACGTCAACCCTTCTCAACTTAGCTCTACCTCTTTTGCCTCCAAGGATTGAAATAATTGCAGAAAACAGCAGAGTCCTTCCTGGTCTTGCCGGCTGGGGAAGGGGGCAAGGGACAGGCAAGGAATTAGCTAGAATCCCCTAACCTCAAGAGATCAACTAATTGTCGCAGAGTTTAGGGCCTTCTTGTTTCAAAGTTTTTGGTAACATTTTAGTGTTTTTATTTTGTTTTGACTGGGGTGTGTGGTGCTCCTAGTACACAGCTTTCTGACCTTTTTAATGTCACGATACACATAAAATACTTGTTTGGTACACTTGGAAGAACCAGAGGAGAACTGTATCCCAGATGAAGCTGCTCACAGCTGGAGCTAACCAGCCCAGAGGCTCCGGTGACCCCAGCCACTCTGAGGGCTGAGGGCAGCAGCATCTCACAGCACATGGTTGGGAAACTTCTTTTAGCCAATCCACTGGCCCACCATCATGCAAAGAAGCTTGAGACAGGCTCCAGGAGGCTGGACAGCCTCTCAGGGTTCAATGGGCAGCAGATGATGCTGGAAATTAAGAGAGAGGACTGAACTGTTTCCATGGCAGATTAGGGAGAACTCCTAAATCTTTCTACCCACACTTGGGACAGACACCAAGCAGGAAATGATGGAGACAATATTAAGAAGCTGGCTCCTTTAGGCCACCAGAGAAGCGATGAATTTCTAATTCCATGCATCTACTCTGTACTGGCCTAGTTCCAGGAGTGACCTCCAGGCAGACATCTTGGGCTTACCGTCCTCGGAAGAAGGGCTTTGAGGTTTACCTTGTGATGACAGGCAGGAAGGCTCATTCATGAAAGAGGAGGAGCATAGTAGGTGAGGCAAATATTGGTGGAGAAAGCAAGCTAGTATTTGTACAGAAGCCCTCCCTGGGCTGCCCGGACCAAAGACTGGAAAAGGTATAGCTAGGTCCCCAAGCCCACATATTTGGCACCTGCCTAGGCAGGGTCTGCCCAGAGCACCAAAGAAACCCTCATTAAAAATCAAGAGGCACTGAAAATTCAGCCCCCTCCAAAATAAAGAACCAGTGTAGGTTCGTGGAGACCCTCAGAAGGAACAGTTAGTACATGGAAATGAAAATGTTGACCTCAGTGTCACTGGTCACTTCTTAGGCTCTCCAACCTATTTCCTTCACTCTTCACAATTCTCAGTCCATTTAAATCTTGAAGGTGTCTTCTACTTCCCTCTTTTTGTGGTACTGTCATTAATTCACGTACAAAACCCGGTGTGTATGAAGTCTTTCCTGTCAATGTGATCCATTATGTAATAACTGCCTCCTCCTCAGAGCCTCTGAGCTGTACAACATAGGACTCTGTCCATGTCTGTCATAGTCACTGATGCATCTCAGTGTTTAGCAAGTCCCTTGTACACAGTAAGTGTTCCAAAAATAATTATTGGATAAATGAGCAATAAATGCTATTAGGATGTACCAGGCATTGGGCTACATATACCATCTCTAATCTCACAAAAACACTATAAGGGATGGAATACAAGTCTCATTTTACAGGTGAGAAAACCAAGGCTGCAGAAGACCACGGTACTTGGCCAAGGGGTACCGTAGAATCTGAACCCATGGCTACTGATTCCAAAACCAGGGGGCTGCTGATTGTACCTTCTGTGGCTCTCTCTGGTCTCATGCACTAGTCTCCTTGCCACATGTGCAGGCACTGTCCACTATCACCCAGGTCTTGGCACACCCACAAGGGGCAGGAGCTTATGCCAACAGACAAAATGCCAACAGTGCCAAAGCAACAGACACAGCTCTGCCTTAGGAGGCCTTGAGATCACAAGTGGTGATTAGGACAGAACCGGTGTTATCCATGACCAGAAAGTGACACAACCACACATGCAAGCAACCCACTGTCAGGAGGCAACAGGGCACAGGGCTCCTGGCAACCTACCGGCATAGTGGTAATTTGCTAAAGGATGACATTTTAACCTGACCGGCTTCCGCAGCAGCAGCATTTCCAGAGCAACCTGCAGACCCAGGGGAGAGAAAAGTCAAGAGTCAGTAATAGGTCTGTGTGTCTTACAGAGACCATCCACTCAAAGGGGAAATGGAGTTAGCACTGTGGAGGCCAGGGGTGGGGGCACTGGAAGGAAACCCAGAGGGAGACTACCCTAACTAGGGTTTCATGTCTGTTCAGCACCCAGTAAGACTCTCATTCTAACACCCTCCCCATCCATGCCTGAAGCCAGTTGTTCATGTCACAGGAAAACAGAAAGACCTGACTCCTGCTTGGTAAAATCCCACCAGCCCCAGAGATGAGTGGGGCCTCCTCTGACTGGAGGCTGAGTCTTTGGGCAAGAGTTCCCAGGAAATGAGTGGGTGATCTGTAACTGTTTTACAGAAAAATCATGTTTCATTCCAGCTGAACATAAACAGCTACATCAGTAACAACTGTACTACACACACACCATCCGTCCAGAGAGCCTAGTTAGATAAACTGTTTCAAATCAGCCTTCTTCAGCCTCAGTAGCTTTTTAAAAGATGCCACAGGCAGAGTTGAACAGCAGATAGTTTCCGAGCAGAGCAGGGCCTAGAATCTTGCTACTCCAAGTGTGGTCCATAGAACAGGAGTACCTCCCTCACCTGGGAGCTAGTCAGAAAGGCAGAACTGGGCCCTACTCCCAAGCCTCTGAATCAGAATCTGTATTTTTAACAAGATTCCCCAGGTGACGCATACGCACATTAAAAGTTTGAGAAGTGCTGCTCTGCCACACTGATCTCAAAGGGTTAAGGACAGTTCTCCAGCATTCTAGGAAATACTTGAAGGGTATCATAGTATTGGGACATTTACTTTCACATTTTCATAAAATCAAAATGCAGGAAGCTAGATCTACTACCATGTATTTATATAAAGGGGAAACAGAGGTTAGTGATTGAGTGATCTGGTCAGAAGTCCAGGTTGAGGCTGGGTGCGTTGGTCCATGCCTGTAATCCCAGCACTTTGGGAGGCCAAGGTGGGAGGATCACCTGAGGTCAGGAGTTCGAGACCAGCCTGGCCAACATGATGAAACCCCATCTCTACTGAAAATACAAAAACTAGCCAGGCATGGTGGCACGCACCAGTAATCCCAGCTACTAGCAAGACTGAGGAAGAATCTCTTGAACCTGGGAGGCAGACGTTGTGGTGAGTTGAAATCGTGCCACTGCACTCCAGCCTGGGTGTTAGAGCGAGACTCCATCTTTAAAAAAAGGCCGGGCGCAGTGGCTCACACCTGTAATCCCAGCACTCTGGGAGGCCGAGGTGGGTGGATCACCTGAGGTCAGGAGTTCGAGACCAGCCTCAACATGAGAAACCCCGTCTCTACTAAAAGTACAAAATTAGCTGGGCGTGGTGGTGCATGCCTGTAATCCCAGCTACTTGGGAGGCTAAGGCAGGAGAATTGCTTGAACCTGGGAGGCGGAGGTTGCGGTGAGCCGAGATCGTGCCATTGCACCCCAGCCTGGGCAACAAGAGTGAAACTCTGTCTCAAAAAAAAAAGGAAGTCCAGATTGAGCAGGTCAACTGTTAGCTCTGATTTTGGGAAGACAGCACTAAGGCCTGGCTTTGGGAACATCTGCAGAACTGTGTTAAAAGTGGAAGAATGGAACCAGTTGGTGAACAGTAAACACTTCATTTTGGTTAGATGAGAAAAGAGTTCTATAAACATCAAACTTTGGCTGATTTCCATAGTAGGGAAGAAGAATCAGCAGAGTACGATAGGCTATTTTAGACCAACTTCTGCTTCAGTAAAGCCTTCTACCTCCACCACTGGAGAGACTCAGTTTTCTGAAGTGAAATACAAGACGAGGAAAAGAAATTCTAATGTCCTAGGACAGATATACCCACAGTTCTAACTTTAGGAACAGATGTGGAAACAGAAGTCCAGTTGGAGATTTTTTTCTATAGGCTTTAACATCCTGACCTACTCACTGAGAGAAGGAATAGGGAGGCATGCTGATTGGTCATCACACGCTGATTGGCCATTACAAATTGGTTGTATGGTACCTGAGACAATATTGAAACTTGAGAAAATACTCTTCAGGAATTTGTAAAGCCTCTTTTTCATGGTTCCTTACCATTACATCACCTTTGGCCTCAAACAGAGAGTGCAAAGCAAATTCAGAATTGGTTCCTCCACCTGGCAATGCACTGGAACAGCACAAATGCAGAAGATTCTCCACTGTTGGGAATAAAGAGAAGCCAGTGCATCAGAGAGAGCTAAGTGTAATGGAAAACACACCAATCCCAGAGCCAGTGATGCCAGTGAGAGAATCAAACCTCTCCCACCCAGCTCTTCCCATATGCCAATACCTCTTTGCTGGAGGTCATGGTTTTCTAGTTCTGGCCAGGGCTTCCATACCAGTGTGGCCTTGTGTGTGTCCTGGGCCAGGGCAGAGATATCTTGGAGTTCAGGGATTTCTGCTTGGAATCTCAAGCCAATGTTGATGCGTCTTTAAATGACAAGAAGAAAAACAACAATGTGGTCTTCAAGTTGATGGCTCAGGCCAAGGGCAACTGTCAGGAACTTGAAAAAGAAAGAAACTAGTTCTTTCTACAAGAATGTAGGGGCATTTCCTCAGAGTGTGACCCTAAGATTCCACACATGGCTTTTACGCTGGGATAAGGAACAGCTTTAAGATTAGGGAGAAATATTTTAGGAGCAAGGGGGCAGTTGGCCTGGGGCTTTTACGGCTCCCTGTAACTGGGAGAAGGAGGGTGATTAATTCCAAGAGAACAGTTTCCCAGAGCATGGCCAATGGTGCCATTTAACCACAGAAAAAAGGGGACAAATACAAAGCATTCATTTCATTTTTTGTCTCTTTCAGATCACTTTCACAGACATTATCCCATCCGAACCTCACCGGGATCTGTGACGTAAGCAAGCTGTAATAATTACTCCCATTTGATGAGTCAAGTAAAGCCTAGAAAGGTTAACTGGATCAAGATCAAATTACAAAATGGTGTTGGAACTCAGGTGTTCTGATTCCTGACTCAGTCTACTCATCACTCTACCACCTGGCCTCTTTTCTGTGCCTATCCATGAAGATAATCACCTTTGCCTCTCCTAATACCATCCACTGCCTATGCAAAATTAAAGTACTTAACAAGCCCATTTGGAGGACGGGCCAATAATTGGGCCAAGGATTGGGGAGGGGGAAGTGAGGACATTCAGAAGGTGCCTCTTAAAGAATGAGGGAGATGCCTGTATCACGGGGGATGAAAAAGCACTGCCTATGGAGCCAGACATAGGGATGCTAGGCTCTCTGAATACAGGGCTTCATGCTTTGACCATGTATCTAGTCTTTGGCAAAGGCCTTAAAATACTGGCAACCACTGTGTAGGGAAACAACAGTACTCAAGAAATAACCACAATCCTACAATTTCTACAACTGCTCTCTCAGTGTAATCCTCTGACTACAAAAGTATTAACTACACTTCTCAAGAAGCTGAAGCTTCTGTTCTAAAGAGTGATTGACTTTTCCTTACGGTTCAACATCTACAGTCTGCTCTCCAGGCCCTGGGGTGACCGTCACGTTGCTGCCATCGATGCTGTCTAAAACACAAAAATCAGAGGTCAAGAGGGAAGGAACATTGAAAAAGACTAAAGCAAATGAGCAGTTACCTAACCAGCCATAACAGAGCTCCTCTCCTACCCAACTCCTGCCAGAGTTACCCTGACAGTTTCCAGGGAGCTGGGTGGAGTATGGTGCTAAATAACTTAGGGTTACCCATTGCTCACACAGGGTGAGGAGAATCCAGCTGTCCCACAATGGGTACCCAAGCAGTACGATTTCTATGCAATTATTCTTTCTTCAGAAAGACAGCCTAGCCTCTCTATGCTTGATTTTCATAAAGCATGCTAAAACGTCAAGGCCTGATCTTGCATGTAATACCTAATCTTATTTGTACATCTACTGAGTACATTTTCTTTCTTTCTTTTTTTTTTTTGAGATGTCTCGCTTCTTTGCCCAGGCGGGAGTGCCGTGGCGCTATATCGGCTCACTGCAGCCTCCGCTTCCCAGGTTCAAGAGATTCTCCTGCCTTAGCCTCCTGAGGAGCTGGAACTAGAGGTGCCTGCCACCACATCCCGTTTTTCTTTTTTTTTGAGAGGGAGTTTTGCTCTCGTCCCCCAGGCTAGAGCGCAGTAGCTTGATCTCGGCTCACTGCAACCTCTGCCTCCCAGGTTTAAGCGATTCTCCTGCCTCAGCTTCCCAAGTAGCTGGGATTACAGGCGCGCGCCACCATTCCCGGCTAATTTTTGTATTTTTAGTAGAGACGGGGTTTCACCATGTTGGCTAGGCTGGTGTCCAACTCCTGGCCTAAAGTGATCCACGCGCTTTGGCCTCCGAAAGCACTGGAATCACAGGCGTGAATCACCGCGCCCGGCCTCATTTTTTCTCTCTTGCACGATCATTGCTGGCAGTCTTATAAAGTGGGTGAACATTTCAACTGTTTCCTTATCCCAGAGACTGTAGTGATCAGTTTATGCATCTGTCTCCCAATTAGACTGAGATTCCCTTGAGGATAAAGGCTATGCATTCCAAGTCTTTCTTAACACCCAGCAGTGTGTGCTACATACAGTCAATACTCCGCAAAAGTCTGTGGGATAAATGGGAAAGCTAAAGAAAACGAGGTCTCCCAGGACTCTACCCAGCACCCAGAGCCCAGGAGGACGCTAAAGGGGTGACTCACTGGAGCGACACAGGAGCACCCGTGGCGTGGGCGTCAGGGGCGTCAGGGGCAGCTGCGGGTGGGCGCCAGGGCCGTGGCCGGAGATGACATTGCTGAAGAGCCCCGAGCCCTGGCGCACCGGGCTCAGCATGGGTGGGGGCGTGTAAGGGGGCAGCTCGTGGGTGGGGTCCAAGAGCAGGTGATCCCCGAGGACGCGCGGGGAGCGCAGCTGGCTCTGGTACAGGGTGGCGCCCGAGTAGGAGGCGGCGGGGTTCGGGTTGTAGGAGGGCGGCGGCGGGATGAAGAGTGGTTCCGGCCGGTGCCGGAACTTTTTCTTCTCCTGCACGGTCTTGAGGGGCTCCTCGGCTTTGGGCACGCTGGGCTGATGCTTCCTGGGGATTTCCTAAAACGGGAACAACGATCTGATTCGAATACTTCAGCTTCCCCTGCAGGTCATTTCCCCAGGTTCAGGGAAGAGGGCCTTCTACTGTCTAAGCAGAGAGCCTTTCTGCTTGACCACACCCCCCCCACGCCCCCACACTGACCACATCCATTTCGGGGAAAGCGAGTTCTGGTTGCTAGACTTGGGAGAAAACTAAGGTTTTGGAAGAAATCCCCAATTTCTGAAAGAGCTGGGGGTGGTAGGAATAGTGGGTGGGCAAGAAATAATAAATTCAAATTCTTTATTGCTTATCACTACATTCCCATCTGTTTGAGTGGAATCCAGCTGAGTGGGCTCTTTAATTACCCCACTGCTCCCCAGGGATGGACATCAGGAACAGATACCACATGTTCCGAGAAGGGGACTGAATAATTTCTTCAGGGAAGCTGGGACCGAGACCTGTGAGGCAGGAAGTAGGGGTTCAAGCCTAGCCAAGGTTCCCAAGGCCAGCGACCCACACCGGGCTCTCCTGGGTCACTTTCAGCGCGGGGGAGCGCCCTTGATGACCCACCTCTAAGGGCCCTTCCATGTGCTCACCTAAAAACGGATCTGGTTAACCTCCCCCGTCACCACCCTCACTATTGCTCCCAGAACTCGTAGCTTATTTGTAGCAAACTCTTCTCTGAGGTTGGCTTCCTGTCAGGAGAGTTAGTTTATTTTAATGGCAGCGGAACCAAGCATAGTCTGGAAGGAGGATCTGCCACATGGATACATATATACTAATAAGTAAACATAGGCACGTAAACAGATGAGCAGGGCATGCCAAAGCCAAACAGAAACAGACTCGGGTTGTGTGGTAGCATCAGCCCAGAAAAGTCGAGAGCTGGGTGTGGCTGCAGAGGCGGTGTGGTTGGGAGGGGCCACGGGGATACCTGAGGGAAGGTTCTGGGCAGTCTGGGGTGCCCTCTCAGGCCCTGCAGGCCAGAGGCCAGTCACAGCTGCAGGTCCTAGAGACTCCTGAGCCCAGGGTGGCGCCTGGGTAGGAAGCAGCAGGGGGTGATGGGAAGGGCTGACCATGGTCATGTGACCTGCCCCATGGGCTCCTCTGCTCTGGACTCCTCTCCCTCCAGAGCTTCAGGCTCTGCCCCCTTAACGTTTCTCCCTCAGCTTCTCTGCCTTCCATGGTGCCATCCTGGCCTCTAGGAGGGGAGTCTAGGGAGGCAGAGAGTGGGGAAAGGAGGAGCGGGCAGACGGTCCTAGGCTCCCGGCTCCACAGTGAGGTTCCTAACCCCCGTCCCCACCCCGGCTCACCCCCAGGGGGCCCTCCTTAGGCCAGCGCGCTCAACTGCCTCCTCTCTCCACCAGAGGGCTCCTCAGCGCCTGAGGCTGAGGCGAGAGAGGGGCTGGGGAGAATGGGGGAAGGAGACTTGTGCCCCCGACAAGGGGAGCAGCCCTGAAGATACACCCTGTTCCCAGGTAGCAGATAAAGTCATCCAAGAACATGCAGACCTCATACCATCTCAACACGGCACTGTAATCCAGACCTGATAACAGGGCCAGAGGTCCCTTTTGGGCTCCTTCTCCTCCAGCTTCTTGTCCTGTTACTCCAGCTCTAAACCTGGATTTTCCTCCAGGCAAGGCTCTGAGCCACTGGGCCAGAGAAGCCACCCAGGATGTCAAGTCTGGTTGTCAATTGAGAGGAAGCACTTACAGTGTTCCATCCCACCAAGCTATTTGGACACTTTGGGAGTGAGGCCAACCACTGAAAACTTTAAAAAGCTGCCCACAGAGAAGGCTGAGAACCACTGATGAGTCCAACCCCACCAAGGTCAGGGGAGTAAACTGAGGCTCTGAGTGGGGGCAGGTCTCAGCTGTCTTCATCCCAGCTGGCTAGGAGCCAAGCTGAGATGGGCACTCGGGGCTCCTTCCTGGATGTTTTAATTGCTTTACATCAAGTGCCAGGGCCTTGTTTACATGTATTCAGTCTCACCTACATGCTTCCACTTCAGCCTATCGCCCCCACCAACGAGGTCTCTCTCACCCTTCCATTAAGCCAAGTTCATCCCTTCCTTCAAAACCCTGCTCAGAACTCTAATGATGATCTCCTGAGCAAACTCCCTTGCCCCTCCTCAGTCCCTAATGACTTTGGCTACCCTGGTGTATTCTCATCCAGTCACACCTGAGGCATCCATTTCTTGTCTGCCCCTGTCTTTCTCTTACCATCTTGAATGGGTGGGTGGGTGGCGTGTGTGCCTGAGACTCTGACCCCCATGTGACTATGAACCCTTAATTCAGAGTTCCCCAAGGAGACACTGTTTCTCCCACCAAATCAGGAACTTCCCTGGGCAAAGAGGGAGCTTGGATGTGTCATTTCATCTCTGCCTGTTGCTGACCCCCAAGCCCTGACAGCTTATGAGAATCTTCCCCTCAGTTCTCCATCAGTTTCTTTTCTTTTGAGGACTTGATGTTACATAGATAACCATAAAGGCTTTTTTCTGGACTCTTCTAGTTCTTTTCATTATCCTCTCTCCCTCTATCCTGGCCCAGCCTACCCTTATGCCTCCTGGATTCTCAGCAGCTGCCTATTCCTAAGCACAAATATGACCCAACACGCCACTTTGTGGGGAGGGGGTAGGTTTGATATTCCCAACCACACAGGTCACAACTTCCCTAGGGGCTGAGAGAGAGACAGAGAGAGAGACAGACAGAGAGACAAACCCTTCCCAGAGCCAAGTTAAGCTGTTTGAGTGAAGCACTTAGAATTGGAGAAAGGAGAACAGTGAGTGAGAAAAACAAATCTCTTTGCTTTCCTGAGATTAGGCTCTCAGTGGAACTACTTTGGGAACTTTAATGAATTAGGTTTTCCAGGGTATTTAAGCAGACAAAATATTAAGCATCTGGTAAGGCTGATTGTCAGCATGGATGCCAGGGCTATTGCCTGGAAGCCTGCTGCGACAGTGTTTACCTCTTTGGTTGTGGATTTGGGAGATCTGGAGATCCTGGGGAAGGGGCCAGGGCCTGGGGCAACAGCTGCTTACTTTCTGGGATAGAGTACTTCCATATTTCAATAATGGCTATGATTGTCCCAGTGATTCCCAGCTGAATGATCATCTCTGTTTAAACCTGGGAGCACTTTCGGGTCTCTCAGAATCTAACCCAGGCCATTAGTCTGGCATTTAATGGGCAGCAGGCAGTGTGAACAAGGATGGGGTTCCCAATGTGGCCATGGGGGTTCAGCCCTGAGAGACCAAGCCATGTCTGAGCTCAGGTCAGTGACTCTGGAAGGGCTGCCCCACCTCCAAGAAAGCAAAGGGAAGTCCCCACCCAGGCAGGTGGGGCAGAGCAGCAACTCACAGCAGGCGTGCGGGGGGCAGCCCCTTGGGGTGAGTGTGGGGGAGAGAGGGTCATCCTCACGAGCACAGGCATCTCGTCGTCCGACATCGAGCTGGCTGGCTTGTCTCTGGCGGAGGGGGCGGCAACGGTGCTGTTGGTGAACCCCTGAGAGCTGGGCTTGGGTGGGAGAAGCTTGACAGGGACAGACACGGGCATGACCATAGGCGTGAGGCTTTCTGCCTCGGGAGGGAGCTGTGGCGGCGGCGGAGGCGGAGGCGGAGGCGGAGGCGGCAGTGGCGGCTGGGGCTGAGGCGGCAGGACCTTCTCTCCTTCCTCCTACACAGACAATAAAGGCTTTGATCCTGGGCTGAGAGTAGCTCTCACAAGGGGGATGCACTTTGCTTTTCCTGAAAGGCTCCAGGACATCAGGTATGGGTGATAGAGAACCACTGCAGGGTGATTTCCTTCCTGCAATCCTGAGTCCCTTGGCTGGAGTGATGTCAGCTGATGGTAGAGGAGGCCATGGACTCCATTTTCTATAGTGAAAAAATCTTGACCATGCATTACTTGTATATTAAACTATTTTTTAAAAATTGTGTCAGCTTTTAAAGAAAAGGACACAGACTTGTAATCAGTCCAAAAAAAGGTATGATCTTGTGTAGGAGTTTTTAATTCTATGGGCCTTGGTTTACTCATTTGTCAAAATGGAAATAGGCATTCCATCCTATATTTTATTCAGGTCAGGAAAGCACACTGGAGATACAAAACATGTACTTTTAACAAGTAAAGACAAAAGCTTTTTTAAAAAACATAATCTGGCATGGCCAGGAGATGGAGTGATCTGGGTAATCAAAAATTCTGGTCAACAGAGATTTAATCTCATAGATTTAAATTAAGAGTAACAATATTAAAATAATTCTGAGAAAACTTTTTGATTTTAATCTAACTCTAAAATTTGTGGATAGTTTACTATCTGGATATCCTACCTGGATAATCCAGAGGGTATTTAAGGATCTTTGGATGTTGAGCCAAACAACACTGCATCAGTAAACAGAAAATTCTGGCTGAGAGCCTGATGATTATATTAGCTTTCTCTTGCCATTGACCACTAATCGGGAAGGCCCCAGTGGGCCTGGTCTTGGGTGTGTCAAGCAGCAGAAGTTTAAAAATAATATTGCATTTACATGTTTTCCTTTGCTGTCTTCTCCAGGAGGCAGAGAGAGGCTGGGATGCCCTAAAAGGCTTTCTAGAGCCTCTGTTTTTGACCCTTGCTCATCATAAAGCTGGGGAAGTGGGGCTGCTTGACCTGGCTGGCTCCCAGCGTCAAAGCCTAAGCATTCCTGTCAAGGGAGGACTGTGCCTCGCCAGGTCCCGCATGGGGCTCACATCACTCTCTGTCTGATGGCAGCAAAGCAAAGCAAGCAGCACACGGCCTAGAAAGGACCGGGAACTGGCTCCTGCTAACCTGTTTGAGGTTGGGGGAGGCCCTCATTCCCCCGTGGGACCGCATGTGGCCATTCAGGGCAGGCAGGTTCTTGAACTCCTTCAGGCAGATGGAGCATGTCAGCTTGTTCTTGGCATCAGACTGCTCCCCAAACACTCCTTTGGGTTGGCCACTGCTCAAGGGTAGAGCCAAATGGAGAGGACACATACATTGAGGAAGGGGAAACAGTGACTTGCCACAAGACCTCATACCCACCACAAACCCATCTCATTCATCCAGTGATCCCATTGTCCATGGCACTGCTTGTATCAGCCCAATGGCCTTTAGAGAACAAAGTCCAATTTACAGATGAAAAGCTGAGGCTCAGAATGGGAAAAGGCCTTCTCAAACTCATGCAAGAATTGAACAAAACGTCCTTCTTCACGTCAGGACTTCAGGCAATGGATCTTGACTTGGGAACAATAGCTTATTACCCTTTAAGGGTCGGCCTGAGCCCAGCTCTTCCAAAAGCCTCCCCACTTAGAGACACTTGTGCAAGTTCCTGGGGCAGCCTCTGTATTGCACACTTCAGCAGTTTATCAGGTTTGGCTAAATCTTTATTGACCATGCCCATGAGATGAGGAAGCCAGTCTGTACTGTTCACTGCTGTATTCTCAAAGCCTAGCTCTATGCTTGGCACACAGCAGACACTCAATAACTACTGAATGAATGCACAGTGGACAGAACATGGGCTTTGCAGTCAATCCCAGCACTGTTACTTGATGTGTAACCTTAAGCTCTTTGAGCCTCAGTTTTCTCATTTGTAAAGTAACAATCATACTAGCTAACAATTATTGAGTGCTTACTGAGTATAGGCACATCATCATCATACCCACTCTCATGCATTACTTTACTACACACAATGCCTAGTGCTTAGCACATAGTATGCACTCAAACACAGCAGCTGCTATTATTATTTCTACACACTTCTTTAAGGAATGACATGGAATTTAGAAATGAATCATAAGAGACACCCCAGAAAATCCTCCCAGTCTCCCAAAATACCAACAAGTCTCCACTCATCCTACCTTGACTCAGGGGACCCTGGCTGGGCTCTCCCATCAGGTAGGTGCATCTAATTTTGAGCCAAACAGGATACCGAAAAAAAGAAGAGAAAAAAACGTGTTCTGAAGGGAGAAGTCCTCGAGCAGTGGGAACACCAGGTACTCTTCCAGGACTCTTTCTGCCATCTGCCTTGTGCTGACCCCATTCATGTCCACTCACGCCCTCGCTCTTCTGCATTTGACTTCTGTCCCTGAATTGCTCCTTGACTTGGGACCACCGCTCCCACTCCTGGAGCTGCTGCCAGCCACAACAAGCCCACCAGGATGCAACCTCCCACTGTGTTCTTTCCTGTTCTCCCAGGGCACCCGCTCTGTGCACAGATAGGCTCCATTCCCATAAAGGACACAGAAGAGAGTTGGAAGACACAGCATTATGCCAGGAGACCTCCTGATGGAATTTCTTTTTTTTTTTTTTGAGACAGGGTCTTGCTCTGTCACCCAGGCTATAGTGTAGTAGCATGATCATGGCTTACTGCAGCCTCCACCACCTGGGCTTAAGCAATCCTCCTGCCTCAGCCTCCCAAGTAGCTGGGACTACAGGTGTGTGCCACAACACCCAGCTAAATTTTTGATTTTTTGTAGAGGCAAGGTCTTGCTCTGTTGCTTAGGCTGGTCTTGAACTCCTGGGCTCAAGCGATCCTCCTGTCTTGGCCTTCCAAAGTGCTTGGATAATAGGTGTGAGCCACCATACCCGGCCCTGGAATTCTTCTTAAAAAGCCTTAGCCAGATCATCTAAATCATCTCATTCCTACATTTACAAAGGCTCTCAGTTACTACTGTTTCTGAGCCCCAGACAAAGCAAACTCAAGGGGAAGTTCATCTCTGGCCTTCAACCTCCATCAGAACCTTCTCTCTACCCAACCAGTTCCCATTTGGGGTCGCCTTCTCCTCAGACACGGCTGTCATCTGACTGCAGCACTTGGAATAAGCGAAGGCATGAAAAGTGCCCAGCACATAGTAGGTTGTTTTCTGGTCAAATACTTTTGGGAACTAATCAAGGGTTAATCATGGTGCATAGGCTGAACTGGCTTGCAGACATGTTTGTTTGGCTAGACTGTTTTTTAAAAATCCTTAATGAGAATGCTATGGGATGGGGCATCTGCTCTCTAGTCCCCAGTCACCACCACTCCCTAATATCTCATACCAGACAGTTTTGCTTATTTACTTTCCCAGCCTGGATCATGTGGGCAGCTAAGGTTTTCATCTCCGCAATCACACATGGTGTGTGGGAGACTTATAATGCATTACCATATTAAAGGCCACAAAAAGTCCTGCAGTACAGCAACCTGTTTCACTTTGGGAGGCTATAGCAGGAGGATCATCTGAGGCCAGGAGTTCAAGAGCAGCCTGGGCAACATAGGGAGACCTGTCTCTACAAAACGAAACCAAACCAAAGAAAGTACCCAGGCATGGTGGCATGCACCTGTAGTCCTAGCTATGTGGGAGGGTGAAGTGGGAGGATCATTTGAGCCCAGGAGTTCAAGGCTGCAGTGAGCTACGATTGCATCACTGCACTCCAGCCTGGGTGACAGAGGAAGACCCTGTCTCTAAAAATGGGCCGGGCACAGTGGCTCACACCTGTAATCCCAGCACTTTGGGAGGGTGAGGCAGGCGCATCACGAGGTCAGGAGTTCGAGACCAGCCTGACCAACATGGTGAAACCCTGTCTCTACTAAAAATACAAAAACTTACCAGGTGTGGTGGTGTGCACCTGGAATTCCAGCTACTTGGGAGGCTGAGGCAGGAGAATCGCTTGAACCCAGGAGACGGAAGTTGCAGTGAGCCAAGATTGTGCCATTGCACTCCAACCTGGGTGATGGGGCGAGACTCCGTCTCAAAAAAAAAAAAACAACAAAAAAAACCCCTAGTTTATCCAGAGAACCCACTGTTTCCCCAGCAATATCCATTAAACACTGTGGAACGACTGTTCTGAGCAATATACTTTGAGAAATGCTGTCATAATGTGGTCTCCCTCCCAAAGGGGGACCAATGTCACAGAGCATATCCTGAGCACACAGATCCAAGGGAACTGAGACACCACCACTGTGTGGTCCCCTGGCACCCCACTCAAGGTCTTGACCATTACGTGAATCATTTAGGGCACGATATGGTACTCTGGCCATCTCTTTAGTAGATTATAAGCTCCATGGCCAAAGGACTTAACAGATTGATTTTGTATTCCAAGTGCTTGGCACAGACAGTGTGCGACACATGTAGGTTAATGTTTGGGGAATGAATAAAGAACAAAAGCGTTGAGGAGGCTTGGAGAGAGGATTGAGCACTGCAGACTCAGCTCTGGCTGACCCTGTAGCACACTGGGTATAGAAAGAAACTTCCAGTGGGAGAATACCTGGGGCCACATGGCACTAGGAGACAGCTGCTGATGCTGAGGCCCCATGTTGTTGAGGTGGATCCCACTGGGGGACAGGAGGGGGCGATGGGGGAGGGCGCTGCTGACCCGGGTCAGATCCGAGCTCGCTAGGTCTCCCATTCCTGCGTCAGGAGGCCCCAGGTCCCCATGGGAGCTCAGCATGGCCTGGGCCTGTCTGTCGCTAGAGTAGGTCTTCAGCTGACTGTCCTCACGCTGCTGGTGCTGGGGCAGGTGGCTCTGCTGGTAGAGGGGGTGGCTGTAGGGCTGCTGGGGCTCCTGGTAGTAGTACTGGGACATGGAGCCCAGGGGAATCAGCTGGACAGTGTGTGCCTGCTCTGGGGTATACTGGTGAGGGTCCCTGTGATAAGAAGGGGGCTGCAGGTGCATCTGTTGCTGCTGCTGCTCTTGCAAGTGCTGCATCATGGGTTGGGGCTGATAATACTGAGGTATCTGCATTGAACCCTGCCGCTGCTGCAGCTGTAGCTGCTGCTGCGGCGGCGGCGGCGGCGGTGGCGGCGGTTGTGGTTGTGATGGGCGAATTTGTTGCGGCTGCGTCTGTATTTCTTGCATGGAGATACGCTGTTGCCCAGCTTGCTGCTGTTGCTGCGGTGGGTAATACTGGTGCTGCTGCATCTGTTGCATGTGCTGTGACAGCATCTGTGGGGCCTGCAGTGTCTGTCCTCCCTGCACTGGCACCTGAGCCAGTGGCTGCTGGTAGTCATAATACAGGTGCCCTTGGGTAGGGTGCTGCCCGACCTGAAGGGCTGGTTTGGACAGCCCACCAGTGAAACCAGGGTGAGGCTGCTGGGACACCTGCTGGTAGCGGGAAGGGATAGCCGGTGCTGGGGGCTCCATGGACTTCTGAGACAGCAGCTGGCGGAGGGCACTGTCAGGGGCTCCATCCATCACTGCTGACTGAGTGTGCAGCACCTGGGCCATATTGTTGACCTGAATTCGCAGGTTTTGGTTGGCAAACACCTGGGTGAAAGAGTCCAGCTTGTGTAAGACACCGCTGGTAAGCTTCTGGGTCCGGATCTCGCTGGCCTGGGAGTAGGTATATTGGTAGCCATCAGTGGGCTCAGCCTGGGCCGGTGCCCCCCACATCATGTTTGAGTTGGCCAGGTTTCCACGTAGCTGGACATGGTTTCCAGGCCCTGCATGACTTCCCCACCCTCCCTGCCTCGAGGTATCCATTTGGCCAAGGTTTTTGGAGCCAACAGGCAAGCCCAGACCATCCCGCGTTTCTTGAGGGAAGTGGGGGGAGATGGGCGAGGCCTGAGGGGCATCCATTCCGCCCCCTGTTACTGCATTCCCATAGTTGTGGTTCAGCCCGCTGTGGACGCCAAGTGGTGGCTGTTGGTAGAAAAGGTTCTCACTACCGTGGGCCATATGGTTGGTCTTGTACAGTTGCTGGTCACCCATGCTGTCTGCCTTGGTTGTGAACGTCCAGCCACAAAACCATAAAAAAGGTAAATAAAACAAACCCAAAAGGACTGAAACCCTGAGAAGCTGAGAGAAAGTGTCGGCACTACTCCACGGCTGACATGTCTGTGAACGTGGCTGGAGCCAGGTGTTCCTGTTGGCCTGTACCACTCATGTGCAGGGCGGGGGGTTTCACATCCTCTCCCTGGCTGAGGTACGGACCACACAGCCTGTGGTGAGGAGACGGCGCTCACACCTGCAAGGCAAGAGGCAAAAGACAGGAAAGGATTTATTTGGATGTTTTCTGATGAGCAATTGATATCTACCATGACCAGTGATAAAAATAAATATATAATCCCAGCTACCTGGGAGGCTGAGACATGAGGTTCGTTTGAGACCAGCCTGGGCAACACAGGGAGATCCCGTCTCAAAAATGTTTTTAAATTAGCTGGGTGTGGTGGCACGCGCTTGTAGTCCCAGCTGCTCAGGAGGCTGAAGAAAGAGGATCACTTGGGACCAGAAGTTTAAGGCTGCACTGAGTTACGACTGCACCACTGCACTGTAGCTTAGATGACAGAGTGAAACGCTATCTCTAAAATATATACATACATATATATATGTATATATGTATTCATATATATATATATGAAACAGGAGACTCAATTAGAAATAGCCAGTGTCATGCACTGCACTCCACACCCTTTTCACCGAGTCCGCAGATCTTAATTCTCACATGAGATGCAAACTCTTACTTTTGAGCCATTGTTCAATGGCTCAGTAGTTCATTGATTTGTTAATTCATTGTTTTGTTCATTGATTAATTCATCCATTCTTCTGAGACCCTGCTATTGAAAGCCCAACACTATTCTAGGACCTGTGGGAAATATAAAGAGGTTTAAGATATGCATTAATCAAGTTATCTGTTCAACACATATTTATTAGACACCTATTAACTGTTAAGGCACAATGCTGAGAAATGACTAAGACATAGGCCTGCTCTCAAGCATGTAGTTAGAAAAGGTGATGAGTTGCATGAATAATTACAAAGGGGGAAAAGATACATGTAATGAAAAGGTAAAAATAAGAGAAGCAGGGTGTGATGGCATGCACCTGTACCCCCACCTATCAGGAGACTGAGGTGAAGATTGCTTGAGCTAAGGAGTTCAAGACTAGCCTGGGCAACATAGTAAGCAAGACCTCATCTCTTTTTTTTTTTTTTTTGAGATGGAGTCTCACTCTGTTGCCCAGGCTGGAGGGCAATGGTGTGATCTTGGCTCACTGCAACCTCCGCCTCCGGAGTTCAAGTGATTCTCCTGCCTCAGCCTCCCGAGTTGATGGGACTATAGGTGCCTGCCACCACACCCAACTAATTTTTGTATTTTTAGTAGAGACGGGATTTCACCATGTTGGCCAGGACGGTCTCGATCTCCTGACCTCGTGATCCGCCTGTCTCTACCAAAAATACAAAAATTATCTGGGCGTGGTGGCAGGCACTTGTAATCCCAGCTACTTGGGAGGCTGAGGCAGGAGATTCGCTTGAACCCGGGAGGCAGAGGTTGCAGTGAGCCGAGATTGTGCCACTGCACTCTAGCCTCGGTGACAAGAGCAAACTCCATCTCAAAAAAAAAAAAAAAAAGGTTCAGGGGGGAGGGGGGAGGGATTGCATTGGGAGTTATACCTGATGTAAATGACGAGTTGATGGGTGCTGACGAGTTGATGGGTGCAGCACACCAACATGGCACAAGTATACATATGTAACAAACCTGCACGTTATGCACATGTACCCTAGAACTTAAAGTATAATTAAAAAAAAAAAAAGGTTCAATTCCTAGACCCTCAACTTCTACAGAAATTCTTTCTATAACTCATGGGTGGCAGAGGTACAAGCTGTCCTTTTAGGCCTTCTCTTTCCTAATCACCCTCCTTTACAAAAAGAAGGGCAAACTTCTCATGTACTGCATCAGGAAGAATGAAAAATGGAAACATAATAAATGCTGATCCTTGTCTCATGCTAGCAATAACCAATATTCTTCCATGGATAATGAAATTGAAAATACAGCTCAGCACCAGCAATGTTTTATTTCTAGACCTGGGTGGGAACTGCATGGTCATTCTCACTCTGCTGTAATTCAAGCTATACACTATGACCTGGTCATATACATAAAGGTGTATATGCTGTATGTCAATTTAAAAAAGTTTATTTTGAAAAGTCACCCCCCCAAAAAAGTTACCCAGTACCACCATTTCATTTACAGATGCATTTTCAACATAATTTAACTATTTATGTTTACTATTTATCCAAATTAGTAACACATTTAATGTTGTTTTGATTAACTGTATACTATTAATAATTGTGATAACTCAAACCAGAAGAACATTTTAATACTTAGATCTTTTGATTTTAGGAAATTAAAAGAGTTTCAACTTTCTATAAAATTGTTACAGAAAAATATGGTAGGGAAACAAGTGAAAAAGTTCCAAGCATAAAAATATATTACACATATCACATTAGGATAAAATTCCACAGAGCAAGTGAAATGAAAATACAATTTCCAGAAGAAAAAGGAACACTGACTATTAAAGAGGGTGTTCATGCATTTTTAAAATGGATGATGGGAGGTATTAAATTGCTATGGTGTTTAGATTCCACTGGATAAATTTAAAACAGTGATGTAATAGTTTTGCTTAAAAATATCAATGTTTACAACATACTGGAAATTGTATCTTCAGCAAATGTATGATTAAAAATGTGGGTGTAAACTTAAAACTGTATGAAGGGGCAAAGAGTTTTAAAAGTTTCTTTTAGAGAGGATTTTAAACAGAAAAGTTTGAAGACCACTGCAGTCGTCCCCCTCTACCTGTGAGTGAGCTGAGTTGGTCTGTCCCTTTCTGAATTACGAGAGAAAGAGACAGAAAACTTCAGATGAAGGGTTGCATTTGGTGGAGGGAAGGATGGAGGAATGCCAGCCGTGGGTGGAAGGAGAGGCTGGCCAAAGGTGGCTGCAACAGTGAAAGGATGCTGGGCATGAGGATGCTGAGCTTCAGAGGCAAGGAGACTAATGAACCTCGCTGCTCAAACGTTGTTCCAGGTCACCTGGGAGCTGTTTAGAAATGCAGAATCTCAGGCTCCAGTTGAGATCTATTGAGTCAGAATCCGTATTTTATTGAGATAATCCCCACCCCCAAGTGAGTCATGTGCACATTAAAACTGGAGAAGCACTGAATTAGCAGACTCTCGCTGCATCCAGGTGAGGCATAACTAAGACCAGAACTCAGAAGACAGTGAGCAGGGAGCGAGGAATAAGAGAAACATTCCCTGTCTTGCCAGTGGGAAGCCACTCTCTTTCCTTGAAATACTCTGGCCCTATGGGGCTTAGGACCCAGTCTGAGACACCCACTCCTTTCCTCATACATATTCTCTCCTTTGACAGCCGCATCCACCACCCATCCTTTCTGATCCCTTATTGATTTTAAGCAATATCATGACTGCTCCCAGCTCAGATGGTCTGAGATCCTGATCAGCTGCCTACTCTACGTCACCACGTCCACATTCAAAGGCAGTTCAACATCATCTCTCCCAAACTGGATGCTGTTTTCAAGGAGCTCTTTCCTTGAACCTGCCATGCTCTCTTCCACTGCAGGGCCTTTGTACATGATGCCCCCTCACCATTTGGAGAGCTCTTCCCCTCTTCCCTAACACAGTATCCTTCAGATCTCAGCTCAAATTACACATTCTCAGAAAGTTGATTCTGACCCCAATCCCCAAGTCTACATCAGATTCCTTTCTTATATGTTCACATAAAACCATATTTCTTTCCTTTAGACTACTCTCCTCCGCTTGTAATTGTACTTCCACCAGTGCAATTATTTCATTAATGGATCTTTCTCTATTAGAGCAGGAACCAGGTCTATTTTTACCTAGGAGTCTCTTCCTCAAACCTGCCATAATGCCCAGCACATTGCAGGACTCCAATAAAGATTTGCTGAAGGAAGGGCAGCATTTATTGAATGAATAGATCAACAAATGAGAAAAAATTAGAAAACAATGATCAAATATCCCAGTGAGCTGAGACAGGCAGAAAAAGATACTCAGTATAGATCAAGAAGTTCTTAAGTTCTCATGAAGAATAGTCAGCACCTTGGTCCTGATAGGCAAATAGGGCTTACAGAGGTGGAGAGGACCAGGAAGGGTATTCTGGACAGGGAACAGCATGAACAAAGGCATGGAGTCAGGTTCAGGAGTTCACACTGGGACATCATGTCCTTGTCCAGAACTCACCAATGATCAGGCTAAATTTATAAGAAAGGGATAAGTTGTAGTGGGCCTTAAAGTGCCATCCGACAGTATTATCCTTTGGGCATTAGGCCTGGCTATTTCAGAATGCTCTACCAGGCTTAAACCCCTCCACTCAACCTTCCTTAAAAGGCTTACACAAAGTCACCACACCCAGAAAGAATTACTTGTTGAAACTCACCCGACTTTGAGCACTATTGATTTCATGTCTCTCTCCTATGGCCCTGTGGGTAGAATGGAAGCTAGATAATTGAACTTCTGTTGACATGTTTGCTTTGTTAAGTCTTCCCAAACTGCTAGGGAAAGGAATGACTTTCCATTCTCAGTTGCAGGAGGTTATTTTTTATTTGTTGACATTTCCAGAACTGGAATGTAGTTTGTTTACAAGCACAGAACCCTAGATGGAACCCTAGGTGGGTTCCCAAAGTGTGGTTCTTGGGCTAGCAGCCCCATCATCACCTGGGAAATAATAAATACTAATTCTTAGGCCCCATCCAGACCCACTAAATTAGAAACAGACTGGGGCTCAGCAGTCTGTGTTTTAATGAGCCCTCTTGTTGAGTCTGATGCACGCTCAAGTTGAAGACCACTGCCCCAGAGATGATATGGTCTCTCTACTTTACAGATGAAGAAACAGAGGCCCAGAGATGTAATTTCTGGGCCCAGAGCAGTGCCTTGCTAATGGTAGGCAATCAAGCCTCATTTGTTCAATGAAAGAAGGGGAAAATGGCTGGGCTCAAGCCTGTAATCCTAGCACTTTGGGAGGCCAAGGCAGGCGGATTACTTGAGGCCAGGAGTTCAATACCAGCCTGGCCAACATGGCAAAACCCTGTCTATACTAAAAAAAAAAATACAAAAATTAGCCAGGCGTGGTGGTGCATGCCTGTAGTCCCAGCTTCTTGGGAGGCTAAGGCACAAGAATTGCTTGAACCCTGGAGGTGAAGGCTGCAGTAAGCTGAGATCAAGCCATTGTACAACAGAGTGAGACCCTGTCTCAAAAAAAAAACACAAACAAATAAAAATAAATAAATAAATAAAATAAAAAAAAGAGAGAAAATGATTTTTCCTAAAACACCATAGGGAGATAATGGCAAAACCATGTGCTATTTATTTTACATTAATGTAATATTTTTTGAATAGGTACTAGATTCACATGGTTCAAAATTCAAAAGGTTAAAATGGATATGCAAAACAGCAAAAATTATCCCAAATAAATGCTTGCAAATAAAGTGAAAATCATGCAAATTGTAAAAATAGGAGCATATGTGAAAAGTCTCCCTCCACCCTCCACCCCCATCCCTAGCCACCCAGCACCCCTTCTGGGACAGTGAATTAAGTTCTTATATATCCTCCTAGAGACACTTCATGCTCATATAAGAACCCTGGTGCACAGCCCCTCTTATACAGATGGTAGCGTGCTAGGCCGTGGTTTAGCATCTTGCCAAAAGGCTATTTTAAACATATCATTTAAAACCTGGAAACTGTTGTTCTTGGTGGATTAGTCAATCTCCCAGAATTCTTATAATACCAACTCAGGATTCAAGTCTCTATTATTTTTCTAACAAGGTAACTGTTTTGCTCATTATGTGTAACAATTCCTACTGGGTAATTTGTACCAGGAGCTTTTTCATTCATGAACTAATTAAAAGAACTGCTACTTTCCCATTTCTTCAGTCAGTTTCTTCCTTAGAGCAGGACTCCAGGGTGGGCTCAACAAATAAATGCCCACTCGGAACCTAAGGTTCTACGCTCCCACAGAGCCTGTGACCGCCTTTCCTCTGCACTGACCAGGTCGCAGTCAGGCGACCCTCTTCCGTGCCTGTCTCCAGACTGGCTGCCCAGTCACTGTGACGCAGGGACAGCAGCCTGCCCATGTGGTGTCCTCAGGGACTGGGACATAGCAGATGCTCAACAAACGCTCACTGAACTGCAACACTGCGCCAGGCAAAGGAGACCTAGAGTGGCCTGTTCCCCTCTGCAGGTACCATGCCTCTGACATGGACTGAGGGACAGAATTTACTCGTTTTTGTTGAGGGCATAGTGCCCTAAAGCACCAAATTTATGGAGTGCTGTAGAAAATAACAAGACTCTACAGAGACCTCCCAGCACACTTTTTCTATACAGGGCCAACTAGTAAATATTTTCAGCTTTGGGGCCAATACATATGGTTTCTGTCACAACGCTGCCACAGTAGCGTGAAAGCGGCCACAGACCATATATAAATGAATGGGCGTGGCTGTGTTCCAATACAACTTTATTTATGGACACTGAAACTTGAATTTTATATAATTTTCACATGCCAAATGCTGTTCTTCTTTTGATTTTTCTTCAACCAATTAAAAATGTAAAAATCCTTCTTCACTCATAGGCAGTACAAGAATAGGTGTGGGCTGGATCTGGCCTGACCCATGGTTTGCTTGACCCCTGTTCTAGAGCATCAAAGTCTCTCTACACCCCACCCCCTGGCCTGGGGCACCAGGAGACAAGGCCGCAGTCTGCAAGGAGGATATCTGTCCTAAGGACCACCCTTTGAACCAGAGAGACAGACAGAGAGATACATCAGGAGAGGAAGTTGACTTTGGCCAAGGTCTCTGCAGAACTTGTTTGCTTACAATTCAGAAGGGGTAACACCCTGCTCCGGCCAGACCACCATTGCTTGTTTGAGGAAGAAAAACCAAAAAGATTTTCATTTTTCTGACCCTGGGCCGTCAGTTAGAGACTGTATACACAATTCTCCAAATGCTTTGGCTTGTGTTTTAGTCCAGCCTTCCTCTGGGCTCTGTCAAGGAAGCTTCACTTGACTCCCCTGGGGGCTCCTCTTACTCCAGCTCACTTCCAGCTCCCCCAAGCAGGCAGGAGCCAAGGGCGGCTCTCCAGGATGTGGGCCGCAGTTTGCCGTCTTCTTTTTAGCACCATTGTTGTTCTAAATGCTTTCTGATTAGTCTTCTAAATAATTCCAGTGGGTATTTTATAATCCAGTTACCCGATTATCGTGGACATGTGCTGCCAAAGACGGTGGTTAGCACCTAAATCTTCCTCTGCGCAGTGAATGGTTCGCTCTTACTCCCTCACAGCCCTGGCTTTCCTGCTGACTCTGGGCTGTGGGAGGATTTTCAAGGCTCTCTTTGGGCAGCAAGAAACATTCATTTCTCCACCCTCAGATCTCACCCTGTAGCATCAATTGCTCCCTCCAAGCCCTGGGGATCAGTAAGAAGCCGGACGCGTAGCCCAGGAACCTGCAGAATGGAGGGTTGGGATTGTGCTTCCTGCAGGTGGCTCCTCATTAGGAAATAGAGATTGGAGCCATTTCACTTTTTGGTTGTCACTGTCACTGCCATCTTTCTTCTGGGCTGGCTGTAGTTCTTTACCAGGGACTTGAACATCGTCTCTCCCCTGTGATTACCATATGCCACTTCTTTCTCTTCCTAGCTGCCATGGAGTGGTATGGAAACTAAGGACATGGGGAGAGAAGGGGGAGCTGCAGGAGTCTAGGGTAACTTCCTGGAGGAGGCAGCCATGGTCTGAGTGGGCCTTGTTGTTGTATTCCTGGACACATTTGTCTCATACTACCTTCCGTAAGTATCCAACAGCAGGGGTCTGCCTGCTCCACCTCCAGGGCCCTGGCTGGGATGACCTCACCCTCCTGTGTGGCTTGAGCCCCATATTGTGGCTCCCACCCTGTGAGGCCTGGGGTTGCCAGTTGTCTTTTTCTGCCTTCTGCTTGTGACATTCTTTGGGGTCTTTTTGAAGCCTCCTCCTTCAGATTGTGAGCTTAAAGATACAGGTTTGTCCTGCAGCAGTCCCGACATGGCTAGGATTGCAGGGAGATTAGGAACATGGGCATTGGCTCTGTGAATATGGTGTAGTTAGAAAAGCACTGGAAAAAGCTGGGAGCAGTGGCTCATACCTGTAATCTCAGCACTTTGGGAGGCCAAGGCCCACAGATCACTTGAACCCAGGAATTTAAGATAAGTCTAGGCAACATAGTGAGACCCCATTTCTACAAACAATTAGCTAGGTGTAGTGGCGTGCACCTGTAGTCCCAGCTACTTGGGAGGCTGAGGTGGGAGAATCACCTGAGCCTAGGAAGTTGAGGCTGCAGTGAGTGGTGACTGTACCACTGCACACGAGCCCTATCTCAAAAAAAAAAAAAAAAAAATTGACCTGGTGTGGTGGCTCATGCCTATAATCCCAGCACTTTGGGAGGCCAAGGCGGGCGGATCACGAGGTCAGGAGATTGAGACCATCCTGGCTAACATGGTGAAACCCCATCTCTACTAAAAATACAAAAACAAACAAACAAACAAACCCGAAATTAGCCAGGTGTGGTGCTGGGCGCCTGTAGTCCCAGCTACTTGGGAGGCTGAGGCAGGAGAATTGCCTAAACCTGGGAGGTGGAGCTTTCCCGAGATTGCAGACAGAGAGAGACTCCGTCTCAAAAATAAATAAATAAATAAATACATAAAAATAAAAAAATAAATAAAAAGAAGAAGAAGAAAGAAGGAAAAAGAAGAAGAAGAAGAACACTGCAATAGAAGATAGGAGCCCTGGGCTTTGCTCTACTGAGTCCATGTGACCCTGGGCAAGTCATTTGCCCTCTCTGGACTTCAGCCCTGGCTTTCTCTATATCCAGATAATTGAAGCAAAGTTTTTCTCGAGAGAGAGCCTGAATAAAATCCACACAATCTCTCCCTCATCTTAACCTCACTTGTAGAGACGAATTCAGGGTTCTGGATCCAGCTGGTATTCACTGTATAGATCTGACAACTGTTTAGGGGGCAAATGCATGCAGTGTAGAGGCCAATGTGGTCTCCACCTCTCCTTTTATGACACACAGAAGCTAGGGAGGGGAGGAGATGTTAAATTGATGTAACTGACATGGCTGAGCACTTCCTGTATGACAAACTGCTCTGGGAGACTAGAATGGGACAAGCTCCAACACAGTTACCTGGGATTAACAACTCTAACATCAGCACTGTCAAGTCAGCTACAGTCTACGGTTCCAAGGAGAAAGTAGCAGATACAAATGCAGACATCCTTAGCAAACTTACAACCCACACTTACTGCACCTTTCAGCCTAAAGGGAGAGGTGCAATAGGCTCTGAGCGGGGCATGCCAGGGACGAGGACCACTCCAGCTTGCCTGGCTCCCCAGGAAGCTTCCTCCCAACCCACAGTTGACACCATCCCCCATCACCTGATGGTGGTGAGGTTGACAGATGATCCAGCTGAAAGGTCTACAGAAAGAAGATGGGACAGAGGAGCACCAAAACAATCCACACGTGATTCCCTGAGTGACCCAAATGCTTTCATGATCACATGTGTCCCCTAAGGAGGAGCTGCTAAGAGAATTTCAGAATTAATCATCAATCAGATTGAAGACCTGCTATGTGCCAGGAGAGATGAGAGGTCAGGAGCGCCTCTGGCCTCATGAGGTTTACAGTCATATGAACTGCAGCCCTCATGGCTCAGACCAGCATCTGTGCTCTGTCATCCTTTACAGTCTTTATACCAACTCACACTGAGGACCCTCTATGGCAGGGCCACTATGGGACAAACCTGTGTCTTTAAGATTGCAATCTGGGGAGGAAGAGGCTTCCAAAGGACCCCAAGGAATGTCACAAGGGGAAGGCAGAGAAGAACAACTGGTTACCCCAGCCCTCGCAGGGTGGGAGCCACAATATGCGGCTTGGGCCTCACATAAGGATAAGGTCACTCCAGCCAGGGCCCAGGAGATGCAGTGGGCAGACCCTTGCTGTGGGGGACTCCGGGAAGGTCTCTGCAGGGCACTCGGCTGAAGGGGTCTGGGCCCAGGGCCCACAGGAAGGATCCTCCACTCCTGCCCCTGAGGACTTGGGGCGTGGGGCCTTCTGAATCAGCACCTGGGACTTCAGCCAAACAAAGGATCCCCGGCCCTGCAGCTGTCCTGGGCAGGGCAGGGCAGGGCTGGGAGAATGGGAGGAGACTTCCCTCCGGCTGCTCTGATGAGGCCCTGGCAAGAGTGGGGATAAAGATAGAGGGGAAGTGGGCTGGCAGGGAGATCTGACCCCCTTGGCCCTACCTACAGCCGCAGAGTGAATTATTAATAGAAGAAAACACAAGTCAAGCACCTGCAGGCTCTGTTGCTATCACTTAAGCTCCACACCTAGCGTCATGGGGCCAAGTGGCCAGAACAGCCTTCGGCAGGTGGGCACCACAGACCAGCTTCCTCTGCAAGGGACGATAGGGAGGGAGGTGGCTGGTGCTGTCACCACATCCTGGCCACGCACATTGAGATGGTACTAGACCCACAGACTCTCCAGGCCTGTGTGTGTGTGAGCTATACTCCCAAGCGGATCAGCTGGTGTGGCTTTGGTGTGTGGCCTTCCAAGACATCAGACTGTATAAAAAAACCAAAGGGTCACCCAGGGCTCCAGAAATGGGGGGATCATCTTGGGTGACAACCACTTCCCTTTCGTCTGGAAAACAGCTCACACAGTAAATGTCAGTGATGTACAAAGTCAGTATGTAAAATAACCGTGCAATAGTGTTCTTGTGTTTGGGTTGTCGTGGGTCCCCTCTGGGTCTCCTGCCTGCGTTTCAGACAAAAAGCCCTCGTGGAAGCCCAGGGTATCCCAGGTTATGACATCGGTGCCACACGGGAGCATTCTGTAAACACCGGCGGCGACACTGAACTACATCCTGGGCAGTGCCACGGTCCCAAGCTTTTCACTTTTAAGATAAGGGGGCTCGGGCAAGCAATCTCCACAGTCCCTTTGGCTCAGAGTTCTAAGGTCTTTTGGGGAATTCTGGGAGTCAACAAACAAATCCGAGGGGACCTCTGGTGACTGGGGCTGGAGGCCTTCCAGTGGGACTTCCTGAGTCGCTCCCTCCTCCAGGCCTCCGAGGATCCGGTTCTGGCCTCCTTCTAGAAGCCCTGGGGGATGGTGAGCCTCACTCAGGCACCCATCTCCCAGCAGGCTTGGGCTCTGAGGGAGGGCAGGGGGAGCCCTGGTTCGCTTGCTCGCTCGTCTCCAGGACTCAGCCCATGCCCCCGCCTGACAGTGTGAGTGAGTGCTCAGCAGGCACTGACCCAGGGCAGCCAGGGAGAAGCCTCTATGCCCTGCAGCCCTTGGGGTCCAGCCCAGCCACTTGGCTGTGCCTGGCGACGCCTCCCCTGTTCTTCATGGTGCTATGGGAGGTTGGCCTTCCCAGGCAGATGAGTGGGCCTCCTCCTTTGAGGGTCTAGGGGGAGCCTCACTCTCATGGCACCCAGATGCAGGCTCTTGCGGGCCAGTGCCAGTGCACTAAAGACCGCAGTGCCAGTCTTTTAATAGTTGTCTTGCTCACACCTAATTTGGCAGCAATTCTCTTTTGGTGGCTTGCTGAGGGAGGGGAAAGGAAGGAGTGAGGGAGGTGGCCTGGAAGCCAATCGGGAAGATGTCCTTGAGAGGCAAGTCCATGGGAGCTGTAGAGAAAGTCTGTCAGGAGGATCTGGTTCCAAATTTGTTCCAAATCACAGCATGCCACAATGAAGAAAAGCAGTATGTTTTAATTCACAAATGCTTCTAAGAATTCAGTGTTATGGAATAAAGCTGGAAGTGAAATCCCCCTCACCTGAGATTCCCACTGTCTAGTGGTTGTATGTGGATGGTGGCAGGGATGATGAAGGTTGGCTTCTGGTTACTGAGAGGCCTCAGGGGATAAAGAGCAAACCTTTCTGGGTTTGCTTCTCCTCTGGTAATCTTCACGCTCCCTTGGAAAGCCCCCAGACCTGTCTGGACCTGCTCAAGGCAGATAACCTGTTGGTCACTGGCCCCCATGATCTCACAGTCCCAATTTCTTGCCAAAACAACTTCCCTTTGCTGCTAGGGGACCCCTGCAGCTGAACCAAGAAGATAGAAATGCGGCCCCGGAGCCTGGGCTGGAGGGAGAGTGTGAGGACCAAATCCTAGCTAAAGGTTTTACAGGCCCAGACACGCATACTTCTGTTTGTTGGAAACATTACCCCACTAAGCTCAGTCACCTCAGGTACTTTATTTTTCAAACAATACTAGACTTCCAGTTCCACAGAAACAAAATTGTGTTTAATAGCTCTGTTTTTTAAAATCTCTCCTTCTCTATCCACTGTGCCACGAGCAGTGTTTGACCAAAGCAGATTCACTCAATGTTTATGGAACACAGCAAACAAATTTGTCAAACATCAATGGTGTGTGCATGGTAAACTATTAGAGAGTGAAGGAGCCAATCCCCTTCTCCAGACCAGCTGAGGTGGTCCAGAGTTACATCTAGGATGCCTGCTTAAGAGTGCCCGGACTCTGCCAGCATCCTCCAGCCCTGTGTGGAGGCGGGTCACAGAGGGATGGCCGTAGGAGGGACACCGAGCCTGGCGCCGATGAGCTGGACTAAGATGCTGCTACACAAACAGGAAGGAAGAACAGCAACGATGGCTAACGTGCACTGGGCGCTAACCCCGGGCTGGGCACAGTGCCAAGTCCCTTAGAAGCCCCTCCCAATAATCCCACAAGGTGGTAAGTGCATCCATCACCTTAACTACCTTACCAACCTCCCAATGACACCTTGCAATGAACATTCTCAGATGCATCCCCTTAGGAACATCTGTGAGAATTTCTTTAGGATACATACCAGGAGTAGAGGAAGGTGTGATGCTTTTTATGTGTCAATTTGGCCAGGCTGAACTACTGCCCTCAGAATTCCCTTTCTAGGTAGTTGGTTAAAGCAGAGACTCATAGAAAATGACATGTAGTCAAGTGTGTATGCTGCGGTATTGCTAGAAAAGCCAAAGACTGAAAACAACCCAAATGCCTAACCATAAGGGATCAACTGAAGGAAATCATGGAATAACCGCAGGATGGGATACTATGCAGTTGTTAAAACTAACACGGAGACTTGGTGCAGTGGCTCATGCCTGTAATCCCAGCACTTTGGGAGGATGAGGCAGGAGGACTGTTTCAGCCAAGGAGTTAAGACCAGTCTGGGCAACATGGTGAAACCCTGTCTTTACAAAAAATAACAAAAATCAGCCAGGTGTGGTGGTGCACGCTTGTAGTCCCAGCTACTTGGGAAGCTGAAGTGGGAGGATCAATTGAGCCCAGAGGGTTGAGGCTACAGTGAGCCATGATGGCACCATTGCATTCCAGCCTGGGTGACAGAGTGAGACCCTGTCCCAAACAAACAAACCAAACCAAAACAAAAATTCCAAAAGAACAACAAGGAAACTCTCTATGAAGCGATATGGAAAGATGTCCAAGGTTAAATGAAAAAGAAAGATGCAGGACAGTATGTTCAATATGCTCTCTTTTGTGTAAAGAAATGGTTAAAATAGAACATATATGTATGTAGGAATATAGATAGTTGATTTTTGTTAGTTGTGGTAGTTACATCCTATAAAGTCTCTATGATCACTGAATTAGTGAATACTGAGCCACTGCTCCTAAGAGAAATACAGGGTTAGGTTCCTGCAAGCCCCTGGTTGCAAGATTTTTGTCAGCTGATCAGTATACATAACCTTGTTTTATATGTGTCTGCTTAAAGGATATCTTATTTAACATCTATTTTTTTCATTCATTAACATGGACCTCACAGCCAACAGTACTACAACTAATGCCTGAAAGGAGCTTATCTAATTCACCCATTTTCTCTGTAAGGCAAATCACAGCCTTCTTGTGCTGAGAACAGCAGGCAACACTTCAGCATTACACTTGGGAGCCATTTTAAACAGTGAAACCAACAACAAAAACCACAAAAATATGAAAAATGCCACACTAAATACACCACAAAAAGGACACTTGTGTCCAGCAGGAGAGCTGAAATAAGAAGGCAGAGTTGCCTTGTTCAAAGTTAGCTTGGGAACGTGCATCGGGCGACTCAAAACTTTCACTGCTCTGTGCATGTCCTCAAATGATCAAGAAAGTACCGAGCATTGGTTCTGTGGTTGCAAATAAGTTTAGAGAGTAGGGAATCTGCAAATATGGAATCTGTGAATAATAAGGGTCAACTATGTATTTATAATTGATATATATTCATAAAGAAAATCTGGAAGGATTCAAGAAACTAATAATAGTTGTCTGCAGGGAGGTGGTGGAAACTGGGCTAACTGGGGAAAAGAGCAGGAGGGAGATTATTCATTTTATAACTTTTTATATTTTTCTGTGTTTTTGAACCATGTGAATATATTACTTACAAAAAAACCCAGATGTAATAAAACATGAAAAAAACCTTTTTTTTTTTTTTTTTTGAGATGGAGTTTTGCTCTTGCTGCCTAGGCTGGAGTGAAATGGTGTGATCTTGGTTCACCACAACCTCCGCCTCCCGGGTTCAAGTGATTCTCCTGCCTCAGCCTCCCGAGTAGCTGCGATTACAGGCATGCACCACCATTTCTCCATGTTGGTCAGGCTGGTCTCGAACTCCCAACCTCAGGTGATCTCCCTGCCTCAGTGTCCCAAAGTGCTGGGATTATAGGTGTGAGTCACTGTGCCCCAGCCGCAAAGACCTTTATGTGCACTTAAATTTGCAGTACATTAATGCCTTATGAATTTATTTTAACTTAAAACACAAATATCTTACTGGTCTTTTGAGGCAGGGTCCAGGACTTTTCTTTGCTCATAGATCTGTGGAATAGAGCTCTGTATTTATCTTTTATGCATAAACCACTGATGATGCATAATCTATACTTTTTCAGTTTGGTTTCTTTAAAAAGGAGCCAGAAGTAGAGAAGCCTGGTAAAGGAACTGTAGTGCTGCATCCTCTGACATGCTTTTATTTTCCTCTCCCTCTAGTGCCAATCTTTATAATTTTTAATTTTTTTTTTTTGTAGAGACAGGGTGCTGCTGTTTCCCAGGCTGGTCTTGAACTCTTGGCCTCAAGCAATCCTCATGCCTTGGCCTCCCAAACTGCTGGGATCACAGATGTGAGCCACGGCACTGCAGTGCCAGTCTTTAATAGTTGTCTTGCTCACACCTAATTTGGCAGCAATTCTCTTTTGGTGGCTTGCTTTTATCACTTCTTTCCAAAGCATTCAACAGTGAAAAATGTGTCGCCGGTCACACATTCTCAGCTGAGGTAGAACAAGGTGACTCTTACTTTTCACTGAAATAGCACTTCTCTTTCTTTTTTGCATTTATAGTTCATCAGCTTATATCACATTTAACTAATTTACATAATTACAATTACGAGGACAACTAGCACAAGCAGGTTTGGGGACCAACACAGCCCTTGACTACATTTGTGGGAGTGGGTACTCTGTTTGGGGGAGCTCTAGCAAGTTGTGGAGAAGGCCAGCTGCCACTCAGTTACGTAGAGGCTGGTTAAAGACAGTTCCACCTGCATGTGAGTGTGACTTGCTAACCTTAACATGAGCAGCATGCTAGATGTCTCTGAACTATGCCTTTTGACATTGTGATTCATGCATTCAAATGTCAAGTAAGTATGTACAGGTCAGGCACACGCTCCTGAGGCAGAGTGCTGGGGTCCCTGTGGTGATCAGAGCCAAGCTGTCATGGGGCAGCCACTCTGAAAACATTTTCTGAAGTGAGCAGACCTTTTTTCTTTTTTCAAAGGTCTTCAAGGTAAGATTTCTGACAAAGCTGACATTTAGACTTCACGGTTTAGGAAAGGGATGGGGAAGTTGGCAAGTCTGTAAGATCTCCTAAAGTGTCTGGGATTAAATCCCCTGTCGGTCCCCAGTGCCCTAGGCTGAGGCGAATCCCTCAGCTGTTTAGAGACAATGTGGAACCCTCTGCTTGTAAAGGGGGAAGAGGCCCAAGTCCATGACCTGAAGCCAAAAGGCCTCTGTCTCGGCAGATGACCCTGATCCCTGCTTCACAGAGAATGGGAGCTGCCAGCCTTTGCTCTCTCCACCTCCTCCCGCCAAACAAATTTTCACACCTCCTCCCTGCCCTAACTCCTTCCTCTTCACTTATCTGAAACAACTGGTGACCCTTTACCCAGGATCCTGAATCAGAAACTGGGACCCCAAGGGCCCACCACCTCCCCATTCCCACTCACTTCCAAGAGATGATCAATTCCTGCCCACTTCTCCTGCACAGCTTTTCCCTGGCCATCTTCTCTCATTCCCTAATCCATGCTCCTCTGGTCGGGTCTCACCCGCTCCAGCCCTGCCACAGCACCCCTCTCCTTAAAACCTCCAGTGCTCCCTCTGCCAACAGGTAAGTGTCCAAACAGCTCAGCTGGGCACAGAAGGCCCCCATGATCTGGCCTCACTCACCTTTCCAGTGATTTCCCCACCCACTCAGACACAGCCTGAGCACCTATCCTATGAAGCCACACAAGGTTTCCAGAATGCTGGTCCTTCTGCTTGAAAGCTCTTTCTCCCATTCTTCACCTTCTCAGCCTACAAGTTCCTTTTCAAACCTAATGTCTTTCAGGAAGTCTTCCCTGATCCTCAGCCCCTCATCATAACAAAACATTTATTGCATGCTCACTATATACCAGGTACAGTGGATATAATGGAGGTGGGAACAGAGATGGTGTCAGTTCTATGGGGCTTGCCCTCTGGGGGTGTGCATGTCAGCCAGAGACAAGTGCAATTTTACACGTGTCATGAGGAGAAATAAGACAGGGCCGAGGGCCGGGCACCGTGGCTCACTCCTGTAATCCCAGCACTTTGGGAGGCTGAGGTGGGCAGGTCACCTGAGGTCAGGAGTTTGAGACCAGCCTGGCCAACATGGTGAAACCTCATCTCTACTAAAGATACATAATTAGGCTGGGCGCGGTGGCTCAAGCCTGTAATCCCAGCACTTTGGGAGGCCGAGACGGGCGGATCACGAGGTCAGGAGATCGAGACCATCCTGGCTAACACGGTGAAACCCCGTCTCTACTAAAAGCTACAAAAAACTAGCCGGGCGAGGTGGCGGGCGCCTGTAGTCCCAGCTACCCGGGAGGCTGAGGCAGGAGAATGGCATGAACCCGGGAGGCGGAGCTTGCAGTGAGCTGAGATCCGGCCACAGCACTCCAGCCTGGGTGACAGAGCGAGACTTCGTCTCAAAAAAAAAAAAAAAAAAAAAAAAAAGATACATAATTAGCCAGGCGTGGTGGCACTTACCTGTAATCTCAGCTACTCGGGAGGCTGAGGCAGGAGAATCGCTTGAATCCAGGAGGCGGAGGTTACAGTGAGCCAAGATGGTGCCACTGCACTCCAGCCTGGGCAACAAGAGCGAAACTCCATCTTAAAACCAAAAAAAAAAAAAAGAGATAGGGCTGTGACCTTGGCAGAAAAGTCAGGGAAGGATCCTCTGAGAAAGTCACGGTGATGCTGTGATCTAAAGATGAGAAGGACATAGGGAGGGGAAATAGGGTGCAGAAAGCTGTATTCCAGACAGCATCAAGGACAGTATGGGCAAAGGCCCTGTTGCAGGTGGGAACAAGGTGGATGTAAAGAACTAAAAGAAGGCCAGCGTGGAGGACAAAGGAACACTGTGATGAAACTGGACAGGGGGCAAGGGCAAGACCATCCAAGGCTCTTGAGGCTAAGGATCCTCATCTTAATGGCTCCCCTGCAGAGCATGGGGAACCATTAAAGTATCTTGAACTGTGTGTGTGTGTGTGTGTGTGTGTGTGTGTGTGTGACCAAGCACATGTAACTGATCATATTTCTATTTTGAAAAGTTTGCTCTGGGCCTGGAATGGGGGCTCATGCCTATAATCCCAGCACTTTGGGAGGCCAAGGCAGGTGGATCATTTGAGGTCAGGAGTTCAAGATCAGCCTGGCCAACATGGTACAACCCCATCTCCACTAAAAATACAAAACAATGAGCTGGGTGTGGTGGCACATACCTGTAATCCCAGCTACTTGGGAGGCTGAGGTACAAGAATTGCTTGAACCCAGAAGGCGGAGGTTGCAGTGAGCCGACATCATGCCACTGCACTCCAGCCTGGGTTACAGAGTGAGACTCTGTCTCAAAAAACAAAAACATCACAACAAAAAAATCTTGCTCTGGCCACAGTAGAGACAAGGGGTCAGCTAAGTTTTTCTGTTCAAGGCCAGAGGATACATATTCCGGGCTTTGCCACCGAGAGGCAAATACAGGCTATTATGTAGTACTTACATAATAAGAAAGAAAATTCTACACATTTTTGAGAACACTGAAAATATAATGATAATTGAGTGAGTGTAAATTTTTATAATACCGATCCTCTAATGAGAAGAATAGAATTGTTTTTTGGAGAGATAACACTTCCCCTTCAAAGAGAAGGAAAGTCAGTATTCCCGTATCATCAAATGCTCATCTGTAAAAACAGCTCACAGACTGCGTGAAATCGACCAGGCAATGGCTAGATTTGGCCCCTGGACTGTAGTTTGCTGACAATGCAGACAATGGACTGGAGGAAGGTGAATGAGGACATGGGGCAACTTAGGTTTGCCATGGTCCAGGCCAGATAGCTTGGATGAGGGTGATGGAGGGGTGTTGTGGGGTGAACCTGATAGGCTTAGTGATAGAAGGGACCTATGGAGGTACAGCAGGGGGAGTCAGATGTGACCTAGATGTCAGGTTCACATCTATGAAGCTTGGAGCACTGGGAGAGCTGTTTCACATGGAGACCTCAACAGGAGCTGTCACTGAGGCAGCTGGACTGAGGTTCCAAGGCCCAGAGAGGTTTGTGAGGCCCCTGAGAACGGGCAGTCACTGAAGGCAGGAACACGAGGAAGGGCAGCCAGCGCGCCAGCGAGCACAAGCCCAGTGCTCGGGGGGCACGTCTTCCTCACACCACTCAGCACACTGCTTCAAACTGTTTCTTCTGTCTCCTCCATCAAACTGAGACTGCTTCTAAGGAGTGTCTCATGGTCAGTAGAATACCTTGCACCCACTGGGTGCTAAGGACATGACAGAGGAAGGCAGGGAGGGAGGAGGAAGTGGCAACTTTTGCTTCCACAGCAAACTCAGAGCCAATCACCTCAATTCACAATAGAAGCCGATTTCCTCCTCTTGCCCTGGTCAGCTGCCCCTCGCCTGTGGCCAGCCCTCCCTACAACTGCTTTTGAGAAGGGTCACTGGACCCTTCCCCAGTCACTCTAAATCATCCAAGTGTGTGAGCACACACACATTTGCACACAAATCTCCTTCCGATCAACCCTGGGAACATGATTTGTGGTGATGGTGTATTGACAACACACTCATCAACTGTCAGCTCAACATGTCTAAATATGATGTCCCATCACCCAGAACATCATTTTTTTTAATTAAAATAAGTTAAGTGGCAATCTCACAGCAAGGAGAGAGGAAGGAAAAAAAAAAGCCACAGGTTAAAGAAAATTAATTTATCCTTTTTTCCATTTCTTTCCTTTTTTGTTTTTGAACAGAAGAGTAAAAGACTCATAATTGCATCTCTGTAACAGCCCTGGGATGGGGAAGTCAGTGCTGGGATGTGGGGTGGCCTGCTCCAGTGACCACATGGTGTGTTCGCTTAACACCCGTGGAGCCCCCGGCTTGGAGACCAGTCTCTCTGGGCCACAGTCACGAACCCTCTGGCTCGGTGTAAAGTCTCTGAGAAGGACACCAAAGAATTTGTGAAAGGGTGTGCATGTCCTCATGGCCAATAATAACATTCTAGAAAATATTTCATAATAACATTCTTGAAAATATTGCAAAAAGAATGGACAGATACTATTGTGTTCTGTGAGGTCACAACAAACCTGTGAGGTCAGAACTGTCTTCTCTATTTGAAAGGAGGAAATTAACATGCAGGGGATGAGCTTCCCCAGGTTGCACGATTAGTGATGAAGGGCTAAGCCCCCAATCCTCTCCTGCCAAACGACGAGGCTTCCTCTGATATTCTGCGGTGCCTCTTGTCCTCCCATTGCAAATCTGTTCAGCATGAAGCTACTTCCTCCTTGCTGGATCCTTCCAGCTTTTATCATTGGTTTTTGAAGGGCCAAGGAGAGAAAGTTTATGCCATAGTACAGGCATGTCCCATGAATCTGGCTGTCAGCAAACTTCAATGCTCTAGTGTTTAGCCATGAACTTGGAAGTCTGAAAAAGAAGCTGATGCACTTTACACTAAAAAAATAGTTCTACGCTTAAAAGCTCCAGTTATCTGGACAAGTTTTTTTGTTTGTTTGGTTTGGTTTTTCTTTTTTTTCTTCTTCTTCTTCTTCTTTTTTTTTTGTTTGTTTGTTTTTGAGACAGAGTCTCCTCTGTCACCCAGGCTGGAGTGCAGTGGCGCGATCTCAACTCACTGCAAGCTCCGCCTCCTGAGTTCACGCCATTCTCCTACCTCAGTCTCCCGAGTAGCTGGGACTACAGGTGCCCGCCACTAGGCCCGGCTAATTTTTTAAAATATTTTTTAGTAGAGACGGGGTTTCACCATGTTAGCCAGGATGATCTTGATCTCCTGACCTTGTGATCTGCCCGCCTCGGCCTCCCAAAGTGCTGGGATTACAGGTGTGAGCCACCACGCCTGGTCCTATCTGACAAGATTTTACTCATCAGAAATATCTCATTGGAGAGAAACAAACGGATTATATGACAGGTATTTTCCTCACGGAAGCACCAAGAACACTGCTCCTGGGGTCAAAGATTGGGGTTCAAATCTCAATGTTCCACTGGCAAAGTGAGTCCCTCCAGCAGGCCTATCTAACTTTGCTTTTGAGCCTCAATTCTGACATCTGTAAAACAGTAATACCTGCTGTTCTGGGTTTCTGAGAAGATTAAACAAGAGAAGGTACAGGACACATGTGCTCCCAGGGAGGACTCGAGCAGTCTCATTGCCTGGGGTGGGGTTTCTGTTGTTTTGTTTAGATGTGGGTTACAGTTTATACCAGGCTCAAAGACTGAGGCTTGATTGAGTTGGTTTGGTTATTTGTTTCCTGGGCAACCTTCAGCCCTCCTTTTGTTTTAATCAGCAGAATGGTGCTCAGGGGCAGAAACTGCCAGGAGTGGACGCAGGAGGGAAGACAGAAGGGCAGCCTGGGCCCTTTGGGATAGGGACCAATGACCTTGCTTACTCTAACATCCCCTGAAAGCGCCTGTGTCCAGGGCACATTCGTTTTATCCACAATGATGATCCAGAGACATCAAGGAAAGGCCATAGTTCATTCAGTAGAATTGTTCACTGACAGCAGGAAACAGAATGCAAACATGCACATGACTGGCACATCCTTGCAGGAAGTCCAGGAGAGAGAGGCCCACAAGTCTACACTGGTCAGTGCAATTCAAGGGGTGCAAAAGAGGGAATTGGTGTGGCCACGGGTCAGGCTGAGTTCTCCAACTAGGCGTTACTGGTAACGAAGGTGGTGTTCTACTTTCTGGGATATGGTTCTCAAGCAGTTCAAGACCCCAGAAGAGGAAATGAGACGTAATTATTTAGTGGCAATCCAAAGCTTAATTGTATGCAGTAGAAAATCACTTCACCTGGTATCACCATCTAAAAGAGTTAGAAAAGATGGCCTCTGTTAGCTAGAGTCATTTCAGTTCCTCTATAATACCAGATAAAGTGATATTCTACTTCTTTTTCTGTTTCAAGGGGGTACCCAGCTCTCCAATTCCAGAAAATTGGCAGTAACTCTGTCCATATTTACCATTTTCTTATTTTTAGTTACAGCCTTTCCTGCTTAAATGACATCCCCCTTTAAGGAACTGGGAACACACTGCCTGGAAGGGCTGTCCCAGGAAATCGGGTCTGGAGTGACCTCTGTGGCCACACGTGCCACCTGATCTGATGGGCACATGGGCCTTCCCTGGTGGAAGCTCCTGACTCCCTCAGAGCTCATGCCAGCCTCACAGACATGGAAAAAGAAAAAAATGAGGCCAATCTAACCCTGACAGTTTGTGGGGGACACTCTTGTACCCATTATTTCTCTGTGAGGCAGGCCCAGCAGGAGGTTTTATCTCCATCTTGAGATAAACTATGGAAGCTCCGAGGGAGGAAGAGAGATTTCCAAAGGATCACACATCCTGGTAGAAGCCAACTCAAGGGAGATGAGAACCAAAGGCTCCCAGTCCCAGGCCAAAGAGCCTCCGAAGACCACAAACTACTGTTACTAGAACGAGGCCAGAGCCTCCACATGGCTTGAGTGTTGTCCAAAAATACAAACAAGAAGGCATCACTGAAGTGCAAAGAAACAAACTCCTATTTGTTTCTATTTCATCCATAAAAATGTCACAGCTTTCTCTGAATAGCTCTCATGTTGTCCTCCTTTCCTCTGCACTCTTGGCCTCCTGGACCTGAACCAAATCTCTCCCTCTCCTCTTAGTTCCGTGAACACAGATTATCTCCCTCTTCACGGGACAGTCACAGGAAATCTAAACATTTTCAGATGGGGTTCTTTTAAGCCCACTTCCCTTGTCCTCCACCCACCCCCCACCCTGTTGCTGTGTATTCAGGAAATGCAAACCCAATATAAAGATAACCCGGACCAAACAGAAAAAGAGACGTGCCCTGTGACCTGGTTGAGCAAATGACTTCCCCTCCCTGCACCTCAGACTCAGCTTCTGCAGAATAAAGTTGGACCTGAGGAGCCCCAAGCCTCTGTTGGACGAACCTCCTGAGACCCTGCCTGGCCTGTCCAGGACACTGAACAATCTTGGGCCAGGATATTAAGATAGTAGGGTTTCCCACCAATGACACCTGATCCCTAAGGATCTGAGCCTTTCGGGGAAACAGTGCTAGAAGTCAGGATATATGGATTTCAGTCTCAGTTCTGCTATCTTTTGGGAAAGGGAAGAGAGTGAGCAGGGGTAGGAATTAGAGTGAACTCAAGCTCTAGCTATATATACATATATTTTTTTTTTTTTGTAAGACAGAGTCTCGCTCTGTCTCCTAGGCTGGAGTGCAGTGGTGCAATCTCAGCTCACTGCGACCTCCGCCTCCTGGGTTCAAGCAATTCTCCTGCCTCAGCTTTCTGAGTAGCTGGGATTATAGGTATATACCACCATGCCCGGTTAATTTTTTTTTGTATTTTAGTAGAGACACGGTTTTGCCATATTGGCCAGGCTGGTCTCAAACTCCTGATCTCATGATCTGCCCACCTCAGACTCCCAAAGTGCTGGGATTACAGGCGTGAGCCACCGCGCCCGGTCTTAATGTTGTAATTTTAAAAAATAGAATAATGGATATGACTGGCATAATAAATATTGAAATATTTTCAGAAGGGTTCCACCCAACAATGAGAAGGGGCTGATAGCCAGTCTCCAGGGCAGCATGTGAAGATTTGATGTAGAGCACATTTCCACGCTTTTATGTGGCTCTTTAAGCACAGAGCTCTTGGCCTGGGGCACCTCCTGCCTCTATACTCACAATAACCCTGGCACCCCAAACTCCTCAGATAATGTGTCCCCTGGCTTCCTGGCCCTGAAAAGGGTCTCCATCTGCATCTAGGACAATCCCTTGTTGCACTGTACAGAGCTAGCCAACAACAGAACTCAACCTGAGGTGTCATCTGATGAAGAATGTTTAATCTACCAGGTAAGCTCTCCATGGGCAAGGTCAGTTAGATGGCGTTAGTAATCAATCTTGGTTCACAGCTCTGAGTAACCAGAATACAGAAGGGGCAGGAAGGATGAATCATGATCAGACAGAGGCTGTTAACAGACTTTGAGGTTTGCTGCGGGAGACGAGGGGTGGGGTAGGGCCGGGCATTTAACTCCAGGCAAACAGGCTTGGCCACTCGGCTGGGTTGGAAATGCTCAATCATCTTGGGAGACTGGGATAACGAAGAAGCCCCCTCCCTAACTCTAACAATGTCCCTGCTTAGTCCCCCTAGAAACCTTCACCCTTCTAAATATTTGAGCAATGCTTGGAAAAAGATAAGAGATGAACTTCAAATAATTTTTTGGTTCTCCCAAGAGGCTGAACCTTTAAAGTTGCCAATCCCTGTTTTACGGAAGTGAGGTGGTAGCCCAGATGAGCTGAAGCATTAGTCAGAGAGACAGAAGCCATGTGGAAACCCATTCAAGACCTCCATGCTCATCAGCTACGAGTGGCCAAACACACTTGGGAAACCTGGTGTCAAACGTTAGCTGCAGGACTTCGGAGCGCTTTTGATAATGGGAGATGCGCTCCAAGAGGGACCACAAGGCCATCTGTGGGGCTTTCTAAACACCAGTTCCTACCACTTCTACACCCAGGATGCACGGGGCTCCTTCTCCAGCAGCTCACCTTGGCTGCCCCATAAGACCAGCTCAAATCATTATCCAGCCTCATCCAGGAAGCCCTCCCTGACCATTCCAGGGCACTGTGCTTTTCCCTCTTGGATATCCACTCTGAGTACCTAACGATCCTATGAAGATGTTTTAGACTTTATGCATTTTTTTGGTTATAAAGTCCTCTTGTGATTAACGGACTTTAATTTTAGAGTAGTTTTAGATTCACAGCAACTTTATGCATTCTTTTATACTACTTGCCCACTATACAAAGCCCAGAGTCACTATAAATAGCAGGCTTTGAAAAAAGACTTGTTGCCTGATAGATATCGAATCAGGAAACAACACATGTCTAGGTGTAATATAAAGCCATTTATTAGAAGAGGGCGTGAAAAGTGAAGTCTCATGCCAGCTATAAGAATAGAGCTAAAGGACACTGACGACCCTTCTCCTCCAGCCCCACCACTGCTGAAAATGCGTCCTCAGAGTAGTAATGCAATCCCTTGATCTGGGGGCCCTTGCAAGGGGAACCTCCACAGTGAGTCTACACAGCCCCAGCCCCAGCCCCACCGTGGTATCAGGACACAGGGCACAGCTCAGCAGGAGGGCCAAGATCTGGAGTCTGGAGGTCTAGGCCCCATTTTCAGAACCCCTGGTTTACATCTTCCACAAACACTGGCCAGACCAGTGCGTTCTATCTTCCCTCAGATTATTTTTAAAAACACCCCAGTTTGGCCGGGCGCGGTGGCTCAAGCCTGTAATCCCAGCACTTTGGGAGGCTAAGATGGGTGGATCACGAGGTCAGGAGATCGAGACCATCCTGGCTAACATGGTGAAACCCTGTCTCTACTAAAAAATACAAAAAAAAAAAAACTAGCCGGGCGAGGTGGCGGGTGCCTGTAGTCCCAGCTACTCGGGAGGCTGAGGCAGGAGAATGGCATAAACCCGGGAGGCGGAGCTTGCAGTGAGCTGAGATCCGGCCACTGCACTCCAGCCTGGGTGACAGAGCAAGACTCTGCCTCAAAAAATAAAATATAAAAAATAAAAATAAAAATAAAAATAAAAATAAAAAACACCCCAGTTCAAAGAACATCATAGCGAGGCTAGGATTCCCATATTTATATTAGATTTCTGCCTCCATTTTCATCCTATTTTATAAACCGGCTTTGTCAATTTAAAAGCATCACCAGCAAGAGCACTGGCCTTGAAGTGGTCTGTTCTCAGTCATAGTTATATGAACCACCACTGACCAAGTGCTGATGATGTCCAAGCTCTGTGTTACAAGCTCTACAGGCATCGTTTCATTAAGTCCTTGAACAGCTCTATCCACTGTCCCCACGTGACCAATGAAGAAACGGAAGCTTAGAGAGATTCAGTTATTAAGTGGCAGAGCTACGTTCAAACTCAGCTCTTTCTCCCTGCCCCTCAAAGCCCAAAAGCCAAACCACTGGCTCTGTAGACTCCCCTCCAATGAAAGGCACACCACCATGAAAAAGAAAAACCAGTTGCAGGAAGGATGGGGAGAGGGGAAAAGGAAGAAGAGGCAGAGGGAAGCAAAGAAGGTGAGAAGAAGGAGAGAGTAGCATAAGGAGGAAAGCAAGCCAGGGTCTGGATGAGAAGCCCATGGGATCTGGCTTCAGGTTCAGAAGACTTTTTGAAGAATGGGAATGAAGCAGGAAAGCTGCTGGTGACTGCCAGACAAACCACAAAATATGCAGAAGCCATTTCCTCCCTCAAGGAAGATAAACAATAGATTCATAAACAAAGTATACAAAGCTGTTCAGCTAGTTAAAACATTTTGATAGCAACTCATATTCTTTGTGAGACTAAAGTTTGTCCTCACCAATGGTCAACAGTTATCTTGGGGAGAGGGAAGGTGGGGAGAGAGGAGAGGAGAGGGACATACTCTCTCCCAGCCTTTCACCTGCTAGGCCTATGGCTATACCCTCTCTGAGCTTCAGGTCACTCTTCTGTGAAGAAATAGAAATTCCTGCCCAGCAGGACTATTGTGGAGAAGAAAAAGATATAGTTTTGGCAAGATGGCAGACCAGATACCTTACCTGCCCCTCCTAATGGAAAGAACTAATATGTTGGATACAATTTTAGATATGAAGACTGAATACACATTGCTGAGATAGTACAAATGAAAAGACCAAAACAAACCCAAAGCAGGAACCTTGGGAGGTGAGCTGGCATCAAAGCTGGCTTTTGCCCTGAAGGTTTCTGCTGAAACCTGGAGATTCTAAGTTTCCCAGTGACAGCAGCACAGGGTTAACAGCCTAGGGAGACCCCTCCACAAAGCTGGGACTTCAAATGGCTCCACTCCACAAAATTCATTCGACTTGGTGAATGAGAAATAAATGCACAACACAGAAAGAGACTGCAAGAAAACTGGACCTTGGGCAGAGCAGGGAATGGAGGGGGGGGAATTCTCTCCTGAAAATGTGTAACCATAGTTGGACTTCACACAGGTTTGTAGCCTGAATTATATTACTTGGGTAGCCAGAAAAGCCTTAACTAGAAAATTAATTCAAAGTGATTTTTGTTGGTAGTGCCCACCAGACAACTAGCAGAAGTTAACGCAAATCCTCTCTGGAAAAGACAACTCAACCCACACCTCAGATAATTCCCAAAGATAAAGTGCCAAGAAAAAATGAGCAATTCACAGGAAATAAGGCACTATGGACACCAGCCAGCAGAAACGGCAAGTGGCAGAACCGGACCTACAAAGACTTCAGATTTGGGAATTACAAGACACAAAATTATAAAATTTCTAAATAGCAAATTTAATATTTTAAAGAAATAAACATCTTCAAATATGAGCAAGAAATGAGAGACCAGAAAAATCACCAAGCAGAACTTCTAGAAATGACAAATAAAGAAAGCAAAAAGAAAAAAATCCAATGAATGGGTTAAACAGCCTTTAACACACATAATATACTAGTTAAATAGAAGATAGTTTTTTTTGTTTTTTGAGACAAAATCTGGCTCTGTCGCCCAGGCTGGAGTGCTGGAGTGCAGTGGTGTGATCTCAGCTCACAGCAACCTCCACCTCCAGGGTTCAAGTGATTCTCGTGCCTCAGCCTCCAGAGTAGCTGGGATTACAGGTGCGCGCCACCACACCAGGCTAATTTTTGTAATTTTAGTAGAGATGGGGTTTCACCATGTTGGCCAGGCTGGTCTTGAACTTCTGATTTCAGGTGATCCACCCACCTCAGCTTCCCAAAGTGCTGGGATTACAGGCATGACCCATTCCCCGAGCCAGAAGATAGATTTGAATAAATTATTCAGAGTTCAGCACAGAGAGACAAAGAGATGAAAAGTGTGAAATAGGTTTGAGGGTGGTGGCTCACACCTGTAATGCCAGCACTTTGGGAGGCTAAAGTGGGTGGATCACTGGAGGTCAGGAGTTTGAGACCAGCCTGGCCAACAGGGTAAAACCCCATTTCTACTTAAAATACAAAAATTGGTTGGGCACAGTGGCTCATGCCTGTAATTCCAGCACTTTGGGAGGCCGAGATGGGCGGATCATGTGAGGTCAGGAATTTGAGACCAGCCTGGCCAACATGGTAAAATCCCATCTCTACTAAAAATACAAAAACTAGCCAGGCATGATAGTGAACGCCTGTAGTTCCAGTTACTCGGGAGGCTGAGGCAGGAGAATTGCTTGAGCCCAGGAGGTGCAGGTTGCAGTAAGCCGAGACCATGCCACTGTACCTCAGACTGGGAGAGAGAGAGATTCTGTCTCAAAAACAAAACAAAACAAAGCAAGCAAGCAAACAAACAAAAAAAGTTAAGGTAGCTACTTGGGAGGCTGAGGTGAGAGTATCACTTGAGCCCAGGAGTTTGAAGCTAGCCTGGGCAACAGAGCAAGACCCTGTCTCCAAAACTATCTATCTGTCTGTCTATCTATCTATCTATCTATCTATCTATCTATCTATCTATCTATCTACATATACATATCCAGCTATCTATCTATCTATCTATCTATCTATCTACTATACATATCCAGCTATCTATCTATCTATCTATCTATCTATCTATCTATCTATCTATCTACATATACATATCCAGCTATCTATCTATCTATCTATCTATCTATCTATCTATCTATCTACATATACATATCTAGCTAGCTGGATAACCCCTGAAAAAACACACATAGAGTGTTTTTTCTATCTATCTATCTATCTATCTATCTATCTATCTATCTATCTATCTATCATCTATCCAGGTAGCTAGCTGGGTAACCCCAGAAATACCAGACATAGAGTGTGTAAATTCCAAATAAGAAGATGGAAAATGGAATGAGGGGGGAAAATACCTCAACCTAAAAGGAAGAGCAGAAAAAATTAAATGCATATAAAGATGGTAGAAATAAATCCCAATTCATCAATAAAATACACCAGTTCTAAACATCTATGCACCAAACAGCATTGCCTCAAAACATATAAAGCAAAAATTTCAGCATTGCCAAGGAGCAACCGACAAATCCAGTGGGAAGCTTTAACTAAAACACCTCTCTCAATAATTGATAATCAGACAAAATCAGAAAAGGATATACTATAGATGATTTGAGCTGCACAATAAGCTAACTTATTTTTCAATGATGGTATACAGAAAACTATATCCAATATTTTAAGATTTTTTTCAAGCACTCATGGGACATTTAAGAAAAAAGTTGAGCCGGGCGCGGTGGCTCACGCCTGTCATCCCAGCACTTTGGGAGGCCGAGGCGGGCGGATCACAAGGTCAGGAGATCGAGACCATGGTGAAACCCCATCTCTACTAAAAATACAAAAAATTAGCTGGGCGCGGTGGCGGGCGCCTGTAGTCCCAGCTACTCAGGAGGTTGAGGCAGGAGAATGGCGTGAACCCGAGAGGCGGAGCTTGCAGTGAGCCGAGATCGCGCCACTGCACTCCAGCCTGGGAGACAGAGCGAGACTCCGCCTCAAAAAAAAAAAAAGAAAAAAGTTGGAGAGAGAAAAATGCAAACAAGGAGCGCACAGAAGTAGTTTGATGCATATTTCAAACTCTCTCTAAGAATCTAAACCTATTTTGTCTTTAAAGACAGAGACCCTGTCTTTCTTCTTCACTGAGATGTCTCCAGAGTCTAGCACAGTGCCTGTCTGTCAGAGGCTGTAAATAGCCACTGAAGAATGAATGGTGAATGAATGATTCTCTACTAAGATGGTACAGGTTGCATGAGCAACCAGCAAGGCAGACACTGGAGATAACTAAAGCCCTTTCCAGGATGGAGGGGATGAGAGGACAAGGTGACTGGCACCAGTCCCTAGGGAGAATTTATACCAAAAAAAAGAAAGACAGAGTCATGACAGCCAAATCTTCAAATCTTCAAACCGAATGAGAGAGGCATGTGGAAGAGTCTTTGAAAGCCAAGTCTTTGTGGTTCCTAATGGCAGAGCAGAGGCCAGAAGACAGAACTTTCTAACAACTAACTGTCCAACACTGGCTGGAAACTGGCCTGACTGATCGTCTAAGGCCCCTTACGACTCTGTGTGGGACGGAAGTCCGTCTGGCAGGTACTGGGACTCTCAGGTTGTGGACTGAGTAGTCTTTCTCATTTTATCCTGTCTCAGAGATTTTTTCATTCAAAATTCCCTGGATACCCCATCCTGAAAGACCCTGCCCAAGGTCCCAGATTCAGGAGGTGGTGGGAGAATAAGAAGAGCTGTATTCTAGACACTCAGCTCAGTCCTTTCTGCTCCATATTGGCCTCTACTTTAACCAAAATGAGCACGCTTTAACCTGTAAGGCTGACACGCACTTTCTAAGTCTACCCTCATCCCAGGAAACCTCATTCTTCTAGCACACAGCAAGGGATTACAAACGCATACAGAATGTACTAAAATGAAAATTCCTCAGCCTTCCAGAAGAAGGAAAGCGAGCTTACCTTGACCTCCGCAGATGGCTGAGTTGGGGGCCTGGTTCTGGGGGCTTCTCCTGCGGTCGGCCAGTCATGCTGCTTTCATGCTGCTGGACAGGCGGGAAGAGGAGGCCTGGTCCTATGGGGAAAGGAAGAAGGAAAGGTAATTTCCTCATCATTTGCTCCTAGCTCTCCATCACCATCCTGCAGAAGACACTACCAGAAATCCCACGGAAATTTCTGAGGCTGTCCTCACCCACTCTTAGGTAACAGGAAAGCAGACAGGCATGCATTCAACAAACATTTCCAAAAGTCTACAATGTGCCAGGCAGGGCACTGAGGAATGAGGCCACGGAGACGAACTGCATGCAGTCTCTGCATTTAGGAAACAGTCAGAAAGAGAGACAGAGAGAGACAGAGAGACAGAGAGAGACAGAGAGAGGCAGAGACAGAGAGAGAGAGAGAGAGAGACAAAGAAAGAGAGAGAGACAGAGAGAGACCTGAGTCTCATTATAACATCATTTGCTAAGTGCTGCGATTCCCCAAATCCATTCAACAGCTGACTTTCCTTATGGGGGAGCGACAGCAGCTTATACGTGCCTTGGCATAGAGTTTTTCAAGTTATTTGTCATGAAGAACCAGTTTTTTCTTTTTTTTTTCCCCCGAGACAGAGTCTCACTCTGTCGCCCAGGCTGGAGTGCAATGGCGCGATCTCAGCTCACTGCAACCTCCGCCTCCCAGGTTCAAGCAATTCTCATGCCTCAGCCTCCCAAGTAGCTGGGATTACAGGCGCCCACCACCAAACCTGGCTAATTTTTGTATTTTTAGTAGAGACGGGGCTTCACCATGTTGGCCAGGCTGGTCTTGAACTCCTGACCTCATGATCTGCCCACCTCGGCCTTCCAAAGTGCTGAGACTACAGGGGTGAGCCACCGCGTCCAGCCGAAGGACCAGTTTTTTAAAAAATTTCCACACCATTATAGATGACTACTTTAATAAAATATAGTAAAAATGAACTGCTAGAAAAAAAAAATACTGATACAAAGTGCAAGCTCACTTTTAAGTTCTTTGATTCAACAGATTATTCTGTCAAATCGGCATGAAAGTTACTAAGCACCAACTCTCAGTTTCTGAACTTATCTCATGGACTGCTAAAGAGTTTGCAGAGAGCACCACTCCTGAGCCACAGCTGAGTAGTAGCATTGCGATAGTAGAGACTTCCACATTGCACACCTTTCCTAAGATGTCTAGCTGATATCTTGGTTCAGAGAGGGAGGCTAGAAAGAGAAATGATTTCAAATTCACTCTCTGGACTATAAAAAGTTAGTTCAGAGAGTCTCTCTTTGGGAAGGAGAACCACAGCAGGAGCTTTGGGAAAGTGTGGCTCCATGCTGTCTGGAGATAGGGGGTGGCATCCACCTGCTGTGTTCAGGTAACAAAGTGTGAGGCTCACAGAAAGCTGTTCCTGGAGCCCTGTCTGCCTCCACCCTGAACTTCCCAACCCTAACTATGGCAACCCCACCCGAAGCTCCCTCTCTGAATGAGAAGAACAAAGAGTCATCTATTAAAATGGACTGGGACATTTCAGAAAATAAATCATTTTCAAAATGTCAAAAGGGCTGCTGGTATGCATTCCTAGTATTTAATGCTATAAAATGATTTTTTTTTTTTAATGAGAAATCCTTTGTCTGTGACAGCCAGCTCCAAAAAAAACCTTTAACTGCCTATTTCCTTAATACTTGAGGGAGGCATTACAAGTCATTTTCACCCATTTGAATGTTTAAGAGAAAGTGCTCATTCTTCTAAATTCACTGCTTTTAAGTAGTTCTTATTTTAAGCTTTAGAAGAAGATAACTCTGCAGAAGAAAACTTCCTTTTTCAAAGCCTTTTTTTTTTTTAAATGCAAACACACATACACTCTCACTCCCTGCTTCAAATGTTAAATCATCTGCAATTTTGGAGTTTGTTGCTTATGAAATTCTAGCGATAAGCACATCACAAACATTCCTATAGCAACAGAGTGTTTTTGAAGCAACATCTGTAATGTTACAAAGATTGTATATCATTATCTCTGAATGTTGGCGAAGGGAAGGTTATGGGGAATAACTGTTTATGTACAAATAAGTCAGTACAGTAACTGGCAACCTGAATAGCAGACCTTACCGAGGAGCTAAGGATGGCACGGGTGGGAAGCAGGAATGCACTTCATTCTGTTTCTATGAATAAATTCACCATCCTTATCCTCTGTGTGTGAAAAAAACTCTCTAGGGTCCTCTCTGCAGCAGCATGAGCTCTTGGAACTGCTTGTCTTATGGGCAAGAGTTTGTCTTAGACAACCATATGGTCAACTTTTATTAGCCATCTACTATATGTCAGGCATGGAGCTAGACTCAGAGCTTCTGAAGATAGGTTCTTCTTCAAAGAGGCTCAAGAGAGACATATAAACAGATAATTACAATTCCCTAAGAAGAGATTATTGACTGGAGTTAAGGGAAAGGAAATGAAATTAACTAGCTCAATCCATTCGTCCAACTGTCCATTCACCCATCTAATGTTGGCTGGTGCCTAGCATGTACTAGGCAAATGCAAGGCACTCGGCATACAAGAGCTGAGTGAGACCAATGTGTTCCCTACCTTCATGGAGCTTACAATCAAGTGGAAGAAGGAAACCAACATTAACAAATTAGATATAACTATAATAGTGGTCCCCTAAAGAAGCATAGCTAATGCATAATAGCATATGCCAGAAGGTGGACTAGCATGGACGTGGGGCAGAAGCGCTTTCTTAAGGAATTAGTCTTTAATATGAACCCTAAGAATAAATTACTGAAGCAAAGTAGAGAGGGAAGCAGGGGAAAGAGAGAGAGGAAGGGCGCTGCTGGTCCCCCGAGTAGCCTGTGCAAAGGTCCTGTGACACGACAGAGCATGGTGTATTCTAACTAGGAGAGAAGGCTCTTAATCAGGATTGCACTGTTTCTTAACTTCACACTGTGCTCCAACCACTGTGGCATTCAAGACAGGCATTAAAGATGTACAGATTTGGCTGCGTACAGTGGGTCACACCTGTAATCCCAGCATTTTGGAAGGCCAAGACGGGTGGATCACTTGAGCCCAGGAGTTTGAGACAAAACCTGGGCAACATGGCGAAACCCCGTCTCTACAAAAAAAATACAAAAATTAGCCAGGTGTGGTGGCTTGTGTTTGTAGTCCCAGCTACTTGGGAGGCTGAGGTGGGAGGACCACTTGAACTTGGGAGGTGGAGGCTGCAGTGAGCTGAGATCATGCCACTGCACTCCAGCCTGGCTGACAGAGCGAGACTCTGTCTCAACCAAAGAAAAAAAAAGTTGTACAGGTTTTTACCAAAAGCACCCAAGAAGTTTTCTAGGGCAAATTCGGAACATATTGTGCCTAATTGCTAAATTCTCCCTCTTCCCAAACTGGCATGAGACATCCAAAATAGGGGCACCCTTACCCTCCCTCCCAATGTGTGATAAGTTTTAAGATTCTTATCTACTTGTTTTCTGCAACAGTGGTAAATTCAGTCTGGCCGGCGGCAAAATTAGGTGGCCAATGCTGACATAGGGATGTGGATAAGCATTCTATTAAAATTATTGCTGGAGAAGCCTCGCGGTGGGGTGTTACTTTCTAAGGAAGGTCATGCAATTTCATGCATAGCGTGTGAGCTTTGGAGCTAAAGAGACCTAGGCTCTGCCCTAGGTCTGGCCCTGCCCCTGCCCCTCACGAGCCGTATGGCCTTGTTCCACTTCTGTGAAATGAGGTTAGCAGTGTCTTCCTGGCTGATCAGGGAGATCAGTGAGAGCATAGGTCCCTCACTGAGCATGCTGCCCCTGCTCCCAATAGGCCCTGGATAAGTGGCAGCTGTTGCTAGCACTATGCCCAGTGAGTGGGGATAGTCATGCCCCTCCCTCTATGTGAATATCCACAAGAATCCACAAGGATTTCCCAGCCGGTGCTGACGCTGCAGGGCAGCTTTGCAAGGGCTGAGAGTCAGCTGTCACTGACCAGGGGTCTTGATGACTTGCTGTTTCTTGGTGTGTGCCTTCAAAGTCCCCAATCACTGTGCTGAGCGATCCCAGAACAATCCAGATACCTGGCCCCTACCCCTTAGAAGTCAGTAGAACCTCCCAAGCTGAGACAATGAAAAAACTCTCCAGACATTGCCAAGTGTCTCTTGCAAAATCACTCCCAGTTGAGAACTACCACTCTACTGTGTACAGAAAGGCCTACACAGTATCCAGAATATCCTGGATAGCAAGGATTATCCAGCTCACAAAACCAGGGTGCTTACAGATAGATAGCTCCTCCCAGCAGCTCAGGGCCTGAAGCCAGCATACCTGGGTTCTAGTTCTAATTCCAGCTCCACCATAATGATCGGGGTTCTCTTGGACAAACAGCTGAATCCCAGATGGCAGGGGAGGTGGAACAGCTACTATATCCCAAAGGCCAAAAAGGCCAAAGAACAGCTACTATATCCCATTCAGACCAGGCATGTTGCTAGGACTTCCCAGACAGTGCCTCTAGTATTTACAACCATCCTGCTGAGGTGCTGTAGGGATCACCATTCTACAAGGGAGGAAGCCAAGGTCTGATGCCTTACCCAAGGTCACAGAACTGAGTGGTGGAGCCAGAGCTTTAAGGGTCAAATCCCATCCTCTTTACCCCATCACCCTACCTCCTTACAGGGGTAGAAATCTTATCTCCTTCCCATATGACCAGTAAAGAGGCAGCCCTGGAGGGTTGTGTGACTTTCCAAGGACCTGTCACATTCATCATGCCACCAAGCAAGGCCAGAATCTTCCCACAGCCCCACACTGCTATCAGAACCTCAGTTTCCCTTCTGTGCAATGGGGGTGACAAATGCCGCGTCACACGCCACGCTACTGTTGGAGTTAAGGGAGAGTGAAGATTAGGAGTCTTAGGGAAGGAAGAAATTAATATGCAGAAACAAACACTTTAAATGAGTATCTAAAAGCCCAAATCAAAGAGGGGTTCTCTGCAGCCACAAGGCCGTTGAAAAGAAAAGAACAGCTCACGCCTACCAGACCGGGGATGGGGGGTTCAGCCAGGGGAAGGGAGGGACACAGGATACAAACTATGAAGCAGGACCAAATGAAGTGTGAAGAATTCCCTCCATGCCACCCACAATTCATTAGAAATTGGCGCAGATTTTAAAAAGAAGAAAAAGGAGCAGGGGGAGGAGGATGGAGGAAAATGGGGAGGAGGAGGAATCAAACGTGAGACAGGCTCCACAGGGCATCTGAGAAACAGCACAAAGAGGAATCACTGCAATGAGATCCCAGGCTCCAGTCATCTAGGGACCCACGGTTCTGTCAAATGAGTTCTATGTGGAGATGCTAGGAGATGTAATTTTCAAGTGAGGCCCAGCAACTTCCCAGATATGAGGAAAACTCCCATTCTCTCTCCAAACATCTCTCCTTTTTTTTTTTTTTGACAGAGTCTCACTCTGTTGCCCGGATGGAGTGCAGTGGCACGATCTCGGTTCACTGCAACCTCTGTCTCCCAGGTTCAAGCAATTCTCCTGCCCTAGCCTCTTGAGTAGCTGGGATTACAGTGTGCGCCACCATGCCCGGCGAATTTTTGTATTTTTAGTAGAGAGGAGGTTTTGCGATATTGGTCAGGCTGATCTCGAACTCCTGACCTCAAATGATCCACTTGCCTCAGCCTCCCAAAGTGCTGGGATTACAGGTGTGAGCCACCACGCCTGGCCAATCTCTCCCTTCTTTTGATGCCCTTCCTCTCTCTCCATGGAGGCTGAGTAAATAATTTTCACGCACTGGAGGAAAGTGATCCTGCCCAGACCATGATCACTTAATCAGGCCCTCGTGTATCTGCTCATTCCAGAGCACAGAAGCTTGGGCCTTTCACACCAATATCAGAGCAGCTCAAACACTGACAGCATGTAAGGTGGACTCACCACAGGCCAACATGGGTGACAGGCTACCATCTGCTCCCCAACCTCAGGTTGCCCACCCCTCTTGCTCACAGCTCCAACCAGCGTGTCTTTCAAGTCCTCAGACACACCAAGCTCTTTTCTCCCCCCGGGCCTTTGCACATGCCAGTCCCTCTGCCTGGGATGCCATTTTCCCAGCTCTCCCCTCATTAGCATCTAATCGTCTGTCAGGCTATAGCTTCGGGAAGATGTCTCCAACCCTTTAAAATTTAATGGGGCAACAGCATTTATCAGAGTTGTAATTAATCAATTATGTGATTAACGAGTTGGTCTCCCCAGTCAGACCGTTAGCTCTATTAGGGCATGGGTTGTGTCTAATGGCCTGGCACAGCAGTCAACCCTGATTGCACATCAGAATCACCTGGAGCTTTAGAAACCAGGGATGCCTGGGTTCCACGTGGGCTCCTGTTGAACACCCTGTTAAACAAGAGTGTGTAAAGCCTGCCAGGTGGCTGTGATATGTGGCCAAGGCTGAGACCGACGACTTGAAGAAGAGGACCTTGGCTTATGTCCTAGAACAATTTTGAAGCGGTGCAGGCAGTTATACTAATGGTAGGACCTTGCTCCCTTTGCTTGTGTATACAATGTATCACTTAAATGTGTTCCACCCTAGAGATTAATTTTGAGGACATTCCAGAAGAAGAAAACAAAACCCTCATTGTTAAAGAGGAATACTATTCCTTTCATTAAGTGCTCCCCTACACGGCTTCCTCCCCGACACTCCTCTGTCCCCTTACCAGGGTTTATCACCTTCATCCTAAGGGCCACAGGATTAACTTGATGTGTTTCTGAAACACACTTAAATATTTGGAGTAAAATCTTTTAATTTTTAATTAAAACAGGTCCAGCTATATTACACAGTAGAATATAAAATTCCACATTAAATGTTATTAAAACAGGAGAGTTCAAGGCCATTTCATGTTGGAACGGGCCCTCCAGGCCAGCCTCAGGTGGACAGGTAGAGGTGTTTGCAGAAACTCACCCAGGGGACACCAGGGGGTGGGTCATCTGTGCTAATCTGGCTTTCCCAGGACAAGTCAATGGCAAACTGTTCTTCTCTACTCAGTTGTGCTGACCAAAGGGGAGAGGGTAAGATGTGTGTGTGTATATATATATATATATATATATAAAGATCCAATCGCTATTACAACAGCACACGAAGTAACAAGTCCAATTCCCTGATGAGCTTCCCCAGCCCAACAAAGGCACTGCTGCAGAGAGTCCCAGGACACGGGAGCAGCAGACTCTGACTGAACTCACTGAAAGAGGAGCTCTCATCAAAGCGATGGTTCTCCAACATTTGGGTCCACACGAACTATCCTGGGAACTTGTGAAGAATGAAGCTTCCCTTCACACGCACCAGGTTGGCCATAACCAAAAAAACAAAATCACAAGTGTTGACCTGGAAGTGGAGAAACTGGCACCCTATGCATTGCCAGTAGTGATGGAAAATGGTGTAGCCACTGTGGAGGGCAGTTCAGGCGGTTTCTCAACACATTTAAACATGGAATTACCATGTGACCCAGGAATTCTGCTTCTAGGTATATAACCCACATCACTGAAAACGGGTACTCCAACAGAAACTTGCACACAAATGTTCCCAGAAACATTATTCACAGAGCCAAAAAGATGGAAAGAACCCAAATGTCCATCAACTGATGAGTGGATAAACAAACGTGTTTATCCATTATATTCCAAAGTCATCCATTATATTCATACAATGGAATATTATTCACCAATAAAACGGAATTAAACACTAATACATGCAATGGCATGGATGAACCTCAAAAACAGGGTGTTAAGTGAAAGATGTCAAACACAAAAGGTCACATACTATATGGTTCCTTTTATCTGGAACATCCAGAATAAGCCAATGCATGGAAACAGAAAGCAGGTTAGTGGTTGCAAGGGGCTGGGGAGGGGAGAATGGTGAGTGGGTACAGGGTTTCCTTCTGGGATGACAAAAATGCCTTGGAACTAGACAGAGGTGAGGTTGCCCAACATTGTGAATGCAGGAAATGCCAATGACTTGTATACTTTAAAATGGCTGTGCTGCCATAAAGAAAAACAAGATCATGTCTTTTGTGGGAACATGGGTGGAGCTGGAGACCACTGTCCTCAGCAAACTAATGCAGGAACAGAAGACCAAATATCCCATGTTCTTACGTATAAGTGGGAGCTAAATGATGAGAACTTAGGAACACAAAGAAGGAAACACAACAGACACTGAGGTCTACTTGAGTGGGGAGGGTGGGAGGAGGGAGAGGAGCAGAAAAATTACAATTGGGTACCGGGCTTAATTCCTGGGTGATGAAATAATCTGTATAACAAACTCCCGTGACATAAGTTTACCTCTGTAACAAACCTTCACATGTATCCCCGAACATAAATTAAAAGCTAAAATTTTTTACGTGAAAAAAAAAATGACCGATGGTTAATTTTATGTTAGGTGAATTTTACCTCACACATTTTTTTTCTTTTTTTAAAAGAAGCTTCCTGAGCCCTACCATTAGAGACTTTAACTCATTAGGTCTGGGCTGGGCCCAGGGACCTATTTTTTAAAAGAACATCCTGGGTGACTCTGAGATGGGTGGTCCCCAAACACAGTCTACAATGCAGGGCCGATTTGTATAAACAATGCCTTTTCTTTGGATGAATCCATAATGACTGATACTATTTACCTACTGAGTGCCAAGTATCTGCCAGGCACTGGGTTTGGTGCTTTTAAATGTACTATCTCAGAATCACACTGCAAGGGAGAAATGATCTCTTTTATTTTGTAGATAAGAAGATGGAGGCTCAGGAGACTAAGGGCACAGAGCTAACAATGGATTCAAATTGGTAACTGTCTGACTCTACAGACCATATTTTTTCTCTCTCCTTACTCTATGCCACTGTGTTCTTCAACAAGCTCTTTCAGGCAGCAGGAATATCATCTCTGTGTTATATGTGCAAAATGCTCTTTATGTCCCAGATTTAGATCATTTTACTCTAAGGTGTGGTCTTTAGACCTGAAGCCTTAGCATCCCTGGGAATTTATAGACTCTCAGTCCTCACCTCAAGTTTGCTGAATTGGACTTTGCTATCCTCAGATAATTCATATGTACATTGAGGTGTGAGCAGCACTGGCCTTTCTACAGCTGTGCTGTCCAATATGGCAGCTACTACTAGCTGTAAGTGGATATTTAAATGATTATTAATTAAAATAAAATAAACTTAAAAATTTACTTTATTTTATTATTGTTTTATTTATTGAGACAGGGTCTCACTCTGTCACCCAGGCTGGAGTACAGTCGCACCATCAGGGCTCACGGCAGCCTCAACCTCCTGGGCGCGAGTGATCCTCCCACCTCAACCTTCCAAGTACCTGGGACTACAAACATGCACCACCAGGGGTCTCCTTTAGCAGAGACAGGTTTTTGCCATGTTGCCCAGGCTAGTCTCCAACTCCTAGGCTCAAGCAATCTGCCTGCCTTGCCTCCCAAAGTGCTGGGATTACAAGCATAAGCCATCACACCCAGCCTAAAATTAAACTTAACTCAGCTTTTCAGTTGCACTACTTTTTTTTTTTCTTTTTTAAGAAACAGGGCCTCACTCTGTCACCCAGGCTGGAGTGCAGTGGCTTGCTCACAGCTCACTGCAGCCTCTAACTTCTGGGCTCAGGCGATCCTCCTGCCTCGGCCTCCCAAAGTGCTAAGAGTACAGGCATGAGCCACCATGCCCCGGCCTATACATTTTAAGATGCTCAACAGCCACATGTGGCTAGTGGCTACCATATTAGACAGCACCAAATAGATTTCCCTCAATGCAGAGAGTCCTATCAGACAGAGCTCTCAGAGCAGCATAGCTAAATCTTGGCATTTGTGACACTGTGGGTTGGATAATTCTTTGTTGTGGGTGGGGCTTTCTGAACGTGGCAGAGCAGTAGTTCTCAACAGGGAGTGATTTTACTCCTCAAGGGATACTTGGCAATGTCCAGAGACATTGTTGGTTGTCACAGTTGGGGGAGTTCTACTAATATCTAACGGGTAGAGGCCAGGGATGCTATTAAACATCCTGGAAGGCACAGGACAGTCCCCAACAAAGAACGATCTGGTCTAAATGTTAGTAGGAGAAACCCTGCTCTAGAGTAATCAAGAGAACACTGCCAGTCTCAGCAGAACTGGTGGCAGGAGGCTAAGGAGACCAAAGAGTACCTACCCCCAGCCATTTGCCAAACCCCAAGAAGCCTTCAGAACTCTGAGAAGATACTCTCCAAGAAAGCAGGTGTCTATTTTTGCCAAAAATGCAGAATAAGAAGTTCTGGTTTCCAGAAAAATCTATAACTCATTACTAAAATGAAGTCCCTGTACTTCCAATCCCGAGGGCAAGGAAAGGAAGAAATTCCTTTATGGCACCGATGTTTGGAATGTGTGATAAATTCTGCATGGAAACCACAATCTGCTGTTGGTTAGGTGTAGAGATATATCACTCATTCAGCTGTCCATTCATCTATTTATTTATAAATATTTATTGAGCACCTACTATATGTTGGGTACTCTTTTAGTGTTCGAAACACAGCAGGAAACAAATAAAAGGTCCCTGCCCTTGTGGAGCTGATATTCTAGTGGAGGAGAATAACAATATACAAGTAAGCAGGCACGTGTGCAATGTCATGGCAGATATGATGAGTGTTATGAAGGGAAATAAAGCCGGGTAAGGGTCAGAGGAATGATGAGCATGGGTGGGGCCTATCCATGGTTACCTGAAGAGGTGACATCTGGGCACAGGCCTGAATGAACTGACTGAACCAGGTGAATCAGGGAAGGAAGAGAGTCCCAGGCAGAGGACACAGCAGCTGTGTCCTTCCACTCTTTGGTGGAATGAGCTTGGTGGAGGGAGCCCGCAGGTGCGGTCAGTAAGGCAGGAGGCCAGGCTGCAGGCGTAAGAGATCATGGAGGGCTATGAGCAGAGGAGAGATGGGGTCTGATTCACTTTTCACGTGGAGAACAAACTATAAGAGGACAAGAGTGGAGAGAGCTGTTGTCGCCTTCCAAGTAAGAGAGGGTGCTGGCTTATTATTAATTCATTAATTAAATCATCAACATTAATACTAATTCTCTACTGGGCCAATGCTATTACTCTTCTATTTCAGATATATCATGGGGAGACCAAGCATCGCATTCCAGCTACTTCTACAGGAAAATGCATTCTGAGTTTCATGATCAACTTGAAGCCTTTTCCATCCACCTTGGTTTTAAGCTTGGGACTGTGTGGTCGGATAGAAGACAGCAGGAAAGGGAGTCAGGGATGAGGGCAGATTAACAGGAGGAAAAAGGGCATCTCCCCTATCATGCCTTTTCCCCAGAGCCACAGAGAACAGCAGTCTGAATGGAACCTTCCTATCATACTCCTTCCAAGGTTTGTTGGGCAGCAGATAGATGAGTCCCAGCTGTCTTGCTCCAGGCTGGCTCTCCCAGAAGGATAGCACTGCAGCTGTGTCCAAAAGAGAGCTATGGAGTCTTTCTCAGAAACAGGAAGCCCCTACTTTGGAGTTTCCGAGGATTCAAGGCAGCACTGGATCATGGAGTCAGTAGAAGTGGGGCAGAAGAATCCCCTTGTGCCGCTTACAAAACGCACAACAGGCACGTCACCCAATCTCTCTGATCCTCAGCATTCCCCTCTGTAAAATGGAAACAACCTCCTTGGCCTCTCAGTGTGGTTATGATGGGTCGAAGCAGACAGTGCTGGTGCTGGGTGTGCCGAGGTCTGGGCATCCGCACCTTCGGGAGCAGATACAGATGCTCCATCCTCCTCGGGCACGCGGGTTTGCATTGTACTCGCATCCAGGTAATTTGGCTTTACCCATGGAAAGGGGCTTCCCTTTCATTAATTCATCAACTCCACACACATGCACTGGGTCTTAGTGCTGGGTGTCATGTTTGGAAGAACAGTCAGAGGCAGTCCCCACTCTCCAGGAACACAAGGGCAGTGTGGGAGACAGAGGGCAGTGTGGGAGACAGACACGAAATAGGTTCTCCCAATCTTCCTTCTCCTTCAGTGCCTGGTTGCCCGAATAGTTTTCTTGCCTTCAGACTAGAGCCACCCAGCCCTTTGGGGCCTACAGATTCCCCTCATCTACCCACAGCTTGCAGCCTCGACCCTGGGCAGTGCCCTCTGCTCATCTCCAGACTGGCAAGCGGGCCTGATTGTTTCTGCTGAAGCAGGAAAAGATGGTGAGAGAAAGGCAGGGCCGGCTGGGCAGAGAGGGGAACCAGCAGAAGGCTTGCCTTCAATAAGGCTTTCCTTCCAGACCACACTTCCAGGACACCCACTTGCGACCCTGAGATTGCCTAGGGTTCAGCATCTCTCTGGTGCTTCCCAAGGAACGTCTTCAAGAGAAGGCTCTGGCTCTGAGTCATCTGAAGCAGAGAGGAGACCTTGTAAAAATAACTCTAAGTATGAGGCTCCTGTATTCATATTATTCACAATACAAAGAACAAAAAAGCAGGGCAGGAAGCAGAGGAGGAAAGTGTCGTTCACATCAGTTTTCTTCATATGACAAGCAGCCAGGAACTCACTTGCTAAGCTCCATCTCTCTCTCTCTGTTTCTCTCTCTTTCCTTGGAGCGATTACATAAGCTGGAAAAGGGGTCTTCTCTGCAACATCCTAACTCTCCCGCCAGCCCCTCTCCTGTCGCCTGTAAATCTGAGCCTTCCCAGTAACCCTTACCAGGATGCAAACATGCTCAAGTTGTGCCCTCTCCTGGGATGTGGGCCCCAGAACAGGGAATTCCCTTGAAGACCCAAGGGCCTTCACTGAGCCCCAGGGGTTGGGATTTCTGGCACTGTGACCATATGAGGGAGAATCTGTGGGAGAGGCTGGCAGGGTTGGCCAGGTCCCTGAAGGCATATGTGGTGGGGCTTCCTTGAAAGACCTTGGATTTCAGCATGTTAGGAGATGTGGGCCTTGGGAACTCTTCTGGTCATATTCAGGACTTCCCAGGCTCCAAGCCGGGAGGTGCTGCAGATTCACTTCTACGCTGCCTTCTGACAGCCATGGTCTTCACGGATCATGGAGGTAAGGACGGGGATTTTGAGACAAGGATGAGAGCCTAGTAAGACAAAAAGCAAAGGAATAAGCTGGGAGCCAGGAGAGATGAGAAATAAGCAAGATCCCGGGAAACAGGGAACAGCCGGAGGTGCGGCCCTAAAGGGTTTTTTTTTGCGCTTATCAGGCAGGGCCCCTTCTGGAGAGGTGCCATAGTGGTGGTCCTGACCTCTTGTGGCTCATAATTGAAGACTAATTACTTTTAGACAAGTGCATGTACATATTAGGAAATGAAAACCTCTACCATGGCATGGTAAGTATAAGCTTCAGCTAAATTCAGAACTCTAGCTGATGCCAGTAAAAAGAACTATTAGCAAATTCACTGCTTTGTGCTTTGTAAACATCTCTATTCACAAGAAAACATGCTTTAGAGTATGAGTCTACCCTGACAGAACTCTTCATCAACATAAATCCCTGGTTTTACAACAAGAAGCCAAGCTCACCCGATGCGTTCAAATGTGCACAGTTAAACTAGGGCAGAGGTCCCAGCAAGCCTTGCAAAATTAAGCTCATGCATCTAAAAAAATACTGGCCGAGTGCCTCAACGCTAGGCATTGTTCTCCGTGACTGGCATGCAACAGTGAACAAAGAAGACAAAATTCCCTGCCCTCATGGAGATTTCATTTTAATAGGGAGAAACAGAAAATAAAAATAATTATAATTAAAGTGTATAGTGTATTAGATGGCTGTAGGTGCTACGGGAAAAAATGAAATAGGAAATAGCCAGGGAAGCCCTCTCTGAGAAAGTGACATCTGAGTAAAGGCCTGAGGGAACAAGAACAATGAGATCTGGGGAAAGAGCATTCTAGAAGGAGGAACAGCAAGAACCCTGTTGGTGGGTACATGCCGGATGTGACTGAGGAATTAGAAGGGTGTGGCTGGGACAGTGAAAACCAGGAGGAAAGCGGTAGGAACAAGGTCAGAGATTCTAAATGTGATTTTAAAACAAAACAGAAGTATGCACTTGATGGAGTGAATGGGTTGGTTGCATAGGGAGCTTAAGAAAGGCCAAGGTAAGGAGGTGTCAGTTGAACTGAGACCTAAATGAGCAGAGCATGAAGATGTGAGGAGAGAACGTTCACAGCAGTGGGGACAGTGAGTGCAGTGACCCTGGTAGGGATAAGCGTGTGTGTGGCAGGTGTGCAGTGGGTGGGATGAGGCAGTGTGGTAGGAGGGGGTCTCCATTATGGAGGGTAGTGGTTTCCACCTGGAGTGATTTTGCCTTCCAGAGGACATTTGGCAGTGTCTAGAGACATTTCTGTTGCACGACTAGGGAAGTGCTATTGGCATCTGGTGGGCAGGGATGCTGCTAAACATCTTACAATGTGCAGGACAGTCCCTTTCAAGACAGAATTCTCTAGTTCCACATATCAATAGCACTAAGGTTGACAAACCTTGATGCAGGGCCTCACAAGTCACACTAAGAAGTCTGGGTGCTTACAGAAGCACACACCAAGGACTTTCTAATGCCTCGTGCCTGCTGGAGTGTGATCCTTACACGTGGCACATCCAGGTCTAGAATATGCACGTTGGATGAAAGAGAAGGGCTCTAGGATCGGCGCTCAGAACACAGAAGCAGGGGTAGAGGCAAAGAGGCGGCGACGAAGTCACCCTAACCTAACTTGGAGCTAAGAGGGAGCTCCTGGAGTAGAGACAAAGGAGGTCAAATGAAAGGGGGCCATCGGGCTGTCTTCCAGCAGCTGATGTCCTTCAAGAGACCAGGTGGGGCCCCTGGGTCAGGGTTGGGGAGATGTCATAGCAAAGTAGCTGAGGGCTGGAGAACGCTGCAGGTCTGAGCAGTGTGGAAGGCACAGGTTGGGACGAGTGTGCAGACAGCTCAAGGCTCAAGAAGGACATCATCAGCAGAAACACAGGCAGAGGCTGAACAGGAGGGACTTGGGTGGGGGTGCTCTCCTTTCAGGAGAGAGGACGCCCACACCTATCCTCACGGTACCTGGAAGATACACATGAGGACCCAAGGGAGGCCTAGAAAATAAGGCTGTTTTGGGATGATCTCAGATTTGGTTCCTCCTGTAGAATCAGTTGTTCTCTGCTCCACTGGGGGTGGGGGAACCTGGACGTCAGGCTGCCTCGCTAATGGGTCTACACAAATGGCATTTCAAGTCACAAGCTATTTCATTTCTCTCCCAAAGTCAAGAAAGTCTATGGGTCTGGGGAAGTGGCTGTGATGACCAACGACTCTGGCATGCAGTTAACCCCAAGCATGCACCTCCTCCTCCCCGCATTGCTAATCTTGATGATTCATCCAGAGAGGCCGGTCTGCCTCAGTGGAAAGAAAATCTAGGTGAGGGTCTCATTACTAAGAAATGAGAAGAATGCCTCAGTGCAGAAGCAGTTCAGAACCCTTCCTGGTCACTATCCAAAGAAGCTTTTCTAACTTGGGGAGGATAGATGAAGGGGGTTGCCTCATAGTGACTTTGTTCTAACAAAATTTTGGATGGCATTTTCAGGTGCATGCTTATGTGTGCACAAGCAGGCAGACACCTTCATTAATACTCTTGAAAATACCTTTGCAAAGATTATGACAGTGAGAGGAGTCTAGCATGGCTGACTCCATCTTGCCTCTATCCCTGCAAGCCAGCTGTCCTCCCTCATTCCTGGGTGTAGACCAAGCTAACCATGGGAGGAATTTAGTTTATTGTTCTAACTTTGAAGCAAGGATGATAACAGTCCCTCCCTGAAATGAACCCCCTCCTTGCTCAGGGACCAAAATGGCGTTTGTAATAGTAATCAAAGGTCACAAGATTAGGATTATGGGAGGGACCTGAATTCTGCTAACATGTAGGTGTAGCTAAAGGATAACCAGCCATCTCCCCCCAGCTTGCCTTTTTGTAATCCCTTGCTACTCAGCAGTCATGTGGCCAGAGGTCACAAGATTTGGGACTTCCCCAGTTGCTCCTATAGATAACATCACTACTGTAGAACCTAAGATGGGTCTTTTGAGATGCTTTTCAGACTTTTGCATTCTGGCAACCAACTGACTCTACCGGGACCTGGGACTCATGACAACCTGTCCTGTGGCCCCCTAATGTCGAGGCTGACTCAGCGCACAAGTACCATTTTCCACAGCCCTATGATTTCAACCCTCACCAATCAGCAGCACCCATTCCCCTGTCCACAAAATTATCCATAGAACACCCTAGCCTCTGAGTTCTCTGGGAGACCAATTTGAGTAATAACTCCAGTCTTTCTGCTTGGCTGGCTCTGCCTTAAACTCTTTGTCTACTGCAAAACTGTGGTCTCAGTGAATTAGTTTTTTCTGTGAAGCAGGAAGGAAGAACCTGTTGGGTAATTATACCCTTACTCAGCACTAATTTCCTCCTCAATAGTTTTTGTTTGTTTGTTTTGAGGCAGAGTCTTGCTCTGTTGTCCAGGCTGGAGTGCAGTGGCATGACCATGGCTTGCTGCAGCCTCAACCTCCCAGGCTCAAGCAATCCTCCCACCTCAACCTCCCAAGAAGCTGGGACTAGAGGTGCGCACCATAATCCCTGGCTAATTAAAAAAAAATTCATAGAGACAGGGTCTCATTTTGTTGCCCAGGCTGCTCTTGAACTCCTGGGCTCAAGCAAGCCTCCTGCTTTGGCCTCCTGAAGTGCTAGGATTACAAACGTTAGCTCCCAGACCTCAATAATTTTTAAAATAACATTCTTCTCTACATATAAAACATGTTCACTGTAAAAATTTTAGAAAACAGATACAAAATAAAAAGAAGAAAAACTCCACTTGTTGAGAATTTGTTTTCTGAACTTTTTAAGATATAGTTGAGATTATATTGTATACATAATTTTGAATCCTGCTTATAAAATAAGCATTTTGTCATGTTATTAAAAGTTCTAGGCTAGGCGCAGTGGCTCACGCCTGTAATCCCAGAACGTCAGGAGGCCGAGGCAGGTAGATCACCTGAGGTCAGGAGTTTCAAGACCAGCCTGGCCAACATGGCGAAACCCTGTCTCTACTAAAAACACAAAAATTAGCTGGGCGTGGTGGCAGGTGCCTGTAATCCCAGCTACTCGGGAGGCTGAGGCAGGAGAATCACTTGGAAGTTGCAGTGAGCCGAGATCGCACCACTACACTCTAGCCTGAGTGATAGGGCGAGACTCTGTCTGCAAAAAAAAAAAAAAAAAAAAAAGTTCTTTGTAAATACTAGTGTTAACCATTGAATAATAATCCACTCTAATGCTACAAGAAATAGAGGTCCATATTCTCCAAGTCTTATTTCACTGAATGCAGGTAGTTTTAAGCCCACCTCCAACACTGAATACAGGAAATTTCTGAGCACTTACTACTGAGTGCCAGGCACTCTACCCCTACCATGTTGGGTGGCTGTGGGGACAGCTAACACTGGACTGACACAGACAAAATTTCTTTCTTTTCCGCAGTCTTGGGAAAGGGTCACTTCACTTGGTACAGGGTCATATTCCACTGTTTTCAGTGAAACAGCCAAGACAAACCCTTTATTCAGTTGAGAGGAAGCTCTAGGCTCCAGTTAGGCACTGGAATAAAGGAAATGCGGGTTAGGTCCCAAGAAGCAGAGGTAATGGGGACAACTGAAAGGCTCCAGAATGGATACTCAGGGGCTGGACAACTACAGCCTGCAGGCCAATCAGCTGCCTGTTTATGTAAATAAAGCTTTATTAGAACATAGCCACACCCATTCATTTCAGTATTATCTACAGCTGCTTTTAGCTGCAACGAGCAGAGTTTAGTAGTTACAATAGAGACCACGGCTGCAAGCCCAAAATGTGTAGTACCTGGTCCTTTAAGACAACATTGGTTGATTCCTGTATTGGGAGGCCAACCATCCTCCAAAATTGGTGCTCTCCCTTCTTTGGTTAAGAGTCCTCACTTAGAGGTACTCTGAAGTGTGGCCAGCCAGAGACTACATTTCCCAGCTCCTCCTGCAGCAAGCTGGAACTCCCTGACTAGTTCTCTCCAATGAAATGTGGGCCAAGTAACCTGTGTCGCTTTTGGGTCAAGGTGGTTAAGAAGCGGGTGAGCCTTCTCCATCCTCTGTTTCCCTTCCACCTGAATGAAGAGTCCTCATAGGCCTGTGGCAGTGTTTCTCCACCTTTTCTTCATTGTTGCCCTCCTAAGGGGCCTTTTTAGACTTTTTATTTTCCTAATCACTTTCCTCCATGACATTTTCACACCATAGATATACTCTATATTTGCTTATGTACCATGTAGATGTCTGTGATTTACGCATCAAAATGAAAGACTTTTCAGCCTCCAAGATCTTTGCCCCCTTGGGTGTGATACTGCCCCCATTTGAAGATGCATGCTCCAGAGTATAGCAGAGTGACAGAGACAAGGCATGTAGATCCCTAAATTACCTTGTAAAGGAAAGCCAGTTACAACCAGAAACACTTGCATTGACTGTTACAAGGGCAAGAAATAAACTGCCTTCATGTTAAACTCCTGAAACGTGGGAGATGATTACAGCAGCTAATGTTGCCCTAACCAATACAAGCTCTTAATTTGATTGTTAAAAAAAAGAGTATGAGCTGGGCACACTGGCTCATGCCTGTGATCCTAGCATTTTGGGAGGCTGAGGCAGGAGGATCACTTGAGCCCAGGAGTTCGAAACCAGCCTCGACAACATAGGGAAACCCCATGTCTACAAAAAAATTTAAAAATTAACTGGGTGTGATGGTGTGTGCCTGTGGTCCCAGCTACCTGGGAGGCTGAGGTGGAAGGACCGCTTGAGCCTGGGAGGTTGAGGCCATGATCGTGCCACTGCACTGCAGCCTGGGTGACAGAGTGAGACCGTGTCTCCAAAAAAAAAAAAAAAAAAAAAAGGTGGATTCAATAGACATATAATAATATATATATTAAATACATTATATTATTATTTGTTTGTTTTTGTTTTGAGATGGAGTCTCACTCTCTCTCCCAGGCTGGAGTGCAATGGCATGATCTCAGCTCACTGCAACCTCTGCCTCCTGGGTTCAAGCAATTCTGCTTCAGCCTCCAGAGTGGCTGGGATTACAGACACCCACCACCACGCCCAACTACTTTTTATATTTTAATAGAGATGGAGTTTCACCATGTTGGCCAGGCTGGTCTCGAACTCCGGACCTCAAAAGATCCACCTGCCTTGGCCTCCCAAAGTACTGTGATTACAGGCATGAGCCACCGTGCCCGGCCATAACTAAATTATATTATTATATGTCTATTCAATCCAACTTTTTTTTTTTTTTTTTTTTTTTTTTGAGGCAGAGTCTCGCTCTGTCGCCCAGACTGGAGTGCAGTGGCGCAATCTCGGCTCACTGCAAGCTCCGCCTCCCGGGTTCACGCCATTCTCCTGCCTCAGCCTCCCGAGTAGCTGGGACTACAGGCGCCCGCCACCTCGCCCGGCTAGTTTTTTGTATTTTTAGTAGAGACGGGGTTTCACCATGTTAGCCAGGATGGTCTCGATCTCCTGACCTCGTGATCCGCCCGTCTCGGCCTCCCAAAGTGCTGGGATTACAGGCTTGAGCCACCGCGCCCGGCCTATTCAATCCAACTTTTAATCCTAAATTTACCCCTTTAGGATTTATGAAACCTATCCTAAATCCTAAAGGGGTAAATTTAGGATTAAAAGTTCCTACTTTAGGTGGTGGAGCGTTTAGCCTATTGGCTCTTACACTGAGATAGGCCAACAATTTAAACAGATTCAAGAAGGGTCGAGATCAATTCTGAGCACAACCTATTAAAGACGAATACATTAACTGCATTCATTTATATCCTCTCCATGTGAATACATGACCACCAAAACAAAAGTGAAAGTTTTTTTTTTTTTTGAGACAGAGTCTCGCTCTTTCGCCCAGGCTGGAGTGCAGTGGCGTGATCTTGATTCACTGCAACCTCCTCCTCCCAGGTTCAAGCAATTCTCCCTGCCTCAGCCTCCTGAGTAGCTGGGATTACAGGTGCCCGCCACAACGTCTGGCTAACTTTTGTATGTTTTAGTAGAGATGGGATTTCACCATGTTGGCCAGGCTGGTCTTAAACTCCTGACCTCAGGTGATCCACCCGCCTCGGCCTCCCAAAGTGCTGCGATTACAGGTGTGAGCCACTGCACCCGGCCTAAGAATGTTTTTAAAAAGGCATAACTTCAACAATAAAGGGAACAGGTGAAGGCTACCTAGGACAGAGATTGGGACAACTTTGTGGAAAACAGACAGAATATGGAAGATTAGAAACTAATGATGCAAGCACAGGAAGCCTGAGCTTCAGCATTCAAATATTATGAGATTCCATTAGCTTGGCAAAATGGCCAGAGGCTCATGACTCAGAGATGCCAGAACAATGGAGGGCAGGAATCAGATAGGAGGCTGAAAAGGGGGGAATTTAAAAAAAATCTGAAGTCAGAAGATTTGCACCCTTCATAGGTAGCTCATGAGGCAGCCAGGTTATCTATTCTTCCAAGTCAAAAAAAAAAAAAAAAAAAAAAAGGGAATCTCCTTCTCTGGAGAAACTGAACTGACCACCCCCAACCCTGAGACCCTCTCAAACCCCACCCTGAAAAAAAATTTGAGATCCAGGAAGCAGTAGAACCAATCTAATAAAGTAGTCGAAGAAATCTCAGGTGACAGCTCTGTAGCAGACCTAGAATGAAATCAAATTTGAGAAGAATAGAAGACTCTGGGAGAAAGGGGAATACATAAAATACCCAACTGGCTAGAGAGTTTGAGAGAAAATAATGAGGATATAATAACAGCAAATAGTTTTTTTAAAAAGGCAATGAGAAACTCTTAGAAAAATTAAAGCTGTTAAAGAAAGTATCCATAGTATATTACTTGGCTCCAAAGAGAATAACACATCAAGCATCAGGGTCACACACTTAAATGCCTTCAGGGGCAAATAAATGAGCAAGTCAGGTATTGGAACACTTGCATATGCTGTGAGTGGTAGGAACTGTGGCAAACTAGAGTAGGAATGCCTATTCCAAAGGGGACAGACTCCAGCAGAGTGTTACTATATGTGGGAAGTCAGACCATATGTGCCAGAACTTCCAATTTTTAAAACAAAACCCCAAACTCTAGATCTTTTATAAAAAACTCTACCAACTTTTAAATGTTGGCTGTAAGCCTAAAAAAAAATCACCGGGCACATCAAACAAGTATGTCCAACGGTGGATTGTCAATGTGCAACTTGTCATTTATGCAATCACAATAACATAAGCCCTATCTCCTAGTTTTTCAGCCTTTAAGATCAACCTGTAGATAAAGCATAAAAGACTGAATGGCAGCTACAAGATAAAAATGTAAATGTTATCAATCTTAACAATGTAAAAGTAAAAGCAGAGATGACAGAAGTTGGAAAGTAGAAGGTAAATTAGGTAAGAACGCAAATACTGCCATTTTACTGCACAGGGAGGCAGGAAGTACCGTTGTTAAGAAACAAGAAATATGATAGTAAGGATCTTACTTACAAAGGTAACTAAGCAGAGGAACTATAAATAATAATATAACTTTGTTGTGAGGATGTGGGGAGGAGAGGTAGAGGGATAGTATAAGGGAGTTAAATTGTTATCTATCATAACAGAAAGTCAACAGGTAATTTCTAAAATAGGAGTAAAATTAAAGCACATTATTGAAAGTATGGAGGCAAATGTCAAATAAAATAAAATTGAGTTAAAAGTGCCTTCAAGGAGTGGGTCTGGGTTAGGAAGGGAAGGGACCAGGAGACTAATTTTTATTATAAATTCTTCTGAATGCAAACCCCCCGCCCCAAATAAAGCAAAATGCCCTTTTCAAGAAAATAACATAGATCAGTTCATGGGGTTGTATATTGGGACAGATAACTAAGCCTGTAAGTTTGACTCTCAGATACTATTGATAATGATCAAAAGAATTTAAATAAAAATAATTTAATAAATGAACAAGTTAGAGAGGTGTGGGGAGGATTAAGGCAACCAGCAATATACGGTGCAGCACGCAGATGCTAAATGCTAAATGTGAAGGGCAAGAAGGCAGAACAGTGTTACTGTAGCCCAGTGCATCTGGAGGACTGGAAGGGGGCTGTAGCTGTAAAAGATAGCCATTGCCAGAAAGCTGATGAGGCTGAGAGGAAGCAGGGGGATTAATGCTCCCTGCTTTCCTCTTGTTCTTGGATCGCCTACTGGTGCCTCCTACTGGCCAAACCCAACCACACCTGGAAGGTAAAGTAAAGGAGCCTAGTTGACACAATCCACTGGGGTTGGTCTCCCAGGCCACAGCAGGGCAGAGAATGGCACTGGGAGGAGGGGGACAAGCAGAGGATAAGGAGCACCTGTTCTCACACTCTCCATTACCCTGCCCTCTCCATGGCCTATCTGAATGAAAAAATATGGATTCAACAAAACAGGTATTTGTCTAAGAGTGGTAAATTCTGACCTTCTCTAGTTCAGCAGCAGAACTAAGGAACCGTCAGGAAGAGGTGATAAAGGAGGTGCAACTTTCCCCCAGGTTTTTTTTTTTTTGAGATGGAATCTGACTCTGTCACCCAGGCTGGAGTGCGGTGGCGTGATCTCGGCTCACTGCAACCTCTGCCTCCCGGGTTCAACTGATTCTTCTGCCTCAGCCTCCCAAGTAGCTGGGAATACAGGCATGCACCACCACGCCCGGCTAATTTTTGTACTTTTAGTAGAGACGGGGTTTAACCATACTGGCCAGGCTGGTCTCCTGACCTTGTGATTCCCCCCGCCTCAGCCTCCCAAAGTGCTGGGATTACAGGTGTGAGCCACCGCGCCTGGCCTCCCCTGGTTTTCATTAGGGATATTGATGGGATAACTTCCACAGGTCAGCCCTTCATTCTGTCATGGAAGAGGAAAGATACCAATGAAGCAAGAATCCCAGCAATTTGACAATAGGGAAGGTGAGACAACCATGGAGAAAGACCAGGATACAAGGTGGCATGATGAGCACCCAGTGAAAAGTGCAATCATAGGTGCCTCCAAGTCCCAAACCAGGAGGCAACATGTCTTGCCAGGTTTTCCTAAGCAGGTGAGCCTTGGTCGGCCCCAAAGGTTGAGTGGAACTAGACAGGAGAAGGCAGCCAGTGAGACATGTTTAGGGACAGTGAGCAGGTCTACCTGGTCACAGGAGGAGTGAGAGATGGGCTGTTTGCCAGGCCAGGGCAGTGCAATGGGGAGATCTAAATGCCAGGCTCAGGAGTTGGAACTTTATTTCAGAACAGATTGTTGCCAAAGTGTTCTGATCAAGTGACATGTCTGAGGCAACAGGGACATTACATGGATGGGATGTGCTTGGCATTTGTTGAACCAACATCAAAGAGAAGGTGGAGACATAAAGTGGAAGACTTGCTAATCTTGGTATTCCCACAGCCTAGCATAGGGTCTGGTCCATAATTAGTGCTCAGAAAGAGCCAAATCAAGAATGCAATCCCATTTACAACAGTCTATCCGCCCAAATACCCAGGAATATATCTAACAAAGGAGGTGAAATATCTCTACAAGAACTACAAAACACTGCTGAACAAAATTATAGATGACACAAACAAATGAAAAACATTCCATGCTCTTGGATCAGAAGAATCAATATCCTTAAAATGTCCATACTACCTAAGGCAATCTATAGACTCAATGTTACTCTTATCAAATGGCCAACATCATTTTTCACAGAATTTGAAAAAATTACTGTAAAATTCATATGGAACCAAAATGAGCCCAAAGAGCCAAAGCAATCGTAAGCAAAAAGAACAAAGCTGAAGGTATCACATTACCTTACTTCAAACTATACTACAAGGCTATAGTAACCAAAACAACGTGGTACTGGTACAAAAATAGATACGTAGATCAATGGAAGAGAAGAGAAAACCCATAAATAAAGCCACATACCTACAACCAACTGATCTTCAACAAAGTCGACAAAAATAACAATGGGGAAAGAACTCCCTATTCAATAAACAGTGCTCGGAAAACTAGCTAACCATATGCAGAAGATAAAAACTGGACCCCTATTTATCACTATACATAAAAATTAACTCAAGACGGATTAAAGGCTTAAATGTAAGACCTAAAACTATAAAAATCCTAGAAGAAAACCTAGGAAATAGTCACCTGGACATCAGCCTTGGAAAAAAATTTATGACTAAGTCCTCAACAGCAATTGCAACAAAAATGAAAATCGACAAGTGGGACCTAATTAAACTAAAGATCTTCTGCACAACAAAAGAAACTATCAACAGAGTGAACAGACAACCTACAGAACAGGTTAAAATGTTTGCAAACTCTGCATCTGACAAAGGTCTCATATCCAGAATCTATAAGGAGCTTAAATAAATCAATAAGAAAAAAAAAACCCATTAAAAAGTGGGCAAAGGACATGAACAAACACTTCTCAAAAGAAGACATACAAGTGGTCAAGAAGCATATGGAAAAAATGTTCAACATCACTAATTACCAGAGAAATGCAAATCAAAGCTATAATGAGATACCATGCCACACCAGTCCAAATGGCTATTATTAAAAAGTCAAAAAATAACAGATGTTAGTGAGGCTGTGGGGAAAAGGGAATGCTTATATACTGTTGGTGGGAGTGTAAATTATTTCAGCCACCGTGGAAAGCAGTTTGGAGACTTCTCAAAGAACTAAAAATAGAACTACCATTCAACTCAGCAATCCCATTACTGGATATATACCCAAAAGAAAATAAATCATTCCACCAAAAGACACATGCACTCATATGTTCACTGCAGCACTATTCACAATAGCAAAGACATGGAATCAACCTAGATGCCCATCAACAGTGGACTGGATAAAGAAAATGTGGCACATATATGCCATGGAATGCTATGCAGCCATAAAAAAGAAGGAAATTGGGCCAGGCGCAGTGGCTCACGCCTGTAATCCCAGCACTTTGGGAGGCCGAGGCAAGTGGATCACAGGGTCAGGAGATTGAGACCATCCTGGCTAACACGGTGAAATCCCGTCTCTACTAAAAAAAAAAAAAAAAAAAAAAAAAAAAAAAAATTAGCCAGGCGTGGTGGTGGGTGCCTGTAGTCCCAGCTACTAGAGAGGCTGAGGCAGAAGAATGGCGTGAAACTGGGAGGCAGCGCTTACGGTGAACCGAGATCGCGCCACTGCACTCCAGCCTGGGCAACACAGCGAGACTCCATCTCAAACAAACAAACAAACAAACAAACAAAAAAGAAACTGGCTGGGTGTGGTGGCTCATGTCTGTAATCCCAGCATTTGGGAGGCCAAGGTGGGAGAATTATTTGAGCCCAGGAGTTCAAGACCAGCTTAGGCAACATATTGAGAACCTGTCTCCACAAATAATAAAAAAAAAAAAAAAAAAAAAAAAAAAAAAAAAGCTGGATTTGGTGACTCACACCTGTAATCCCAGAACTTTGGGAGGCTGAAGCAGGAGGATCATTTGAACTCAGGAGCTTGAGACCAGGCAGGAGAACATGATGAAACCCTGCCTCTCCAAAAAAAAAACAAAAACAAAAACAAAAAACAAATATTAGCTGGGTGTGGTGGTGTGCACCTGTAGTCCCAGTCCCTGATACTAAGGAGGCTGAGGTGGGAAGATGGATTGAATCTAGAAGTTCGAGGCTGCTGTGAGCTGTGATAGCACCACTGCACTCCAGCCTGGTGCCACAGAGCAATGAAATCACGTCCTTCACAGCAACATGGAACAACAGGGATGCAGCTGGAGGCCATTATCTTAAATGAATGAACACAGAAGTAGAAAAACAAATACCACATGTTCTCACTTATGAGTGGGAGCTAAACACAGGGGTACACATGGATGAGAACAGACGCAGGGGACCCCAGAATGGAGGAGGGTGGCAAAGGTTGAAAAACTTCCTATTGGGTACTATGTTCACTACTTGGGTAATGAGTTCAATTGAAACCCAAACCTCAGCATCACACAATATACCCTTGTAACAAACCTGGCCATGTACTCTCAAATCTAGAGGAAAAATTAAAATAAAAAATAAATTCAGTACAACACCGGCCAGGCAACCGGCTGGATGGAAGGGGTGACAGGGGCCTGTATGAGGGTGGTAGCAATGCAAATGAATCAAATTAAATGCAGAATCAGTAGGTTCCAAAGCCTGGATGGTTCTCAGAGTGCGCAGGTCTGACGCCTGTCTCTCTTGGAAAGTGGGAGATTATAGCACAATTGCTTTATCACTCTGCAAATATTTCCCAACTTGTGAGGGCATGTTTGGTTATTAACAGATCATGCAACAAATTAGACACAGGAAACAAAACAGAATGACAGAAAGGCGGGTGGGGCCCAGGGCGAGAACTGGAGACCAAAGCCTCCCCTGACATACAATCCAGGAGGATGAGGCCAGACACCCTGTGTTGCTTTGCTCTAAGGTTTGATCATCCCATTCTTTATAGCCCATCTCAGGAGGGTGACAAGGAGTGAGACTCCCTTTTCATGGGGCTGTTTCTCCACCATGCACCCATGTATCATCTATTACCACAAGCTTGTTTTTAACTAATGATTTTGGCAAAAATGATAGAAAGCAAAACAGTGCTCTTGTATTAGGTTCCAGAATAACAACAGCTGTTGGAACTGTTGGAATTAAACAGCCAGACTGGCAGCCTAATAATGAATCAGAACAGTTTCCTCAAAAGGTGCCATCAACAGGCAAGGGACTCTTCAGTGGTCACCTCTTCCAAACAATATAACCAACCACTTCCAATCATATGGGACTGCAGCCTCAAATGCCATAATCCTACTGGCCAGGTATAGAAGCACAGCATCTCTTCCAGCAGCAGGCCAAAAAATGATTTTGAGATTCTAGCCGGAATCCTTGAGACATTTAAGAATCCTCTGATGTTATACAATGTCCACGAGTAAGGGCGGGAGATGGGGGAATCTGATAAACTTAGTACCACCAGGATAGAGATCAATAGTGGCTGATTCTCCACCATTCCTTCATCCAGGTAGGAGGAGGGGATGTGCTTGTTGTTTCCTGGTCCCAGAATAAGTATACCCAGTGACATCCTGCATCTGTGCCCCACTGTGCATGTCTCAAAGTGGTTTCACCCATATATCTCACAAGAACCAACCCAGAGGAGCTGGGGGTCGTCCCTTTAACTCCCTTTTACAGATGGGTAAAATAAAGCGCAGGTATCTGTGTAGGCAACTTGTCCAGGGTCTCAGAGAGGAGTCACTGACCCAATCTGGTCTTGGAACGTTGGTCTGCTGATGACTGGAATGCAAAGATGATGACTTCTGTATCCCCAGATCCTAGCACAGAGCCTAGTCCATAATGAGGGCCCAATAAACGTTTACTGAATAGAAAACTCCCAGTGCCCAGCTATCCCATTAGCCTCCCTTAGGACTCGGTTTCTTTGTGGGGTAACAGTCTTCTTTTATAAGGTTAACATGAGGATCAAATGCATTCACACACAAAAAGCTTTAACAACACTGTCTGGAACACAGCTGGTACTATTATTGCTGAGGTTGTAACTGCTAAGAAAACAGAGTAAGATGAGACAGAACGGTTGTTTTGGAAGACTCTTCTGAGGATGCACCTCTTTCTCTCTGTCGTTCAGGCTGGAGGGCAGTGGTACAATCTTGGCTCACTGCAACCTCCACCTCCCGGGTTCAAGTGATTCTCATGTACTTCAGCCTCCCGAGTAGCTCAGACTACAGGTGCATGCTACCATGCCCGGCTAATTTTTGTATTTTTTGGTAAAGATGGGGTTTCACTGTGTTGGCCAGGCTGGTCTCGAACTCCTTGCCTCAAGTGATCTGCCCACCTCCGCCTTACAGAGTGCTAAGATTACAGGCATGAGCCACTGTGCCCAGCCAACTATGCCTAATTAAAAAAAAAAAAAAAAAAAAAATTTGCCGGGCGCAGTGGCTCACGCCTGTAATCCCAGCACTTTGTGGGGGCCGAGGCTGGCGGATCACCTGAGGTTGGGAGTTCAAGACCAGCCTGACCAATATGGAGAAATCCAGTCTCTACTAAATATAAAATTAGCCAGGCGTGGTGGCTCATGCCTGTAATCCCAGCTACTTGGGAGGCTGAAGAAGGAGAATCGCTTGAATCTGGGAGGCGGAGGTTACAGTGAGCCGAGACCATGCCACTGCACTCCAGCCTGGGCAACAAGAGTGAAACTCCATCTCAAAAAAAAAAAAAACCACCAAAAAAACCTTTTATTTTAGGCTCAGGGGTACCTCTGCAGGTTTGTTATATGGGTAAACTGGTGTCACGGGGGTTTGTTGTGCAGATTATTTCATCACCCAGGCACTAAGCCTAGGAGGCAACAGTTATTTTTTCTGCTCCTCTCCCTCCTCCCAGCCTCCACCCTCAAGCAGGCCCCAGTGTCTGTTGCTCCTCTCTTTGTGTCCATGAGTTCTCATCACTTAGCTCTCACTTTCATGTGAGAACATGCGGTATTTGGTTCCCATCCCTAATTTTTGGGAGGAAATGTGGAGTTGTCTCTCTGAACAGCAACGCCATACTAAGCAGAGTCTAAGGGCCACTCTGAAGGTTTGTTCAGAGCATCTTAAATAGGGCTGAAGAATCTGCTCTGCTGAAAGTTAAAAAAAATCCCTACAGTACTGTTCACACATTTCTAAAACTGAGTTTACTTTCTAGGCCATGGGCAACCGGCTGGGGAAAATGAGGCTCCAATCCACCCTGATCCTGGAAGGCCCCAGCTCATGCTCAGCAACAGCAGCTGAGAGACATTTCCCAGCATCCACCCCAGTCAGCGTCCTCCCTGACCAGGTCTCCGGGAAGTCACTATGATAAGTGGAGGGGGGGTGGGTAAAGAGGCGAATCTATACAGCAAGCACTGGGAGAAACACACATTGGAAGGTAAGGCCCTGCCCTGAAATAACACTGTCCTGTGCCATTTGAGGTTATTTTGTGCTGTTATCACAGTGAGGACAAGACAAGTTGGACCACCTGACTTGATTCAGTGCTTTATCCAAATCAGCATTGAGTCAAGTCAGGCGGTCCAACTTGTCTTGTCCTCACTTCCACTTAGGCTCAATCGGTCAGAATGGACTTGGGCAGGAATACCCCTCCTCCTGACACCAGCTTGGTTCCCATGGCCCTAGTGGCCAACACTGCTCCCTGAGGCGAGATGTCAGTGGCCAGGGTGGGGTGGGGGGCTTGCTGAGATGACAGCCATGCTCATCCCCATCATGTCCCTCCTGACGTTCACTCTCTGCCTCTGAATCGCCCCAGTTCAAGGTGGGTCTTGGAACACTTCAGCCAGCAGCTCCCAGGTCAATAACGTGAAGGCTCAGGTGGGGACTGCCTCTTCCCCGGGAACAACCTCCCACCTCCAGCTGCCACCGTGCCTAAGCAGCCCCCAGAGGAACTATCCACTGTCTTCTGAAGGAACTGAGGATCACAACCTGGAACTCAGTCACAGATGCATTTGCGGCCAGCCCATCCCTCAGGCCCAGTGAATGAAGATATAAAGGAAGTTCGGGAACAGGTAATTCTGGAGGCACACTACACAGGAAAAAGACTGAGACATTTTACAATTGAAAATGTATTGATTCAGCTGGGCGTGGTGGCTCACGGCTGTAATCCCAGCAGTTTGGGAGGCTGAGGTGGGCGGATCATGAGGTCAGGAGTTCAAGACCAGCCTAGCCAACATGGTGAAACCCCATCTCTCCTAAAAATGCAAAAAATTAGCTGGGCATGGTGGTGGGGTGCCTGTAATCCCAGCTACTCAGGAGGCTGAGGCAGGAGAATTGCTTCAACTCGGGAGGTGGAGGTTGCAGTGACCCGAGATTGCGCCATTGCACTCCAGCCTGGGTGACAGAGCAAGACTCCGTCTCGGGGCGGGGGGGGTGGAAGAGTATTGATTCTATGTATGAACAAACAAAAAGGGGTAAATAAATTCAATGTCAACAAAATGAAAAAATAAATTTCCCTCTGCATATTAATATCCTTAATATATAAAGAGAGCTTTAAAATCAATAAGAAAACAATAACCACACGAGGGAAAAAAATGGGTTATAGGCAACCCACAAGAGAAGAAACACAAATGGCATGAACACACAAGAAACAGTCAACCTCAGGAGACATCAATAAAATGCAGATTAAAATAGCCTGTCAAATTGGAAAAGAATTTAAAATCATACTGCAGCATTGGCAAGAATGTGGAGGAAACATGTATGCTAATACACTGGCTGGGGGGAAAAACCTGGTAAACTCACCAGTATCTATCAAAATTTCAACATGCATGCCCTCTGACCCCAGAGTCAAGACTGCTGAATGTTCACATTATATACACAAAAGCATATGTTCAAAGATATTCAGTATTGACAAAGGTGTAAAGAAGTGGACACATTTATTGCTAATGGGAATGCAAAATAGTATCATATTTATAAAGAGAATTTTAGCAATATACACCAGAAACATCTTAAAGTTTTGCATATCCTTTGACCCAGAAATTCTTACAGAAATTCACCTGTAGGAATATGCCTAAAGATGTAACTGCAAGGATACTTATGCAAACATTGTTTTAGTTTTTGTTTTTTTTGAGACAAGTCTCATTCTTTGCCTAGGCTGGAGTGCAGTGGCATAATCTTGGCTGACTGCAGCTTCAACCTCCTGGGCTCAAGTGATCCTCCCACCTCAGCCTCCTGAGTGGCTGGGACTGCTGGTGCATGCCAAGGTGCCCAGCTAATTTATTTATTTATTTTTGTATTTTTAGTAGAAACGGGGTTTCACCATGTTGGCCAGGTTGGTCTCTAACTCCTGGGCTCAAGAGATCCTCCCACCTCGGCCTCCCAAAGTGCTGGGATTACAGGTGTGAGCCACTGCACCCACCAAATGTTTTTTTAATGGGGAAGCTGTAGGGAGGAACAATCTAAGTGTGCAAAGTACGAGACTGGGTAAATAGAAGGCACAGGAATAGAATGGAACATGACAAAGCTCCTCCAAAGTATGCTGCAGGACTTCTGATGCAAAGACAGTAGATTGAAAGCATGTCTTTATCTCCTTTCCTTTCTCAGATTCCACTAAAATGATGGTTTACAGGAGAGAGGCAATTAGCAACAAATTATAGGGAGACCACGAATGGATGGGAGCAGTAACTGAGGCAGCAGGACAGGACACTCACAGAGAAGGATGTGCATAAGAAGAATGTGATCTGCTTGGTGAAGTCCAGAGAGTAAGAGAAGCAGCAAGGAAGCCAGGGGAGTGCAGGGTGGGGACTGAGATGAGGCTAGAGATGGGACTAACTGAAAGTCAGAAGGCAGGAGACTGAGACCTGCAGAGACGCTCCCTCCCTCCACCTGCTTGCACTTTGCAGATGTGTGAGTGGAGGTTCCTTCTCAGGATTAACTGACTGGCAACTAGGTCACCCCGAGTATCAGCCCCGTTCCCTGGGGATCACCCACCTGATAACCACTAAGTCAGAGGGTTTGGAGGTACATATCCCACAGAACAAAGGGCCACTGGGTGCTGCAGATCCCTAAGCAGGGGAGAGGCTGGGATTCAGTGGCTGGGGCAAAATCAGACATTAATTAGCGAGGGGAGGGCACCCCGTGAGCCACAGGGCTGGGTGCCGGGTGCTGTTCCTTCTAGCTCTGACATTCTGAGCCACTGAGTTCCAGGTGAAGTTGGCCTAGCAGCGCTGCCTGGGCCACACACACCCCAGGCCCACACAGGCCATGTGGCCGGCCCCTCCACCCCCAGCCTCTCTTTCCCTTGAGCTCTGCCCCCAAAGAGTTAGGAATGAGGAGTTTGTAAAATATGTGTCACTGGCCATTCTTGCCCTGAAAAATCAGGAAATATTCTTTTTTTCTTTTTGAGATGGAGTCTCACTCTGTCGCCCAGGTTAGAGTGCAGTGGCGTGATCTCGGCTCACTGTAACCTCTGCCTTCTGGGTTCAAGCGATTCTCCTGCCTCAGCCTCCTGAGTAGCTGAGATTATAGTCATGTGCCACCACGCCTGGCTACTTTTTGTATTTCTAGTAGAGACAGGGTTTCGCCATGTTGGCCAGGCTGATCTCAAACTGCTGACCTCAGGTGATCTGCCCACCTTGGTCTCCCAAAGTGCTGGTATTATAGGCATAAGCCACCGCGCCCAGTGGGCAAACATCCTAAACCAGCCGTGACAGCCTTGCAAACAAGAGGCCCTGAGAGAGACAAGGTGAGGTGTATCACGCGGGGCCAAGCCCAAGGACGTGGTGCCCACTCCAACATTTCCTTAGATCCCTATAGACAGAAAACAACTGAGAAAGCAGACTAACCATTACAAAGGTCCCTTGGACAGTCAAGGCTCTCTCGGAGATGGAGCTGGGGGCAAAGCCAACTCACCTTCCTGGGCTGCAATGAAAGGGAGAGCAGCCTTCCATGGCTGGGGCTGGGGAGCGGCTTCCTTGGGCAGCAGTCTCTACTCCTTGATGGAAGGGATGGTCCCCTCTAAAGGAAAGAGACAGCCCTTGCTCCTTTTCTGTAATAGGACCTCTCTTCCCGCCACCGTAACCTTCACCTCTGTAAATGCGCCCAAAAGACACTCATGGTTACTTAGGGCCTGTTTAAAGAAGACTTCTTCCACTGGTTTCTTTGGGACAGTCAGTATTTTCCTGTCATGGTGCTTACTTTTTCTAAGAATTCCAGCAGGCTGCATTCTGGCCATTAAGATCGAGGTGATGAAGGGCCAATGTTTTCAGCTGGGTATGAGGAGGGTCTTCTACAGAGGAGGGTCTTCTACAGAGCAGAAATGCGACGCCCTACTGAGCTGAGAGGAAAGGAGAGGAAAATGGCCTACTTTTACGGGTCATTTTCCCAAAGAATTATATAGGGAGCTCCCATGCTATTCCAGGGACTGCTGGAAGGTAAAAGAACCAATCCTTACCCGTAAGAAGAGCCTACTAAGTGATGGGTTGGAGGTTAATACAGAAGTTGAGTGTGTGAGTCAGCAATCAATAGCTCAGGGCAAAAGCACACACTCATCGCTTAAGGTCTTGTTCCTTAATAGAGATGAATCGGTTGCTGGTTGGTGTTAACTGAGATGGTTCCTGATTAAAATCATCAGTAAATGAAAATGTATCTCAATTTTCAGAAGTTCATTTCATATGAATCACTTTCGCTTTTCTGGGATTTCAAATAAATTGGAGAGCTTGGGTCAAGTGATGTTTTAGGGTGCTCACAACTGTTTTCAATGCTTACGAGTTTACTTGAAAGAGTAAGCTACAAGCCTCTTCGTGAGACGTGAGTTGGACGTCCCAGGGGATGTTTCCCTTTGTTATCCAAAGGACCTGGAACGTTGTCCTATCAGGCACCTGACTCCCTGGACCTCTTCCCTGTGGCTGCTCACTGCGCCTGACATGAACCTGCAGTGGCCGCATCTGTCAGAGGCTGCCCTGCACCCTGTGCAGCTGGAGAAAGGCTTCTGCTTGGCCTGAAAACTGACCTCTGGTCTCTGGACAAGGATGCAGGGTTCCCACCACTGGTAGGTAAAGGGACTGCCCCCCGTTCTAACAGGCACAGGGGTGGGAAATAACTGTAAGATCCAAAAGGGGCCCCGTGACTAACTTCAGCCTCTACGGGAGGAAAATACAGGAGCCTCCGAGGGCCACATGGGCCCCTCGAGTGCTTACTTAACTTGAGGAGGAAATTGCCCCACAGACTCCACCAACGGATACAAAGACACTGAGGCCCAGGGCAGTGACGAATCCCAACGGCCACATCCGACCACCTCCTGGTCATCAAGAAATGGAAAATTTCAAGGATGCAGCCACGATATTTTTTCTCTTAGACTGGTAGTCCTAGGTGAGCTTTCAGCTGAGGCCATTAGGGAAAAAAAGACCACACACATACTATATATATAAAATATATAATATATGTACATGTACACATACACATACACATGAATATATATGTGTGTGTGTGTATCTTATACATAAGCCACCCTGGTGGGATAAACGTGGAAATCTAAAAATAAAACAAAGAAAACTTTGGGAAGGCAAGTGGGACCTGGCACCCAGTGACCTAAAGGTAGCTGAGTTATGTCAGGGTTATGGAAAGCTTAAGACAGGAACCCCAGGAGATCTGCCTGCAGCAGCCACTGAGAGACTCCTCCTTCCAGAACAGCTGACATCTCAGGCTCTGCAACAACTTCCACCATTACTGCCCTGTTCCAAAGTTGTAAAGCAACTGAAGTCCCAACTCTAATAGTCTCAATAATTGTATTACCTAACAGTATTACACAGGCCAATGTCACTGATCAAATCTCATTACAATAAAGAATTGCTTGTATGGGCCAAGTCGTGGTGATATTTTGATTTGGTTAGCAAAAAAAGTGTGTCTGGGCCTAATTCTATACAGCAAATCCTCTGTCTAGGCCTGTCCCTTAGAGTGGTTACTCTGTGATGGAAATAGCTGGTTCTGAGCAGGGAACGGGGTGGACCTGTGACAGGGGCTGAGTGGAACATGGTATGGCTCTGCTTATGGCCCCAACTCCCTCATGGGTAAGAGAATTAAACTCCAAGGCCCCACCCAGGCAAGGGAGGTCACAGCCACAGCCCCAGGAGCCATAAAGGTGAAACAGGGAAGGGAGGACGCTCCCTCTGATGTTTCAAAGCTCTGAGTGAGCAGCAGAGCACCAAGGAGCTCCATGTGTGCTTGAGTGAGGCACTGGGGGACAGGAATCAGCACTGGGGTTCCAACCTGATGGTTCCTTCCTGGCTCACTCAGCTTTATCTTTGGTGAGGTGATGGGAGTTGGCCCAGACGGTCCCTTCCATCTCTAGAGTCCTAACATCCATACCAACATGAATCGGCATATTAGCCCCAGAAATGACCCTGCTGGATTGTTATCAGGCTACGTGGCACACAGGCCACAGAAGTGGCTTTGAGTGCTGTGCCTTCTGCACAGCAAAACTAAGTATTTATGGGATCAACTATGGAGAGTAAAGCAGAGAAAAAGGAACTGGGCAGAGTGAGAAGGGGATACCAGCGAGCCAGAACTCTTGGCTCACCTGGAAATGACAGCCAAGAGCCTGAAAGCCTTGCTCCCAGATGCTGGGGGCTAGCACGAGGTATTCCTTAATTCTACTAATAGCTCGAGGTAGGGCATCCCCTCTGCTGACAAGGCAGGGGCACGGCAACAATAACAGCAGCAGCCAACCACACTTACTAGTGCTCACAGCGCGCCAGGCACTCCCAGGTCCCTTACATATATCAACTCATTTAGTAATGCCACAAGACAATTCTGCCATGTACATATTTTAATGCCCATTTTACAGATGAGGAAACTGAGGCACTAAAGGTTTAAGAAGCCGGTTTTGAACCCAGGCCATCTGGATCTAGCGTCTGTGCTTGGCAGGGTTAGCCAGGGCCTGTACTTCCACATAGTTCTGGATTAGTCAACGTGAGTGCAGATGGGGCATGCCATTTATTGAATGCCACTGATGGCACCAAGTCTAGGCACTTATTCACGTGCATTAACTTTGGGATTCTCTCTCTTCTACCCTCCTCCTCAACTGTCTTGCCAACCTGGTCAGCACCTGGTCCAACTCTAGCTCAACCATCCCTTCCTCAGGGGCACCTTCTCTGACTCCCCAAAACAAGGTCTAACTTCCATTACGTGCTGACATTGCTTCCTCTACTCCATCTTCCTGTTGCTTCTCATGGCTTGACATTATTTGCTTGCCTGTTTATCTGATAAACGCTTCTCTCCCTGACTCTAAGCCTAAGCCTGACTCGAAGACTCTAAGCCAGTGCTGACCAGCAGAACTTTCCACAACAATGGGGATATTTTACATTTGTGCTGTTCAACTTGGTAGCCACTAGCCACTTGCCGCTGTTGAGTACTTGCAGTCTGGCTGGTGTGACTGAGAAACTGAATTTCAAGTTGTATTTCATTGTAGCGAATTTAAATTTAAATAGCCACATGTGGCTACCACATGGGACAGCGCAGGCCTAATCCCCACGAGGGCCTGTCTTGTGCTGCAATATCCCCAGGGACTAGCAAGGTCAGAATGCAATAAACATTTATGAAATGAATGAATGCGGAATGAATGGATGAATGAATGGAAGAACACATGAGAGGGAAGTTGATGATGAAGTAAGAAGCAGGATACAGGAGCACCCGCTCTTCTTTCCTGTTCTTTCTGCACTGCCCCACTAACCTGCCATGCACCACCATCCCCGACCATCACGCCTCATCCCCTGGGTCTTGAGAGGTTCCCTGGAGGAGCTCCCTGCTGCTCTACCTTTACAGCTTCTGAGATCATCATAGAGCCAGGAGCCATAAATGCCCATTTCTACCTCTCCACCTTGGTCAGGAGTTATGTCTTCTGCAGACTGCCTTATTTCACCTATTGAAGATGCATCGGGGTAAACAAGCTATCATCCCCTGTTTAAATAATCTTAAGAGATTATATGTCCCAAGAGAGGGATCATCCCTCTTTCCCCACTCTAAGCTCTGCACATAACTTAACCAGCAAATGTAGATTGATCCTATCAGACTGCTCACCTCCCAACTTGGTGGAGGAGCATGAACTAAATAAGGAAACGGTGGCTCAAGGAAAACTCACAGCCCCTTGGACTGGGGAGTCAGCAGCCTTGGGTCAAATTCTAGTTCTGCCACTAACACATCAGGGAACCTGGTGAAGCCTTACAGGCCTGTCTCATGGCTGCTGCTCAGTGTTTGTTCAGCTCATATTTATTAAGCTCCAGCCATGTCCAGGCTGTGTGTGGGGCACTGGGGCTGCAGCGGAGGACGGGGTGATTGTGGCTCCGGCTCAGTGGAGCCCTGGCTTTAGCAAGCGCCGGAGAGAACAGCTCATGATAGGAGCTGCAGGGGGCGGGGGGGGTGCGTGCAGGAGAGTGGGCATTTGGAATGGGGTGGGAAGCAAAGGAGGCAGGAGGATGCAGAGAGACTCTGGTCACTGAGGAATGTCCATGGGCACCCTGAGCTGCTTGGTGGCAGTGGGAGCAGGAAGGAGCTGGACACACCCTACACACTGCCCAAGACCCAGCAGGGAGGCAGCTGGTCAGGGAAGGGCAATGGGTAGGGGCCAGAAGACCCCTCTCAGAGTGGGGCTGGACCAGTTGTGTGCAGCCCAAGGGCCAGGGAGCAGGAACTGTAACACTCTCCATCTTCTCCAACAGCTGAAGCATCTCTTTCCACTTGGCCTAATACTCTTGGAAAAGCCAGGTTCAAGTTCTAATTCCGCTCCTGATCCTCAAGGAGATTAGCTGGAGCAGGTCTGAGGTCCCTGCGGTTTGTCTCTGGGTTCAGGGACAATCTGCTCTGCTCCTATTTATTGAGTCCCCCCTGCAGATGAGCAGGCGTGATCCCCATCTTCAAGGCCCACCAAATCTACTGGGAGAGGCAGCCATGCTCAAACCTATCTGGAGGCAAAATGAGCCACAGACAGGCCCACGTGACGTGAGAGCTCAGAGGAGGGGGAGTGACATCAACAGTGGGCATCAAGATGGCTTCAAGGAGACATGGCCTCTGAGCAGAGCCTTGAAGGACACACAGCCTTCTAACGGGGAAGCAGGGGAGGAGCTTAAGCAGGAGGGATAGCATAAGCAAAGGCATGGAGGTGGGAAAGCCGCAGGTCAATGGTTCTCAACCTTGGGATACGAAAACGACCCGAGGAGCTTTCACAGGCTGATGCCCAGGCCCCATCAACCAGAGATTCTCAGGCAACTGATCTGGGATAAGGTCCAAACATTGATATTTATTAAAAGTTCCCCAGGGCTGAGGGTTGAGACCCTTGCTACCTGGACCTGCAGCAGCAGCAGCAGCAGCAGCAGCAGCAGCAGCAGCAGCAGCAGCACCAGCAGCAGCAGCACCAAGGTGTGTGTTAGGGATGCAGAGTCTCAGGCCCTACCCTAGACCTCCTGAAACAGAGTCTAGATTTTAACCAGAGCCCCCAGGTGATTGTGGGCACGTGCAGGTCTAGGAAGTCCTGCTCCAGAGGAGTTACATTTAAATCAGCCGGCTTACATTTTTCTGATCAAAGACACCTGGATCACTGCTGTGAGGAAGTGGCAGGACCCAAAACAACACCAAATGACCAAAAGCAGCACTGGCCACATGTCAGAGCTGGCCTCTGCTGGGCACCGTGGGGAAAGGAGGGTCACCATATGGCTCAGGCACAGGAGAGAGGGAAGGAAGAGACTTGGGGGTAGGGAAATGGCCAAGCAGTGTTCTGAACAAGACTGGGATTCTAAGGCACAGAGAAGAGAAGGAGACCTGGGTCACAGAACGTGGGTAGGGGATGCACGCCTGCACACACACGCATGCGCACAGAGGCATGAAATTCAAAATGGTGCTAAAGAAGTGTCAGGCTCTAAGAACTACTACCAGAAGGTGAGTACTAAATTAAATGCATATGCTCATTAGAATGGAATTTTTAAAGAAATTAACAAGCACTCTCCTGTTCACCTCTGGAAAGCAGCAGTGTTATATCTGAGAATTATGAGCTGGAAACCAGATCAAAGGTAGACCCACGTGGTGCTCCCTCTGCCACCTCCCTTCCACACACACCATTCCTAGGAGTCCTTCAGGATTTATGACGGCTCTCCCTGCACCCAGCCTCCCATCCCACATCCAGATCTTGGTAGTAATCAACCACGTGGCTAGAATGGGACTTACCAGAGGCCCTTCCGCACCGTAACACCAGGGTTCCCACATGCGACTCTCTGCACAGCCCACACTCAGGAACTTCCCAGGAGCATGAGCTTTTTGTGGTGGTGATTCAACGTATATTTGTTTATCTTCATATTTTTTTCACAACTGGTCTGTGCCAGACAGTTGGCCGACTAACCCACCAGTAATCCCTAACCTCTCCTGCCCACCTCCACTACAGAGGCTGGAAAAGCTAAATCATCTTTTTCCCAGCCTTTCTTGCAACTAGGGGTGAACACATACTACTGCCAGGACTGACGAAAGAAGCAGCACTCAGCCGAAAAGCCAAAACACGAAGAAGGGCAAAGCGGAAAGACTGAAAACTCTTATCTATCCTTGAGGTCACTGCTGAACTGCAGGTCAATACCACATAACCATTGCCTCTATCCAAACTTCTGGTTTATGGGAAAATGCATTTCTCACATCACCATTCCTTTGTTTTTCTGCTACTTACAGCCAAAAGCATGCCTATGGTCTTTCCTGTCCTCCATGTCTCTCCTTCCATCTGCTTCACCTCTTTGCCTATTTACTGTTTCCATCAGTTTTTGTCCCACCCTCTGCTCCTTTTTTCCTTCATCTTTTCCTATTCATCTCCTCCATCCCCAACTCACAATATAAGTGGGTCGGACAACCAACCCACTTTTGAAACATCAAGTCTTTATTTTATTTTTTTTTTTTTTGAGGCGGAGTCTCGCTCTGTCGCCCGGGCTGGAGTGCAGTGGCCGGATCTCAGCTCACTGCAAGCTCCGCCTCCCGGGTTCCCGCCATTCTCCTGCCTCAGCCTCCCGAGTAGCTGGGACTACAGGCGCCGCCACCTCGCCCGGCTAGTTTTTGTATTTTTAGTAGAGACGGGGTTTCACCGTGTTAGCCAGGATGGTCTCGATCTCCTGACCTCGTGATCCGCCCATCTCGGCCTCCCAAAGTGCTGGGATTACAGGCTTGAGCCACCGCGCCCGGCCGAAACATCAAGTCTTAACGTCCAATCAGTCCTCAGGCAGCAACTTCTTCTGAGCCCAGGAAACTCGATAGCTACAAATTGTACCCAAAGTTGCAAAAAACAATAAGCGAATTCTATTATGTTGTTTCTTTACTTCTTGGATTACTTTTATGAGCTAATAAAAGCACATCATAAGAATATTTCACAAGTGTGTTTATGTTTCTATTTAACAAACCTTGAATTTCATAGCAGGTATCAAGGCTCAGCCAAACCCATGCAGACTGACAGATCAACAAAGACAACAGGCCCCGAACAAGCAGCTCCTCCTGAGAACAGATGTGTAAACAGAAACACAATGTATGAATTAGCCCAGTGCTCTTCCCCAGGCAGACTGAGAGAATCTGGACACTACCTGTGGCTGAGCCCTGGAGCCGCCAGAATTTAATCAGATATATGATTAAGAAAAATCTATTTTAATGCTGAGTAAGTTTAAGATTTCTATCTTTCAGTTTACTACTTAATATATATTCAAACCAACATGTTTTCTGCAACCATCAACATGTCTTGACCTCTTTTAGGGTATGAAGTGCTCAAAGGCAAGAACTGTGTCCAAATGGCACCATGTCCTTCCACTCTGCACCCAACCGAGGGCCAAGTCTGGTCCTATCCTCAAAACAACAGCTATCAAGTCAAAATCAGAAATTGCATAGCAGTTGCCAGTCACAACCAAACAGCCATTTTTTACCTGTACATGCTACAGAAATTACTCATATTTTCAGGGCTCCCTCATTTCAAGAATGATTCACATTTTTTTTTGTGACTCAGACACACCACCCCATTCCTGCTCTAGCTCATAAGGAGTGTGGAGTGACAGCTTTAAGGGATGCGTAAGTACCCCCAAGCCTACCTTGGAGGGAGGGCAGGCAGAGAGAGGGATGAGGGTTCACCAGGCCCCTCCACAGACAGTTGAGGGTTCTTTCTGCTGGCAATGGGCAATTTGTCAAAACATGAATATTGCTGCCATGTTCAACGTCTACTTATCAGCCTATATATTAATCTATTTATTCTTTTACAAGTAGCATTTTCCCCCTGTATTAGCTTTGTTTCTTCTTCACACACCACATAAGAAGCTTCAGAAAGGTCACCTTTCCCGAGTGATAAATATGGGCAAAAATAAAACTCCTCATTTTATTTTATTTATTTATTTTGAGACAGAGTGTTGCTCTGTCCACCAGGCTGGAGTGCAGTGGTGCAATCATGGCTCATTGCAACTTTGAATTCCTAGTCTCAAGTGATCCTCCCACCTCAGCCTCCTGAGTAGCTGGGACTACAGACGTGTGCCACCACACCCGGTGGCAAAAAAGAAAACTCTTCTCAGATCGCAGTAAATTAACATTCTCAGAGGATTCTCCTGAAATGATCAATTTCTCTCTAGAACTTTCTCTGATCAGTACCTCCCTCCTCCATAACACCCCAAGCTGATTGGATTTTAAGGGGTAATCTTCATGCCTATGGGTGCTGCGTAATTGTTTAGAACTAGTTACTCCAAGGCGCCTGCCAGTTCTAAGGGGTCAAGGGCCCATCAGTTCTGCTTGGGTTCCAAAATAGTCCCCCATGTACAGTGGAGAATACAGTCTGGGTTCCCCCTACATCCTTCCGGATTTGGATGCAGGATTTTCATGACCTCAAATCATTTACCAGCAGAGCAAGGAGTGGAAGAAACAAGAGGACTGACAGACAGAAAGCTCTAGGATTGAACCCCATTCTGCATGATGTTAATCATATTACTTAACTCCTCCAAGCCTTGGTCATCTCATCTGTAGATTAATACCTGCCACGCAGGGGTGTTTCAAGGATTACAAATAACTGTAGGAAGTTTCTGGTCCAAACAAGATGCTCAGTACTGGCCGATTATCAATAAGCATCATTCTTATCACCATAGTGAAAATACTCAAGAATCACATTCAACGCTGTGACAGCTGAATCACACCTAAGTACAGGCACTGGGTGGTCTGTGTGTATGTCTGCTCAGGATTTTCATTCTGCCGTGGGTCTGTCCATGGGTCTGCCTTGGAGTCTAAGACCCGGGAACAGGATGGAGTAGGCACAGAACAAGGTTTTGCACAGTGCAACCCAGCAAGGTATGTTTCCCTCAGAGATGGGGTGCCTGTTCTTTTTCTGGGAGACTTGGCCTGCTATCACAATTCAATGGGTTAGCAAAGGTCTGAATAATGCCAAGGCCCCAGGTCTACCCCTAGCATGGCTCCCTCTTCCAAAGCCATGGAGCTTACGGCCTTTACTTGTCAGTTGTTTCATGAAAAAAAACGATCAGCAGTCAAAAAGGGCAAGTTACCATAATCCATTGACACTACTACAAGAACATAAACATTTCTTCATCAGTTCGTGTTGGATGTGATGGGGTAGGAGTTTCAACTTTCTTTGTGGGAAGGATGGCATAATGAATGTTCAATATCAAGTAATACATAGATATTCCCCTCCCGCAATCCCAGGCTTTGGTAATTATTAGTAGAGCCATCTGCTCGGCTTAATGAAATGTGCAATCTCCTGTACATATAATTAGTGAAATCATTTTAATTAATTAAACAAATTAATTAATTGCAAGAATACTGCAACCATTTTCCAGGAACTGCATCCAACTCATTTATTCTGCATGTGTCTACTGGGCTCCCCCTGAGGGCAGAGGCCCATGCCAGTGCTCTGAGGAGGTAAAGATTCCCACTGTCCTGAGCAGAAATGGAAGCCCAACACATACAGTTGCTGATGACTGTCCCTTCCGCTCAGGGCGTTCAGTTCATCCTAGCTTTCCTGGGATTGTCGTGGTTTTAAAGTTGAAAGACCATGTCCCAGGAACTCCCTCAGCCCTAGGCAAACTAGGGTGGTTGGTCACCTATACTTTGGCTTGACCTGAGGTCAAAGGTCACCATTGGACAATCTCTACTGTAAAGGAGATGGCAAATAATGGGTACCCTGCAACTCCAGCCCCTACTCATGGCAGACATTGCTAGTAGACCCAAGAATCCTGCATCCTTCTCACCTCTGTTCCAGGCAGCCACTATTAATCACCCTGAACAGGAGGCCTGGGAAATCAAATCTATTTTCTACCCATGCCTGAGAATCACAGATGCTCTAGGCTAGAAAAGGCTGTCAAAGTCTAGTCTAATCATCCACACAGTGCTTAAATCCCTTCTACAGTGTTCTCCACAAGTGGCTAGCCAGCTCTCCTCGTATACTTCTAATAATAGGGGACTCACTATCTCATAAAGCAGTTCCTCCTGTCTTCAACAGTCTTAGCTATAAAACCCTTTCCGTGAAGTTACTAACATGTCTCTCGTCAGTCTCTTTTTTGGAAACCACATGGTGGCCCCTCATGTGACGAAGCACAGTTATTAAATTGTTCCCAAGTCTTCTCTTTTCTAGGCCCAATTTCTCCAACTGTTACTCACATGATTTGATTTAAAGTTGGCATGCCATCCTAATCTAATGACCCATCCAAGGCCTCTCTTGGGGCCAGGTACTCAGACATGGCTCCCACACCAGTCACCTTGTTCCTGGTGGATTCTCTACTCTGCTATAGTATCTGGCTGCCCCACTCCACATTGACTCATATCAACACCCTGACGCCATTTCTGAGCCTGTTACTGTTGAGCCACAACTCCATCCATCTGTCACTGGGCCTTCCAGGAGCTTACACTCCATCTGGAGAGTCCTGGGATATGAGAAACCCACAAGATGGTAAGAAAACATAATATAAATTACAGAGTGCCAATTTCCCAGTTACAAACAACTTGCTCTAAAGATTTGCTTAAAAGTAATTTCTTTAAAATGCTGACAGCATGTAGCCACAAGAAACCATATTTAAAATAAGGGTTAGACTCCCAGGTCAGCCCACAAAAGCCTTCTGAACTCATAATGTGCCTGCCGCATAAAACTAATAGTGCTATTTTAACTCAATGTAGCCACCATTTATAAGATGGTTTCCACGGTGACATGCACTCTGCGATTCATTTCAGGGAACTACACAAAAGGTATACCTGGTGTTGTACTGCTCTATGAGGTTGTAGGGGGTGCCTGCTGACCTCGCAAGAGAACTGACGCTAGACACTAGTCCTCCCAACCCCCTTCAGGGCACAGGTCCTTTGAAGTGTGTTATCCTAAGGACAAAGCCTATGTGCACAAGCCTGAGTGAGCTGTGAGGCTGCAGACAAGAGAACTTCTGGAAGGAGGCAAGTGATAATGGGTACGGGGTTTGGTTGTGTGTGTTTGTGGTGGTGCTGTTTTTCCAACAATCTACTACAGACATGAGGACATGGGTATTTCTCAAAGTCAGAAATGTAAAACTAGAAAAGTCATGAATTGTCTTGTTCTTCTCTGAGCCTGTAAGCAGAATCTTTATAAGCTGGCGCCTACAGTGCTAAGAGGGTAGGGGGAGGAAGACGGACTGAGGCATAACTGACTGTGTGGGGATGCCAGCAGAGCTGCTGAGCCTCAGTTCTTGCCTGTGGAAGCTCCAGCCATATCCTTCCTTATTCCTGCCCCAACCGTCCCTTGGACCCAGGCCGACAGAGCAGGCAAGAAGGCACTGCATAGAATTGGAGGCCAACTCTTCCTGGGCATCCCACCTGAGGGAGAAGGAGCTGCATTCACCTAGAGAAAGGCAGGTGCTCCCAAAGACCGAGCTGCCTGGAACCTCAAGGCCAGACTGGAGACCCTGCTCCACGCCTCCACTATTGTTTCAAACTTGTTAACTAGCGCTGTTAAACTCCCCAAGCCTCAGCTTCCTCATCTCTAAACTGAGCAGAATGTCCTCTTCGCAGGTCAGGTGCCAGCAGTACCGGAAAGGCAGTCATAATAACAGCTGAACTTTCTGAGCTCTGACCAGCACTGCTCTATGCATATCACTTTCATTAACTCATTTCAGCTGTACAAAAATCCTATTATTTTGTAAATGAGGAAACTGAGGCCCAGAGAAGATGAGTTATTTACCCAAAACCATGTAGCTAGTAAGCAACAGGGCCAGGAGGATAGGTAAAAAGCTGCTTTGGAAACTGTATAATGGTATATAAATGGTGGTCATCATTATTGTTAATGACTAACACAAGAAAATGCTTGAGTGCTCAAGCCTGGGCCATCTTTTCTACCACAAGGCATCTGGGTGGTTCCTGCCCAGTGCTACTAAGGCTCTGATAGGATATCTCCTCCAGTCCCAACTGCAGATCAACCCAAGCAGCCACCTTGGCTGCTCGCTAAATGTCACAGCCCCCCACCAGATGCTTGCTCAAAGGCTGCCACTTCACCTGACCTCCTGGATGAAAACTGCAAAGTGCACCCTACCCACCTTCTTTGTCTCATTTTTTCCACACAGCACTTATTACCTTCTAACCTTCTACATATTGTACTTATGTGTTACCGCATGTCTAGCCCAACTAGATTATAGGTTCCATGAGGGCAGGGAATCTTCTCTATTTTGTTCATTGCTATATCTTCAGCACCCAGGACAGTGCTGGACATGTGGTAGGCATGTGGTATCTGCTGAATGAACGAGCAAGTGAACCTATATCGTCATGGAGAAAATGTCCATAATATATTGTTAGGCAAAAGAAGGCAGGCCTGCCTCTAAATTCTATATATGATGATCTCATCTGTGTAAAAGCATTACTGTGTGTCTGAGCATGTGTGAGTGGACAGAAAAAAAAGTCTAGAAAGCTACATATGAAAACGTTCATTGTGGTTCTTTCTAAAAGGTAGGAGCAAAGACAATTTTAACTTCTTTCTAAATGTTTTACGAAGACCATGTATTATTCCTATAAGTTTGTAAAGCAATTACACTGGAAAGCAAACACATTTATGCATGTGCGCGCGCACACACACACACACACACGGGAGAAGCATACGTTGGTTACAGAGGACCCAAGCAAGAGGTGAGGCCCAGTGACAGCTTACTCACCTTCCTGACAGCGGGCTGGTGCAGCTTCTTCACTCACAGACCAGCAATACTGAGAGAAATAGCAGAACGAGGGCCTAGGACTCAGCAGCACCTCCTTCAGAACTCCTCCAAGAAAGGAAAACTCTAAAACCCAAAAACTATTTCACTGCCTCTCCAGAGTAGTCTCAGAATTATTTAATCCTCTGTGATTGTTTTTAAATTATATTAGAATGTTTCAGAAAATGTAAAGCTAAACTAATATATAAAGTGCAGTCTTTTGCAACTAAAAATCCACTTTGCATTAAAGCCTCATTCTCCCATGCCAGTATTAAACCGGAAGTCAGGATAACTGAATTCCATCCAAGATCCTGGGCCTGGCTTGGAGCACCGTCTTGATTCCTGCCCTCCTTCTCCATTCTGACAGCATATTCTGTATACAGGTGCCCATAGGAAACCAACCCAGTGACTTACACATCCCCTGTCACCCATAAATCACTGAGGTACCATTAACCAATAATATGCATCCAGTGAGGGCCAACTCTGGGCCCAGCAGGTGCTATCAGGCGGAAGAAAAGGAAACAAAAGATAAAGTCAGCCTTCAGAGAAGGACTAACACACAAGAAACGAGGAAGAAAACAATTGCACTCCCTTAACGGCACGGCGCTTACTATATGTGTAATGGGAGTTCTAAGAAAAATGAGGTACGTGTGGGCAAGAAGGCTGCGAGGAAGAGGGCGGGCTCATGCTCAGGCTGAGCCAGCAGCAGACCAGGGTGCTGAGGCTGGAGACAGGAGGTGGATCTCAGCGCCTGTCACCTCAGGACTGTGGGCAGAGCCACCCCAGTCACTGCCGATTCCCCTGCCCCTGCCTTCCAGGCAGGGGGTGCTGCTTTGACCAGTTAATCGGCTGCACACTTACTGAGCACCACGTGTGCACAAACAGCCTCCTGCACAGAGGGCCGACTCCCCCGGAAGGCAGATGAATTCTAACTCTCTGTGACAGAAGCTTTCACATCTCAGTTGATTTCAGGAGCCAACCAGAGCCAGAGATGAAGAGAGAAGCATGTGCATCTATGTCCAGCTCCAAGAACTCTGGTCAATCCACAGTGATCCAGAGCACTGCTCTAGAAAAGCCTCTATTAGAAATGCAAGCAAGGCTCGGGTAGAAGCAGTGGAGAAGGCAGAAAGAGGAGGAAAGAGGCCAAGTCAAGGATACTGCAAAGGGAAAAGGAATGTCAAAAGACAGCTTTGCAGGGGGCAGGGAAGAGAGCAAGTGGCATCTGAAGAGACCAGCCATCCTACAACTCAGGACTTCCAGTACTAAAACCAGGACAGCCCCAAGCAAACCAGGACGAGTTGGTCAACCCAGCCATACCATCCTCAGGGATGCTAAGAAGTTGCCTGATAACTGGGTGCTCTTGGTCCCATCCTTTGTGGAACCGTCACTGCTCGTTAGCACCCCTGGGGCCAATGGTCAACCCAGGGAGGTGACTACTGTGTCCTTCCTGCTGGTCCTTCTGGCTTGTATCCTCGCATCTCAACCATAAAGGTTTCCAAATGGGCTGAGGTAGAATAAAATTCTTTATTGTTCTTAAAATAAAACCTAGAATCACAGCCACTATCCTTTATTCCACTGTTTCACAGACACGAGCTTATCAGCCGACCAGTTGGGAGAGGACCCCATGTATCCCTCTTGGAGAAATAAGCAACTTATCTGTAACAAACTTGGAAATCAGAAGAAGCTGGAGAGGTTGGCGCACTCAGTCTTGAAGCTATCCCCATTCATTCTCCATCTCCCTCTTCCCTCTTAGAGCTTCAGTTCCCACCCACCTCTCCCAAAGGCAGGTTCTAAGAGATTACTCCACCCACATAATCTGTTCATTCAACAAGGATTTACTGAGCATTTACTATGTGGCAGAAAGTTTGTTAGGCAAGATGCAGAACACAAAGCACAGTAAGACACAGTCTGTGCCTTCTGAGAACTGATGGTTCAGTCAGGGAGAGGGAGTGGATGTGCAGGCAGGGATGGTGTAGAGGTGAGAATTGTTCAATTATTCAACACATATTTACTTTCCCCTTAAGATGTGCCAAGAACTGTACTGGGAGAATGTAGACAAGTAACGGAACAACTGCAAAATCATGTATAAATGCTGGTCATGCGGGAGACCTCAGGACAGCAACCGCCCCAGCCACCGAGGCAAATACCAACGGATCACCGCTTCTCCTTCACATTGGCAGTATGTGCTGTGGAGGACTAAAAACAAAAGAAAAGTGGTAAGACCAAGCCCTGACCTCAAAGAGTGAGCCAAATGATCAAGGAGATAAAACCCTCACAAATAAACCAATCTGCGAACCACCAGGTATGGGGAAGAGCTAACTGTGGAACACGGAATTTCAGCACAAGGAGCAACAGAGCTGGACAAAGTCCGTAGAGTTTCCCAGAGGGAGCAGAAATAAAACCTGAGAAGTAATGCCACACAGGGAGCATTTTCCGGGCAGGAAGAACATAGCAGGTATCTGTGATTCTTCTCAAAAATCAAAGATGAATGTATAGTTATTACTGAAAGTCTTTTTTTTTTTTTTTTTTTTTGAGACGGAGTCTTGCTCTATCGCCCAGGCTGGAGTGCAGTGGCCAGATCTCAGCTCACTGCAAGCTCTGCCTCCCGGGTTCATGCCATGCTCCTGCCTCAGCCTCCCGAGTAGCTGGGACTACAGTCACCCGCCACCTCGCCTGGCTAGTTTTTTGTATTTTTTTAGTAGAGACGGGGTTTCACCGTGTTAGCCGGGATGGTCTCGATCTCCTGACCTCGGCCTCCCAAAGTGCTGGGATTACAGGCTTGAGCCACCGCGCCCGGCCTTACTGAAAGTGTTTCTAAATGGCACACCTATCCACATGTCTTTGGCTTAAGTAAATAGGAAACTTGCCAACAGTGACCTTCACAAATGTGAGTTACACTGGAATAGAAAGATGGGCATCAAATCTGACTTCAGCTGTCCACACTATGAAGGTGGGGAATTGAAACATACTTAACCCTGTAATGCAAGTCAGTGTGCGTGTCTGTATCAACACACACCCACATTTCCCTGGTGTTTTTTTTTTCTTTTCTTTTTTTTTTTTTGAGATGGAGTCTCACTCTGTCGCCCAGGCTGGAGCGCAGTGGCGATCTCGGCTCACTGCAACCTTTATCTCTCGGGTTCAAGCGATTCTTCTGCCTCAGCCTCCCGAGTAGCTGGGATTACAGCCATGCACCACCATGCCAAGCTAATTTTTTATTTTTAGTAGAGACAGGGTTTCACCATGTTGGCCAGGCTGGTCCCGAACTCTTGACCTCAGGTGATACACCTGCCTCTGCCTCCCAAAGTGCTGCGATGACAGGCGTGGGCCACCACGCCCGGCCTCCCTGGCTCCTCTTTACAGGTCTACCCTCAAGCTAAACAAATTTCATCCTTCTGTTAGAAGAACATTCCATAATTCAGAGAAAGAGAAACTGAATTACCGGGGACAATCTACAGATTAATAACTGGGAATCGACTACATTGGTTTTTGCTATAATGATATTCACTAAGTATGAGCAAAAAGGCCACCTTTGGTCTAATGGTACACTGGTCACTCAATAACAAGTTAACAACCATTGACTGACTATCTATTTAATGAAGAACACTGCGATGGTGCTAAAGGAATAGAAGGGAGGGGGCAGTGGGAAAGATAAGTTAGAAGGAAGGCAGGGGCCGGGCGCGGTGGCTCAAGCCTGTAATCCCAGCACTTTGGGAGGCCGAGACGGGCGGATCACGAGGTCAGGAGATCGAGACCATCCTGGCTAATACGGTGAAACCCCGTCTCTACTAAAAATACAAAAACTAGCCGGGCGAGGTGGCGGGCGCCTGTAGTCCCAGCTACTTGGGAGGCTGAGGCAGGAGAATGGCGGAAACCCAGGAGGCGGAGCTTGCAGTGAGCTGAGATCTGGCCACTGCACTCCAGTCCGGGCGACAGAGTGAGACTCCGCCTCAAAAAAAAAAAAAAAAAAAAAAAGAAGGAAGGCAGGATACAGTGAAAAGAAACGGAAGACTCACGAGATAGTGAGTCTGGTCCCAGTTCCACCACTGCAAGGTCTTGGGTAAGTTGATCCCATCTTTACTTCCGTATCCATGAACATGTCCTATCTATCTCTCAGGGTCATTTAGAGTTGAAAAGAGACAGTGTAAGCCTAAGTGCTTGGAACTGCAGAAGGCTCTGTATAATGCACCATGAGGGTTTGGAGGGACCTACTTCCCCAGCTTCACTAACTACCCTGTCTACTTTCCCAAGAGTCTTCTGAATCTCTCAATTTGTCCAATCCTCTCAGACAGTATCTGTTTTAGGGGAACACAGGAGCCAAGGGAACCCAGTCAGGGGCAACTAAACTCAATTCCAGACCTTTGGGTAGCCCATCAAGGAAGCTGTCTTGTTTTTTTTTTCCACTGGAAAAACTGGTTTTGGGGCATCTCAGCTGAGCCCTGGGTAAAGCCTCACCTGATGCTGGAATCTACCCCTAGATTGTTCAACCACATAGGCCAATACATTTTCTTCTTTTGCTTGAACCAGTCTGGGTTGGTTTTCAGGTAGTCAACTAACTGATAGGGAATGAACGAAAATATGGTTAAAGTAATGTTATAAACCCTTCTAACTCCTCACTAAACCTGTGGCTCCATAAGCTACCCAGTGAACCGTTTCCTACCTGGTGTCCTGAAGTGGGTGAAGAGGTGAAAAAGATCATTCAAGGAACAAAAAGAAGAAAGACAATCATAAACAATAAAACCAAAGTGATTACTGGGTCTGCCTTTATTTGCTTCCTGTCTTCTAAGACCAGGGAGGGTCACAGTGATGGACGGGGGTAAAACCCTTCAATGGTAAGCCAAAGAATTAGTGTCTATCTCAGCTCTACTTCTGCCTGTTTTCTCCAGATGTTTACCTATTCCCTTTCATGGTAACCACCGAAGAGCCCAGAGGAACAATACCAGTATCCCACTGACTTATTTTATATCTTAAAAAATTACTCAGGGCCTGCAGTACTGAGCTCATGTTCAAATTAAGTTTGCTGAAAATCTAATTTGGGATGAGTAATTTAATTTGGCCACTACAATTAAAAGTGGTACAGTATTTGTGTTTTAGAGGAAAATCGTATTAGATTCATCTAATCTTATTAGTGGACTATCATATTTAGATCACATTCTATCTGGAACAGATACATACTAGATTGATTTCCTTCATAAATCATTTGGGATACCAAAGGGACTAGACTTCTCCCTGCTCCTTGACCAATCACCTGACACAGGTCAGTGTAGCCAGTGAATGCAAGAAAGGCCTCACTGAGAAGCCCACCACACAGCTCTGGAATTCACTAACCCAACACATCCACCTAGAACAAACCCTCATGTTTTGCAGATGAGTAAACGAGGTCCAGAGTGGACAAGCGACTTGCTCTGGGTCACATAGTCTGTTAGTTAGCGACAGAGCTAAAACTACATTTAACTTCCCTGCGCTACAGTTTGTGTCCCTGATGCTCTAACACATGTGTTCCTTATAAGCTCTAACACAAAAAATGGCCAGATGGACCCTGAGTCCCCACTGTTATTCACTTGGTTAAAGCATGGAGTCATCAGATGCCACCTCTCAGCCTGCCTCTCTGCCTCTCTGAAGTTCCCAGGGAAGGGAAGGAACATGGAGAAGCTGATCTCACTATCTCCATGGATAACTTAGACCAGTGCCCCAAATCCTTCCTGTCAAGTCCATTTTCTTGATGAAGAGTTTAAAACTCCTCACTCTCAGATAACAAACATTCACATTAAGGACATTCAAACCCTATGACAGGTCAGGAAAAAGAGTCTGGTTTGCTTTTTAAAATGTTCTTAATCTCAGGAGTACTGTTAACTGGGCAAGACTCAATGGGTATAATACCACACATCGGGGTTCCGACTGCAGAGTTTAACCTAAGAAAATGAGGTTATGAAGCAAAAACATGAAAATAAGAAGCTAGATAAGAACACTTGCAACATGTGACAAGTGAATATACACACTGCATAAAAATCCCCTGTAAATGATTTCTCAAAAGATGGAACACTGCAAAATAAAAATGAAAAAAGACCCAAAGAGGCAATTTTCTCTCTCTCTCTCTCTCTCTCTCTCTCTCTCACACACACACACACACACACACACACACACACGCAGATTACTGATGGCCTCATGAAAAATGTTCAAATCCATTAGTAAGCAAAGTTTGCAAACTGAAAGAACGCGATACTATTTTCAACGATCAAATTGGCAAAAACTGAAACAACTATACTGTTCACGATAGTCAAGGATGCTCTGAAATAGAAATCCTCAGATGCTACTGATGACTGTAAATTAGTCCACATTTCTGAAGGGCCATCTGGTGATATGGATCACTAGCCTTAATACTGAGTTCACTCCCAAGAATATTCCCTGATGAAATAATCAGAGGAATACTCCAAGATTTATGTGCAGAGACATTTATAGCAGCAATATTCATACTAATAAAAATCTAGAAAAATCCAATGGTACCATAATAGAAAAATAGTTAAATAAATGATACATCAATACAAGGAATGCTATGTCGGCTTTAAAACTCATGTTTTTGAAAAAGATTTAAAGACACAGGGAAATGCTCACAAAATTATGCTAAAACTCAAAGCTATTAATAGGATAGTCCTATTTTGTGAAGAAAAAACATACAGCATATACATTATATATATCATGTGCATTATAAATATAGTATCTTGTGGCAGATTCAGCTAAATGTCCAACAAATATTTATGCTTCTCTTTCCAGAGTGTGGGATTTTCGGCGAGAAGCAGCTGCTCAGCCAGGGGCTACGTGCCCCAGCACCCCCTGTATCTAGGTGGTGCCATGTAACTACTCCCACCAATGGAATGGAAAGTGATTTGAGCACTTCTAGGCTGAGGGAGGTGGAAAGTGATGTGCCTTCTCCGTGCTCTCTTCCTCCATTTGCCAAACGGACACAGGGGACTCCAAGACCCTAGGGAATGGAAAAGCAACCAATGGAAGGGGCCTGGGCTGCTGAATCGCTCAGGGGAGGGCTCCACCGGTGGAGTGACCACCAATCCGAAACACCCATGTTGGACTGAGTGAGAAATAAATTCTATTGTGTTAAGCCATAATTTGGTGTGGGTGGTGGTGGTGGTGTTTTTGAGACAGGGTCCCAACTCTGTCACCCAGGCTGGAATACAGTGGCATGATCATGGCTCCCTGCAGCCTCAACCTCCCAGGCTCAGGTGATCCTCCCACCTCAGCCTCCTGGGTAGCTGGGACCACAGGCACACAACCGTGCCTGGCTAATTTTTTATGGAGATAGGGTTTTGCCCTGTCGCCCAGGCTGGTCTTGAACTCTTGGGCTCAAGCCATCCTCTAGCCTCGACCTCCCAAAGTGCTCGGATTACAGGCGTGAGCCACTGCATCCAGTCTCATAACTTGGTGCTTTAATGGTTTCTTCAGCTAGTGTTACCTTAATATGCACACACACAAAAACTACTAAAAGGAAATCTACCAAATTTTATCTGATGCACTGTATGTTAGTCAAATTATAGGTATATTTTAAAAATTTATTTGATTTGACCACAAATATGTCTCATTTGATAACCAAAAAGTTACCGAAATAAAAAAGCAGACTTTAGGTAGCAGTGTTATATGGTGAAATCTTAAAATAGTGAATGTGGTTACAAACATTAAAATGTAGAAAATTATGGCCAGGCGCGGTGGCTCACGCCTGTAATTCCAGCCATTTGGGAGGCCAAGGCGGGCGGATCACGAGGTTAGGAGATCGATATCATCCTGGCTAACACGGTGAAACCCCATCTCTACTAAAAAAATACAAAAAAATTAGCCGGGCGCGGTGGCGGGGGCCGGAGTCCCAGCTGCTCGGGAAACTAAGGCAGGAAAATGGCGGGAACCCGGGAGACGGAGCTTGCAGTGAGCTGAGATCACGCCACTGCTCTCCAGCCTGGGAGCCAGAGTGAGACTCCGTCTCCAAAAAAAACAAAAAACAAAAAAAAACAACAAAAAAAAATGCAGAAAATTACAAGAGCTCAAAGGGAAAAAAATCTAGACGTACGACCTTTTAGCAAGATCTACTTAAACAATTCTGGACAAATGAATTGTCCAAAAATGAACCAAGGTTAGAATCCTTTAATATGTAAAGAGCCCTTGTGAGCCAGTTAAGTGAGAGTTAAATATAATAACTGGGGGAAAAGACATAACCACTTAGTTACAAAATATGAAATGTAAATGACATACACATATAAAAAGATTTTCACACTCACTAATAATCAAATACATGCAAATGAAAATGAAATAGTCTTTATCTATCAGATTTATACATTTAAAATATTGTGAACACAGGATCCAACACTGCTAAGATTATCATGAAATGGGTAATCATATACACTGAAAAAAGGAGTTGAAAATTGTATCATAATTTCAATGAGTAATTTGGCATGACAACAGGAAAAAAATGCCTTAGCTTTCCCAGGCCGGGTGCAGTGATTCACACCTGTAAACTCATCACTTTGTAGTCCTAGCTAATCAGGAGGCTGGGCTTGAGCCCAGGAGTTCGAGGCTGCAGTGAGCTGTGATCACACCACTGCACCTCAGCCTGGGCGACAGAGTGAGACTCGACTCCCTTTCAAAAAACACAAAAAACAACCACAACCCGTTTGACTTTCTAGATATTTGTTGAAAGAAATAATTAAACAATATGCAAACTATGCATCAGAGTTGTTTGAATAGGAAGATGAAAAAAAAAAAAAAAACAACTCAGGGCTGGGTGTGGTGGCTCACTCCTGTAATCCCAGCACTAAGGCCAAGGAGGGTGGATCATCTAAGGTCAGGAGTTTGAGACCAGCCTGGCCAACATGGTGAAACCTGTCTCTAGCAAAAATACAAAAACTTAGCCAGGCGTGGTGGCGGGCGCCTGTAATCCCAGCTACTTAAGAGGTTGAGGCAGGAGAATGGCTTGAACTCGGGAGGTGGAGGTTGCAGTGAGCCAAGGTCACGCCATTGCACTCCAGCCTGGGCAACAAGAGCGAAACTCCACCTCAAAAAACAAACAAACAAACAAACTCTATCTGTAAGGAGCTGGTTAAATACATTATGATACATGTGTATATGCGTATTCATGTATTGAAACAATGTATAGCCATTAAAATTATGCTGAATATCTGAATGAACAAAGCATAAAAACGCTCATAAGGTAAAAAAGCAGGATATAAAGCAATTCAAGTAGTATGATTTCTTTATTGTTTAAAAAAATGTGTATGTATATACATATATATATAAACACGTTATAAATGCATAAGAAAAGATTATGGGAGGATTTTAATCAAAATGGTGATGGTAGTTGTGGAATTACATATTTGCTATATTTTATAAGCTTTCAACAATGGGCATGTATTACTTTAATTTTTTTTATGTTTTATTGTGAAAAATTTCAAATGTGCACAAAAGTAGCTAGAATGTATGTACCTATCAACAGCTTGGATGAAGATCTTCAGGGGTCTTGGTGTAAGAGCTGGAATGTGGCCCTTTGTGAGGCATGGATGGGATTGGGGTTTGGATCCAGCTGCCTTGGAGGGTGCTTGTGTCAGTGCTTGGGGGAAGGGTCCAGATGCAGCCTGCAGAGCCACGAGAGGGCATATTTCTTATTACTACTGAATGTGTACATTTTCTACATATTTGTTTAGTGTTGTATTTAGTTATCTATTCGAGTGTTCTAACAAGGTTTAGTACTTTTCTTTTTAATTTGAGCACTTCACAGTATAAAGATTAATGCTGTCATATTATTGCCAGTCTTTCCTCCGTCTGTTGTTTCCCTGTTTTTTTCTTTAACATAAACGCTTCATTTTCCTGTAGTTTGATTGACTATTCTTTTCCTTTTTGAATGCTTTCCTTTGTTTCTAAGCAATATTCAATGCTACAGATTTCCTATGCCTCTACATTTTGTACTTTAATCGTTTAATCCATCTGTAATTCATTTTGGTGAAGCCAAAATGATTTTTCCCAAATTGCTAATGAGGCATCAGAATTATTTATTGAATAATTTTCCCTTCCCCACTGATTTGTGATGACTGCTTTATGATTTATTAAATTATTTATGCAAGGGTCTATTTCTGAACTATCCTAGTTCACTAATCTACTTCCTCCTTTTATGACAGCACCATAGTATTTTAATTACAAAGGCTTTATATTGCATCTTAATACCTGGTAGTGCTATATATTTTAATATCCAATAGATCTGACTCCCTTCCCCCAAAACCACTTTCAGAATTCCCCCGATATTCTTATCTATTTATTTTTCCAAGCAGACATAGAAACATCTTGTGAAATTTAAAACATCCTGATGGGACTTTCAGAGGAATGGTATTAGACTCATGAACTAATTTCAGAAGAATCCAAATCCTTAATTTCAAGTTCATCATCTAGAAATAGGGTTTTAGTTAAACTCTTTTAAGTCTTCTTCATCTACAACTAGGCAATCTGTAGTTAATAATAACGTTATCATGTTTCTCTATAATATTTATTCTCCAAGTTACTATTTTATGACTCTCTGCATTGACTAAAACTTGAAGAGGTGATGCCTTTAGTGTTTCACCAGTAAGTACAGTGGCAGTGGGCTGCATGAACCTGATCTTTCTTATAATGTTAAAGATTGGTCACTTTACATATCACTCTTAAAGTGGTATGTAAAAACTTAAAAACTGATTGAATACACTTTTGGAATTAATGAGGTTATTACATATTTTTATTTAAACAACTTATGTGAACCATGGGGAAATACATGTATATGAAGCCATTTCTGCATTCCAGGAATATAATCTATTTGGTTATGGTAGAACATTCATATTCTCTATTGTTGAAATCTACTCACTAGAATTTTGTCTAAAACTTTTACATTCCTAAGTGAGACTGGTATAGATCCTCCCTTTGGGAACTTGCCTGTTTCGATATCAGGGCCACGCTTGCTTGAAAGAAGGATCTGGAAGTTTTCCATCTTTTTTCTCAATCCCAGAACAGTTTATATAACATAGGAATTATCTGTTCCTTGAGAGTTTAAAAGGATTTTCAAAGGCCTTTTTATATCTTAAAATATTCCACCTGGCACAGGGGTGTATGAGCGTGTGTGTGTCCATGTGGACATTACCACGTTAGTATACATTTAGAATGACATGTAAGATACTGATTTCAAATGGAACAGCTCTATTATAATTTATGGCCGTTCTTTCCCCCATGAAAAGGGAGTAAATGCCCAAGATGATAAAGTGTTGAGAAAAAAACACATTTTCCCAGGCTTTGGTTCCAAGGGCCTCCTTTTAAGAGGCACATGAAGGTTATAGAAGGTGATCATGGTATATTGGATGTGTTGAACCATTCAAATTTCATTGAGGCTGACCAAGTTTGGCAACCACAACTTGACCACTGACATTCGGACCTGGCATTCGGACCACTGACATTTCTGACCACTAGAAAAGCTAAGACCTGGAGAGACGAGGAGAACCTCTGTCTAGCCCCAGGTCACCTCCAGTTCTGTGGTAAAGGTCTTCCAACTTCCCATTTTATTGTGTCATCTCCAGCCTAGGATGCTTCCCCTCTTCCACCGCAATGAACACTTGTCACTCTGAGGCTTTCTGTACTGCAGGGCCCCTGGACCAGTGACCCTACAAGCACTTCACAGGCACCACAAAGAAATGCTCAGAGTTGTTTTGGACTGAATATTTTTCTTCCCCCAAACTCCTATGTTGAAGCCCTAAACCCCAATGGGATGCCATTCGGAGATGAGGTCTTTGAAAGATAATTAGGTTTAGGTAAGGTGATGAGAGTGAAGCTCTCACGATGGGATGGGTGATTTTATAAGAAGAGAAAGAGGAGATTCCTGTCTCTGGGTGCACAAGGAAGAGATCAGGTGAGTACACAGCAAGATGGCTCTCACTCACAAGCCAAGAGAAGAGGCTTCAGAATAAACCTTACCTTGCTGAGCACCTTGATCTTGGGCTTCCCAGCCTTTAGAGCTATGAAAAATAAATTTCTTTTTTTTTTCCTTTTTTTTTTTTGAGATGGAGTCTTGCTCTTTTGTCACCCAGGCTGGAGTGCAGTGGCACAAGCTTGGCTCACTGCAACCTTTGTCTGCCAGGTTCAATGATTCTCCTGCCTCAGCCCCCCGAGTAGATGGGATTACAGGTGCCCGCCACCACACCCGGCTAATTTTTCTGTATTTTTAGAGACATCGTTTTGCCATGTTGGCCAGGCTGGTCTCAAACTCCTGACCTCATGATCCACTCACCTCAGCCTCCCAAAGTGCTGGGATTACAGGTGTGAGCCACTGCGCCCGGCCCATAAATTTCTATTGTTTAAGCAACGCACTTTATGGTATTTTGTTATGGCAGCCTGAGCTAAGACAAAAATGTTGTGGTAATAGCTGTCAAAAAGTACAATGTCATCTGCCATGGAGTAAGATATGCCTTAAGAGAAACCAGTGGTAAGGGGTCTGAACAAATTAAGATCCAATGTCAGCCGAGTGCGGTGGCTCACGCCTGTAATCCCAGCACTTTGGGAGGCCAAGGCAGGTGGATCACGAGGTCAGGAGCTCGAGACCAGCCTGACCAACATAGTGAAACCCCGTTTCTACTAAAAATACAAAAATTAGCCAGGCTTGGTGGTGTGTGCCTGTAATCCCAGCTACTCAGGAGGCTGAGGCAGGAGAATTGCTTGATCCCAGGAGGAAGACGTTGGAGTGAGCCAGGACTGTGCCACTGCACTCCAGCCTGGGTGACAAAGTAAGACTCTGTCTCAAAAAAAAAAAAAAGATCCAGTGTTTGCCAGAACGTGCAAGAACTGTGCCATAAAAGCATATGAGCAAAGATGAGGATACTAGAAGGACTCAAACGGTAACGCTTTGCCCAGGAATGCGGTTAACAGGCAATAACTGTAGGTGTTAGAGTGCCACAGAATGGTCTTCCTTTTATTGAGAAAGACACATCTGAGATCACGTCCTTGTTTACAGGAGACCCATGAAATGTTAGAATTAGGACACCTTTTGCCAGTCAAGGTGATGAGTGTTAGGATAGTCCTGCAGGAAGGCAACAAACTTGCTTTGGCTCCAGGATTTCACGATTCCATTCATAATTTCACACGGGCGAGCAAGCAGTCTTTCTGTCCCGGTCAACAAGGATAGAGGAGTTGCCTTCACACCAGTCATGGCCTAACACAGAAGCTTAATCCTGGCTGGAAGGCAAAGTGTGTTTGTGGCAAAGCCAGGCAGACGTGTAATGAAAGCAGAATGAGTAATGTTTAGTTAAGCTTCTGGATGGCAGGGGTGGTTGCGTGTATGTTTGGGGATTTTTAATGACTCCAAAAGGCGTCTTAAAAAGTCACACTATTTTGGCACTTCTGAGATGCAACTTTTGCTACAAGTACTAACACCAGCAAGCGACTGCTACAAGTATTAATACTAGCACTTACCAGCAACATTTTTCACAAGCACCCCTTCCTTTCTGGAGCTCCAGGGATCAAACCAAGCTTTCTGCATATTTGTGGGGGGTTGGGGGGGTTGGCGCACACACCCTTTCCCACCTACAGAGGCATACCATACAATTGAAAGCCAGATCAAATTGAAGACATTTATCAATTTTAGGGTTAAATGGTGGAAAAGGAAAAACTGTTGACACACTTTATAATTTGAACTACTTAAGTATTGCAAGATTTTCTTCCTGCTGGTGGAAAATTAAACTAACAATTCTAAGTTAATGACTGGAGGGTAAACGGTTCCTTCTTTATTTTATAAATTGGATTTATCAAAACTTGTATTAAAATGGATTTTCTCCCAACTTTAACTTATAAATCCAATCAAGGTATGACTCTAGAGAACCTTAGGCTCCAAGTGAGGCTTCAAAAAGTAGGGTGTATTTCCCTACAGTTGCGCATTCAGGAGCTAACTCCACATCACCAGGTGAGCGCCCAACACCTGGAGGGCAAATGCAGGGCAGTGCCCACCCTCCCTTGGTGTACTTTTCACCGGTGATGTCAGAAAAATAAGAACAATGTAGTAAATTATTCCTAAAGCTCAGTGTTTTCAATTTAAAGATTTTTGTTTTGTTCTTATATTATCTTTTCCTATTACTTTGGCATTAAGATGGTTTTATCATAAAAGCTTGGTGATGAGTGTTAAGAGTTTTTAAAATGTCCTAACTTGGCAAAATAAAAAAGACTGGGAGCCCTAGGCCAATGCCCTAAAGCCTTTTTTTTTTTTTTTCTCTCTCTCTCTCCTAGTGCTTTCTTGGTCCAGGCAATCTTCATTTGAGAACCACTAGTTTATAGCACTCTCTGAGCCAAGGAATTTGGAGTCAATCAGTGCTCATCTAGGTATCAAAATGGTGGCAAGCCCCAAGTGCAACTAACAACCTACAGAAAACGGAAGTCTAACTTTAGTCAACACTCAGGGAAGTGGGGATGAAGAATGTAGTCTTCAAAGCTCCTGGTCATTCTGGAACACTGTTCTCCTGCTGCACCCTACATGCTCAGCCCTCTATCGTCAAAGCCTCCTCCTCCTGGTTCTGGAACAGGTGGTAAAGCTTTTGGAGGCCCTTTGCCAACCTGTGCTCTCCCCACCATTAATCTGGGAAACCCAAATCAAGATGCTTGACCCTCCTGGGATTCTGAGAGGTCAGCCCTGTGGCACCAGAGGCTTTCAGGAATGATTCACCATATCGTCAGCTGAAATTCTACTAAAGTGTATGCCCAAGACTAGCTTCTCAGTACTGCGGCATCTCACTCAATCCCAGTGATCTGAAAATCCATCCATCCTCCCAGGACAGTTGGTTCAGGAAACCAAAGGCAAGGGGAGTCACTCATCCCTCCAGAGCCTCCAAACTGAGAATAAGGAAAAAAATCGCCAGGCTCGGTGGCTCACACCTGTAATGCCAGCACTTTGGGACGCCAAGGTGAGTGAATTGTGAGGTCAGGAGATTGAGACCATCCTGGCCAACATGGTGAAAGCCCGTCTCTACTAAAAATACAAAAATTAGCCGGGTGTGATGGCGCGTGCCTGTAGTCCCAGCTACTCGGGAGGCTGAGGCAGGAGAATCGCTTGAATCTGGAAGGCGGAGATTGCAGTGAGCCAAGATCGTGCCTCAGCACTTCAGTCTGGCAACACAGCAAGATTCCGTCTCGAAAAAAAAAAAAAAAAAAAAAATTTCAGCTGGGATAGGTCATGACAGGCCATCAACTATTTAAGAGATTTTTCAACTAAGAATATAAGAACATATTGCCATAAAATTTTAAAATCTCTATATTCTAGAGGTTATATCTATTTTTAATTGTATGCTTCTTAAACTTCTCTCTATTTAGGCTTCCCCCAAAATGAATTCTAACAGAAAAAAAAACAAACAAACAAAAAAAACACTTCAGTAAAAAAAAGAATCCACAAACACTAAATATTTTAATACCTTTATTTACCTCCTCTCTAACAGAACTAATCAGCAGCAGATAATAATATTTGTTGTGAAGAGAGTTAATTTTCTAGATTAAACATGTGCATAAAAACATAAAGGTGACAATATTTGGCAATATATGACACTAATAAAGGTAGCATTTATTGGGCTAAGCACTTGACTCGGATCGCCTCAGTTAATCCTTACAGCAAACCTATAAAGTAGGTGCTATTCTTATTTCCATTTTATAGATGAGGTTATAAATGAAGAACCTCATTACTGTAATTTAATCTTCACCAACCCAGAATTTGAGTTCAGTGTTTACTCTGGCTATTAAAAGGTTGAATAAGCAAATGAGAAATTAAACGGGATTTCAGAAGGTATATTTAGCCTGCTAGAAGGTCCTACATTTTAAGACACACTGAAGAACAGATGCTACCTGCTTCTAACAGGATGTGTTTGGTAAGGTTCTGCCTGACACTATACACATTAAAACACTGGAAGATTCAAACTTTTACTAGTTAAGGTTGAGTGTCCTCTCACTATTATCCTCAATGACTGGTCCAAGTTAGTAAGGTTATTATTCTACTTTTACCGGTGGTACAGTATGATGGATGTCAGCTGTGGCTCCCAAGATCTATTTCCCTCCTCCCCTGACAGTGTCCAGAACTCTACACACCCCCAGTCTCCCCACAGCCCGGTGCAGAAGCCAGTCTGGTGCAGAAGCCAGCCTGAGGATGAACTGACCCACGGAGGAAGGAGCAGAGAGATTAAAAAAAACAAAAACAAAAACAAAAACAAAAAAAAACAACTTGGATGGTTTAGGATACTGCTGAGCTGCTGGTTCACACCCACCCTGCAGTCCACCCTATCCCTGCACATGGCAGGTACATGAGCTGATTAATCAGTTCATTGTGCTGACCTCACGATGCAAAGTTTCACTCAAACATACACAAGAGCCTCTTTTGGTCAAAAGTAGAAATATCCTTATAATCCAAGTGACCTTCAACTCTTGACTCTGTGAGACTGCTCCCATTTGCTCCGCAGATCCACCCTCCATCACCCTCCACACAGCTCTGCCCCACAGAGGCTCTGCCCTCCGTGGACAGCACCCACCCAGTTCCCTTGCCTTCTGGCTCTGACTGAGGCTACCTAATGGGAGGCACTGGCATCAGGAGACGGGAGATCTCAGGGGTTCAATGAGGGTATTTATTCTCTTGGCTCTTTCCTGGCCATGCTGCTATAGGCTGATTGCATTCCTCTACCAGGGACACCTCTCCAGCTCCTGTTTCCCATCCTGACAGCCAATGCCTCCCTCTTCCTTCCAGGCCTAGGCACAGTAACAGCTCCCTGACACTGTGCTTCAGCATCCCTTGTTGGCTTCTCTTAACTCTGCCTGCATCCTTATAAACAGTCCCTTCAGTAGAGGCTCTTCAATTACCCCATTTGCGCGAGCCACATGTTTCCGACTGGAACCCCAAGACACAATGGCTTTAAAATTAAATCAGAATTAGGAACAATAAAAAAGAAACCGAAGCAATCAACTCTGAGCCTCACATAGGAGGAATGGAAAGTTTGGCACATGCCAAGAAAACAAAACCACACACACTGAAATAATCAAATCAGACACCACCACCCCCTTCCCCACTGTCACCAAGAATGTGTGGAGGACGGAGCCATCTCCTGCTGGATCAGGGTTTACACCTGAAATAAAAGCTTAACATTCTATTTATGCACAAACTACTGACCCTTGAAACAGCTTGTGGGATGCCCGGCAGAGGAATCATAGCTGTATGCCCATTTTATGGAGGGACAAACTGAGAATGGAAGGGATCTTGAGGCCAGAGCTGATAAAAACACGAGGAATGCCCCAGGGCCAGCTAAGGCTCCTGAGTCCAGGAATCTGCCTCTGACATTCTCTGTGGAGCTTCCCACAGCAGCCTTCTACACCACCACTCTCCAGAGATGCATCCCAGACATTTTTAAGTCCTTCTAAACAGTTCTAGAACTACCATCCGTGGACGTTCATTGGATCCTCAACTATTTACAATTCTGCGAAATCAAGAGAGACAAGACGCCCTCCACCCCATTCCAGAAGCCGCCAAAAACCATTATGTGAATCCACAATCCCTGACCACTTCCCAAAGAAAATTTTCTAGAAATCAATGGATGTCCAGGCCCAGAGCAGCCCTCCTCCGCTTCCTGGGGCGTTCTCCACAACATGCGGGTCCAAGAAATGGTCTTACAACTGCTTTGCTGTAAAATGTTCCAACACCAACAATACCCGAGAAGCTACCTGTTTGAGGATGAAGAGGCTGAATCTTTCAGGGTAGTCCTGCTTCTGCGTCTTCTTCCTTCAGCATCCTCCACAGCCAGGGCCTGCAGGAGTGACCCAAAGGGCACAGTCAGGACATCTGGCTTCAGCACGGGCACAGTAGGTATTGATCAGGAAGAGGACTGACCTGGGATAAAACCCTGAAGAACCCAGCAGCTGATGGGCCCACCCAGGAGGAGGACCCAGCAAAGGCTGCTGAGGAAGGTCCCCGGGGTAGAAGAGAACTTAGGAGACCAAGACGTCCAACTTCACTCTGGTTATTCAGGCTCTAAACCCAAGTCATCATGGCTTTCCTCTTTCCCTCACACCCCACGTCTAATCCATCAGCAAAGGACACCAGCTTTAATGTAAAGTAATATCCAGACCCTCACCATTTCTCAACACCTCCACTGGTACCACTTTGGTCCAAGTGAGCAGCATCTCTCATTAGGTTACTGTGATAACCCCCTAATTAGTTGTCCCACTCCTCCCCTTACCTTTCTATAACCACGTCTTGGAGGTTGAACAGTGTCTCTCCAAGATTCCTATGTTGAAATTCTGATCCCTAGGATCTCAGAATGTGGCATATTAGGAAACAGGGTCATTAAAGATGTCATATTAGGAAACAGGGTCATTGATGATATAAAAGTTAAGATGAGGTCCTACTGAAGTAGAATGGGGGTTCCTAATCCAAAATGACTCTGGTGTCCTTATAAAAAGGGGACATTTGGAAGATTGGAGGTTTTCTGCCACAAGCCAAGAAGCTACCCAGAGTTGGAGAAGGGCCCGAAACAGACCCTTCCCTGGAGTCTCCAGCCAACACCTTGATCTTGGACTCGCAGCCTCTAGAGCTGTGAGACAATAAATTTGTGGTTTAAGCCACCCAGTATGTGGTACTTGGTTATGGCAGCTCAAGCTAACAAATACAGCATGCTCCCCAGAGCAGCCTAAGTGATCATTTAAAAATCACTCTTCTGCTCAGAACACTCCTATAGTATTTCATCTGTATCAAAGTAAAAGCCAAAGTCCTTGAAATGGCCACAGTCCAAATGACTTGGCTGGGCCTCTTCCCTGATGGACTGAGACACCTGACCTCTTCTCCTCCTACTCTGCCCTTCCTCCATTTCCTCCAGCCACAATGGCTTCCTCAAACATTCAGGAAGGCTCCTGCCTCAACCCTCTGCATTTGCTCTTCCCCATCCTTGGAGCACTCATCCCTCAGGCATTTGTCACTTCCTACAGGTCTCTGCTCTCACGTCCTTTGCAGTGAGGCCCACCTCCAACCCCGGCCCCTTCCTAGCCTCCTTCCCTGTTGTATTTCTCTTTGCAACCCTTATCACCACCTGACATTTATTTATTTTTTTCAACCCCCTTTCCCCATTTCCCTTAAATTGTAAACTCCCTGAGAGCAGGGACATCGTATTATGGTGTGCCCAGAGCCTGGCACATAGTAGGTGCTCAAGAAATAGCTGTTGAAAGACTTTGTATGATGGAATCAAATAAGCCAAGAGAAAAGAAAGTTGCAAGAAGAAGGAAGCTGTCCACAGTGTCCAAAGCAGCAAAGAGCCCAGACAGATAAGGACTGAAGTGTCCGTTGTGTGTGGCAACATGGAGGCTGCGGGTGACCTTAGAGAGAGCAGCCCCTGCAGAAGGCGGGAGGCCTCTGCAGCAAACCCACCAGCTCCCTGCCCTGGACCAGGTACAAGCCCCCACCAGTGGAGGCCAGCCTGCGTGGGCTGTGTTAGCGAGGGCAGCTTATTTCCATACATCCATCTGTGAGGGGTGGAGAAAAGAGAAGGTGAGGCTGAGGGGTGTGAAGGTCTGAGGAAGTTGGGTTGCAAGACTGAGGCGTGAGGTCCCAGGGGCTGCAGGAAGCAGGGGGACCCCTGTACAGGGAGAGGGTTCTCTCTGGCCAGAAGGAAGGATGTCTCTTTCTCTGAGTGCAAGGAAACCAGGTGGGAATGAGCCCAGATGCAGGTCAGCACACAGGAGGGCAGGCGGGAACCTGAGTGAGCTAGCCGTGGAGTAATATTTTCAGCGAACAGAGAAGCCAGGTTGTCTCCTGAGTGGAGAAGGGCAGATAGGAGAGGAGGCTGGGATGCATGTCCTACTGTGGATATCAAGTGCAGGCGTGGCCCTGAAACCCAGCACCTCCTGACGTTTGTGCCCTAGGTGGCTCACTCTTTCACCCTAGTCCACACCCTGACTGAGACAGCCAGCTGCTGGCCAGCATCCAGGAGGGCCCTGCTCTAACCAGAGGCCGTGGTTTCATAGAGGCACAATCTTCATGGATGTGAGGTTTTCTGTGACAGCCCTCAGTAGCCAGGGTTTAGGAGGAGAAGTTCCTAAAGCTAAATTCAAAGCCCCAAGCAGGTCCATCTCTTTCCATGAAGGGTTCATCATTCTCCCGGGCTCCCAGACCCAGAACCTCATACTCCACTCCCTTAAATCCTCCCAGTCACAAAATGATGCCTCTTCCTGCATGAGAAGATTCATTATTCCTTGAGTACCTACTAAGTGCTGGATATGTTACAAGTTAAAATCCTCAAACAAGAGTCCTGTGAAGTGTTTTTAGCTACTATTTATAGACGACAAAACACGTTGAAAGAGATGAAGTAATTTGCTCAAGGTCACACAGGTAGCAAGTGGCAGAGCTGAGATTGGAAACTTTCCACTTCCCTCTCGTCTTTTCTACATACACTACCACCACCCTAGTCCAAGTCCTCAACATTTCATTCCTAACACTTGACATGACAAATGTCTCCTAAGTTACCTCCCAGGACTGCCCATTTACAGTTCACAAATTGAGACGGATCTTCTTACAGCACTGCATTTACCAATCCCGGCCCCATGCTTTGGCTTTGGAGGCTCCTCAATACAGGATCATTCCAAGCTCCACAGCCACCCCTTGGGATCCTACATAAACGGTGCACATCTCCTTCTTCGTTCTTGCTTCCCATGCATACCTCTGCTCACCCCCTCTGTAATCCCCTGCCCAGTCCATGCACCCCGTCAAGGTCCCAACACCCAGCACATTCCTCCCCTGCAGCTCTGCCGTCTGGCCACCCAGCTCCAGCCCTCTCCTGCAGTCTGCTGGGTGGCACCAACCCAGCTTACCAAGCTCTCCTGGCTCTTCTGAGCTCACTGCATCTAGCTTCTCTGGGCAAGAGTTTCCTGTGCTCATGTGGACTGCAAGCCTCTTCAGGGCAATGAATCGTCTAATGAAAATGCTTGCAACTGCCCGCTGCTCAACATAGTGTCTCAGTTATTTGATCTACCGAACAATCCTGATGCTCAGGCAATATGATTCCAGAAGTTTTTCAGAAAATACAAGGGAACCGGGATGGCCAAGTGAAGGGACACAGGCCTTCTTGAAGCTGGGAGGCATACCTATTCTTCCTGCGCAGGAGGCACCGGAGTTAGGAGCACCTCCTAACATCCACTCTAACGGGGAGGAGGACGGCTGGATTTGGCTCTTCCCTCCTCTTCCTGCACCTGCATATTCAAGGTCTTGGTGTCCTTCCTTTGCCACCCTTTCACATGCTTTTGTAGACATAGATAGATATACCCTCTTCTTCCTTCTTCAAGGGAGAGCTTGAAATGTGAGAAATCCAGCTGTATGGAGAAGCTCATGGTGACTGGCAGAACAGTCAGGGCTGGGTGCCCAGAAGCAGGAAAAAGAATATTCTATTTCTGGGAAATGAGAAGCTGGACTGATCCACTTCAATCACTGGCTGTGGACCACCATCTAACAATTCTGGGATTCCCAGAGCCACAAGAGGAAGATGCCTGGGAAAGGTGAAAATCAGCAAAGCACTCAAAGGCCATCCAATCACCCCAGGCAGACAGATGGGCAGATCTGGGTAACAAGGGGCTGAGAGAAAACCATAGGTTTCAAGGGGATGCTGTCATCAAGATGCCCCATAAGAAATCAGGATCTACCCAAACCAGGGGCAACCAAAGGGGCAGTGTACTCCTCAGGACTTAGCTGAAGTCACAGGAGCACTGGAGTCAGGCCTGGGATCAAATCCTGACCTCATCAGCCAGGTCAGCCTTCACCTCTTGGAGTCTGGCTCTGTATGAGTGACTGTGATGCCTAAATAAAGTAAGTGTAGGCTGGGCGCAGTGGCTCATGCCTGTAATCCCAGCACTTTGGGAGGTCGAGGTGGGCAGATCACGAGGTCAGGAGATTGAGACCATCCTGTGAATGGTGAAACCCTGTCTCTAGTAAAAATACAGAAAATTAGCTGGGCGTGGTGGCGGGCGCCTGTAGCCCCAGCTCCTCGGGAGGCCAAGGCAGGAGAATGGTGTGAACCTGGGAGGCGGAGCTTGCAGTGAGCCGAGATCGCACCACTGCACTGCAGCCTGGGTGACAGAGCGAGACTCCGTCTCAAACAAACAAACTAAATAAATAAATAAATAAATAAGTGTATGGAAGTATAATATCTAGCACAGTGCATGGCCTTACATAAGGGGCTTACTCAGTGGTGCTCCCCTCCCCATTTCCAGCCTTCAGAGCTCACAGCTCTCTCTACTCTTACTAACAGAAACAAGCAGAGGCCACAGAGCATTTCCCAGTAAGAAGGTTTTCAAAGAAGGACGGCAGAAGTCCGCAAAGGAACAAACAGGTCACCCCACTGCTGGTAAGAGAGAAGCGCCGGACCTCGGTGAATGCCCGGATTTCAAAACACAAAAAGCTCCGAGCCTCTTATCGTACCTAAACAGGAAGTTTGTGACAAACTTAGAAAACACGCATGCACAGTGGCAAGAGGCTGCACGCCACTGAGAAAAGATGAAATCCGGCCCTGCTGGGAGCCCTGTGTGGAGGAGGAACGTGCGGAGCCGACACTCCCACCGCACCAAGATCTTCCTGGCTCTAGGGAGACACCCTTACCCTGGGCTTCTCCTCACCCCAAGCACGGGAGGGATTTGGGCCAAAATGTGCGGAGCCGCTCTGGTTTCCAAAGCCAGGCTCTGCTCACCCGCTCCTGCTCTCTCTCCCACCCCTACCCACTCAGGCATCTAGGACATCAAACACTCCCAACAGCTGGCAGGGCGTGGTGACTGAGGTGTGTAGCGGGGGGACCATTTTTTCAGCTGGGAGATCTTAGCACAGAAAGGGGAAGTGACACACAGAGGTCCCGCAGAGCTCCCGTCCTCAATCTGATCTCCATCTGGCTGCCTGGCCAGCGTCTGTATCATCCGGCCCTTCAGCATTCCACAAGGGGGTCTTCAGCTGCCATCTCCTTCCCCGTGACATCCTGCCTGGCCCTAACATTTTTACTTGCATTGTTCACACCAGGATGGGGCTCGATAACTTCAGTTCATTTATCTGAAAGTGCAGGCAAATGTGGACACAATCTGTGTCTCATCTCAAGTAGAGGACAAACTAGGAAGCTCCTTCCCCTTTGTTCATAATCTCCCAAGCACCTGTGGAATCGGCCCTTCGTCCAGGCAGTATATTTGGTGGCTGTGCTCCAGTAAATACTCGGTAGATTAATAAACAACATCAATACCTCCCTATTGCGCCTCCCCAACCAGGTTATGTCCCACTTGTCTCTGAGTCACCCTCAGCAAGAACGGGTCCCTCCACCCCTCCTGAGTGGAGGGCCCAGCTGTAAACTCAGTCTCCTGATGGTTGGCTCCTCAGCGCCCCCACATTCAGCACCTCCCGCAGTGGTTTCCTCGCCCCCCCCCCCAGTTAGGTTCCTTTTTTAAAAAAATGACTCATTTAGGAAGAGACAAAACCAAGAACTTCAATGGTAAAGATAAAACGGCAAGCACCAAGACTCTAAACACCTCCCACTCCATGTAGAATTTAGATCCGATACAGCTTCCCCAAACTGGACCTCCTAATTTGGAACTTACGGTATACACAATTCTTCTAGCAAAGACACTTCCAGTAATGTCTCAATGTTTCAGCGTCTCCTTTACAAATAAAGATGGCCCCAGGACTCCAGGCAGTAGTTTTTGCAAAATGAGGGAATGAGAAATTAAAGATTAAAGTCTACGCTTTGAACTTCTGGGTCAAAAAAGTAATTATTTGATGTTTTACTATGTTTATGAGTCTGATTTATTGATTGCAGGACATAGGCATTATATCACAGGCCTAATGAGAATTATGGGGAGTTTTTCATTAAAAAATGACTTCTTGGTATGTAAGAAGCTTATGACATTTGTGCACAGTATCTGAAAGGAATGAAATTATATGATACAATACAGAGAATCGTAACATTTCAGGGCTAAAATGAGCCATTAAGATGACCCAAATCCAGGGGTTCCCCAATGTTAGCTGCATTTCTGAAAAATTCCCAGGCTCCCCCAGATTCTGACACATTCGGTCTGAAGTGGGGCTCTGACATCAACTGTTTTCTTTTATAAGCTTCCCAGTGATTTTAATGTGCCTACAGGGTTGAGAACCACTTATCTGCAGATAAGAAGGCTGGGATCTAAAAGAACTGAGGAGGCCAGGCACTGTGGCTCTCATCTATAATCCTAGCACTTTGGGAGGCCAAGGCAGGTGGATCACTTGAGGTCAAGAGTTCCAGACCAGCCTGGCCAAATGGTAAACCCCATCTCTACTAAAAATACAAAAGTTAGCCAGCATGGTGGCAGGTACCACCCAGCTACTCAGGAAGCTGAGGCAGGAGAATCGCTTGAACCTGGGAGGCAGAGGTTGCAATGAGCCAAGATCAAGCCACCGCCCTCCAGCCTGGGCAACAAAGCGAGACTCCGATTCAAAAATATAAACAAACAAACAAACAAACCAAGGAGTCCAAAACTGCACAGTCAGTCAGACCCAACACTAGAACTGAATCTAAAATCTGCACCCCTCACCCAGTCCAGTTCTACACTTTTGCTCAGGTTTTTGGTATTCACAGATTTGCTAAAACTTTTTTTTAAAACAAACAAACAAAAAAAAGTGGGGGGGACTAACTAGGGCTGCCAACTTTTGTTTTGTCAAGCAAAGGTATTTTACAAATATCTACCAGTTATCATACTATCACCACTTCCTGATGTGTCTCTTGCCCATTTGCATATCTGCTGCCCCCTCTAGTCCAGTCTCCACCCAGGAGGTAAAATTTCACAATATTTGGCCCCACCCACTGCTGCATTCACCTTCACTCACCCTGCTCCTTATGACAAATCAATCAAAACCCAGTCCTAAAAACTTCTCCATCTCCTCCTTCTCTAACTCGTTTCTCAAAGTCTCTTCTCTAATCACAAACTACTTCCCAGCCCCTCTAAACCTACCCTTCACCTCCTCTTAACCTCCACATGACAACATCTGTACAAGCCATACTAACAGTTTTGCTATTCCACACACATTATCCCTTCTAAATGTCTCCCTTATCAATGATGTACCAGCAACTACTCGAAGAGGCTGCCTCTGAGGAGTAGAATTAGGGGGTAAACGATGGAGGCAGGGGAAGGTGGGGGGTCTCTTTATACCCTACCATTCAAATTTGGGACAAGGATGTATTCTTTTCAATGGACACAAATCACACATACACACAGCAGGTTACAAAATGCATTTTTATTTGCTTCTGTATTTATAAAAACACAGAAAACTGTCTGGGAAGTATACACGCCCAGGTTCTAAATGTAAATGATATCTGAGTGGTGGGATTATGAGTGACATTACTTTCACTTCCTTTTCCTCTTTGTTATCTTTATTATGTTTTATTTTCAAAATAAAGAAAAAATAATAGTTTAAAATCTGAACCAGAGCTGGGCATGGTGATGCACGCCTATAGTCTCAGCTACTTGGGAGGCTGAGGCAAGAGAATCAGCTGAGTTTGAGTCCAGCCTGGGCAACATAGCAAGATCCCATCTCTTAAAACAAAACCAAAACCATGAACCAAGGCATTATCTGATGTCTGAAACCTACATAGTATTAAAAAGCAAAGGCACCAGAGCAGGTCACAGACTGGCATAGAGAATTATCTTTTTTCTGTAAAATGAAGGGTCTTTCCCAGCCAGGCCCTCCGGGCTTCTGTGCCCAGCCTGGGTCCTGAGTCTACCACTGCCATTGACCCCAAGCCACCCCTTGGCCCTGCCAGCCCCCAAGAACAGATGTAGAAGAGATGTCCTCGCATAGGTGTAAAGCCCCTTCCAGAGCCTCTCTGGCCTCCTCAGGTCAACCCCCACCAGCTCTCCCTGGTCCCTGAGGAGGATCCATTATCCTCTCCTGAGTGTCTCCTCTGAGCCCTAGTTTTCTCTGTTTTCCTCTATGTTTTTCCCAGGCTATGCTCCCCAAGCCTTTCTGAGTCTCTGCAAAGGGGAGCAGCCACAGACAATCCAAGTAACCCTCAGGCCCACAACCTGTAAATCAGGAGCCCAGAAACTCTTTAGATGGAGTGCAAGCCGTGGGATTCTCCACAGTCCCCATGGCTCCCTAATGTTTTACAAGGCAGAGAAGAGGGGTGGCGGAGTGCTCTAGGTAGCAAGAACAGAACTGAGAGTTCAAAGGCGTGGAGGTCAGAGGGTAGGTGATGTGTCTAGGGAAGTAAAAGGCATTCAGGATAACTGGAGTGTCTCTGAGCATGTCCCAGGCCTAGCGGAGAGAAAACTCCAAGGGAACTTATCAAAATTCACAAGGGCCAGCAAAGAAGGGCCTAAACAAAGAGTTCTCAACCTTTCATCTGTTGTGTCTCCTTCCAAATGCTTCCTCACTTGATCTACCCTTCCAGTGTCTAGGAGGATCTAGGCCAACAGGAGTGGGTGGCAAAATAGGAATACAGAAAAAAGAAATGAGACTAAGCAGCTCCACACAGGAGGAAGACTGAGGTCCTCCCAGTGCAGCGGTTCCCAAGGCCAGGAGACCTGATGCTCAACTCCCTCCTTAGCATCAGCTCCAAAGGCGAAGGACATTTGCAATGTATCCAAACTTCTGGGGCTCTCAAGGAAGCTTTTTAAAGAACTGTGAGACTTCAAGAGTGCCAAAACACGGATTGGCGTGCTCAACCAGATGCATCTGTGACCTGTGTGAGGCCTTCTGGGGAACCCTACAGAGCTGGACTAGCATTCAGCCTCTATCCTATAAGAAGGAAGCCGTTGGCAATTCTCTCCTTAAATGTTCCCCTCTATTGTGCCTGCATATGGCAACCTCATCTGTTCAGGGGGAAATCTTGCCCTGTAGAAGAGCTGTTCTGTTTAAGTAGGTGGTATGTGCCTGTCTTCCCTCCCTCAAAATCTCAACTAAGGCCTGGCACGGTGGCTCATGCCTGTAATCTCAGCATTTTGGGAGGCCGAGGAGGGTTGATCACTTGAGGTCAGGAGGTCCAGACCAGCCTTGCCAACACAGTGAAACCCTCTCTCTACTAAAAATACAAAAATTAGCCAGGCATGGTGGTGGGTGCCTGTAATCCTAGCTACTCAGGAGGCTGAGGCATAAGAATCACTTGAACCCGGGAGCCAGAGGTTGCAGTGAGCCAAGATCATGCCACTGCACTCCAGCCTGGGTGATAGAGCAAGACTCGGTGCCAAAAAACAAAAACAAAAATAAAAACAAAAACCCCTCAACTAGACTGTAAGCTCCTACTAGAGTCAGCTCTAGCTTCTGCTTCTTCACTTGCCTTAAAGAAAGCCCTCCCCGTTGGCTTTCATTGAGTTCTTACTAACCGAGTAGAAAGCCAGTTCTCAAATCCATCAGCTCCTACATGAGGCTTCTGTCCAATAGCTATGGCTCTCACTGGGCTGGGGTGACAGTTCTCTCCAATGGAGTTCCTTCAGGCCTCAGAGGGGCAATGGCTCCCCCCTACAGGACCATTCCCCTGTGACCACTTACAGTACAGTCCCCGGGTGCCATATCCTCCCAGTTAGTTCCCTTCCCCCTAACTAACTTAAAAGTCTCTTCAACTAAACCTTTTGAGTGAAAGAAAACTCAGGACCTAGGATTTGCACCTAAGAAAGCTGGATTCTCATTGGAGACTTTGGAGACGTGCACACTCAAAACAGCCGGGTAACATTCCAAGGGATGGCTGAGAATCACCTGCCACTGATACCTAATAGAGAGATGGAGAGGGCTGAGAAGGTCTCAGGGAGGAAGTGAGATCTGAGTTGGGTCTCAAGAAATGGGTTCAATGGGGTCAACTGGAGAGGAAGTAGGAAGACCATCCCAAGCAGTGGGCCAGCACACACATGGCACTGACCACAGGGTAGGTGGGGCCCCACTACAGAGGAATGAGACTGTGAGGCAGGCAAAGGGTAAGAGTGTGTGTTCGGGAGTCAGTCGGAGTTGGTCTGAGCTCAACTCTGCCTCTGGCTAGCTGAGTGACCGGGCAGCTTGCTAACCTCTCTCAGCCCCGCATTCTTCCTTAGTAACAGGATGAAGACAATGATAATCAGGGTACCCATGCTACAGTTGTTGTAAAGATTTAATGAGAGGATGCACATAAAATGCCGTCAATAAACATAATTTGTTATTCTTGCTATAGTCAAAATACCAGTGGTCATCCTGCTGGTGTGGCTGGGGCACTTTCTTCTTTCTAATAGCCACAGTGTTGTGAAAAAGGGAGCACTGGTGGACTGGGCACATCCTGAGTCACCTAAGAAGGGGAAGAGGCCGGGCGCGGTGGCTCACGCCTGTAATCCTAGCACTTTGGGAGGCCCAGGCGGGAGGATCACCTGAGGTAGGGAGTTCAAGATCAGCCTGACCAACATGGAGAAATCCCGTCTCTACTAAAAATACAAAATTAGGCCGGGCACAGTGGCTCACACCTGTAATCTCAACACTTTGGGAGGCCGAGGCGGGCGGATCATGAGGTCAGGAGATCGAGACCATCCTGGCTAACACGGTGAAACCCCATCTCTATTAAAAATATAACAAATTGGCCGGGCGCGGTGGCTCAAGCCTGTAATCCCAGCACTTTGGGATGCCGAGACGAGCGGATCACGAGGTCAGGAGATCGAGACCATCCTGGCTAACACGGTGAAACCCCGTCTCTACTAAAAATACAAAAACTAGCCAGGCGAGGTGGCGGGCGCCTGTAGTCCCAGCTACTCGGGAGGCTGAGGCAGGAGAATGGCGTAAACCCGGGAGGCGGAGCTTGAAGTGAGCTGAGATCTGGCCACTGCACTCTAGTCCGGGCAACAGAGTGAGACTCCGCCTCAAAAAATATATATATATATATATATATATATATATAACAAATTAGCCAGGCGTGGTGGCGGGCACCTGTAGTCCCAGCTACTCGGGAGGCTGAGGCAGGAGAATGGCGTGAACCCCAGAGGCAGAGCTTGCAGTGAGCCAAGATTGCGCCAGTGCACTCCAGCCTGGGCGACAGAGTGAGACTCCATCTCAAAACACAAAACAAAACAAAATTAGTGGGGCATGGTGGCACCTGCCTATAATCCCAGCTACTCGGGAGGCCGAGTCAGGAGAATCGCTTGAACCTGGGAGGCAGAGGTTGCAGTGAGCCGAGATCGCACCATTGCATTCCAGCCTGGGCAACAGTTAGAGCAAAACTCTGTCCCAAAAAAAAAAAAAAAAAAAAAAAAAAAGCTGGATGCGGTGGCTCACACCTGTAATCCCAGCACTTTGGGAGGCTGAGGCAGGCAGATTACGAGGTCAGGAGATCGAGACCATCCTGGCCAACATGGTGAAACCCTGTCTCTACTAAAAATACAAAAATTAGCTGGGTGTGGTAGCACGTGCCTGTAGTCCCAGCTACTCAGGAGACTGAGGCAGAAGAATTGCTTGAACCCGGGAGTCGGAGGCTGCAGTGAGCCGAGATGGCGCCACAGCACTCCAGCCTGGCAACGGAGCAAGACTCTGTCTTTAAAAAAAAAAAAGAAGAAGAAGAAGAAGGGGAAGAGGCTGCCAAGCCTTAGAATGCCCAGGCAGCCGGGGCGGGTGTGTGCAGCTTGCCCCCATATACTCTGTTCTCTGCCCTTCCTGGACCACTGGCTACATCAGCTGGGCTCCCTGGGCTTCCAGCTGGATTTAGTTAAAGTGAGAGCATTTATTCCCCCTTCCTCCTCTTTACCACAGTTTGGCAGTGGTTGTGTCTCACCACCATCACAGCTGTTGTCGAGGCCCTTTCTACCCATCCCTGGGGCTCCTTCCTTCTGGCCTAGGGAATGTAACAGCTTCCCACTGTTGTCAGCTCTGGGGAGCCTCACCAGCCTTGGATGGTTTCCCTCACCATGCCCACACATCTGTAAATAGTCCTCCCAGTTAAACCCTCTGTGTGCACCAGTCATTTCCTGCCAGAGCTCTGACTGACAGAGCAAGACCTACAACCACCTACCAGATAGATGGGGCTGAGAGGACAGCCTGGTCCTACCCTCACCCCCTGCATCTCCTCAGAGGTAGAAATGTGAATGGCAGTGTTTAAGACATAAGCACCTGGCCAGCTGTGGTGGCTCACACCTGCAATCCCAGCACTTTGAGAGACTGACATGGGGGGACTGCCTGAGCTAAGGAGTTTGAGGCCACTCTGGGCAACGTGGTAAAACCCTGTCTCTACTAAAAAAATACAAAAAATTAGCCAGGTGTGGTGGTGCGCACCTGTGGTCCCAGCTATTCAGGAGGCTGAAGCATGAGAATTGCTTGAACCTGGAAGGTGGAGGTTGCAGTGAGCCAAGATTGCACAACCCCAGCCTGGGCAACAGAGCAAGATTCTGTCAAAAAAGAAAAAGAAAAAAAAAAAAGACATAAGTACCAATGTGTTTTGCCCAAAAGCAATCATATGGGAACTTAACACCCCTCGGAAGCTGGAAGAAACCCAGGAAGCTCAGGGGAAAGCAACTGTCCCAGCCCAGGCAGGGCCCTCTGTGCTCCTCCAAGTCCATCACACAATGGGGTGCCAACAAAGTCACAGGCTCTAGATGGGTGCCTGGCATATGGTAGGCACTTCATAAACACCTGTTCATGAAGATGCCTTCTGGCTGAAGATGCAAGCCCAAAACCCAAGAGATCCTGCAGAACAGGATACTCCATGAAAGCCACTGCTCTGTGGGGCAGCTCTGGAGCCACCCTTTGCTCATCATCCCACACACATGAAGCTCTGAGGGGCCTCTTCTTTATCCACGTAAACGCTATTTCCTCCTCTCTTAGCAAGAAATGCCCGAGGCTGACAGCTGCCTCGCCACCTCTCTTGCTGATTTCGCTGCTCCCCAAGCCCTCACAGGGCCAAACACAGCCTGGGTTTTGTGCAGTCCAAAAGTGTTTATTAAGTGCCTACTGTGTCCAAGCACCATGCCAGGCACCAAAGTTCCAAAGGTGATTAAGACAAAAGTCTCAGCGTCCAGGGACCACAAAGAACACGAAGGAGGAAGGTTACACACTGACTAAAGAGGATTCTCAAAGACAGGTGAAGAAGCCTGAACTAAACTAGTCTTAAAGACTGTGGCTGTGATTACTATGGGGGGCTGTGATCACTATCACTATTGGGAAGGAGGGGGAAGGTATGGGAGGTGTAAAGAGGGAAGTGGGAGCCTGGAGAACCCCTGGGCAAGGGCAAGCAGAAGTGAACTCCACAGGGTCCAGAGCAGATAAGAACCAAGCAAGGGGTTCTTATCTTGTCTCAAATAGGGTCCCCTTGATTCAAAAACCAAGCACACTAAACAGGGAAGAAATGAAACCTGATTAGAAGCTGTCTCCCCTCAAAAGTCACAATGTCCCCCCTTTGGAAAATGTGAAGGCGGTGTGGCTGGGTCTGGGGGAAACTGCTTGTCCTGAAGAGGACATTTCTCAGCCTGCTGCTCACCACCAAGCTCCCCAGGGCTTGGGGTCAGCCCAATCAGTGTGAAGGGGGCCTGGCCACCCCCAGTTCCAGGGCACTGAGCACTCCTACCCCAAACAAAATAAAAACCTTTCACACATGCTTGCTCTTACTTGGAATTCTAAAATTAAATGTTCATTCCTCTCACCTAAAAGGTTTCTCCTTTTACAAGTTAATATGCAAATGTCTTGGAGAAGCTAAGTCTTAGCAGCCACATATCCGCTTAGCATGAAAGCTTCCAGAGGATCTTCCTGGAAAACAGGCTTTGCGTGAGGGATGTCTGAGAGATGATCTGTGGCTGGGGTAGGGGAGAGACAGGAGTAAGAGGGAGATACACATGGAAGGCAGAAGGCCGCTCCTGTGCTGAATCAACACCCAGAAGGGCAGAGGGGAGAGGGTTAAATGTTCATGACTTTTCGTCTAGCTAATTTTTTTTTTTTTTTTGAGACGGAGTCTTGTTCTGTCACCAGGCTGCAGTACAGTGGCATGATCTCAGCTCACTGCAACCTCGGCCTCTCGGGTTCAAGTGATTCTCGTTCCTCAGTCTCCCGAGTAGCTGGGATTACAGGCATGCACCATCATGCCCAGCTAATTTTTGTATTTTTAGTAGAGACAAGGTTTTACCATTTTGGCCTGGATGGTCTCGATCTCTTGACCTCATGATCTGCCCACCTCAGCCTCCCAAAGTGCTGGGATTACAGGCATGAGCCACCGCACCTGGCCTCCTCTAGGTACTTTTTTAAAAATAAAAACAATTTTTTTTTTTTTTGAGACGGAGTTTTGCTCTTGTCATCTAGGCTGGAGTGCAGTGGCACGATCTGAGCTTACTGCAACATCTGCCTCCCAGGTTCAAGTGATTCTCCTTCCTCGGCCTCTCAAGTAGCTGGGATTACAGGTGTGAGCCACCACAACCAGCTAATTTTCATATTTTTAGTAGAGACGGGGTCACATCAGTCAGGCTGGTCTCAAACTCCTGACCTCAGGTGATCCACCTGTCTCAGCCTCCCAAAGTGCTGGGATTACAGGCATGAGCCACTGTGCCAGGACTAAATATCAAAATTTAATTAGCATACCAAAAGCTTAACTCTCTTTTAAGGTGTACAATTCACTGATTTTTAGCATAGTCACAAGGTGGTACAACTATTACTATGACTACTTAATTTCAGGACATTCTTATCATCCCAAAGAAACCCCATACCCATTCGCAGTCACTCTCTTTTCCTCTCTTCTCCTGACAGCTGCTTTTTTATCTCTGTGGATTTGCCCATTCTGGACATTTCATACAAATGGAATCATATAATAGGTGGTCTTTTGTGTCTGGCTTCTTTCGCTCAGCATAACGTCTTCAAGGTTCATGCATGTTGTAGCATGTATTGTACTCCAACCACTTTTATGGATGAATAATATTCCATTGTATGGATATACCACATTTTATTTATCCATGAAAATCTTTTTAAAGGACAGAACAAATGATGCTCTCAGCACCCATGGGGCTGCTTGGGCAGTATGAACATTTACAAATCATCCTTCTCTGCCCCTTCTACCAGGACTCATGGGCACCATCCAAACCCTCCCTACCTAGTTGTACGGATTTTCCAAACAAACAGTGGCTCAGGATAGCAGCCCTGAATCACACAGGCCATGACAGAAATAACTCAAATTCCTTCTGAGGGAATGTTCAGTACCTCTCAAATTGTGTTATATACATTTCCATGGTTGGTCCTGGTAACCTAAGATGGAAGTGGCAAGGGCAGCACTGGCTTTAGGGATGTGTGGCCTGTGCAGTCTCACAGGACCCAACGCTTGCTGAATGTGCTGTTGTCACCATCTTGAAAGTCTTAATGATTTTTAATCAAGAGGCCTCACATTTTCATTTGCACTGGGCCCAGTAAATTACGTATCTAGTTCTGGGTAAGGGGGAAGGGTTTGGGAAGGGGGAAGAATTTGATGATCTTTCCAAAGTTAGTAGGACTGTTACTACTGTGTTATAGCAGCTCATTGGCCAGGTTGAGGGGCAGGTGAAGGGTTGAGGGGAGGTGGAGATAAGTGGGTGAGGGGTACCAGCTTCCAAAGAAAGCCCAAGACCACATCTTCCTACTCTGAGGGCTGAACACTTGGCTGATAAGGCCTCCCCAAAACAGCCAGACTAGCTGAAAGCAAACTTGATAAGTCAAGGCGATACAGGCTCAGACTGTCAAGCAGAGGGAACTCAAACTGAAACTTGTTTGATCTTGTGATTGCTTATAGGTTAAGACCAAGAAGAAAAAAAAGAAAAGAAAAAAAAACCCACATTTACTAAAGTAATCGGCACTGAGAAAACTTTTTAAACATTTATTTTTTTAACTGTCACCTTTATTTTCAGCTTATCAAGAAAGTTCTGGTTTCATCAAAAAGCTGATATTCAATCCAAAGAGGGCAGAGTTTCAAATGCAGAGGTCTACACGGATGTCAGTACTAGAAGGGACCTCGGGAACAACCTAGATCACTGGCCCTTCTGAGACAAAGACCCCCAAAGCCCATCTGCATGGATTCCTAGGAGAGTCGATGCCTAGTCCAATTCTCATTTATACATGAGGAAGCTGGGGCTGAGAGAGGGGAAGTAACTGTCCAAGGCCACCCACAAAAAAGGGGCAGGACCTAAACCTGGGAGCTTTCAGCTTCCCCTCCCAACCTCCCAATTTTATGAACACAATCAAAATTTATATATTGTAGGCTGGGCCCGTGGCTCATACCTCTAATCCCAGCACTTTGAGAGGCCAAGGCAGGCAGATCGCTTGAGTCCAGGAGTTCGAGACTAGCCTGGACAACATAGTAAGACACTGTCTCTACTAAAAATAAAAAAAAAAAAAGGCAAGCATGGTGGCATGCACTTGCAGTCCCAGCTACTCGGGAGGCTGAGGTGGGAGATCAACTGAGCCCAGCAGGTAGAGTCTGCAGTAAGCCGTGATGGCACCACTGCACTCCAGCCTGGGTGACAGAGTAAGGGCCTATCTCAAAAAACATTTTTTAAAAATATATTTTGTGTGTACTGACCCCCTAGTCTTTCCCTGGATCCTCAGCTCATCTTCTACTACATGCCTTTTCCTTGCCAGAAAAGGGAGTCTAGGCATGGTAGGTACAAGGACCATGCACGATGAATGGAGATCAGGGTCGACAGAAAATGCTGCCAGCCTACTATGCCAAAGAGATGGATCCAGATGGCCACTGGAAAGCAGTGGAGTCTCCACCACCCCAGCCCATTGTGTCCTTTTCCTACAGACGAGACTAACCAAATCAAACCATCCTTAACACCAAGTGCCTGGAGGCCTTTCATTTCCATTTGTGTTTATCTTTCCTCCCTCCCCCCAACCTTTGCTCCCTTCCTTCTTTTAGCAGATAGATACTGGACACTTATTATGTGTCAGGCATGTTTTATTTATTTATTTATTTATTTATTTGACAGGGTTTCGCTCTGTCACCCAGGCTGGAGTGCAGTGGCGCAATCACAGCTCACTGCAGCCTTGACTTTCCAGGCATCAGCGATCCTCCTACCTCAGCCTCCCAAGTAGCTGGGACCACAGACGTGCACCACCACACCTGGAAAATTTTTATATTTTTGGTAGAGACAGAGTTTTGCCATGTTGCCCAGGCTGGTCTTGAAATCCTGAGCCTAAGCAATCCACCTGCCTTGGCCTCCCAAAGTGCTGGGATGGCATGGGATTACAGGTGTGAGCCACCATGCCCAGCCTGCGCCAGGCATATTCTAGGTGCCGGGGACAGAGTAGTGAACAAAACAGAACAAGTTTTGGTGTTTACATTCCACAGGGAGGAAAGAAAGAAAGAGTTAAATAAATATCTATATGCCACACCAGATGGTGATAAAGGCTCTAGAGAAAAGGAATACAGGAGAAGAGGGATAGAGAATGGTGAGGAAGGAGGGTGTTTTATCTAGGATGGTCAGGGCAGGGGTCTCTGGAGAAAGAGCAGAGTCAGCCATGCAGATACCTGGGGGGAGATATTCCAGGCAGAGGATCAGCAAGTGCAAAGGCCTTGAGGTGGGAATCTCAGGAACAACCAGGAGTTCAGTGTGGTAAGAGCGAGGAGAAGCGGGCAGGTTAGAAATGTGAGGGGTGGGCAGGGGCGGTGAGAGCCAGGGCAGACTAGCCCTGAGGCCAGTTAGGCCCTTGGCCTTTTCTCTGGGGGAGATGGAGCATGCAGGACTCTGAGCCAGGGAATAACTGACCTGACCAAGCCTCAACAGGACTTCCCCGACCACTGCTATTTCCAGGCAGCCTGTGTGAGGCACGCCAATGACAGCAATAGACTCAGGAGCCAGGCTGAAGCCCAGGACATAGCCTCTAAGCAATGTGTAATGCTGATAAAAACCCTTCCCTTCTCTGGGCCTCCATATTCTCCTCTGTGACATGAGAAAGTCAGGCTAAATGATACTTTGTATCTCTTCTTCAAAAGTCTTATTTTCTGACCCTAAGACAGATTGCCCAAAGAGTCTAAAAGTCTCACCCTCTGACTTGAGAGAAAGTAGGGAACAGCAGCCAAGTTCGAGAAGCCCCCAACAATTCCCCACTGCCCGCCCCACTGTATAGCAACAATTCCCCACCGCCCGCCCCACTGTATAGCAATTTCTCAGTCCCCAAAGGGCATGGCTCTCTAGGGAAAAAGGTCCAACCCAGGAAACAGCCACGTCAGCAATGTCCTCTAAAGATTACAAAGGGCAACCACTAAAGATAGCACAGCCTCTGCACAGGCTCCAGAGGAGGGTTGGGCCCACAGAGGGGCCACATCAGCAGGCACCACTACATCTCTTCTACCCAGGCTGCCACACTCTCTCCTGCCTCCTCCACTTCTGTCCTGGGAGAAAGAAAGTTAGGGGTTTAAGAATGGACACATCCATTTCCATGAGGATTCTCTTTGTATCACACATCATCAAATTGAGTCAGAAAGCAAGACTCAAGTATCCTCCATCAGGCTGGATGAGCAGGGTTTGTCTCTCCCCCATCAGACCTGGGGCTCCTGGAGAACATGAACTGTTTCACCATCAGTCTGAATTCATCCTGCACCTCCTCCTATGCCTTCCCCCTCAGACGGGGGCTCCCTGAGGACAGAGGCTGTGTCTCCCTAACAGATTGGGAGTCCCTGTTGGCAGGGGCTGTGCTGCCCCCATTGGACTACAAGCTCCCCGGAGACAGGGTTTATCTGCCTCTTTCCCTCTGTCACCTCGCTGCATCCCATAAGGTGTCTCGGTATTTGGTGGTTTCTTAAAACAAGGCGCTGGTTGAACCAGCGCCTTGTTTTAAGAAACCACCAAATACAGGGATTGGACCACCCACCCAGGCATAAGACCCTGTGATCCCTAGCCATTAACCTATCTGAATATGAAGCTCCAAGCTGAATGAAAAGAAATGAAAAATCAGCTTCACCTAATGACTTCCTAGCAAGACTGTTTATAGGGTCCGACCAAAGGCTGTCCTCGTTTTATAAATAGCCCTTTCTGGTGACTGTGGTGAGACTGAGCTGAAATGCACCTTGAGGACCAAGAGCAAGGAGCCCGCCAGCCCAGCCCTGATTGCAGCTGGGTTCTACAACCATCCTCTTAGGTTTCGAGATAAGAAGCCCATCTCAGAGAGGCAGGGCCACTCCTCCCTCAATGGAGGAGGGAAGGGTGGACGAGGAGGGAGGGGAACTGGCTCAGCACAAGCTTCATCCTGGGAGAAGCAGAGCCCACCCCGGACTTGGGGAGAAGTATTCAAGCACAGCAGGGCTCAGGGATGCCATCGGAAATTCCCCTGGAATCTAGTGTGCTGGCTGATCTTGGCAAAGGGTTTCCAGAAGACTGAAGAGGAGGGGCAAGAAGGCTGGAACTGCCAGTGGCTGAAACCAATAATCATCATCATCACAATTATAATAGCTAACACTTACTGGTGCCATTCTAAGCACTCAGTTAATCCTCATTACAGTACTAATACTATTCCCATTTTACAGACAAGGCAACGGAGGCCTGCCCAAAATAATGAACAGGTGAGGAGTGAGGAGTGAAGATTTCAACCCTGCAGTGTGGTTCCCGAGTGTGGTGCCCAAACCCTTGGGTATTTCTACAGTTCCTCTGAGTCTCCAGGGTTGAACATGGAAGGCCACCCAGAGACGGGCATCCTGAGGGCACAGGAGACTCAGCACAGCAGGGTCTCACCATGTGGGGAGCACGGACACACTGAAAATGCCACCTGATGCATCAATGACGCTTTCAGACCCTTTCAGCCTCAGGCTAAAAAATCTTATCTCCTGTGTCCAGAGTATCCTTAAGAGAAAGAGTGATCCTCTTAGCAAAACCCTTCTCAAAGACATGACAAAAAAAAAAAAAAAAAAAAAGAGCTGCCAAGCAGAAGGCAGTAGGGTGGAGCCAGTGGTCACTGACAGGTCTCAGCTCTCACAGTCTGAAAAGTTAGGACACAGGGTACTGACTTATTTTAAAAACAGTGTGCTGGTTGCACTTTCAGCTAAAATTCTCCATATTTTTCCTATGCCTCCACACCTTTTCAGGTGAGGTTTTTCTGAATGTAAATCAGTGAGTCCCACTGTGCCATAAAAGAGGGTCCAAAATGTCTGAAAACAGAAGGAAACAGTGGATTTGTGATGCTTTTTTTTTTTTTGTATTAACAACCAGACCCCATTTGCTTTACATCAGGGCGTTCATGTTTTGAACATGGGATTTGGGGTAAAATGGGGAGCTGTCCTCTGCACTGCAGGATGTTTAGTAGCATCCTTGGCTACCACCCACTAGATGCCAGTAGCATTCTCCTTCCTCTCCATCTCTCTCAAAACACAACAACTGAAATGTCTCCAGACATTGCCAAATGCCTCTTGGGGCTTGGGGGGTGGAGTGGGTATGGAGCAAAATCACTCCCAGTTGAGAACCACTGCTTTGTGTTTAGCTAAACATCTGAAAAGTTGTCTGGAGGTTGGGGAGAAAAAAACATATTGATAGCAAGACCCTGGCTCTCCAAAAAATAAAAAATTAGCTGAGTGTGGTGGTACACGCCTGTAGTCCCAGCTACTAGGGAGGCTGAAGTAGGAGGATCGCTTTAGCTTAGGAGGTCAAGGCTACAGTGAGCTGAGATTCTGTCACTGCACTCCACTGCACTCCAGCCTGGTTGACCAATGAGACCTTGTCTTGAAAACAAAACAAAACAAAACAACATATCCAGCATAGTTTTGAAAATGTAACTCACATACTGTTTAAATCCAAATGTATCCTATTTCTCCTGACTTCTTGGACACTGTGTATTTGAAAATCTCCAGTGTCACTATCATGCCTCTTTCCTATGAATCTGCCTAAATGCCAATACTCCGTGCTCTGGATACCCCTCAACACCCCCTTCGTCCTCCCAGCCCTGGCTTTCCTAGTCTCATTTGTGTCCATCTTCTCACCAACCCTTCCTTACGTGTTCAACCCACCAGGAGGCATTTGCTCTCCATGTGAGTCAGACAGCTCCCCGCTCTGACAAGCACTGCAGGGGTGAGGACCAGAAACCACCAAGCTTGGAGCCGCCAGCAGCCTCCAATGCAGCAATGGCCACACCCAAGAAAATGGACTCCTTTTCATCACCAGACAGTTGATCCATCCCACTCACCAAAGCCTCATTCGAATGCACAGCCTGCCTCAGTCCCCAGAGTGGGCTACACCAAATGCAGAAATGGGTCAAAGAGATACCAAATCTGAAAGACTTGGAAAGACCAACAACTCAACAGAAACATGGGCAGACTATGAATCAAAAGAAAATACAAATGAATCTTAAACTTGTGAGATGCTCAACTATACTCATAAAAGAAATGCAAATTAAAACTGAGATACCAATTTTCATCCATCAGATTGGCAAAGATAAAAAAAGTCTGATAACTTACTGGTAACTCATCAGTTACGGTTTCAGTGTAAATTGCTACAACCTCCTTGAAAGGATACTTAGTATGTCTATCAATATCACAAATGCAGAGATGCTTTTACCAGCAATTCAATTTCTAGGAATTGATCCTATAGACATACTCCTATATATGCAAAATAAAGCATATACAAGGATACTCACTGCAGTAGGATTTATGACAAAAGATTGGAAATAACTACAATATCCACAGTTTGGAGAGCTGCTTTAATAACTTGTGATTCTTCTGTAAAAGGGAATGTTATGCAGCTATAAAAAAGAAGAAAGGAAAAAAAAATTAAAAGAATGAGGGCAGCCGGGCGCGGTGGCTCACGCCTGTAATCCCAGCACTTTGGGAGGCTGAGGCAGGCGGATCATGAGGTCAGGAGATTGAGACCATCCTGGCTAACATGGTGAAACTCCATCTCTACTAAAAATACAAAATATTAGCCGGGCATGGTGGCAGGCACCTGTAGTCCCAGCTACTCGGGAGGCTGAAGCAGGAGAATGGCGTGAACCCCAGAGGCAGAGCTTGCAGTGAGCCAAGACTGCGCCACTGCACTCCAGCCTGGGTGACAGAGACAGAGACTCTGTCTCAAAAAGAAAAAGAAAAAACAAAGAATGAGGGCATCTTCTATATCCTCTATGTCATAACATGGAACAATTTTCAATGTATATTGCTAGGTAAGACAAGCAAGCCACAGAATAACATGAACAGTATGCCAACAGTTGTTGAAAAATAGTATGTATCCATATACACATTTATATGCATAGATTATCTTTGAAAAGATACCTCAAAAGCTAATAAAAGCGGTTACCTATAGAGAGGAGAAATGGGTAGCTGGAAGCAGAAAGAATTATTTAACCCACTTTAGACTCTTCATAATTTGCAAATTTTATATCATACACACACCTCAACTATTAAATCAATCAACAGGAAGCAAGCACAAAGAAGAAGTTTCTAAGTAACTGATGTAGTTCTACCATCACCATGTGTGCATGGATGCAACACGTATTACGGTCAGCTACAATTTTAAATCCTCTATAAGTATCCATACTCATCAGTTCAAATGTCTCAGTTTTTTGTTTGTTTGTTTGTTTTTGTTGTTGTTTTTTGAGACAGGGTCTCACTCTGTCAACAAGGCTGGAGTGTAGTGGTGCAGTCTTGGCTCACTGCAGCCTAGACCTCCTGGGTTCAAGCAATTCTCCCACTTCAGCTTCTTGAGTAGCTGGGACTACAGACATTTGGTACCATGCTTAGCTAGTTTTTTCTATTTTTGGTAAAGACGGGGTTTCACCATGTCCATGTTGCCCAGGCAGGAGTGCAGTGGTGTGATCTTGGCTCACTGCAACCTCCGCCTCCCAGATTCAAGCGATTCTCCTGCCTTAGCCTCCTGAGTAGCTGGGATTACAGGGTGTGCCACCACACCTGGCTAATTTTTGTATTTTTAGTAGAGACAGGGTTTTGCCATGTTGTCCAGGCCGGTCTCAAACTCCTGACCTCAAGTGATCTGCCTGCCTCGGCCTACCAAAGTGCTGAGGTTACAGGTGTGAGCCACTGCACCCGACCTGGTCCTGGTTTTCTGATTCAAAAGTAGGATGATCAACACAACAAGAACACACACAAGGAGCTCACCAGATTCTCTTCTTAACAGGGTTTTGAAAATGTTCTTCCTCAAAATGACCTTCCCATTATCTGAAAAATGTACTGACACTGGGGCCACCACCACCCTGAAGTTACGTGGACAGGCAGGCAGAACCCTTTAAAAGGTACACTGAATAACAACTGCCAGGGACGCAGGGGCACTCACGCTTTCAATAATGCCGCCAAGTACTATCAGCTGAGACCATACATCACAAAGTGACCTGAACCCCGAAACCTATCAGGAGCGGCAGGCACCCCTAGAAGTCACCTGAGAATCCTCCCTGCAGCTCTGCCTGTGGCAGTGTTTTAATGGCCTATTACTCAAAGGTGCCACTGACATCACTTTTAAACCTACCCCACCACCACTGCCACTTCATCATAAAATAACCCTTATATTGTAAGCTGTAAATCAGCATTTGTCAAGTTCTAAATTGGGCTACAGCAATATTTATTCATCAAAGGATAAATCTTCTCTGCACAGATATAAAACTGCCTAATAATTTAATATGCTATCATTCTTACCTGAAACTTGTCAAAAAGTGACCTGAAAGAGGTATGTGTTTTACACATACTGGCGGTAAGCCTATAGTTTATTAAATAGTTCACAGTTTTAATTCTCTATATGGGGGGAAATGGCACACAGAGCATGTCCTAAGCAGAATAACAATTCAGAGATTCATTAACTTCTGTTTTGGGATAGAAAAAAAGCAGATTCTGACCAGGTGTGGTGGCTCAGGCCTATAATCCCAGCATTTTGGGAGGCCGAGGTGAGCAAATCACCTGAGGTCAGGAGTTTGAGGTCGACGTGGCGAAACCCTGTGTCTGGCACTGTATTTTTAGTAGAGACAGGGTTTTGCCATGTTACCAGTTCAAATATCTCAGGTTCTGACATACAGTGACTGTATTTTTACTAAAGACTAGTAAAGTGCTTGATGGCAGTTGCCTGTAGTCCTAGCTACTAGGGGACTGAGGCAGGAGAATCACTTGAACCCAAGAGCCAAAGGTTGCAGTGAGCTGAGATCACGCCACTGCACTCCAGCCTGGGTGACACAGCAAGACCCTGTTTCAAAAAAACAAAACAAAACAAAACACAGAAAAGAAAAGAAAGAAAGAAAAAAGCAGATTCCCTAAAGACGACCAAAGACTTCTCCAATGGGTGGAACAGATAGAAAAGCAAGAAAAAAACAAATTGTAGCACTTGGCGTGGAGCATGGACAAAAAGCACTGGATTAGAGAATTAATGCTGGGGACAGGTCTGTATAGCAACAAGACATGATGGAGAAATGTTAGAAGGAAAAGGTGGAAACACCTCTAAGCTGCAAAATTATCACAGATGGATCAAGAAGCCAACTCCTGGGAGCCGTCCAGATCTTCGGAGTGGGAAGCTCTCCAGGGCCGGGGGTTGCATTTCAGCAGAAGGATGTTCCTCTCACAGCCCAGTGCTGAGACACTGCTCTCTCTGAGGATGAGATGGGCAGCAAGTAAGCTCTTAGGTCAAGACTTCACAACTATTGACATTCAGGCTGATCATTCTTTGTTGGGGAGAGGGTTCCTGCACATGTAGGATGTTTAGCAGCATCCCTGGCCTTTACCTATCACTTGCCAGCACTCCCTACCATCATCACCACCATCACCAATTATGACACCCAAAAATGTCTCCAGACATTGCCAAATGTCCCCTGAAGGCAAAACCACCCCGACTTCAGAACTACTGTCCTAGATGAATTAAGTCTAAATTTTTATTTATTTTGGGGCTTTAAAAAAAATTCTCTTGTTGTTTTATACACAGGATCTAAGAATTAAGTCTAATTTAACAAAGGTGGGCCACTGAGGGTAAACCCACTCTGCCCCAACAAACGTAATCTATTTCCTTTTCACTGCCTTTTCTGAGAAGTTTCAAAATACAAATCTAAGGAAATGCAGAAACTAGAACATCAATATTTAGCTCACATGCTGCAAACCTCTCGCTAGTGAAGTCCAAGCCTGCCTAAGGGCCAAGAAGCTCCAGCCAGACTTAGCTTTCCTTCCTTGTCTATTCTGCAGCCCCTCCAACATATCCCCTACCTACCAGCCTTTACCTTTTACTACTAAGTTACCCCCCATTTCCTTTACGTTTTTCCACAACCTTGTGGTTTACTCTGGCACAAGAACATCTTTCAGGCTGGCATGCACTGGTGGTTAATGACAAGGTGGTTTTCTAAGCCACAAACTCTATTAATTTTATGTTCAAATGCACTCGCTCTGTTCATGGGTGAGTGTGGGAGGCAACGCCTCCCCAGTGCTGAACACTGAATTCATTATAGTACTTCAATAATCAAACAAAGATAGTGAATCACTTTTTAATTGGGGGGGAAAAGCCAATTTCATATGTTCACATTCGGGGCCACATTTCCCACAAGAATTTTTACATCAGTAAACCAAGATGCTACCTTTATTTATTTATGTATTTATTTTTTGAGACAGGGTCTGGCTCTGTGGTATAGGCGAGAGTGCAGTGGCGCAATCTCAGCTCACTGCAACTTCTGCCTCCCAGTCTCAAACCATCCTCCCATCTAGCCTCCCAAGTAGCTGGGATCACAGGTACATGCCACCACGCGTGGCTAATTTTTACATTTTTAGTAAAGACAGGGTCTCACTCTGTTGCCCAGACTGACGATCTTCCCACCTCCACCTCCCAAAGTGCTGGGATTACAGGCGTAAGCCACTGCACCCAGCCCGAGACACTACATTTAACACGAAAGATTCTAGCCAGGGAGCTGCCTGGCTATCAGGGCATCAAAACCAATTTGGAGATAAGAGAACCTGGGCTGAGCTCAAATAAATGTTGTTAAAAGATGCAGTTTTGATTTCATTGTGGGTTTTTTTTTTTTTTTAAGGCAACTTTATTCGGGCAGGACTGGAACAGGATGGGAAATACTGAAGTGAGGCTGGGTTCGAATTATTTTTCATCTGTTTTTAATCATCTATCATGCAGGTAGAGATGTCCAACCTTCAAAACCAGAAGAGCAGGAAAAATAGGAGCTCAGCACACCTACACAGTCTCAACTCAGTGCTGGCTGGCCTGGCATCAAGTCCGCACAGTGGCCACCAACCACAGTCAAGTTGGTACAGTTTCCATAAAAAGCTGAAAATCAGACTGCCACAAGATATGCCTGAAAGCATATCCCCAAGTTTCATCCACCTGAAAAATGCCAGTTACCATCACCTAGCACACCTTTAAGCAGCTTGGTGGCACTGCCAGAGTAAGAGACACGTAAAGCTTGGGTTTTTCAGAAGGTGGGGATGCCGTTAGTAAGTTGATTAGAACTCCCAGAACTAGCCCAGGAGTGTCAAAGAGCCACTGGAGGCAATCCACTTGGTTTTTAAAAATGGTTTCAGTCTCATGTCCTACATGTTCCATTCATTGTGTACAACTTCACTGAATTAGCAGACAGTCCAGCTTATGGCTTCCATGCCTCCACCAAACAAGATTAGAGAAAAAAAAAAACCAAAAAATCAGAAATGAAACCACAGGGAGGCAGGCAGGTATCCAAGTCATGGGCCCCAGTGCGGATCAGTCTGGAGGCACTCACTGTGTGTCTAGAGGGTCCTGCAGGTGAAAACAGCTTCTGTTACTGAATCCTTCCACCAAGACTGGAACCTAGACACCCAGAGCAGGCCTTAAACACAATCTGAGAATGACAAAGCCAAAATACCATAGACATAAGATAGAAATGGGGAGAGGAGGTACTTAAAAAAGAAAAAATCAAGACAAACCATTAGCTTTTCTTTAAAATAGCCCACTCCCTGGTGCACTTCCAGTAGAATACAGTTGACACTGAAATCTGCAAGGCTGTGGCACAGGCAGGAAGCGAGGTGCACCTCTGTGTGTCAGTGGCCAGTCTGCCTATCCATCAGCAAAGCTGGAGGATTCCGGGTCAGGATGTGTCCTGGACAAGGGAAAGCTGGCCCTAGAGAGACATTCTATTGCCAGGCTACAGACCACACCCCAAGCCCAGCCCTCTCAGAAACTGATGCCAGTGAAGGCAACGAGGGAGACGTAGGCTGTGATACGAGTGAACTAAGGGGCAGAACACTGCTCCATCACTTCAGGTCACTGCTGGAGGTCTCCATTGCCCATCTCTCCATTGGCATCCCTTGGCGTTAAATAAGACCAGACCAGTGACATAGCACAGAGACTCTGAACCCCAAAGAATGTGCCCAGCAAGCATGGGCTCACCATTCCTGTTTTCATTCTTTCATTATTAATATTATCCAGCCATCATTGATTAAGTACCTATAATGCCTTCCCTCCCAAATGCTAGATAGGAAGGTAAAACGAGGCAGTCCAGGTGAAGCCCACACAAACACACAGCTCTTATCATTAGCACAGCTATCATTGTGAACTCAAACCCACTCAAAGCCCCTACAGAACTAACTCAACCTGAGCTAAGTGAGCTAAGTGATCTCCTTTTTCAAGTCATCAGCTGGAAATGAAAAACGGAGGTAGAGGCAGAGAAAGAAAAAGTGTCAGGGGAGAATTCTACTTTCCCACATCTTCAAGTCCAAGAGCTAATCTAGTCCTACAAAGAGTCCTACCAAGAGGGAGTGCCTATCAGAAGCTTCACTTCTCAGGACCACGTTTGCTCTTCAAATGAAAAGCTAGTTGTCTAAAAGAATAATCTCTCTCTCCGTCTGGCCAGCCAGTGACTTGTCCCTTGTATGTGTGAAATGTGCCTTCCCCGACAAGAGGCATTTTAAGTTTGACGGGGTTTTGTTAAAGTTAATATACGTGGGCTCTTTACAATCTTTGAAACTAATTATTGAATCACCTCTCTCTCCTTTTTCAAGTCATCAGGTGGAAATGAAAAACTGAGGTAGAGGCAAAGAAAGAAAAAGTGTCGGGGGAGAATTCTACTTTCCCCACGTCTTCAAGTCCAGCAGCTAATCTAGTCATACAAAGGAAGGTATACAAGAGGGACAATTTAAATAACTTTCCCAGCCTTTAATTAAGCAAAGTAGAGTGAAAGGATCAACAGCCTCTGACACGAATTTGCATACCCTTTGCCAAGTTCTGTGTGTGTGGAGGGGGAGTTACATCTTCCCTACACTTGTTTCACACTCACTACTCACTCTCTCCACAGGCCTCGTAAGAGGCACAACCATTTAAAACAAACAAGAACTTCTACCCCAACCATTTGAGAGAGCTATGTGATTTTAAAAAGAGAGAGAGAAAAAAAAGGTCAACAGCGTTCTGAGTACATATCACAAGCTTTGTTCTACTCGCTTCCCCACTTCCTGTTGCTTCCTCACCTTGTAACTTTTTATTTTTGAAGCCTATGGGTTCACACTGGTATCACTGTAAGGTTTCAGTGGGAGGCCGTCGGAGAGACCAGGATGAGGAGGCTCTGTACTGTTCTGAGACACACAGGACTGTACGAAAGACACAAATCACCACCGCCCGGCCCTCAGGAAAGTACAGCCAAAATTTCACTGCTCCCGTCAACGTGGGGGTGCTAGGAAAACAGTTGTGGGCAAGCTTTACTTTGTGGGGAGCGCACTGTGTGGGCAATGGTCACTTAACCACTAGTTAGTACCAAGTGGCTTACAGCTGGGAGCAAGGGGAAAAAACATTTGACACCCACAGACCAAGAAATACCCTGGAGCAGACATGAGCTGGCTCTGCAGGTTACTCGGGCCTCTCCAAACACCTGCCTAAGCCCCACACTCCAGGGACGGATCCACTGGGAAAAGGAACTGAAAGACTGAAATGCTTTGTGAGTGGGACCCTGTCTTATCTCCAGCTTAGAACAGAGGTCAGAACAAAAGGGGGACCTGGACACCATTTGGCCAGCCACTTCCTGTTACAGAGGACACCAGGACCAAGAGCTGCTATCACAAAGCTAATTTACTCACGGGAGACCAGGTACTGGATCCCAGTTCTCCCCTCTCCCAGGACAGGGCTTTTCAAGATCTTCTCAAATTACATGGGGCAGGTGCTCAATAAATGTTGGCTCAGCTACACTGGACTGCAATGCATGGGGGGCAGAGAGGGCAACCTTAAAATACTTTTTGTCTGTTTGATACCAGGAGGTCCCATCTTCTAAAAGATATTTTGGGGGTTAGAGTAGCCTGTTCTCGTAATCTACTCTGGCTCTTAAATGCCTAAGGTTAAGGACTGTCCTTCAACAGGTCCCTAAGCTACATTGCTGCACCCATCTGCCATTATTTTCCAGTCGGCGGGAATAATTCTGGGAGATAGGGTGATGTTGTACAAGGCACAGGGCAGGGAATGAAAAGCTGGGCTCCAGCCTCTGATGAACACAGTCTCAGCAGATGACCTCAGGGAGTCTTCCTGCACCCCACCCCACCCTCTCCCATGCCTTCCTGCATCCACGTGTACCCTTTGAACATGATCTCTAAAAAGCCGCTGGTCCTATGGGTCTCGGATCCTAAGAGCCTATACTCTCCCATCTGCTGGCCACCACAGAGCTCATTCTTCTGCCCCTACCTTCACCCTCAGCCTTCCCGCCTACTCTACTTGCCTAGGACATCAGTGGGCCCTCAGAACATGGAACAGTGGGTTGGAGGGTTCTATGTACATTTGTACCTACTTTGAGTTTACCATGAGCTCTCAAAGTGTCTTCTGGAATCCTCCCCATAGAGTAAAGCTTTGCTCCCAAAATAAAATAAAACTTAAAATGTGATGAAGGCCTGTATGGGCAAGGTGCTTGGCCAGGGTCAGGTTGGGCTGTGTCTCAAGGACTGAGAGAAAGACATCCAGAGTTGGAATCCAAACAGCCAAAGTCCAGCGTCACCCCATCAGCCTCTATCTTCTTCCCATGACTGATTTTCTTCGCAGACCTCTTCGACACCTGACATTGTAGCAAATGTGTACACGTTTACTTATTATCTGTCTTGCTCTTTGGAAGGAATGCTCCATGAGGGCAGGGGCTGGCTTTGTCTATCCTGGCAGCCAAGGCAGTGCCTGGCACATGACAGGGGTGTGATGCCTGCTAAATGAATGAAGAAATGAATGAGTGAATGAATGAGGAGTCAATCCTGGATGTGCCTCAATCACGACCAAGTCACTTAACATCTTTAAGTTTCCTTATTTACAAAACACAGGTAATAATCACGTATTCTTTATGTGACTGGAGTGAGCATTAAACAAGAAAATGATCATAAGAGCATTTAGGACGTACCTGGCACACAGCAAACCATCGATAAACGTTAGCTATTACTTGTTAGCCATTATTATTATAGTCACTGATGGAAACATCGAGAAATAAAGCCTCTTTATTATACCCTGGGCAGTTTTTAGGCTAACTGAAATTCTGTGTGTGTAAGACCTACCTAGAAAGGATCATTAAGAGAGGCCTGAGCCATGGGACTGCATAGATACCATGGGTCCCTCAGAGCATCAGTCTTAGCAGAAAATCTTTTCATGTCCCTGAAAGTGATAAGCTCATTTGCGCAAAGGCTGCTTTATAGGTCTCTGATAGCCATCATCCCAGCAATTGAAGTCTTCAAATACCTAATTCCTGCCCTCAAGAGCTTACAGTCCAGCTGGGGGAAATGAGACATTAACATATGAAAGGAGAACTATAAATTCAAACTTAAGACAACACACGTCAAATGTCAAATAAGTACACTGGAGACAAGTCCTGAGAAATGCTGGTAAGGTGAATGTTTAACAAGCAGCGCTCTCTCTCTCTCACACACAGCCACACACCCACATACACACACAAAGCGGTTGTCAATTTCCATGGTATAAATACTCCCACTATGGCGTTTCAAGATGTCGACGCGAGGGCCACTGGACATGGAGTTGGGAAGAGAAGTGCACAGTCAACTCCCATAAGCTGGTGTGAGCCAGCTTCCACACACACTGCTGGTCTAGGTCCTATTGTCAATCATCTCTCAAAGAGGCCAAGGGCTGTGGGCCAAGTGGTCAGTGCTAACAACCAGCATCTTTGTAGTACTTCAGGTTACAAAGCACATCAGACGTCATCACTGTAGTTCATCCTCACCACCTGGCCAGAAAGGCATTCCTGCCCTCATCTTGCAGATAAATAAACTGGGTTTCAAAAAAGTACCACAAATTTTTCACTGTCATTCTGCAAGTGACATTGTCAGGACTTGAACCAGTATCTTCTGGGGCAGCCAAGGCCTCTCGTCATCCCCTCTGCCCCTGAGAAGGGGGGCTTCTCAGAGAAGTGGTTGAAGGATGATGAGAATTAAGTAAAGGGAAGAACGGAGATTCCGGAGAGGTATAGCACTTACCCAGATGGTGAATTCACTGCAGAGTGCAAAGGTCACGGGAGTGTGCAAGGCCTGGCAAAACCTGAAACTAATGCAACCATTTAGTTCAGTGTGCTTCACCAGAGAATTTCTTTCCTGAAACAGTGACCTAGCTATTAAAATCTGCATTCCCAAATCCACTGCAGCGTTAGGTGAACGAGCAAAAGAAATGGAAGGCAATTTAGATGACTAAATATAGGGGGGCTGGTTAAATAAGTTATAGAACTTCCGCATAATAGAATGCTGTGCCACCACAGAAAGTCAGGTTTTAAAAGAGCAGTGTACAACTAGGAAATCCTTACAATAGAGTTTTTAAAGCACATTACATAACAATATGTGCAGTATGATTCCAGTTCTGTAAAAATGAACAAGCAGGCAAACTCTCCAATGTATATATGCAGGAAAAAAAAAAAAAGACTGGGATGTAAACTTCCAAATCCTCACACTGGTTTCTTCCAGAAGGATGGATGTTTTTATTTTCTTCTCTATGATTTTCTATATGTTCCAACTTATTTCTATAACAGGTTGGTTTTATGACCATAAAACAGTAAACAGACTAGATTTTTAAATCTGGATTTTCAAAGCCTGAGAAGACTAACTACAAAGAGTCAGTGAGGTGACGCCCAGGAAGACACCCCTCTAGGGTGAAGGTCCAGGTGTTCAGGCCTCTGATACTTTCCCCGTATACCCCAAAGAGACAAGCCAGGTCACCCCCAAACTGCAACTCTCCCCCCACATTACACTAACAACAGCACATCCCTCCATACCATCTCCGTGCCCCCTCTGTCAAGAGGCTATCCTGTTTACACCCTCCCCTGATCAACGCCCACCTCGGTTGGGGGCAAGGCTTGGAAGGCACAGCAGAGAAGCCAGGCACAGCCAGTAATTTATGAGCACCTTCCATGTGCTGTGCAGTATGCCGGGGCTTCACACACGGGACTGTAGATGTACACATTCATTCTAATACCTTGTCATTGCTTCCAACACTTTCCAGGGAGAAGACTGAAGTTCAGAAACAATATCCAGGCTCATTCAGCCAGCGAGTGCCCAGGATCGGGTATAAAAACCAAGTCTAACCAGAATTGGTCTATAGATGCTTAAGAGGCTTGCCCAACAACTGCACTTGGCCATTAGGAAATGCAAAATACTAATAATATAGCAATACCAATGCAAAAAACATTTCAATTCAACTTTTCATTTACACTCAGGCTGAAAGTGCACCACCAGTCCTGATTTGAGAATATAAAAATACAGATATTTAATAGTTTTAAAGGAAAGAAAAGGAAAGGGGGGGTAACCTTAGCTCTGTGCTCAACCCTCATTCAGTGAAGTAAAAATAAAAACCCAACCTCCCCTCAACACATTGTGCTTTAATGAAAGCACCAAGCCAATCTTCTTCACTACCGCCCACCACAACCCACTTCGTTTAAATTTAGGCACCCACCAGGCAAACTGTACCCAGCCGCATTCTCTGAAATGAAGTCATAAAATTCTCATCTGTAACACCGGCACTTGTTCCCAGGAAAACAGGACAGGTGGGGTAGACAGGGCCGGCATCCTTCTGGGGAGTCCGGGCTGTGCCTCGGAAGAGCCCTTTGCAAAGAGTTGGTTCCGTGACCAGGCTCAGCCCACACGGGGCTGTGTGACCTTGTGACAGCCAACTTCCCCTCTACGAAGTCAGGGTGGACTAACTAAAAGGAGCGCTAAGGCCCATCTAAATGTACAGCTCTATGGCTAAAGCCCAGGCGCCCCACCCACCTCCCAACACCCAGAGAATGAACAGCAACCCAAGATGTGGGTAGAGCAGGGCTAAATTCGGTGGTGTGACCTGGGGCTGCTGTCATTCTTAAGCTCTGGCTCTTGCAGTATTCAGTTCTCAGGAAATGTCTGGCAACAGGAGGGGGACAGAGGATTGAGCCCGCAGGAAGACTTTGGCAATGAAGGCTCTGTGGCCACCCTTTGGTCCCATTCAGGCAAGATCAGAGAGATTTTGCCCACTGGGACTCAACAAACTCGGAGTCCCTGATGCCATATCTGGCTTTGTAAGTGTGATCGGGTCAGAGAAGAGACCAAAGAGAGAAGCTACTAGCTAATGAACACTCTCCCCAGTTTTCTAGATGAAACTGAGGCTTACGGAGCCCACAAGCTAGCTGGATTTTTCTTCCAGCAACCCAGTCCATGGATTTCTTTCCAAGGTTCTCTTCCAGTGTTTCATGAACGTGTCTAAGCCCTTCCAGCAGGTCCATAATCACCCCTCAAGCAGAGGAATGGGACACCCTGGAAAAGGGGAATACAATTACCATTCACAACTCAAGGAGAAGCACAGCCTTAACAAATGCATAGCTCACATCTCCATACTACAGACGCCATCAAACTACCTCATGCTCACAAGACCTGTGGATTGACCACGCTGTTCAACCAACATGTGATTCCAATTCCTGCAATCAGTGGATGAGCAACTGCCATCTGATCAATGGCCATGCACACGTGTATGTGTGCGCACACACACAATTTTGGTCTTCCCCAGGTCCTGCCCCACTTCACACCTGGAATGTCCCAAACAGGTCTGTTCCCAGTTCCTCATCTTCTGAGCCACCCTCTAAGGACTCCATCAGAATCCAGTAGAAAATCAGAAAGGGTCAGAAAAAGATGTAGAGGAAAGTGGAGGGAAACTGACGGCTTCTGCGCCCGGAAGCTCTCAGATGTGTGACTTTACTATCCTGCTTCAGGAGCTGAGAAACAACCTCCCAGACCTCTCCCCTTGCTCTGACTGACTGAAACAACAGCCCCAAATCTGGGCCCCACCCCTCCTCCCACCATGGCCAACTCAAAGTCCAGAATGCCCCATCCTCCAAAGGTAGTACTTTGAAGGCAAATAAAAGTGACATATGCATATTACACTAATTTACACAGTGCTAAATTTACCCAGCCCATCTTCCCAAGAGGGGGAAATGATAGAGAATAATAAATATTTTTATTGTAAAAGTAAATACAGTACTTTATTTTAAAATAAAAGTATTTTACTGTAAAAGTATGGCTGATGCAGATAGTAGTGAAGATCATGAACTCTGAAATCAGGATCTGGATTCAAACACAGACCCTCTCACTTAGTAGCTGTGTGACCTCAGGCAAGTTACTCAACCTCTTTGAGATTTCTTGTCTGTACAGGGTGTATTATAAGAGAGAACATATATAACTTGGGATTTATTCATTCATTTCCACAATGAAACCCACAAACTGTTTTCTTCAGCAGCCTGGGATGGTAGGAGGAGAATTACAAGTACCCCAAGAACTAAAAGGACCCAGATTTCAGAAGCAGAGTAAGAACAACAAGACAGACACATCAGTCCCCTACCATATCTAGGCCCCTGTACACACCCATGCACACACACTGCAGCAGGCGCTGCGGCCCTCACCCACAAATCCCCTTGGGCCACCCTTGCAGACAAGGAACACTGCAGAAATGATCCAGGCATTTGGTTTTCAAACTTTTTTTAGCAGCAGAATCACAGACCCCAATATAGAGAACAGAGATAAAAGGCAAGATGCTCTCAGAGCAGTGGATTCTAAGATTAACTGATCTGCAGCCCTGGAAGAAACTTACAAACTAAAATTACACTGTAACAGAGAACGGGGAGAAAGAAAGGAGAGGAAGGAGACAGAGGGCATCATCCGAGTATGGTGACAAGAAATTTGATGTGTAACTGGGTTGGGACCTCGTGAGGATTACATCTCATTTGTGAGACAAAACCAGCAGCCTCAGGCACTTCCCCCAGAAAGTATTCTCTATACAAACCCCTGGATAGAGGGTTCAAATGACAGCACACAGGCACTGTCAGGATGTACTGTAGAATGACAATATGATATTATTGATTAATGCTAAGATATTATTTAATATTAAATTATTGATTAAGATTCAAACACTCACCCTACTCCCTGAATGGCTTTCACCTGCCTGACAAAATCCCCTATGTCCCAAGACATCTTCTGAGAAAACAGATCCAAAATGCCCAATGCCTTTGCCCCAGGAAATGCCACCTCCTATTCAGCCACCACTCTTCACCTCATTCATCCTCGTTGTTTGTCCTTTCAGGTTTCATGGACAGCATCTGTTTACCAATAAAAACTCCACTCCATTAAATAGAAGGACACCCAGCCAATTGTGCCAGCTCAGAAGCTTGTCTCCATCAGAAATGCATTAACAACCCACACAAAAAAAGCATATGACTTGCTAGTTTGGGCAGGTCATAGGTCAGAAGATACCTGCTCTTAGAGAAATAACATATACAGCAATCGTCTGATAAACCAGCCAAAGACCAATATTACAGAGGAGTGGCACTGTGGAGGGTCCTCCAGAAAGCATGGCCAAAACAGAATATTCCTTCCACTCATCGCAGAAAGTCTGAGTGATGTGAGTTAAGATAGCAAAATATTTTAACAAACATTCCCGCTGGTCAGAAGCCAACTCCACTTTGCAACCTGAGTCCTATATTATTATTCAGGAATGACTGTTTAGTGTCAGTGATCCCCAGGGAGGTGATAAGGCTAGCAGGATGGGAAGGGCAGGGGCCCTGAATTCAGAGTCCTGAGTTCAAAGCCCAGCTCCAGCACTTGCTAGCTGTGTGCCCTTGATTAGATGATGTATGCGGACTGGATAAATGTACACAAAATATTCAATAAATACCAGCCCTCTCCTAATGTCTTCCTTCTATCTCCAACTCTACCTCCAAAGTGAAGCAGGTCTGAACATTTTGCAAAACCATTATAGGGCAAGTACCATTTAAACCCAGGAAAGAATCACCTCTGTGTTTGTGCAGTATGGTAATAAGGAATCCAGAGTGTGGCCATCACATGCCCTTGGTCCCTATTTTCCTAAGCACCTTTCCATAATTTGCCCAGTGCCAAAATTCCATTCATCCTTCAAAACTCAGATCCAATGCCATATTTGCATCTCTCAACAAAAATTAACCCCCGCTTCCACTGCTCCATTTTGCCTGTATGCTTATTACAGTGCTTACTTTGTTCTCCTTGGTATTACAGTTATATTACGGTTCTGCCCCTCCAACTCCAAAGAAAAGACTCTTCAGAAATGGGATCTTGTCTCTCTCATCCCCCAAACCTTCTGGGCCTGGCACATTGCCTTGTGCTTGGCAGATCAAGAAAGATTTTGGATGAATGGATGAATAAATGGATAGATAGATGGATGGGTGGATGGATGGACGAATGTATGGGGAAGGAATCCATTCAAGATTGTCCTGATACCATATAAAATGCATGGTCAAAGCAATTCTGTAGTGAGAGCTCATTTTAAGTAAGCCAATGAAACTACAAGAAGGTCATGCACTGCTAGGGAGACCATCCCACATGTAACACCAATACTCTGGGGAGTAGCAGAAATACTGGCCTGGAACCTACGCTGTGTAGGCCTGATCCAAGCCCTGATCCAGTGGGTACTTCAATAAATTCCCATCCCCTCTATGGGCCTCAGTTTGTTCATCTCACTTCCTGCTGCCTGGAAAACAGAGGTAGAGACTTAACCAGATGGAAGGAAGGCAGGCAGCATGGAGAGAAAATGCTACATGGTACCCAGGGTCCAGTTTTATTTTCTAAATGGTTTTGTTGTTTGGTGACTTTTAAAAAGAAAACTCTAGAGGAAGAGAAATGAAACAGAATGTACAGAATTTTTAAAAAAATAAAACAAAAATCGGAAGTAGGGCCCTCTCGTAAGTTTCTCATTAAATCAATACCGTATTCAAATTACAGTAATGAGCTAGAGCTATCATTCCCTTTACAGACAAAAACATATTAAACCTAAAATGATCAAAGAGAAAGTATAGGCCCCACCACACTAAATTCCACCCCAGAGTTCCCCTGAAAGTGAGGTCTAATCTTTCCTGACTACCAAGCGAGGGACCTGAGTTTCTTCAGGTATCTGCTTGCATGAAAGGAAGACGCACTCCTGAATGGAAGCCAATATCTGAATGCCAGCACACAACCAGGAAAGAACCCAGGCCGTGGAGTGGCCGCAGCGCTGGGGTCCCTGGTCAATGCAATCCTAGCGTAGCTTTGTATCTAAAACACTGGAGCATGCAAGTTCTTCCAGTTTTAACGCTTTAGAAAAGTCACATGCATTGCTGTTGTCTGTTCCAGGCCTAATGCTGATCTGAAGTAACCAGAACTTGACCATGGGGACGGAGGGGAAGCAGGGAGGAGAGAAGAACTCCAGTGGGTCATTGAGACTAGAACTGTGGCATTCTTAACATGTCTGGTGGTAACTGAATGCTCTGGGAACAGAGGCCAGCTTCTCTACCCTAGTTTCTGATTCCCATCCACCCTCCATGGTCAGATCCTCTGTGGTGTGGTAATGAATGCAGACAGTCACTTTTGTGGCCCACCACTAATCCATACTCTTTCTGTCCTCCAAGAGGGTCCCACAGGACCTCAAATAGATAGAATTATTGTAGTAGAGCATTCTGGTATTCCAGGAGTCAGTGTGAGGCTGTGGGAAGAACATACTCTTTGGAATCAGAATTGTGTGAGAATCCTGATTGTTACTCAATGGAACGCACCCCTGAGGAAAGCCTGCTTTCACTGGATCCAGTCATCTCCAAACAGGAGTCACAGGACCTACATCTTTTGGGTGGAGAAAAATACTCCTGGTCCCAGTCACAGACCATAACCCTAACCTCAGCCAGCTACACCCTAAACGAAGCACCACTACTACACAATGGAGAACCAAGCACAGGGGTCTCATACAGCTCCATGTGATACAACCCAAATGACAGCTGTGCAGCCCAGCACGCAAGCACATGCCAAGAAGGAGGAGTAAGGCAGCTAGCGAATAACAAATATAACTATCCTGTGGGGTGGGGTAGGGGCTGCAGTTTCACCCTGTCTCATTGTGAGGGGCTTTCCTTTGGCACTTCATTCATTCACAATTGCTTGACACTGGCTTGCTTATTGGGGGTATGCCTGGGGATGAAGCTGCAAACAAAACACAACCTTCTCCCCACCCCCCAGTCACCCACCACCACCAGGGCCTGTGCCCTTAGAAGGGCAGTAAACACTAGCTGGAGGAACAGCAGCACCCTTGTGAGACTGTGGGTTCCGGAAGCAAGGGGGCTCTACTCTAGGACAATCGCCTCCCCACAAAGCTGGGGATAGGAAGAGACGAGGATTCATGGAGAAGACACCAGCAATAAAGAAGAAGGCAGGCTTAAAGGGTGTCCTTCCATGGCAACCATTATCCTGAATGTCCCCAAAGTCCCAATGTCAAATAGTCTGTCACCACCACTTCCATAAACACTGGCTGTATCCCAGACACTTCAGAATCTAAGATAGATATTCTTGACAGGTCTTGCTCCCAAGGAAGACACAAGATTGTCTAGGAGACCCGAGTCCCAACTGGGGCCTTGGAAAGGACAGAATTCACCACCTCCTCTGCTTCACTGGCCAGAGAAAGGTGGAGGGGTGTGAAGTAAACTGCAGGGGCCCCTGGCCATCCTCCCAATGCACCAGAAAAGCACCACCCTGTCAAAGCATCTGGGGCCAATCATTCGAGAAGCCCAAGAGGAGGGCACAGGCCACAGAGGGTGGGAAGGGCAGATATTCCATGGGGGCCAGCAGCAAATACCTCTGTGGAGAGGCAGCAACCAGCCAAATGAGTACAGAGGCCAATCTGAGATACTGAATTAGTTACCATAAAAAAAACAGGCTGTCAACTACCAGTTACCCAGAAGGAATATCTCAACAACCTTCTTTTCACCAAAGGCTCCCTCCACCATCCGTGCTCTCAGAATAAAAGACTCACAACACTTCTCATCATTACAACTACCACCTTTTCAGCCCTACTATGCTGTAGGCCTACACTAGGTACTTTAAATATCTCACCAAATCCTTAAAACCACCCAGTTGAGGAAAATTGTGATTCTCCCCATTTTACAGATGAGCTAACTGAGGCTGAGAGGCCACATAACTTAACCAGCGCTCCAAGGCACAGATAAGCATACAGACATGCACAAAAAGATTTTATCCACCCCACCAGATCTGAAACTCCGTGAGACCCTCAGGCCCTGCCACAGAGCCCGCTTGTGGAGAACCTAGCTCCCAGCTTGGTGCCAGCGTGTACGGGGCACTCCACTCTCTACCCCCTGCCCGACCCCGCCCCACCTGCAAGAGGGAACGTGCTGTGCCTGAGAGTCTTGTCTTTTCAGTTCTTCACAACTGAGTTCATCCCCAAAGACTGAAATGCCCCAAGCCCTGTGTACCACTGGAGACCAAATGGAATTTCACAGATTCATTTCTTGAAAAGAAAACAATCACCTGCAGGCAGAGAGGAGCCAACTACATTTCTACTTAAGGAAAAAGGTCTCCGGCTTTGAAGCATTCCTCTCAGTGGCCGATAATGAAGAAATAGGGTGGGTCCTTTTATTAAAAATTAATATTTTACATAAAAACAAAACAGACACAACATAAACCTCCAGTCTAGAAGCAAGTAAACACCAATTTGCACAGACTTGTTTAGTTGGCTCCAAAATGTGCCTTCCACTGTTTGGAGACCTAAATGAACTTCCAGTAGTAAATTTAGGAATGAAGAAGTTAAGATGGCTATGGACCCTCACCCAAGACCTCGATACTACTTGGAACCACAAAAAGGATTTTCTATGTCTTTTTAGACCCCTGAGGCTGGGTTGCCTGTATTGCAGAGAGGGCCCTGTCAGTCCCAACTGGCATGCATCTGCCGGGCATCTGAAAGCTTTACAGTAAATGGTGACTCATCTACTGCAGCCACCATACGTACTGCTAATGTAATAAGCTGAAGTTTGTTCCATCCACATGAAAGAGAAACACTGGGTGCAGGGCTGTGAGTCTGACTCAAACTGAGACCCCTGTTCACCGCTACTCGTCAGCATCTAGCTGCAATTCAAACTGTAATTACCCAGCTCTTCGGGACTAAAGGCAGGGGGAAGGGGGTTTTCTAAGGAAGGGTCACATCCATAAACACAGACCTCACTTCTTATAAGTCATTTCTTTTGTTATTGTTGTTTATTTGGTTATTACCAAATGTCTACCCTTCTGAATTCTTATAAAGTCATTTCTTATCAAGCTAAGTCTCCCCATGTGGTCACTGATTCAACAAATATTAATGGAGTACCTACTATATCAGACACTACGCTAAGTGCCAGATACACAAAGGTGTGCAAAACAAGCTAGAATGCTGCCTCATAGAGATTCTAAGTCCGGACTAGCTGCTTTACGTACCTTTTCTCATTGAATAGATCCATCTTACAGATGGGAAAACTGAGGCTAGGAGAGGTCAGGGAAGTCACCCAGGGTCACACATTAATTAAGTGGAGAGCCTGGACTCACACCCACTTCTGTGGCACCCTGAAGCTGAGGCTCTCGGCCACCAAGTTACTGACAAAGAGAGAGGAGCAAAGTCCAGTCCCTGTTCTGAGGAAGCTGGAGCCTAGTTAGGACAGGGACAATGAAGAAAATATTGGGGTGAAAACAAGAAAGTACTGGGGTGCTCGCAGAGAGGGAGAGGCTCACGAGACAGAGACAGCAAACCTCAGCTGGGGTAGGATTCCGGATATCTTCCCCAAAAGAGGCCATGAAAGTGGCAGGGAAACAAGGTCCAGAAAAGCAGGTAAAAATGAGGCTGGTGCTAGGCTGTCTCCCAAAAATTCATGGCCACCTGAAACCTTAGAATGTGATTTTATTTGGAAATAGGGTCTTTGCAGACATAATTAGTTAAGATGAGGTTATACTCATCTTAAGCTCACCTAATCCAATGACTGGTGCCCTTATTTATAAAAAGAGAAAATAGCGATACACGCACGCACACACACTCACTCATGGAGAATGCCATGTGACAATGGAGACAGGGATTGCAGTGATGTTGCCACAAGCCAAGAAACACCCAGAATCGCCAGCAGCCACCAGGAGCCAGGAGAGAGGCACGGAGCAGTTTCTCCCTCAGAGCCCCTGGATGGAACCGACCTTGCCAACACCTTGATTTCAAACTTCCAGAACCGCAACAGCAGACATTTCTGTTGCTTTGAGTCATCCAGTCTGTAGTACTTTGTTTCAGCAGCCCTAGAAACCTAAGACAAGACAAGCTCCAGGCAGGCTATGCACACTGTGTGAAGGAGTCTGCACTCCACCCTGCAGGTGTGGGGCAGATTATAAGCAGCAGAATGAGATACATCCCAGGGCGCATTTTGTAACTGGAGCTTATATCCTTCAAATCTATGGCCTCCAGTTGGAGAACAGTTAGTGTCCTCCAGGGCTCCATTGTCCACTGTCCATGCCTTCCCTGCCCACATTCTTCTTGCTGGGCTCATCCGCACTGACAGATTTGAAATTCCATGAGACCTCCCAGGCCCTGCCACAGAGCCCGCTTGCAGCGAACCTAGCTCCCAACTTAGCACCAGGCATGTATGGGACACTCCGTGAGTGCCTCTCCAGCCACTCACCACTCTGTGCGACCCCACCCCACCTGCAAGAGGGAACATGTTGTGCTTGGGAGTTTTGAGTACTAGACGCAAGGACTAGAATCTGTCTGCAGATGGTGCCCGACTCCAGCCAGGACATTCTTCTGAGCAGATGCCTCTAAGCTGTAGTTCTCATGGGTTTCTCAAGCTCAACATGTCAAAAGGTAATCTCAGCTCAACATCTTTCACCTTACATCTCTTGGGTTCCTCCTCATCTTTGTCAGTGGTACCACCAAGCATCCAGTAACATGCTAAAAGCTGGGGGTCAGCGTAGACTCCCCTGCACACCTCCACATCCAGGGAACTACAAAATTCTCTCTCCATTCTAGTCCCCCTTTTCCATTCCATAGTACAATTCTCATCATTTCCTCTCTGGATTCTTGCTGTGGCCACATGATGCATTTTCATTCCTCTAAGACTCCCCCTTTTCTCCCCTACCCCCACCCCAATCCAGTCATCTTGATTGCGAAGCCAATGCTGACTCCAAGAAGCACAGCTTTCAGAAAAGCTACCTCCAGCCCCAGTGCACCCAGCCTGAGGGCCTCTGGTGATTCACAGGCCTTAACCCTGTCAGCAGCCCCACCCAACCTCATTTCCTTATCCTCTCACCCCGGCAGGATACACTCCTCCTACCTCTTGATCCTACCCTCTAACTGCTCTGTGTGCTTTGATTCCTGCTTCCTATCAGAGCTAAGCACAAGTGCAGAATCTAAGGCCCTAAGGAGCTAATACCTTAGGGCTGCTGCTTTCTCTTACTAGGAAACTCTCGCTTTGGGTTTTCTTTGTATTTATCCAAAGTGGAGAACAGTTCTCATTTGCAGGACTAAGAGAATTCCTCTTGCCCAAGGGTGGGACAGGAAGATTGGAGGGTCACTAAAAGTTTTATATATTTAGTCAAAGCTAATATACCCACCCCCCAGGCCACAGTCAGCAGATAGGTCAGTTTCTCAGGGGGCTGGATAGTGCTCCAAGTTGCAGACCAATGTAACAGCAACCACCACTTAACAGCTGTGCTCCAAAACGTTGGATATTATTTAATCTTCGTGGTAACCCTACCAAACTAGGTGCTGTTATCACTGCCACTTTATAGACAGAAAAGTGAGGCATTAAGGGTTAAGTACTCTGACTCAAAGTCTTACAATTGGGAAGGGAAAAGGCAGCAATTAAGAACCATCCCAGCTGTGTTCCAGTGAGGTCACTTACAAGGAAGGGGGGGAATTTGGTTCACACAGCCTTAAGATGTGAGGCCCCAGCACACAGGGTTATACTGATGTGTGCTCAGGGATGGAGACAGAACTTGAATCTCCTCCTGTAGGACTCTCCAGGCCTCCATTTCCTTATCTGAAAAACAAGAATGATTAGCCCCACCCACAAGAGTTATTGGGAGGATTTAAATGGGATGATGTATGTTAAATTACAGAGCAAAATGCCTGGCACACAGAAGGTGTGTAGTAAAGGTAAGCGGTTTCAAATTGAAAATAGACGGGTCCTGCGTGGTGGCTCACACCTGTAATTCCAGCACTTTGGGTGGCCGAGGTGGGCAGATCACCTGAGGTCAGGAGTTCAAGACCAGCCTGGGCAACATGATGAAACCCTGTCTCTCAAACAAATACAAAAATTAGCCAGGCGTGGTGGTGCACACCTGTAGTCCCAGCTACTAGGGAGGTAGAGGTGGGAGGACTGCTTGAGCCTGGGAGGCGGAAGTTGCAGTGAGCTGAGATCACACCATTGCATTCCAGCCTGGGCGATACAGCCAGACCTTGTCTCAAAAAAAAAAAAAAAAAAAAAGGAAGGGACAGAATAAGATCAAGACAGAGAGAAGCAGGCAGAGGGGGAAGCAGTGCCCTGCCCCTGTGGGGTACAGGGAAAGTGTTACGGACCCAGCATGCAACAAAGCCCATGACACAGAAGCACCGTCATTTCCAAGGGGCATGAATCCCTTGTGATCACAAAAATAACAAGAGCAACAGCTAGTGTGTATAGAAGACTTGGAAAGCTCCAAGCAGTTTCCAGATACAACTCAGTTAGTCCTCCCCATATCCCTAGGAGGTAAGTTAGTCATCCTCATTTTACAGAGGGAGAAACTGAGGCTCAGAAAAGTTGGCTGACTTGGTCACAGTTATGGAGGCTGGCAGCTGTAAAGCTGGGACCTGGCCCCAGATGACTAACTCCAGGTCCCACATCCTATCAACTGCTTCCCGAAAATCAGGCAGGCCCCCTTCCTGGTTCCTGACCTGCCTCTTCCCTCTTCATCTCAGAATCTTGCCCTTCACCCTCTTCTCTTCTGCCCTTCTCCTCACTCCACAGAAGATGAACTCTGGCCAGTGCCCATGACTCCTCTTGTTGAAAAGGCATTGGTACAGAGGAAGGATCACAGGCAGAGCAGGCAGAGGCCTCTGTCCTGGACCCAAGTCAGTCCAGAAAGGAGCTCACACCCAAGTCCCAGCACACTCCAGTTCCCTCAGCTCACAGGTTGCAATCAGGCACCAATGAGGTAACAGACCTGGGTATGTCCAATATATCCTAGACGACTGTTCAAATCTACCTAATGTCTTCTGGAACCTTCCTCAACAAATGCCGCCTCTCTCAGGCATCCCCCATACTGCATCTTGCCCAGTCACTAGCCCCTTGCCCTGAGTGGCCCCAATGTCCCTTGTCTTAAAAACAGCACCCCTGGCCTTGCTGCCTTCTCATGACACTTACCTCCCATACACCCCACTCCTCGGCCTCTGCAGGGATTTGTGTAACCACTCCCTCTGGATGTACAAGCTCCCCAAAGGCAGGGACAATAATCCACATCCCCTATGGGATCCTGTATTGTGTCTGTTTTGGCATGCATCCAGGGGAAACCTTGAGAAATAGTAAATGAAAAGCACAAAGAACATTTAAGCATGACATCTTAGGTCATTCTCACAACCAACCAGGGAGACACAGAGGTTACTCCCATTTCAACATGAGGAAACTGGGGCTTGGACTAAGAAACTCAAGGTCATCTTGCTCCCAAGTAAAGGAGCTCAATACTATAATTCATTAGTTATGCCCCAAAGTGTCCTAAACACACCAGATAAGTGGCTGGCCTCCTTTCCTTTCTGCTTTTTCCACAAACCAGGCTTACAAAAAGTTTCAACTGCATGGTAAATCTAAGTCTGCTCAACAAAATGTTCTCTTTAAGTCTCTGTCTTCTCCTCTTAGGCCACATCTCCAGATCTAAAATGGAAAGAGCACATATTCATTTGCTGGGGGTTGCATTCTCTTTTCACTGTTATTCGCAATGACTCTGTTGGCTGCCCTGTTTGGGGCTGTGTTTGTCTGCCTGCCCATCTCTGTTGTCACGTTAGCCCTGGATCTGCCCCCAAACTACAGACATTCTGCAGAGATGGGACAAAACAAGGGAGAGTGGACAAGGGGCTCCAGGACTCCGTAAAACCAGCTCAACAAAGAGAGTGCTTGCTCAGAAGCCAAAAACTCCTGTGATCTAATTTGTGGGTGTCACCATTACCTCCTCTCAGGGTGGAGACTGGGAGCTTGAGAAGAGAGATGTGACTTGTCCAAAACCACATGGCAACATAGTGACTCAAATCCAGCTCCATGTGGATGACTTCCCAGTGCTGTCTCTCCACCGCAACACATTTCCTCTTTTTACTACCAGAGGCTCCCCCCTCCTTTCTTCTTTTAAAAACCAGCATTCCATGACATACTAAGAATTTGACGAGAAAAAAATCTAATCAAAAGTACATCAAATAAGCCCTACACCTGTCCAGATTCTTATGGACGTGTGTGCACAGATATTTACCAGGTCATCATCAGCACAGGTGAGCAATTCCATATTCTTCTCCCACTTAACCTTGCTCTGTCTATCTCATATCAAGTGTTTAAGTTCTCCACTGTATTGTTTTCACAGCATTTGCCTAACTATTCCCTAATTACCTGCATTTGGATTATTTCCGGGTTTTTTTTTTTTTTGCCATCTTTAGATAAGTGGCTTTCCTTCCTCTTGGGATTATTTCTATGGGACTTATTCCTAAAGTAAAAACGTTGGTAAAAAGGTAGGAACAGGACCACGGCTCCTGTGGCCCATTTGTCCAGCGTCACAATGCTCTCCAGAAAACCAGCTCCACATGCAGCAACGTTAGTGGTACTCTGTTTTCCTTCTCACAGGCCTCAAGAGTGGGTTTTATAAATGTCATCTATTTCTGGCTAACATGATAAGCAAATGAAGTACCACCTCAGAGCCGGCTTCACCTACATTTCTTTTGTGTTGAGATAGCTAAACACTTTGGCTGGGTGTGGTCTCTCATGCCTGTAATTCCAGCACCTTGGGAGGCCAAGGCAGGAGGATCACTTGCGTCCAGGAGTTCAAGACCAGCCTGGGCAACACATCAAGACCCCTATCTCTGCAAAAGTCAAAAATTATCCAGGCACCATGGTAAGTTCCAGCTACTTGGGAGGCTGAAGCCAGAGGATTGCTTGAGCCCAGGAGGTCGAGGCTGCAGTAAGCCATGATTACACCACTGCACTCCAGCCTGGGTGACAGAGCAAGACACTGTCTCAAAAATAAATAAACAAATAAATAAAAATAAAAGAAAGTGAAACACCTTTGTATCTCTCTGTTTATGATCCAGGCTTCATACAAAATGATGTGTTCCTATGCCTGGGTTTTTCACTAATATAGTCTAAGTATTTGCTTAAAGATCTTCATCAGTTCTGTGCTTAACTTGATAACATGTCTTATCCATTGGTTTATTACAACTGTTTCCCTCTTCCATTAACTTTGCCATATATATATATATATATATATTTTTTTTTTTTTTTTTTGGAGAGAGAGAGTCTCACTCTGTTGCCCAGGCTGGAGTGCAGTGGTGCGATCTTGGCTCACTGCAACCTCTGCTCCCCAGGTTCAAGCGATTTTCCTGCCTCAGCCTCCCAAGTAGCTGGGATTTATAGATGCGTGCCACCACGCCTGACTAACTTTGTATTTTTAGTAGAGATGGGGTTTTGCCATGTTGGCCAGGCTGATCTCCAACTCCTGATTTCAGGTGATCCACCCACCTTGGCCTCCCAAAGTTCTGGGATTACAGGCATGAGCCACCGCACCCTGACATCCTTTAACATGATTTTATTATTTTTATCTTATAGATTTTATTCCATTATAGTTGAACACATCTCATTCCATTAATGATCATTTTTGTGGAATTTTCAAACACATTTGATCTCGAGGATAAAAATACCATCTGCTTCCTCTGAGTTTTAAGAGTCTGTAAAACTAACTTTTTAATACATCTAAAATATATAACATATGATGTGAGATATAAATCTGAGTTCATTTTCTCCACATTGTTATCTAGTTTTTCCCAAGGGCCATTTACTGTAAAATTATTTCTTTCACTATTGTTTGCCTCTCCAAATTTGTCATATATAAATGTCTTCCAGGCCAGGCGTGGTGGTTCATGCCTGTAATCCCAACAATTCGGGAGGCTGAAGCAAGAAGATCACTTGAGCCCAGGAGTTCAAGACCATCCCAGACAATATGACAAAACAAAATGACAAAACCCTGTCTCTACAAAAAAAATACAAAAAATTAGCTGGGCATGGTGGTGCACGCCTGTAGTCCCAGCTACTCAAGAGGCTGAGGTGGGAAGATTGCCTGAGCCCAGGAAGTTGAGGCCACAGTGAGCCATGATCACGCCACTGCACTCCAGCCTGGGTGCAGTGAGACCCAGTCTCAAAATAAATAAATAAATGTCTTCCATTCATTTAGATCTGTTTATTGTACTGATCTTCCATTTTCCTGCTTTATCCTACTATTGTACTATTTTAATAACTACTGCTTGCCTGCCTTGTTTGCTTAGAGAAATCCTGCTCCTAAAAGATATTCAAAACATCCTTTGCTATGCATGTCCACCAATTTTTCCTGACTATTATTATAGTTATCATGTTTCTGCATTATGAAGTATTTCACTGGAATTTTAACTGCCAAAAGGGCATGAAATCTAGGCATAAACTTTGGAATGCTGACCCTTTAATGCTTTAATTTCTGATCAGAAGCAGCCATGTAGGATTTTGTAATTTTCTTTGAATAGAAATTGTGTCATTTGCAAACAGCGGTATTTTTATCTCTTCCTTCCCTATACCAATCCCTCTAGTTTCTCTTTGTTCCTATATTGTTATGACAAGCATCTGTTAAACTATGTTAAATAAGAGTAGAGATAAGGGGCATTTTGGTTTAGTTCCTGTTTTTTAGGGCACACTTCTAGTATTTCCCCACTCTGTATCTGCAGCGCCTGTGTAAGGATTGCTACATGGTTATACACAAGCAGGCTCTTTATCCTGCATAGGGATAAATCCCCCAACACACCTATTTTTTACTCTTCTGATGCTTTATAATGCATATGTAATTATTTCCAGTATTTTTCTACATCCACTGAGACCAAATTCATTCATCCATCAAATATTTGTTGACTGATTATATGTTAGGCACTGTGCTAAATAATAGGTATTCTGATTTTTATGATTTCTTTCTATTAATATTGGTCTCTCTGTGTTGAATCAGACTTACCTTCCTGAGATGAGCCTTGCTTGGTAATTTTTCAAGACTCATTTTTTGAGACAGGGTCTCACTCTCTCACCCAAGCTGGAGTGCTGTGGCACGATCAGGGCTCACAGAGTCTCAGCCTCCAGGGCTCAAGCAATCCTCCCACCATGCAATCCCTCCCAAGTAGCTGGGATCACAGGTATGCACCACAGTGCCTGGCTAATTTTTTTGTTTTAACTTTCTGTAGAGATGGGGTCTCACTATGTTGCCCAGGCTGGTCTAGAACTCCTGGGCTCAAGCAATCCTCCCCTGTCAGGTTTCCAAAGTGCTGGGATTATGGGCGTGAGCCACTGCACCCAATCTCAAGACTCCTTTTTTAAAAGAGCCCATTCAGTGATCATAAAATTCATCTGGAAAAATTAATAAAGAATACTGAGATATCAACCTCCAAAATCCAAATCAAACATCACCTCCTGTGTGAAGCCTTCCCACACCTCACCTTTATTTTTTTACCCTTGCCTTTCTGAAGTAGAGTTGGAGGCTCCACAGTCCCCCCTCCCTCCATCACCACATTCATTTATCACAGGGACTATAATGCAATCAATCAATGGCCACGTGTCTGATTCCCCTCAAGACTCAGTGCCCTGAAGACAGAGACATGGTATATCACCAGGGCTAACTACTGTGGCTACTGGATGGTAGATGTGCAATAGACATTTCCTAGTTAGGTCATTCACCTATTTATTTATTCCACTGATGACTTCTGCAGCTGTGTGTTTACATGAAATTGATCTGTAATTTCCTTCTTGGGATGAGCAGGGAATGGACAAGTCCACTCAGTTCCAAGCACACACAGAGAAGTTGTGGTCCAGTGGGCAGGCCTCCTGTCTGGAGAGATGCTGGCAATCTCCAGCTGGCTGGGCTCACAGGGGCTGTGGAGAAGGGGACAGCCTAGAATAAAATTATGAATAGTCCCAACAAGTGGGCAAAGCTCTATGATGGGGCAAAGCTCCAGTTGCCTTTGCAACTCAGGCATCAGGACGTCTACTGAAGGTTACTAAGGTTCCATCCATCCGGCTGGACTGGGCAAGACTCCAACCCCTAGGACTAGTGATGCTGGCTACTAGTTATCAATAAACACTGTGTTAACACTAGTTATCAAAAACCAGTTCTATGACCACCCTGTCAGGTATATATCTATGAGACTCCTGTCTTATACATAAAGAAACTGAGGCCCGGGAGGGTTAAGCAATTTACCCAGAGTTACACAGCCAGTAAGGAGATGAGCTGGAATTCAAACCCATGTCTCCCCACCACACCTGGTTATCACTAACAAATGGACAGGACAGGGTCTCGGTTCCAATTTGGGACCTGGATATCAGGCACATTAGCAGAACAGGAACTAACACAGAAGCCTCTTAGAAGAACTGAGACTCAGAGAAGGAAACGGGACACAGTAACGAGGCAGGAGGCCCTGCGGTGTCAAAGCCAGAATAGTGTCTGAGCCCAGAATCCTAACCAGAAGGGATCTGAGTCTCCATTTCCTCAGACCAGACATGACTATAAGAGCTGAGGGCAGGGCTTGGCTGAAGGAAGTAACCCATGGAGCTGCCCTTACCAAAGATGAGGCAGGCAAGGTCTGGATGGGTGTACACCACTCAGCCCAACAGACCCCACAGAGAACCAACGTGTAGTCACACAGGCTTCCCACTACAACATCAGCTGCACTCAGAATGGGAGGGAGGCTGTGGAACATGAAGAATCTGACTTTGAATAAATGTCTGAAAATCTTGGCCTTTGGTTTCCATATCTGTAAATAAACAGGGCTGGACCAGATGACTTCTGCAGACACTATGGATTCTGTTTCTCATTTGGGGATTCTTTGTCTTAACAACATTATTTATTTGAATTTTTTAAAAAATCTTTTTTTTCTTTTTTGAGACAAAGTTTTGCTCTTGTTGCCCAGGCTGGAGTGCAACGGTGCGATCTTGGCTCACCACAACCTCCACCTCCCAGGTTCAAACGATTCTCCTGCCTCAGCCTCCCAAGTAGCTGGGATTACAGGCATGCACCACCACGCCTAGCTAATTTTGGTATTTTTAGTAGAGATAGGGTTTCTCCATGTTAGTCAGGCTGGTCTTGAACTCCCAACCTCAGGTGATCTGCCCACTTCGGCCTCCCAAAGTGCTGGGATTACAGGCATGAGCCACCGCGCCCCGCCTAAAAAAATCTTTTAAAATATTTTCTGGTGCTCTACATGTTCAGAGAAATTTCTTTAGTAGTGAACTATAGAAATGATTCCTGAAAGTACAGTCTTAACAGCACCATTTACATCAGGGGTCCTATGTATGGTCAGAGCTAGCTAGGCTTTAGGAGGCTTGCAGCTCACACAGACAAAATAAAAACTAGGAGTTTGGTGTGCATGAATACAGAAGTGGGGAATGTTTCTGAAGAGGAAGTCCATGGCTTCCATCATATTCCCAAAGAAGTCTATCAGCCACCAAAAATAGTAAGAATAACTAACTGATCTAAATGGACCTACAAAGCCAGCTCAGTGATGGGGCATGATGGCTCATGTCTGCAATCCCAGCATTTTGGGAAGCGGAGGCAGGAGGATCACTTGAGGCCAGGAGTTCAAGATCAGCCTGGGAAACATGGTGAGATGCCTGTCTCTCCAAAAAGAAAAAAAATTAATTAATTAATTACAAAAAAGTAGCCGGAATCCCAGCACTTTGGGAGGCCGAGACGGGCGGATCACTAGATCAGGAGATCGAGACCATCCTGACTAACAAGGTGAAACCCCGTCTCTACTAAAAAAAATACAAAAAAACTAGCCAGGCGAGATGGCGGGCGCCTGTAGTCCCAGCTACTTGGGAGGCTGAGGCAGGAGAATGGCGTGAACCTAGGGAGGCGGAGCTTGCAGTGAGCTGAGATCCAGCCACTGCACTCCAGCCCGGGCGACAGAGCGAGACTCCGTCTCAAAAAAAAAAAAAAAAAAAAGTAGCCGGACATGACAGCTATGTGTCTGTCGTCCCAGCTACCAGGGAGGCTGAGGTGGGAGGATCACTTGAACCCAGAAGTTTGAAGTTGTGAGGAGTCTGAGTCAGTGACCTATGGCTGTGCCACTGTACTCCAATCTGGGCGACAGGGTGGGGCCCTGTGTCAAAAATAAAAAAAAAAAATGAAAAAACAACTCAGCTAAATCAGTGGAGGCTAGGACAGCAATGCTTCGCCATAGCAGTCAGCTCAACTGACCAAATGTGCCCAAAGAAATTGTGTAGCCACAAACCCTCTTCTACCCTCTCGGACCATCTAGAAAGGATATGGCCACTAATGAAGCCAAAAAAGTGATTGGGTGGGTCTGGGCATCTCATCCTCACTACTTCAATAGAAAACAGGATGAATTTCATTGCAACAGTTAGAAGATCATCTTTACAACAGTTTGGTGGACTCATTCGTTACTGGATACTTGGGTACTTAGTGCCCTAATATCAATGGAGGAACAGGTGTCATTTCCGCTACTTTCCCACTCCCCAAAGGTAGGCCCCACCTGGAGCTGGTTAGAAATGCATGTGGGGCCTCACTCACACTTGCTGGATCAGAATCTGCATTTTTTTTTTTTTTTTTGAGACAGAGTCTCCCTCTGTCACCCAGGCTGGAGTGCAGCGGCGCAATCTCAGCTCACTGCAACCTCCGCCTCCCGGATTCAAGTGATTCTTCTGCCTCAGCCTCCCGAGTAGCTGGGACTACAGGTGCGTGCCACCACGCCCAGCTAGTTTTTGTATTTTTAGTAGAGACAGGGTTTCACCATGTTGTCCACGATGGTCTTGATCTCTTGATATCGTGATCTGCCCGCCTCGGCCTCCCAAAGTATTGGGATTACAGGCGTGGGCCACCACGGCTGGCCCAAAATCTGCGTTTTAACAAGAGTTCTAGACTCAAGGAGATTCATGTGCACCTTGAAGTTTAAGAAATACTGCTGCACTTGCGTTGGCCAAAATTTACATAAGAAAAAAATGAAAGATAAAAGAAAAATTACAAGTGAAAATACAAGTAACAAGAATGTGAGCAAATGTCAGGGAAGAGAAGGAAAGCCAAAAGTGGGCACTGTGGGAAAAAAGTTTTTCATGAAATTAATAAACCATGGGCCCAATTTATTTCAAAGGAATAAACTGGAAAAGTTAAAAAAGAAACACAAAGACCCAATAAAAGCCACGGATACAAAGAATTTTATGTGCAATCTTCAGATAATAACTTTGAAAGACAAAATCAACAGGGTGGTACTTACAAATTTACAAGACACCCAAATGAAAGCAAAAGGAAAGACACAAACTGAGCAGCAACAGAAGACAAATTAGAGTAAGTGAAAAACAACCAAGGGGAAAGCACCTGGACTTAAAGCATCCTTGGAGGGTCTTTCAATAATGTGTAAACATTTTTTAGCCACTTATACAGGCAAAACATTCACACTTTTAAAAAATGTGCCATAAAGCATAGGCCTCTCTGAACACCACTCTGTCCCCAGAGGAAACCTCTGTTACACGCCTGGTTCACAGCTTTCAGGCCTCTTTTGTATGAATAAGTGATTCCATTAAAAATATACTGTCAAAAATACGGTATCGTTTTGTGTGTTTTCTTTTTCAAAAATAGTGTCACCCTGTACCTATCACTCTGCAACCTGCTTTTTTCACTCAAAATTACGTTTCTGAGATCTAGTCTTACAACTAGTTACTAACTGAATGTATTCCTTTTAACTACTCTTGCAGTGTTTTCCAACTTTTTTGACTGAATCACACAGTAAGAAATACACTTTACATTGTAATCCAGTTCGCATTTGTGAATACACAAAACTGAAACAAAAGTTCACCAAATATTCAGCCACATTATGTGCAATGCACTCCATTATCTTCTATTCTTTTGTTTCACAGTGTCAAAACCCACTAAGGTATTTTACTGACCCACTAAAGATCTGAACAACCCAGGTTTTATTTAGCTCATCTCCCACTGATGGATATTTACATTGTTGTCTTCAATTTTCCATGATTACTATAATGTCCAATGAACGTTGTACATGTGAGTGTTTCTCTAGGACAGATACCTATTAATGGAACTGCTGGGTTCTAAGAGATGGGCATTTATAATTTAGATAAATATCACAAAATTGCCTTCCAAAGCAATTATATCCATTTACTCTCACCAGCAATGTATGAAAGTAATATTTCTTTACACTGTCACCAAATCAGTGTATGATTAAATATTTTGATCTCTTCCAATCTGATAGATTACAAATGCCTTCTTATTGTGGCTCTAATTTGTACTTTTTATTATAAGAGGGTTATGGGTCTTTTCATATATTTAAGAGCCACTTACACTTCTTTTCTGTGAATTTCTATCCATGTCCTTTTGCCCATTTTTCAATTAATAACACTTTTTATTTATTTTTAAAGGCTCTTTGTATATGAAGAAAATTAACTCCTTTTATCATATTTTTTCCAAATTATTTTTCTCAGATTATCATGTATCTTTTGACTTTGTTTATGGTGTTACTCTCATGAAGTGGTTCTCATTTTGATGTTGTCAAATGTATCAATCTTTTATGTTATAGCTTCTGGAATTTGTGTCAAACTTAGGAAGGTCTCTCTACTCCCAAGATAACAGAAAAATTCTTCTATGGCTTTTATACTTTCATTCTTTAACCATTTGACCTATGTTTGATAGGCTTATTCTGGTCTAAAGAACAAATTAGGGATCCTGCTCTTTCTTATCTCCCAGATAGCTATCTGGTTGTGAAGATCCTATATTTCTCCATACATTTGAAATACTGCCTTTATCACAAAATACACACACGCATACACACGCCCTTATTTATTTCGGGTTCGCTATTCTGTCCCATCACTTGTTCAGCCAATTAGTACCAAGTGATCTTAGTTACTGTAGTTTTTTAAAATGCTTACTATGTATCAGAGCTAGAACTTTCTTTTTCTTTTTCATATTTTTCATGCATGCTAATTTTTCCATATGAACTTAGAACCAGCTTTTCTACACCGAAAATAATCCTAGTGGTAATTTTATTGTGATCACACTTTACATGTATAGGAAAAGTGACATTTTTATAACACTGACTCTTTCTAGCCAAGATTACATTATCTTTCTCTTTAAGTCTTTTATGCCCCTTGGTAGTGCTGAGGTTATATATTAATATAATTTTATTAAGCTTATAACTAGATATTTTATCTCTTTTGTTGCTTATACAAGTGGGATTTTTTTTTCTTCCATCATATTTTCTAGCTGGATATTTATGGGGGAGTACTACTCATTTTTGTGCATTAATCATGCACCAAACTACCTTACTGAATTCTCTTGTTTGTCTTTTAGTTTTGCCTTTTCCTTCTAGGTTTTATACCTCTTATCTAATTATACCAGCTTATCCCCACCAGAACAAGGTTATGTAATTATGGTGCTTAATCGAGATTTTAATGGGAATGCATCTAGCATTCACCATTTTAATACTAAGCAAAATTTTGGCTACTTGCTTGACAAAAATGTATTTTCCCATGTTGAGGAGGTATCCAATTATTCCTATAGAAGTTTTTATTAGAAACAGATGTCTAATTTTTCATAAACCTTTTCAGCATCTTATTTTCTCCTTAGATCCTTTAATACAATGAATTTTTATTAACAGAAATCCTAAAGTTAACCTATCCTTATCTTCCTGTTCTGGAACTCCCGTGACCATGGAGTTCTTTCAATGGGCTGCTGGGTTCTAATTATGTTATTAGAATGTCGCATCTTCAGTATTCAAAACGGAGACCACTTTGTGGCTCTGTGTGCACACCTGTTTTTTTGTCACATTTTGTTACACTAGCTTCATAAAAAGAATTTAAGCGCTCTTTCTCTGCTCTAGGATGATGTAAATTGCAATAGAATCACCTGTACCTTCAATATTTGAAAACATTCACCTGTGAAACCATCTGGTTCTGGGACTATTTTAAGAAATAGCTCTTTGATAACTTTCTCCATTTCTTCTATGGTAATTGGTCTGCTTAAATTTTATTCTATTCTAGTGTCTGGGTTTTTTGTGTGTGTTTTTTTAAGAACACATACTTTCATGTTATATAAACTATTTCTAAACATAGAAAAAGATCCTACCAGCATCACTATAAGAAGTAAATATAGCCTCCACCCCAAACCTTACCAGGACAACGCCCAACCAGCCTAGTTCCTAGCTGCTGCACCCCTCCTCTCTGCCCTTTTTAAGGCCTCATCTTTTTTCACCAACAGATTCACAAAAAAAGAGGACAGACAGGTTTGCAACAAACCAGAAATACACTCCAAAGCAACATGGGGGCTACCCCTGTCCACCCCACCTCCAGTGCCATCAGGGAAGGACTGCTGAAACTCGCCTTAATTTCTCTCATGTAGTCAAATGGCCCATTCCCCTCTCAGTAGAGGTCCTTCCAATTTTGTGTGGGCTTCTTTTTCTGAGCTTTCACCAGCCCCTACCCCATGGCTGAAGCCAGCAGCCCACCCCACTCCACTCACTCCAAATCCTCTGCCTCCTATGCACAGTATGAAGGGATCCATGTGTATGCCTGTCCACCAGGCACCCGGCAGAGGCTGGAGTACCTGCTATACACCGGTCCTGCCCTCTAAGAGCGTGTTACCTGAATGAAGGGTGGGGACCTGTCCACAATTAACAATAAGTCCTCCAGGAAGCAGCCCAGAACGACCAGGCACTAAACAGTGCAGTAGAGAGTGATCCCGGGGTGTAAAGATGAGGAACGACTGGCTGACCAGGAAACCCACATCCAGCAAGAGACAGAGGGAAAGGCTGAAGACCAGCATCTGCCTGGCCAGAGCAGGGGCCAGATTAACCTGGAACACATGGGCCTTGGAGCCCCAGCAAGAGGTTTGGACATGACGCAGCAGACAACCAGAGCCCTTGTGGGCTCCAGGGAGTAACAGGAAGAAAGTGGTGTTTTCGTCACACCCCCCAACAGTCTATGATGCCAGACTTGCATTCAAAGAAATGGCTAGCTGTGCCAAGAACTCGGTGAGCTGCAGGGGGTGAATAAACCACAACCCTACGCTGATGCCACAAGTGACAATGAACACACACACACAATTCCAGGCTCTAATGACAGAGAGCAGACTGGAATCATACCACAGCACTAGGGCTTAAATCATTTATTGCACTACACAATAAAAACCACATTGCCACAAATCTCTAACCTCAGGGATGGCATCTGTGCTAGCCTAGCACTTCTCAAACTTGACGTGCACCCAATCACCTGAAGGTCTTGTTAAAACTGCAGATTCTGATTCCACAACTGTGGATGGGACCAGAGGTTCTGCATTTCTTTCTCTTTCTCTCTTTCTTTCTTTTCTTTCTCTCTCTCTTTCCTTTCCTTTCTTTCCTTTTTTTTTTTTTTTTTTTTGATGGAGTTTCGCTCTTGTAGCCCCAGTTGGAGTGCAGTGGCACGATCTCAGCTCACTGCAACCTCTGCCTTCCGGGTTCAAGCGATTCTCCTGCCTCAGCCTCCTGAGTAGCTGGGATTACAGGCACACGCCACCATGCCCGGCTAATTTTTTGTATTTTCAGTAGACATGGGGTTTCACCATGTTGGCAAGGCTAGTCTCGAACTCCTGACATCAGGTGATCCACCCACCTCAGCCTCCCAAAGTGCTGGGGTTACAGGTGTGAGCCACCGCACCTGGCCCTGCGTTTAGTTCTAGGCAGCTCGCAGGTGATGCTGCTGGTGCAGGGGCCATGCTTTGAGTACCAGATTATACTAAGGCTCTAGTGGGCTCAAAGCAGCTGATTAAGGGCATTAAACCACAGGCAGAGAGAGAACTGGGGGCTGCCTGTGGCCTGTGGCAGAGCACCCAAACTAATCAACTCATTTTCTATTCAAAAGATTCACGCTGGGGGTTCAGTAACAGGCAGGGCTGCCTTAAAGCCATTAGTAAATGGAAACCACCCCCTGCATTTCACAACTGCTGTCTAATTACCTTCATGTAACCTCTCACAGCGCCCTAAGCCAGCTCTTTCAAGTACTGATGCCACTAATCAAGTCGTAAAGCCTTAAAGCATCATATTATTAGCCTTGATAACAGAGTGTAAAACAAACCTGAACAACAATGCATTCACTTCTCCCAGCTGAGGCCATCAGTCAAGCTAACGTTTACGGTACAACCCAGGTCAAGGGAAAATGCACTTAACCAGTGAGAATCCCATATCCAGGATGGGCCATGCCAGAGAAAAATAGCAGCTTTTTAAATGAACTACTTGAGGAGATTCTGGAAACTGATATGACCTGCCACAATCCCAGAGACTTCTTTCCTGTCTCCATCTCCTTAGATAATTCAAAACCTGGAAGAAGCTTCTACTTCCCAGGCCCCGCCCCCTCCCCCCTCCCCCCTCCCCCCTCCCCCCTCCCCCCTTCCCCTTCTTCCTGCCCCCATCTTCCCCTCTCCTCACTCAGGTCACCTGCTTATGCACAGTGACCCATTCAGATCAACCCCCCTCACAAACCACAGTGCTCCCCATCATGGCTCGATTCTGAAATCAGGTAGCCTGTGTTTCAAGCGCATGCCTGTGGCCTGCATGTCCGAAGGCAGACCTGAACCTCACCTCCATGTGACCCACAAAATGAAACCCCCTACCCATCCCCCCACACGTGCCAACAAATCAGGGTTCTAAAGTGTGCAGAACCTCAGCACCTTACTATACACTGGGGGGATTCACAAGACATAATCCCTGAACTTGAGAGGCTGCTACAAGAGGAGATACAGCACCCCAAGCTTATGCAGCAACCAAACCTTAAGGTCCCCAGTGGCTGGTACCCACTGATGTGGAGAATGTCCTATATTGGGCCCACAGTTCTACAACACATAACTAGTGACAGCTCCATGGTGGGGTCATTGGCTCTGGAAGGAAACAAGACTGAGGATGTGCCCTGCTCAGGGTAAGCACTCCTGCCGTGGTGTTGACTGGGCAGAATGTGAGGAACAAGAATTAACCTATCCTACAATGGCCACAGGTGGGTAACTCACCTGAGATTACACGCTGGGTATTAATGCTGAAACCACAGTTCAGGTCTCCCAACTGCCAAGCAGAGGTTCTTTCCACTAAATCACACCCCCACTCCCCTCTCCTCCATTTTGGAATTCCTCAATGAAATTAGCATTAGAAGATTTGTCTTTTAGTTGCTCTTTATTCTCCCTGCAACTTCAACCAACCTCCAGCACCCTCTTTCTCTTGCGGAAGCAACGTGATTTAACCCACCTAGGAGTTGCTCCTGTTCTGCTATCCATGAGACGGGAGGACAGCAAAGCAAAGTCACCTCCCTTCCCAGGGCTTCGTTTCCTTTTCCCTAAATGAAGGGGTTAGTGGAGATACTTTCTCAGATCCTTTCCAGCTTTTTTTTTTTTTTTTTTTTTTTGAGTCAGAGTCTCGCTGTGTCACCCAGGCTAGAGTGCAGTGGCGCGATCTCCACTCACTGCAAGCTCCGCCTGCCGGGTTTACGCCATTCTCCTGCCTCAGCCTCCCGAGCAGCTGGGACTACAGGCGCCCGCCACCTCGCCTGGCTAGTTTTTTGTATTTTTTAGTAGAGACGGGGTTTCACCGTGTTAGCCAGGATGGTCTCGATCTCCCGACCTCGTGATCCGCCCGCCGCGGCCTCGCAAAGTGCTGGGATTACAGGAGTAAGCCACCGCGCCCCGCCCGATCCTTTCCAGCTTTAAGCAGAATCAATAGGCACTTCACTTTGCAGGTAAAACAGAAAAGAGGCTCCCTAAACTATGGCCCCTGCTTCATCCTGGTCTGTGCAGGGAGGATGGGCTGGTCTAGGCACCTGATAAGAAGCTCCAGTCCACAAAGAACCCGTCCACCAATCGCCTCCCATGGTCCACCCAGAGCTTCCCCAGCCCACACAAGAGGAGGAACACAATGCTGCCAGCAGCCTCTCAAAAACTTGTCAAGAAGAATTCTTAATTAGAGGTTTTTTGTTGCATTGCGGTATTTTCTTTTCAATGACTTTTTTAAATTATAGAAATTATAGTTAGTTCATGCTCATTAGAGAGAATCAGAAAACATTTTATTTTTAATAACTTAAAATCATAAAATAAATGTCATTGGTTACAGAAAAATCAGGAAACTTATTAAAAGAAAATCTTACCTATAAACAAATCTAAATATATTTAATTAAATCATATTTCAATCAAGAATCAAAGAAACCCAGGAGTTGGGATTGACTTTAGAGTGACTGTACAGGATGAGTCTTGGACGCTGTCATATAAGTCATGGGGGGATTACTATGATCCAATCCAATCTCCCACTGAGGTAGAAGAAGGTAGGCAAGAATTCTGTTTCCACTGTCCCTGACAGGGGGCCACCCAGCCTCTACCTGAACACTTTCTGCTTTTTCAGCTCTTTTCCAGACAGCCCAGGCCATCTTGGAGGACAGCTCCATCCACGGTTCTTCCTACAGCAGAAGGTAGTGAACAAGCGCAGGCTTTTGAGAAAGCTGGGCTCAGGTTCAATTCCAGGTTCAGCCTCGTACATGCTCCATGACCCTGGGAAAGTCATTCAGCCTCTTTGAACTTGAATTTCCTCATCTCTGTAATGGTAACAATAATGCCTGCTTCATTGGGTCGCTGTGAGATTTCAATGAGAAAATGTCTAGCGTGCACTTGGCAAAGTGCCTTCCACAGTAGTCTAAGTGATCAATAAACAGCAGGTATTATTATTAAATGGTAGCTTGGAACAATGGCTTTCAAACTTTTTCCATTCTTACTCTCACCAATTAATTACACTTTATATCATGACCCAGCACATAAAATATCTCTATATACACATAAATATATCAAACTAGACAAATATTTTCAAGAAACAAATGCTGACCCATGTTCATTTGGTCCACTCAGACTTTTTTTTCCTACTTTCCTCTCCTTTCTATTCACTTCCTTTTTACAAACTGCTGGTCTTCACGGTGAAACCCCGTCTCTACTAAAAACACAAAAAATTAGCCGGGCGTGGTGGCGAGCGCCTGTAGTCCCAGCTACTCCGGAGGCTGAGGTAGGAGAATGGCGGGAACCCGGGAGGTGGAGCTTGCAGTGAGCCGAGACCGCGCCACCGCACTCCAGCCTGGGTGACAGAGCGAGACTCCGCCTCAAAAAAAAAAAAAAAAAACAACTGCTGGTCTTGGCTGGGCACAGTGGCTCACATCTGTAATCCTAACACTTTTGTTAGGCCTCCTTTGGGAGGCCTAGGCAGGCGGATTGCCTGAACTCAGGAGTTCAAGACCAACCTAGGCAAAATGGCAAGACCCCGTCTCTACTAAAATACAAAAAGTTAGCCGGGCATGGTGGCGCAGGCCTGTAATCCCACCTACTCGGGAGGCTGAGGCAGAAGAATTACTTGAACCCCAGAGGCAGAGGTTGCAGTAAACTGAGATGGTGCAGTTACACTCCAGCCTGGGCGACAGAGCAATGCTGTCTCAAAATTAATTAATTAATTAAAACTGCTAGTCTTGATCACTAACTTGATTGCACAACTGACAAACAGATTGCAAATCGCAGTTTGAAAAACACTGGCTGAGTGCGGTGGCTCACACCTGTAATCCCAGCACTTTGGGAAGCTGAGGCAGGCAGATCACTTGAGGTCAAGAGTTCGAGACCAACCTGACCAACATGGTGAAACCCTGTCTCTACTGAAAATACAAAAAAAATTAGCCAGGCGTGGTGGCGTGCACCTGTAGTCCCAGCTATGTGGGAGGCTGAGGCAGGAGAATTGCTTGAATCCAGGAGATGGAGGTTGCAGTGAGCCGAGATCGTGCCGCTGCACTCCAGCCTGGGCGACAGAGACTTCATCTCATTTAAAAAAAAAAAAAAAAAAAAGGAGAAAAGAAAACAAATGAAAAGAAAAGAAAAAAAAAGAAAGAAAAGAAAAGAAAAACACTGCCTTATACTAAGACCAAATCTCTCCTCCTAGCTGGGCACCGTGGCACTTTGGGAGGCCGAGACAGGCAGATTGCTTGAGCTCAGGAGTTCAAGAACAGCCTGGCCAACATGACGAAACCCTGTCTCTACAAAAAAATACAAAAGTTAGCCAAGTATGGTGGCATATGTCTGTAGCTCCACCTATTCAGAAGGCTGAGGTGGGAGAATCACTGGTGCCCAGGAGATGAAGGTTGCAGTGAGTCAAGATCTCGCCTGGGCAACAGAGCCAAACCCTGTCTCAAAAAAAAAAAAATCTCCTGCCATACCTTCCACCTTCTGGAACCACACAGATCTACTCTGCTCCATCTTCCACCTCAGACTTTCACATATGAAACATTCTTCATTCTCTCAAGCAGTCATTTCATGAGATGGGGCTGCCCAATCCACCTTCGCTCCATCCCTTTCTGCCCAACTCCTTCCTTTCCCTGCACTCTGTGCCCCTTCCATCACTGCCATCCAGGATGGCCGTGATCTTCTAGCAGCTGCCCTGCTTCTTCCATGGCCTCTCCACAGCCTCAGCCTGGCGTGAGCATCTTTTTTTTTTTTTTTTTTTTTGAGAATGAGTTTCGCTCTTGTTGACCAGGCTGGAGTGCAATGGCATGGTCTCGGCTCACCACAACCTCCGCCTCCCAGGTACAAGCAATTCTCCTGCCTCAGCCTCCCGGGTAGCTGGAATTACAGGCGTGTGCCACCATGCCTGGCTAATTTTGTATTTTTAGTAGAGACAGGGTTTCTCCATGTTAGTCAGGCTGGTCTCGAACTCCCGACCTCAGGTGATCCGCCTGCCTCTGCCTCCCAAAGTGCTGGGATTACAGGCATGAGCCACAGTGCTCGGCCATGGGCAACTTTTTGAAACTTCATGCAGGATGCTTTATCCATCTCCAGAGGAACTCATCTTGGTTTCTTCCAGCCCATCCGTAACTCAACTTGGAAAGCTGATTCTCTCATACAAATGTGTTCCTTCTTTGTCCTTCCACAAATTAGGATGCCTTTGGGGCTCATCAAATAAGAAAAGCGAAAGTGAAGAAGAATTTTAGTACGCATATTTGAGCCAAAACCTACAACCAGAAGGTGCCCCCTTCTTACTCATTTCTAAACTAGCTCTGCCTGCTAACCCTGGAACCAAACCGAGAAAGCCCCACCACCCAGCCACATCTATGTCCCCCTTACGGTGAAAGCGGCCCCGAGACAAGGAATCGCACACCTGGCTGCAAACGCAGCCTTTCAGAGCTGAGATCTCCCAGCACCACCTTGCATGGGCAGGAAACCATAGATATCAGATGCAGCCACAGTTTCCCATATCCTATCTGTATTTGTAGTGATCAAAAAATACATTCGTGGTAGTAAGAAAAAATAAAATAAAATGCACACACATGCACCTAATATCATACTCCAATTGCTAACATTTTGTAATTTGGGTTATTTTAAAAAAAAGTTTCCAAAGCAATGACAAAAATGTCTACTCTGCCTTCAAAACCCAAGCTGACTCCTCCTTGATCCCATTTGTATCACTGTACTTGAGGAGTTTGTCACAAACACATTTAAGGGAGTGGTTCTCACAAGAGGAACCTTTGACAACCTGCCCCCCAACATTTATGGCTTTCTTAGATAATCTGTATCCCTAGACAATATAGTTTTATGTTTTTATTGACCTTAAAATGTAATAAAAAGATATCATGCTGTATGGAATATTCAAAGTCTTGTTTTTCTAAATTCAAAATTATATTACTAAAATTCATTCAAACCATTACATATAGATGTTGTTCATTCATTTTGCTGCTGTATAACAATCTATCACATGACAATAATGTATGTACCCATTCTCCAGCTGATGGGCATTTGGGTTTCCAGTGTTTTGCCATCATGAACAGTGCTACTAGGAATATTCTTAGTATACGTTATGTCTACATGCTGCCCACATAAGCAAGTTTCTCACGATGATTATATACCTAGGAGTGAAAATGCCAGGACATGCTGCATGTGAATGTACAACATTACAAGATACAGGTTGAACATCCCTAAGCTGAAAACCTGAAAACTTGAAATGTTCCAAAATCCTAAATTTCTTGAATGCCAACATGACACCACAAGTGGAAAATTCCACACTTGACCTCAATCTCATGACATGTTGCATCAAAATGCGATCAAAGCTCTGTTTCATGCATAAAATCATTTTATGCATTTGTTTATATATAATAAGTGCATTATAGTATCTCAAATATTCCAAAATCCAAAAAAAATCCAAAATCGGTCCCAAGAATTTTGGATAAGGGATCCTCAATCTGTACTACCAAACTGTTTTCCAAAGCAGCTGCATCAAGTTACACTCCTACGAGCAGCTCCTAAATGACCATAATGTCCTAACTCCTTTTCAAGGCTTGCTGCTGCACAGCTTCTTCACGTCTGCCCATCAAACAGGGATGAAATGGAATCTCACTGTGATTTGTATTCCCTGATTACTAATGAAATTAAGTGTCTCATCATAAAAAGAGATATTCTCCCAACCTAACTCCCTATACTTTTCTTTCATAGCTTATATCGTTGTCCATAATTAAACATTTGTGGGATTAACTGATGAAAGCCCATCACTGTTTTCTTCACCACTGCATACTGCACAAGTGGCACAAAGTAGAGCCTCTGTGTATCTGTTGAATTAATGAATGCATGGGTAACCCAGTACATGAGGCTATTCAGTTCAGAGTCTTCAGGCTCTGACCTGATTTTATTAAAAGCCCGGGTTCATGACTCAGGGTCTGACCTCCCCAGCTGAGTTATCATGGAGGTAAAAGTGACGAGGTACCTCCCAACCCGAACTGAAGAGAGGGAAGGGCCCAGAGAGGATGGGGGCAAAGTCCACTCTGGAACCAGGGTGATTAGCCATGCCTCCTCAAAAACAGTAATAGTAAAAAAACAACTGCTTTTGTGAATTGCAAGCTAAGCATGGGTCACATACTTCACACTGACTAATAAGAGCTACCATTTACACAGCGTGCTGTCACTTACTGGATTATTCATCTGATCCTCACATCTCTATGGAATGAATATGACACCCCCCCACCCACATTTTACAGCAAAGAAAATGGAAGTCAGAGAGGCGAAGAAAGTGCCCAGTCACAGAGCACATAAAGGGCAAACCCAGAGTCAGAGTCAAATCAAGTGCAGTCTGGCCCCAGAGTCCATGCCCCTTTCACATACACAAACCGACTTGACCCCCGGGCTTTTTGTTTTTGTTTGTGTTTTTTTTTTTTTTTGAGATGTAGTCATGCACTGTTGTCAGGGCTGGAGTGCAATGGTGCGATCTCAGCTCACTGCAACCTCCACCTCCCAGGTTCAAGCAATTCTCCTGCTTCAGCCTCCCAAGTAGCTGGGATTACAGGTACCAGCCACCACACCCAGATAATGTATTGTATTTTTAGTAGGGACGGGGTTTCACTATGTTGGCCAGGCTGGTCTTGAACTCCTGACCTCGTGATCCACCCACCTCCACCTCCCAAAGTGCTGGGATTACAGGTGTGAGTCAGCGCCCCGCCGGCCCCCTGGGCTTTTTATCTTCTCTGCATGGGACTGCTTTTCCTCCCCACCTGCCCCCACAAACCTCCCCAGGCTCCAAGTTTTGCTCCACATCCCACAAAGACTTTCCCTGCACATGGGGAGCAGTGTTCTGGAGTACGAGCTCACCCTCCAGTCTGTCCCTAATATTTGCACTGACATACTTACCTGACAGTTCCCTGGCTGCAAGATGCTAGGTGTCACCCAGCAAGTTGGCAAGGGGACATCGTCCAGGCCTGTCTCTCCTAGGGTTCTCCCAAGTCAAAGGTTTCCCCTTCAGTTCTGCAGAAACCAATCCCTTTCCAACTCTGAAAGGCTTTTACTGCAAACTGGAAGGAAACATTTAGCAAATGCCTACTACACACCAGGCACACGACATGTCTTAACTCAGCAAAAAATAGTATGTAGCCACTAAAATTATATAATCCAGACCAACACATGTAAATATACATGAAATTCTGTGAAGTGAAAAGAAAGCAACTCAAAAATAGTACCTACGTGCCAGATGTGAGTAAACACAGTACCCCCACCCAGACACCACTGGATAATATAAATAGAAATGGGTGTTCACGACAATCTTTCTTCAGTAAAGTTACCTAGAGTTCCAATGTTCCCCAGGAGCTACTTGTCAACTATTTATAACAGGTGTGGTTTCAAAGCAATGCTACAAAGAATTATTCCCAACAAGAATGAAAACTCGGCCGGGCGCAGTGGCTCAAGCCTGTAATCCCAGCACTTTGGGAGGCCGAGACGGGCGGATCACGAGGTCAGGAGATCGAGACCATCCTGGCTAACACGGTGAAACCCCGTCTCTACTAAAAATACAAAAACTAGCTGGGCGAGGTGGCGGGCGCCTGTAGTCCCAGCTACTCGGGAGGCTGAGGCAGGAGAATGGCGTAAACCCGGGAGGCGGAGCTTGCAGTGAGCTGAGATCTGTCCACTGCACTCCAGTCCGGGCGACAGAGCGAGACTCTGCCTCAAAAAAAAAAGAATGAAAACTCCATGTGGGTCATGATCACATCTATTTTGTCCATAGCTGTCTCTCTAATGCAGAGGATGAAGCCGTCAGATGCGGGATCAGCAACTATGGCCTGCTGCTAAACCTGGCCAAACACCTGGTTTTGTGAATAAAGTATGATCGGAACACAGACACGCTCATTCATTTACGAGTGATCTATGACTACTTTTGTGCTACAGCAGCAAAGTTGAGTAGTTAGGACAGAGATACCGCCCACAAAGTAAAAATATCTACTCTCTAGCCCTATATAGAAAGTTTGCCAATCTTTGATCTAATGCTTAGCCTGGAATTCTGCATATAGTGGAATAATACTTATTGAATTAATAAACTAACTTATGAATGTATTAAATTTAAAACCTTATATGAAATTATTATTAGGTTTATTGACTTCAATTAACCGAAACCAAGGTAATATATAAGAACTAAGGGCTGGGCACAGTGACTCACGCCTATAATCCTAGCACTTTGGGAGGTTGAGATGGGAGGATCACTTGAGGCCAGAAGTTCGAGACCAGCCTGACCCACAGAGCAAGAACCCATCTCTATAAAAAATAAATAAATACATTTTTTTAAAAAAAAAAAAACTAAGGTTTATTCACCTAGGGCACATATATGTGTAGCGAATGAGAAATACGTTCTTTTGTTTATTGTTTGTTAAATTTTGATAGAGACAAGGTCTCACCCTACCACCCAGCTGAAATGCAGCGATGCAATCATAGCTCACTGCAGCCTCAAACAGCTAGGCTCAAGAAATTCTCCCACTTCAGCCTCCCAAGTAGCTACGACTATAGACGTGCACCACCATGCCCAGCTAACTTTTTTGTAGAGACAGGGTCTCACTATGTTGTCCAGGCTGGTTTTGAACTCCTGGGCTCAAGTGATCCTCCTGCCTCCATCTTCAAAAGCACTGGGATTACAGGTGTGAGCCACCTTGCTCTGCCTTACTTTTTTTCTTTTCTTTTCTTTTTTTTTTGAGACAAAATCTCATTCTGTCACCCAGGCTGGAGTGCGATAGCACCATTTCAGTTCACCACAGCCTCCACCTGCCAGGCTCAAGCGATCCTTCCACCTCAGCCTCCTGAGTAGCTGGGACTACAGGCGTGTGCCACCACACTCAGCTAATCTTTGTATTTTTTGTAGAGACAAGGTCTCCCTATGTTGCCCAGACTGGTCTTGAACTCCTAGGCTCAAATGATCCTCCCGCTTCAGCCTCCCAAAATGTTGGGATTATAGGCATGAGCCACCACACCCAGCACATTTTTTTTTTTTGAGACGGAGTCTTGTTCTGTCTCCCAGGCTGAAGTGCAGTGACTGGATCTCGGCTCACTGCAAGCTCTGCCTCCCGGGTTTACGCCATTCTCCTGCCTCAGCCTCCCGAGTAGCTGAGACTACAGGAGCCCGCCACCTCGCCCAGCTAGTTTTTTGTATTTTTTTTTTTAGTAGAGACGGGGGTTTCACCGTGTTAGCCAGGATGGTCTCGATCTCCTGACCTCGTGATCCGCCCGTCTCGGCCTCCCAAAGTGCTGGGATTACAGGCTTGAGCCACCGCGCCCAGCCACATTCTTTTTAATATTAAAAAAAAAAAAAAATCAGGCTCTTGACACCGTCATTAGGAGGTATGTATGCCTTGAACAGTTTATTCCATGGCAGAGATAGATTACACCAAGTCATGTACACCCTAGAGCTAGGGTAAGTATCATGCAGCCACTGCTTACAATGGGAAACAGCTGATAAGACCTTGGCATGACATCTAGGCCCAGAAATAGGAGTCAAGTCTGGGTAACCAATCAAAATGCTGTAATAATCCCCAAGTGGGGCTCAAAGTAGGATTTTGGCCTCCTGAGCCTTATATTCTAAGCAACTAAGGTACAGGCCCAGGCTGACTAAGGTGAAATCATTGCATTTATTTTCTATGTAACTTCTGGTAGGGACAATGCATCGGAAAACAATTGTAGGCTCAATGATTTTCCCCTTAATTTATCAGTACCATCTGCATTATAATGTAACTGAATATTTTTAGTTCTGCAGACTTGATTATTCAGAGGCTGATCATTCAGCTGTTGGCTTTTTGAAGCTCATTATGGCCCGAGTACCCGAAGACAGGAGAAAGGAAATGAAAAGAGGTGAAACTCAAATCAGTGGGCGTTGCTACTTTATTAGCAGATGAGACATCAAGATTGGGGTGGAGGGGGTGCTAAAGGGTGAAACCCCAGGTTTCCAGAGCTGGGGCTCTCTTCAGGCAGCTTTTATCAGACTCACAAATCTTACATCACAGCACACTGACAGTCTGTCAATAATTCTGTGATACTGGCCTATCCCTATAGTGATCCAAGACTATCACTAAGCTCCCTTCCTTTGTTCATATGGAAAAACCAAAACTCCAAAGGAGATTAACAGTTGAAGCCTTGAGGCCTAGAACCAACCCTTGGCCTGTAGAAGTCAGAAGACAGGTCCGCCCAGACTCCGAAAAGCCTGAGGATGGATTCATTTAGGGAAATGTTTAGAAAAGAATGCTGGGAGGAGTCTAAGCCACTTCCTCATGGAGCCCTGCCTTCCTCTCCCTCCTTTCCACACATTAATTATTCCCAGCAGGCCTTCCCACTTCCCAGGAACCCACAGATAGAGAAGTCCAATACATTGGCTCTGAGCCCTGGGTCACACCCAAGGTCCCCTGGCACTGTCCTTCTCACAGCAGGCTGAGCTGTGGTTGGAGACTTGACTCAGGTCCCAGGCCCACAGGCCCTTCAACCCCTCTGTGCCCAGCAGGCACTGGGTGAATGTTATTGAACAGATGAATGAAAGCCACTCATTATTTTAAGTGAAAACTAAGTCACACCCAAGGAAGACCACAGTCCTAATTTCTCTAGTGACATTATTCCTCCAGCTGAGGCATGCAAAACACACCTCACTTCTCTCTCCTCTCCTCTCCAGTCTGCTTCCTTTTTTCTTCCATCCTGAGCACTGGTGTCTGGAGAAACCCCTACCCTGGGAAGGTAGCATTCTCTTCTCTGGCTGACAACAGACTTTCCTGTGGATGGACCCTGCAAGGTCTGGGAAGCCCTACTCACCTCAACCCAGTAGGCTCCAGGCCGTCCTAAGTGAACCAACCACAGCAGAAAACCACGGAGGGGGGAAATGGAAGGAAGCACCCCCTGCTACCGCCTCCTCTCACTTTCCCCAGGGCCTTAGCTCTGTCAGATTTTGAAGCATAATGAGTTTTGTTTCATAACAGTCTTAAATGAACTGGAAGGGGGAAGGGGATGACAATGATAAAAATCTTAATTAAAAAAAATTCCTACAGGCAAAGAGATTATCCAGATCCTGAGATGTGATAAAAGTCTGTTGAGCTAGGCGCCCTCCCCAGCCCCCAAGGACATAGCACTGGACATACATTTACGGAGCGCCTATTGTGTGCTGGGCACTCTTCCGAGGGCTTTGGATGCAGCAGTGAACAAACCCATTCTAGGAGAGGGAGGACAGGCAACAAAGAAAACGAACAAGCAAACTACAGAGGATGCGAACAGGCTGAAGTATTTTGGGAGAAAAGGAACAACAGAGCAGGTAAAGGGGATGGGGCCTTCGGGTGAAGGCGCAGGGCAGTGCTAACTGGAGAGGTGAGGAAAGCCCTGTTGAGAAAGAGACAGACTTCTGCGCAAAGACTTGAAAGAGGGCAGGGAGGGAGCATTGCAGATGGGTATCTAGGTTCTGGAAGAGCAACCCCAGCAGAAAGGACGGCTGTGCAAAGGCCCTGAGGCAAGCGCATACCAGGTGTGGAGCTAGAGAGGAGGAAGGAGGAGGAGAGCCGTAGAAAGACAGGGCCTCAGGGGGACTCCGGACCACTGTATGGACTCTGGCTTGTACCGCCTGACGGGGGCCGCTGATGAGTTGTAAGCAGGAGAGAGACAGGTTTCCTTGTCATTCTCTGCCACCCCATCCCATCATTCTTCCTGGTAATCTCCCTTGATATCATTTAATAAATATGGCTCAAAGCCCTCTCTGACTTCTCGTGATGAGTTATAAACTCAAACAACCTTAAGAAAACTGGCAAGTCCCACACCTACTGCTCCCCTAAATCAATATTAGACCATCTTCCCTCATTCCAAAAAGCAAGGAGTTGAATCTTTTTTCTATTAAGAGCTGCTGACCCAGAGAAGAAATAGAAATTGTTAATTAATAAGCCAGGCACTATGGCTCATGCCTGTAATCCCAGCATCTTGGGAGGCCAAGACGGGCGGATCACTTGAAGTCAGGAGTTTGAGACTAGCCTGGAGAACATGGTGAAACCCCCTTTCTACTAAAAATACAAAAATTAGCTGGGTGTTGGCTGGGTGTGGTGGCTCATGCCTGTAATCCCAGCACTTTGGGAGGCCAAGGTGGGTGGATCACGAGGTCAGAAGATCGAGACCATCCTGGCCAATATGGTGAAACCCCGTCTCTACTAAAATACAAAAAATTAGCCAGGCGTGGTGGTGTATGCCTATAGTTCCAGCTACTTGGTAGGCTAAGCAGGGGAATTGGTTGAACCCAGGAGGTGAAGGTTGCAGTGAGCCAAGATTGTACCACTGCACTCCAGCCTGGCAACAGAGTAAGACTCCATCTCAAAAAAAAAAAAAAAAAAAAAATTATCCGGGTGTTGTGGCAGGTGCCGGAATCCCAGAAACTTGGGAGACTGAGGCAGGAGAATGGCTTGAACCTGGGAGGCGGAGGTTGCTTTGAGCTGAGATTGCACCACTGCACTCCAGCCTGGTGACAGAGCAAGACTCCACTCGCTCACCCCGCCCAAAAAAAAGAAAATGTTAATTAATAACTAAAGACAAGGGAAGAGTAATCTCATTCAGCAAATTTTTTCTTGAGAGGGCAAAAGCTAAAAAGCTTGTTTTTAGACTAAAAATGGAAAAAAGTTTCAATAAGTAGAAGACATTTTAAAATACAGGCTACTTAACATATATATAACTAGCAATTAATAGAAAGGAGGAAAGCGAGAGATGGAGAAAAAAAGGGAAGGTGGGTAGGTAGAAAGACAAGAGTGGAAAATAGAATGACAAATACAGAGAGGAACACGGAGATATATGTGGAAAAGTACAGAAGCCTCCAAACAGAGAGGCAGAAAGAAAAAGGAACTGAAATTATAGGGTCTGAGGTTTCTTACTCTTCATTCACTCCCTGCAGTTTATTAGGTCCAAAGCACCAGCGCTTAATCCTTTCATTCCCTACTGCCCTGTGGCTGCCCTGATACTCCAATTAGTGGGCCCTCTATTTACACCTCTTTATCCTTACGCTAAGTAGAACTCGAGGAAGGGAGGGAAGAGACAGATTAAATTATTCTTCATGTCTAAACTGCAAAGGCAGTGGCCCAGCCAACACTAGCCGGTCAAGCCAGAGGTGGCAGCAGAAATTCCCTTGTCACGAAATACACACCAGGGACCCCCCACTCTGCCCCCCACCCCACAACAGATACAATATAAGCCACTAGGCAACCTTACCTGCTCAAGCTATGAAGTGAGCCGCCATGTCTGAGACCAGGTCCCAAATGCGCCTTCTGTCAACGGAACCTTCTGTCCCAAACTGTCCCCACCTTCATGCCCATCCCCCCACCCGAGAAATAAAAAAAGCCCAACTAAGAGAAGACTGAGGAAGCCCTGAAATAAGCTAAAATGGTTAGAAAGAAAGTAATAATAAATTAGAACGATGAGCTCATGGTAGTATACTATAGCAGTTAACAGTACAGGCTCTAAGGTCAGAATGCATGGCTCAGCTCTGCCACTGACAACTGTACCGTGGGCAAGCGACCTATTCCCTCATGCTTCAGATTCCTCTTCTTGAAAAAGAGGACCCGTAATAATACCTGTGTCCTAGGGCTCCTGGGAGAATTAAAGTCAGTATTATACAGCATGGAAAAGAATGTCTGGCACGTGGTGAGCATTATATGAATATTTCTCAAGAAATAAAAATAGTTTTTAAAAAGGAAAGCTTCTTTCTGAACCATCCAAGAGAGAAAAGGTCTATAGTTTTATTTTTGTACATGCTATATGCATAAAAACAATCACTACTGATTGGTATTTTCAACTCTGATCATTTCTACTCCACACTTTTAAAATATGAATAAAATGCTTTGGCAAAAATATACAAAGACATTTGTGGTGGTATTATTCATAAAAGCAAACTGTGGGAAATGACCTAAGTATCTGACAATTGAAGAAAATGTGAGTAGATCATAAAAGCCATAACACGGAGTTATGTACAAATATTAAAAATCACATGATGGGCCAGGAACAGTGGCTCATACCTGTAATCCCAGCACTTTGGGAGGCCAAGGTGGGTGGATCACTTGAGGTCAGGAGTTCGAGACCAGCCTGGCCAATATGGTGAAACCCTGTCCCTACTAAAAATAAAAAAATTAGCCAGGCATGGTGGGGGGGGCCTGTAGTCCCAGCTACTCAGGAGGCTGAAGCAGGAGAATCACTTGAACCCAGGAAGTGGAGGTTGCAGTGAGCAGAGATCATACCACTGCACTCCAGTCTGGGAGACAGAGTGAGACTCTGTCTCAAAAAAAAAAAAAAAAAAAAACAGTCACCTAAAGAAAAATTTTTAAAGACATGGAAAATACTTCTAAAGTTAAATAATAAAGGATACAAAATTAGACTTCACTTTCAGGTATGATGGGGCAGTGAATATTAAACTAGTCCTCTGGTACAGAATGGCTACGTAAGATAGATAAAATACAAGATAATTATAACAATAGCGTTTTGAAGATGTGGAAATACAAGGCAGTTAGAACTTGAGGGACCAGGCTCCTAGAGGAAAGGGAAATGCAGCGAGGTGAGCTATGTATTAGTAGCTACTGTTTTCCCTCAGGACACTTGCTAATTTGGTGCAAGGAACACAGAGGTAGAACAGAAAGCAGTAAATGAAAGCTTTCTGCAGCTTTCTTCCTGGGCTGAAAAGACAAAAACTGGAGTTCAGGGCTATGAAAATATCCAAGATTTAAGAGACCAAGATACCAGATAAAAAAGTGAACCCCAAAGAAATGAGTACAATGTTCTGTAAGCGATTTCTCCTCAAGGCACTGACACACACCTAAGTCTTCTGTGTACAGAGCTAAAACTAGGAATCCAAACAGAAAAAAAAAAAAAAAAAAGCTATTAAAACACTAATGCATTAAGCAGAGATGTTGGTAGTTTTACAGTGGCAGGCAGACAAAACTCTGAAATCAGGGCCTACCAAGGCCTCCTTGTACCATTGTACAAGTAAGGGCAAATAACAAATACACCAGCCTTAACTGAGTCTCTACATTTTCCACGGTAAAATGCCCAGCACTCAAACAACAATCACCAAGCATGTCAGGAAATAGGACCAAACTAAGAAAAAAAATACAGTCAATAAAAACAAACCTCAGAAGGTATCCAAATATTGAAGTTGCTGGCCAGAACTTTAAAATTACAAGGGCCAGACATGGTGGCTCACATTCATAATCCCAGCACTTTGGGAGGCCAAAGCAGGAGGATCACTTGAGGTCAGGAGTTCAACACCAGCCTGGGTAACAAAGCAAGACCCCATCTCTACAAAAAAAAAAATTTTTTTTAATTAGCCAAGCATGGTGGAGTGCACCTATAGTCCCAGCTACGGGAGGCTGAGGCAGGAGGATCACTTTGGCCCACGAGTTTGGGAGTGCAGTAAGCCAAGTTTGTGCCACTGTACTCCAGCTTAGGCAAGAGAGTGAGCAAGACCCTGTCTCTGTTTTTCAAAAAAGAGAGAACTGAATAGATGGGCTTGACAACAAAAAGGAATAGTAGAAGAAATGGCTGATGTTGTGGAAGATGAGTCAGCAGAAAAAAATATATAAAGGCACAGAAAATACAAAAAAAGTTCCAGAGACAAGTAGGATACCATGAAAGGGTCTAACATATGTGTAGGCGTCTGAGAAGGGGAGGACAGGATTAAAGGGCAAAAGCAATATTGGAAGAGAATGCTCCAAGAATTTTCTAAAGCTGACCAAAAACACAGAGCCATGATTTACAGAAGCAGTCCAAACTCCACAGGGGACCCATACGAAGAGAATCACACCTATGCACGTCATAGTAAAATTGCTAAAAAACAAAGCCAAAGAGGAAAAAAAGATATGTTACTTTCAGAAGAACTACAATAAAACTGACAGATGACTTTTTAACAGAAATGAAGGAAGCCAGAAGACAATGGAATGACATTTCCAAAGGACTGAAAGAAAATAAAATAAGCCCAAAGTCTATATACAGGGGGAAAAAATCTCCCATATATGAAGGTGAATAAAAGGCATTTTCAGACAAACAAAAACTGAGAGAACTGGACACCCTCCACCACACACACACACACATATTACACACACACACACACACACACACACACATCTAATAGGAGTTATTCAGGTAGAAGGAAATTAAGCTGAAAGAGAAGCATGCTTATATGGAAAGAAATGAAGAACAGCAAAAAGAGTACGTATGTGGATTAATCTAAATTATTATTGTCTATATAAAACAATGGGCTGAGCATGGTAGCTCACACTTGTAATCCCAGCACTTTGGGAGGCCAAGGTGGGCAGATCACCTGAGGTCAGGAGTTCAAGACCAGCCTGGACAACATGGTGAAACCCCGTCTCAACTAAAACTACAAAAAAGTTAGCTGGGCATGGTGGCGGGTGCCTGTAATCCCAGCTACTTCAGGAGGCTGAGGCAGGAGAATCACTTGAACCCAGGAGGTGGAGGTTGCAGTGAGCCGAGATTGTGCCATTGCACTCCAGCCTAGGCAAAAAGAGTGAAACTCTGTCTCAAAAAAAAAAAAAAAAAGAAAGAAAGAAAACCAACCAAACAAATAAGAAAATAATGTCTTCTGGGGTTTAACAGAGAGAGAAGTAAGACACACAAGACTTCAAAAGGCATAAGGGAGGTAAAAAGAGCCTAAGTGTTGTAAGTGGCCTGAATTGAGGAGACATGGCTGGCATGTATGCAGAGCCGGGTGCATCTCCTCAAAAAATACAAAAACTTAGCCAGGCATGGTGGCACATTCCTGTAGTACCAGCTACTCAGGAGGCTGAGGTGGGAGGATTGCTTGAGCCCAGGAGGTCAAAGCTATAGTAAGCTGTGATCACACCACTGCACTCCAGCCTGGGCGACAGAGTAATATTCCTTTCTAGGAATTTACCCCCCAAAAAGAATCTAAGATGTACTCAAAGATTTATGTACAAGGATATTTATCAAAGCATTATTTATAATAGTTAAAAAATGATAAAGAAGGTAAATCCTAATAATAGGGATTAGCTAAATAAGTTATGGAGGCCAGGCATGGTGGCTCACATCTGTAATCCCAGCACTTTGGAAGGCTGAGGCGGGCAGATCATGAGGTCAAGAGATCGAGATCATCCTGGCCAACCTGGTGAAACCCCATCTCTACTAAAAAAAAAATTACAAAAGTTAGCTGGGCGTGGGGCGGTGGGGGGGCACTTGTAATCCCAACTACTCAGGAGGCTGAGGCAGGAGAATTGTTTGAACCTGGGAGGCGGAGGTTGCAGTGAGCTGAGATTGCACCACTGCACTCCAGCCCAGGCAACAGTGTGAGACTCTGTCTCATAAATAAATAAATAAATAAATAAATAAAATAAGTTATGGGACCCAGTGCCCTGTACACAGTAGGTGCTCCATAAGTATCTGTTGAACATAGAGTCCATATGAAAGGATAATAAGCAATTTTTTTTAAGTTTCCAAGAAATATTTAATGAGTAAGTATTAAATCACATTCAAAAGAACCCTAATATGATTTTGAAAACATAGTATCATAGCTAATATTTATTAAGAACTTACTATCTGCTAGGCACAGCCCCAGGCAGTCTGACTGCAGTGCTTAAATTGTCTTTTTTTTTTTTTTTTTTTTTGAGACAGAGTCTCGCTCTGTCGCCCAGACTGGAGTGCAGTGGTGCGATCTCGGCTCACTGCAAGCTCCGTCCTCCCCCAGGTTCACGCCATTCTCCTGCCTCAGCCTCCCGTGTAGCTGGGACTACGGGCGCCCGCCACCACGCCCAGCTAACTTTTTCTTGTATTTTTAGTAGAGACGGGGTTTCACCTTGTTAGCCAGGATGGTCTCGATCTCCTGACCTCGTGATCCGCCCGCCTCGGCCTCCCGAAGTGCTGGGATTACAGGCATGAGCCACAGCGCCCGGCCCAGTGCTTAAATTCTTAATCACTAGACTTTACTGCCTAGAAAAAATACTGGAAGGAAATATATTAAAATGCTAACAGGGAGGAATTAAAGCCCATTTTTATTTTATTCCTTATCTGTATCAGTATTTTCCAAATTCTCTATAATCACTATGAATTATTTGCAATCTCCCTCTACAAAAAAAAAAAAAATATATATATATATATATATGAACTACTTTCACTTACCATTTATACAATTTCAGTGAAAAAGTCTTAACGCTAACAAAGCTTTCAATTATGTCTGCTCCAGGCCTTAGAAGCAGGAGACTATGGTGTAAATGTGAGGCAGAACATTCTGACCGGGGAAGGCTGATGAGCCTGATCCAGAGACTACAGAGCCCATGACTTCCGTTCCACAAATATGTCGTCACCATCTTGCTTAGCAGGTGTGGATTTTTACACACATTCTGCTAGTTAATCTTCCTAATAACCAAGTAGATGTGACCACCTCAGGAAACAGTTCAGGAAGGTGAAGTGATCCTCCTAAGGACACACAAGGGCACTCCAGCTCTGGCTGGAGGTTCTCCCACTTGCAGCCCAGCCACCAACGGTTCCCCCAAATCATGTGGAACAGTTTGGGGCAGACCTGAGAGCACATTCAGCCCCAAACACTTCTGGAAGCTAACGTGTGTGAACCACACACCCATCGTGCCCAAAGCCCAGGGACGGCATTGAGATCCCACCCTCACAGTTTCACCCCCTCAGAAAATGATTATGCAGAAGAGTAAAGAATATGGCTTCACAGTTCTCAAAGCACTTTTGCATTTTTTTAAATCTCATTTTACTCTCAAAATAAACCTTTTCAGTCAGTAAAACAAAGGTACTGAGAGGACAAGGAAAATGAGGCTCCAAGAGTTAGACTGCTATCCACGAATAGCCCCAGAGGGTTGGCGTTCCTTCCACCATATTATCATAGTCATATTTTTGAAGGAAACTCAGGCCATGCTGTCTGGTAAGGCGAAATGGGAGGTAGGATAAGCAAGTGGGAAAAGAATCTGGTTTTACAGTCACCCAGGTCTGAGTTCCTGAGTCTGAATCCCTGCCCTGCAATTTACTAGCCATACAACCTTGAAAGAGCTTCTGCATCTCTTTGTGCCTCCGTTTCCCTACCTGTATAATAAGGAGAATGCCTTCCTCATGCAGTTGCTCTGAGGGTTAAATGGGGTAACAGACCTAAAATGATGGTGTGCATCTGCACTAGGCAGCTGTTATTTATTTATTTATTTGTTTGTTTGTTTATTTATTTTTGAGACGGAGTCTTACTCTGTCACCCAGGTTCAAGTGTAATGGCATGATCTCGGCTCACTGCAACCTTCACCTCCCAGATTCAAGCGATCCTCCTGCCCCAGTCTCCCGAGCAGTTGGGATTACAGGTGCCGACCACCACACCTGGATAATTTTTGTATTTTTAGTAGAGACGGGGTTTCATCATGTTGGCCAGGCTGGTCTCAAACTCCTGACCTCAAGGGATCTGCCCACCTCGGCCTCCCAAAGTGCTGGGATTACAAGAGTGAGTCACTGTGAGCAGGTGAGCAGCTGCAGCTGTTACTTTTTAAAATGTATCCTGTCCCCCAACATACACAAGGTGAGGTCGCCATGGCCAGAGCACATTGCCTCACCTTCCTAAAGAAAACAATCCCCTGGCCAGGTGCGGTGGCTCACACCTGTAATCCCAGCACTTTGGGAGGCCGAGGCAGGCGGACCACCTGAGGTCAGGAGTTCGAGACCAGCCTGGGCAATATGGCAAAACCCCGCCTCTACTAAAAATACAAAAATTAGCCAGGCGCGGTGGTATACACCTGTAGTACCAGCTTCTTGGGAGGCTGAGGCAGGAGAACTTCTTGAATCTGGGACGTGGAGGTTGTAGTGAGCTGAGATTACACCACTGTACTCCAGCCTGGGCAAGAGAGCAAGACTGTGTCAGAAAGAAAAGAAAGAAAGAGAGAAAGAGAAAGAAAGAAAGAAAATAACCCCGTATGCTTTTCCAAATTCTGCCATCCTGGTTAAGACTAGATTCATCTCAGCTACTTGCCTTTTTAAAACTCTTTCCAAGCTTTTAAATTTAAGCCCCTAAAAGTGCCCTCATAGAAGGAGCAGATATGAATTGAGGAGGACAGAAGGCTGAGACCCCAGGCTCTGTGTTCTGTGCTTCTGTGCAGATTAGATCAGAGGGTTTAGATATGGGGAGGACACAGCATACGGCCTGCCCTGAAGGGAATCACACAGGTAAGCACAGGATGGGAGGAGAGGGGAAGGAGAGCAGCCCACCAACAGAGTGGAGAGTGGAAAGGGAGTGTCAGAGAGTACATGGCCAGGGGCCTCAAGGAAGATAAGGGGACAGACACAGAAGTGAAAGTGCCTCTTAGAAACTGAAAAAGAGCAGGCAAGATGGAGAGAGAAATGGCAGGCCGTGCCGTAGAAAGATGGCAATGCTTCTCCTTCAACATCACTGCCACTTGCCTCTGTGTTTCCAACACTTTCCTAAGTGGTCTCCTGGCCTGCAGACTCAACCCCGCCAGACTGGACCCCGTTCCCCAACACATACTTCCTAACTCCAAAACCTTCAGTGACTCCCCTACTGCCTGCAGGGTCAGGACTACACTCCCTAACATGACATCGGGTTCTCCCTGCCCAATCCCTGCTCACCTCTCCAGTCTCATCATCTGGCAACTGTCTGTGAGACAGTACATGCCAGGCCCCAGGATGGGTGCTGAGGACACAATAAATAAGACATGGTATACCCTTAAGAAGCTGGAAGTTGGCTGGGCGTGGTGGCTCACGCCTGTAATCCTAGCACTTTGGGAGGCAGAGACGTGGGGCGGATCACCTGAGGTCAGGAGTTTGAAACCAGCCTGGCCAACATGACAAAACCCCGTCTCTACTAAAAATACAAAAATTAGCTGGGCGTGGATTGGGTGGGGAGGGGGCCTGTAGTCCCAGCTACTCGGGAGGCTGAGGCAGGAGAATCACTTGAGCCTGGGAGGCAGAGGTTGCAGTGAGCTGAGATCACACCACTGCACTCCAGCCTGGGCGACAGAGCAATACTCCATCTCATAAATAAATAAACAAACAAGACTCCAAAACAAACAAACAAAGGGACTCTGAGGGCGCCCTGGCCCATTCCGCCATGTGAGGACCCGGTGAGAAGATGACCATCTAAGACCAAATCTGCCCCTGCCTTATTCTTAGACCTCCTGGCCTTCTGAACTGTTAGAAATAAAAGTTTGTTGTTTGAGCCATTCAGTCTATTATATTTTTGTTATAGTAGCCCAAACAAAGACAGAGGGATAAGCCTAGCTGCTCCAGACAGTATATCCTGTGAACTTCTTCAGAAATTCTGCCTTTTTCTGGTAGGCATCACTGTGTGTCATATTTCCATGTTAACATGACCGTCCTTCACTAGACTCTGAGCTCCTCTTATTTGTCCTGGCATCTCCAGCCATTGGGACAATCCTGATATACGGCAGGCACTCAATAAATGCTTGATGAACAAGTTGTCAGCAAAGCCACCCACCGTGGCCTGGCAGGGGATGGGGGCAGGGCACTCATCTCTTCTAACAAGGCTATGAGACCCTTGACCTTCCTTAGAATAACAGCTCACTCCAGGAACTCAGGAAAGATTCTCTTAAAGATCCTGGGCCCTCTACCCGTAGCTGTCAACGGCAGGCCTCATTGGCAGCTCTAGATATTTTGCTGAGGTTCTTAGAGTCTAGAGGTCTGTACATAGCAAGCATACAGTGACTAGGCAATTTCTAAAGGCAGCATAGTCTAAGGATCAGGAGCCAGTCTTTGGAGCGAGTCCTGACTTTGGATACCAGCTCCGCCACACAGCACCTGTCCTTAAACAAGTTGCTGAAACCCCCCCGAGCCTCAGTTTCCTCAAGTGTAAAGTGGGTATCACATCTGCTTCTTGCAATTGTAGGAGAATGAAATGACTAAAATATCCACACAAGGCCAGGCACATAGTAAGCTTTCTATATATAGCAGTTACTACTACTAAAGTGATCTGGAGCCCTAATTCTGATACCCCGCGGCCTATGCAAATTCCTGAGCCCCTAAATAGGCTCTTTTTGGTGTGCTCTGGGCGGCAAAAGACATCCAATCTCTGACTCACAATATGTTGCCAAAATTCTCCTCGAATTCCCAAGAGAAAACGTATTTTAATTCCCTCTGACTTTAAAAATTAAACAGTTCTTACAGCATTTTGGGGTGGCAGGGGTGAGGACGAAGACCACAAAATCCAACAAGCAGCTTTTAAAAGGTTACGAACTGATTGGAGAAAGAAAGGAGAAGGCAGCTGGAGGGGGTGAGAAGGGGGGATGGAGACAATCCCCTGAGTTTCTGCTATTATTGAATACCCCAACTCTCAAAGTAGCCTGGCTGCCCCCTCCTCCACGTGGGCTAAGCTCTGTTAATGAGAAAGCCGAGCTCTGCCTACATTACCACAATAATGATTTCCCGGTTGCATTTTTACATGCCTGCCGCTTTATCATAGCAGAAGTAGACATATATTTTCAATAAATCCCTTCTCTCCTTTCCCCTCCCCAACCCGAGCTCTCCCAGTAAATGCTGTTCCCTCTGCACCCTCCCCCAACGCAATCCCAACCCTGGAGCACAATGAGTTCCACTAATCAAAACAGAAAGAAAAAGAAAAATGGAAAAATCACAGCTGCTGAAAAACAGCATTTGCTACAAGTCAAAGCCCTCTACATTTTTTTCTGCACGCAGCATTTACTTCTTCAAGGACACATCACCCCGCCTCTATCAGATATCTTACGTAGAGTTGCTCAAAGGGGAAGGAGGAGGGGGTGGGTGAAGAAATCTAATATTCAGTCTCTTTCCTATTTTGACTAAGCCAGCACAGACAGAAATATAGATAAGGCCTTGAATAACTGATTTAACAAAATGTCACTTATTAAAAGGAATGGGGGATGGGACAGCATTTGCATTCGAGAGCTCAGTTAAACCACCGCAGCTAAAGGCTGCAAGGCCAAGGCAAGGCAAGGAGGAAGAAAATATTTCTCAGGTCTGGTCTTCTTCAGTGGCTGCAAGGACTGGGCCTGGTAGCAGAGAAGCCTGGATTTCTCCTTCCATCAAGAAGCAATGGGGAGAAAACCAGAGGTTTAAAACACACACACACACACACACACACACACAAAACCAAAACCCAGCTGATTCTTAAGTAAGCGTTTTTACAGCGCTAACTAGTATCAGGCGCTGTGCTAGAGGCTGGGGGGTACAGAAATGAGTGATGACCCAGTTCTGCCTTCCCCAAGCTCCCAGTCCGGAGAGGTGAAAGACACGTCCCACCGTAAGCATGACAGCAGCAGCCTTATAAACCAAGGGCAGCAGGAGCCCAGGAATGGCCCCTTCTGGCCCACCCACTGCCCTGGCCAGGCCCAGGCACACAGAGCCATCAAGAAAGACTTAAGGAATGAGAGTTTGCGAGGTTTGAATTCCATACTGCCTTCTAAAGAAGCTCAGACTCTTCAAAAGGAAAGAGCCCCTAAATGTCCTTACCTACTGTGGCTCCCCCTGAAAACCCCTCAACTCGCATGTATTCACCCAATTAACAAAGAAAAGCGAACTCAAGCCCCAATACTTCAGAATCAGCCTCATTACTGTGTCCTTCAGTTGAATTTAAGGGAGCTTGGTATCTCCTATTGTAATGACAACAGAGGGAACTCAAACGACACTCCTATTAAAACTCTTTGGGCATCAACTCCAGCTTTTTCTCTTTTCCTTTAAGAAAAAAAACTTTCAAAGGAGTTAGATTGGGGGCAGTTTCCCAAAGACCAAGAGAGACCCTAGGAGCAGCCTCCATAATGACAAAGACCCCTGGGGCCCTCAGGAAGGATTCTTTCTGAGGGAGCAAGCTGTCCAGGGCCCTGTTATCTCCAAAGTCAGAGCCCAGGGGCTAGAGGCCACACCATCTAGAAATGACCACTAGACCACCCAGATCCCTCTGGTGAGGGGCCCCACAGAAGGGACAGAGCTGACAGTAGGAGACTGATGGCAAATAGCTGCCCCATGTGTTAAAGTCAAGTCTTGGCCCTCATTATAAGGCAGCCTTAAAGCTTTGTGCTCCAGAATAATGGAGGCAGACAATTTAAGTTTTCAAAAATGTCATGCCAAAAACATGCTTAAATCATCTGAGTATTTCCAAAAGCTCATTGGAGTTGTAAGCCCAAAACACCCAGATGATCTTCCTGGTTTCCACAATCTTTTACATATATTCTGTACCACATTCTTCTACTTAACACTGTATAGCATTATCTGTTTCAGAGTGCACAAAATTTGGACACCATTCAAATTGTGGCATTAAATCAGGGCTTGGGATGCTGGCTGAACAGGTGACTCTTAGTTGATCATTTATTTTTACTTTTCAATTTTACTTCTCGAGCCTCAGTTTCCTCAGCTGCAAAATGAAGATATCTACCTTCTCTGGTTGTTGCAGGACACGAATAAGACATGTCAAAGAGGCTTTGGAACTATACAATGCGAGTTATTTCAGTGATGGCCTCCATTTCCTCTCTCTCTGATTTTTCGTTGATTTCTTCCTTCTCTCTATGAAACTAAATTGGTATCAGTTCTACTGCTTTTCAAAATACACAACACATATTTATTATACAAATACAGGAAGAAGCCCCATTATCCACGGGTGTAGCAAAATCTCAATAATTGCTAAATCTAGGTGATGAGTAGAAGGGAGTTCATTATACTAGTCCTTCTGCTTTTGTGTATGTTTAAAGTTTTTTCATAATAAAGATAATTTTTAAATAAATAAATAAAACTTCACCTTCTTAGGCAGAGGCCAGAAGCCCGATTAGTGAAAAGCACTGTATATCTTTTTAAAATGAGGATTGACTTTCCAGCATACACAGTAAGACTAAGGGCTAATGACTGCTTTTAGGTAGATTCAGCTTTATAGCACAATCCTTATTTGCAAAACAAACACTGAATGCAAATGAAGACGGCCAAGACTGCAAAACCTCAGTCGGGTTTCTTGGGAGTAGGTTCAAGGTTCCCCTGCACCCAGTTCACATGATTCTTTGCAGAGCAAACCAATTTTATTTGGCCCTTTGGGTAAGCAGGTCCCAGATTCTGAATATGGAATCAGAATTTGAACCTATATAGACTGGCACTGCACAGCCAGCATTTCTGAGGCCAGCCTTCCAACAAGAAGAGCAGTTTCGCTAAAGGGATCACAGAGAACTTGAAAACCCCTAATAGAAGGCAGTTACATGTAGGGAACAACAGTGGGAGTGGACAAGGGAAATGTTTCGCTAGCTGTCAGATTTTCTATCTGAAAAGGAGACCTGGCTGAAGATCAAGCCGCCTTGCTGCTGCCTGTGTTCTATGCCTCTTACCGTTGACATCGCACTTTCCATACATGATCTGATTCCCCCTCACAACTTGAAGAGGAAAGGTGAAGATGGTACCAGTCCTCTTTTTACAGATACAGAGAGGCTCAGAGGTCGACTCATTCAGAGCCTTGGTGTAGAGCTGGATCTCAATCCAGATCTGACTCTCTACTCTTTCACCCACCTCCCTTGCAGACCCCACAGCTGAGAGCCACCGAGGTTGGCAGTCCATGGGATATTTTTTGTAAAAGACAACCTAAATAAGAGGCAGCCTTTGCCTTTTTTTTTTTCTTTTGAGCTTCTTGCTCAAAACCTATGACAGTACCCACCAATTCTGAACAGGGCTGAAAATCACAGAAGTCTTTTTTCTAATCATAGTTTTCAAATACATTTAATGCGAGGCCCTAATTATTTTAACTGAAGACTCTTTTCTCCAAGCTAAAGAATTCACTCTTTCCTCTGTGCTGCTCAGTAACGCAGTCAAATGTTCAGAAAAATGCAGTACCATTTCTGATGCAGTCTTAACCCTTGAGTCTCTGGCTGGTGTTAAGTCCTAAGCCCAAACTCCTTCCCAGGGACAGGGCAGCCTCAGCCTGGGGAGGCAGAACATCTCGGCCGTCCACACAGTCCCCTGCCTGCCCACTCCTTAGCATCTGCCCCCTTATCAGTTTTTCTCCCCTGTCATGATGGAGCAAGTCCCTGAAGTATCCCCCACCCCCTTACAAAGGCCAGATCTTCCCCTCAGACCTTCTCACGGGCTTTTTGCTCAACTGACCCAACTCGTTTCTCTTGATCAATCACTCCCTCTCCACTGATCTTTCCCATCAGCACACAAATTACCAACCCTTCCAAAAAACCTCTTTCCCTTGTGCACATCCTTCCAGCTCCCACTCCATTTCTCTGCTCCTCGCCTTTCATCAAATTTTGCCAAAGAGTTGACTACACATGCTGTCCGCAGCTCCTCACTCATGATCCCCTCCCAACCCTCTCCAATCGTGGTCCTAGCCAATCCTTCACTCCACTGAAACTGTTCTTCACAAGTCACAGACAGATTCCATTGTGCCAAATACAGGGCCTGGTGCAGTGGCTCACGCTTGTAATCCAGCACTTGGGGAGGCCAAGGCGGGTGGATCACCTGAGGTCAGGAGTTTGAGACTAGCCTGGCCAACATGGTGAAACACCATCTCTACTAAAAATATAAAAACCAGCCAGGCGTGGTGACGCATGCCTGTAGTCCCAGCTACTCAGGAGGCTGAGGCAAGAGAATCGCTTAAACCTGGGAGGCAGAGGTTGCAGTGAGCTGAGATTGCACCATTGCACTCCAGCCTGGGCAACAGAGTAAGACTCCATCTCAAAAAAAAAAAAAAACCATGAAACCAATCCAATGGTGATTTTTCTGGCCTTGTCAGCCTCATGAAACACTACACACACACACACACACACACACGCACACACAGCACACACCCCCTTCACAATGCCTGTCCTTCTCTCTCTACGGGCTCCTTAGTGCATTCTGTCCACTCTCCTGCATTTAAATGCTCTCTCCATGCTGATGGCTCCCACATTTTTATCTCGGGCTAGGTAGTAGATCAGATTACCCTACTTAACATCTCCACTTTGAGTCTATTAGGCACCTCAAACTTAGTGGTGCCCCAACAAAAACATCTTGATTCTGCCCACCTCCTTCTCCCAATCTTTCTTCGTATCAGTGAACAGCAGCACCATCTACTCAGCTGCACAAGTCAGAAACCTCGGAGTTCTTGATACTTCTCCCCACCCCACAGCAGCCCTGCCCATTCTACTCCTAATGAGCATCTCACACCCACCCACTCCTCTCTATGCACCTCCTTCACCTCCTCCTCAACCTGCCTCTTTACTGTGCTCCACCTGCCTCTTTACTGTGCTCTGCCTTTCTCTGCTTTCTTCTCCACCAATGCAATCTTCTTTAACATGAGTTAGGGGCTGTTGCTTCCCACTGTAAACTTTCTTTTGTTTGTTTGGTTTTTTGTTGTTGTTGTTTTTGAGATGAAGTCTCATTCTGTCACCCAGGCTGGAGTGCAGTGGCGTGATCTCCACTCACTGCAACCTCTGCCTCCTGGGCTCAAGTGATTCTCCTGCCTCAGCCTCCCAAGTAGCTGGGATCACAGGCGCCCGCCACCACACAGTCTAATTTTTGTATTTTTAGTAAAGACAGGGTTTCACCATGTTGGCCAGGCTGGTCTGGAACTCCTGACCTCAGGCTATCTGGCCCCCTCGGCCTCCCAAAGTGCTAGGATTACAGGTGTGAGCCACCGTGCCCAACCCCACTCCAAACTTTCAGTGGCTTCCCACTACACTTCAAATGAAATGTAAACCTTTTCAAAGCCCAGAGAGTCCCGCACAATCATCTCATGCCACCCTCTCTCCTTCATCCTTGACCACCTGTTCCTCTTTGAGTTCTCCTCAAAACCAAAGTCCTTCTGCACAGGCTCTCCTCTGCTTCATGTGCTGTCTCCCCCCACCCCCAAACCTCAGAGAGGCCTTTCCAGGCTACTCTAATGAAATCCATCCAAGTCACTGGACCAGTGGTTTCATCAGAGCACTGATCACAATTGGCAAGCTGTATTTCTTTATATGGCTGCCTCTGGACTGTAAGTGAGGTGGTAAGGGTAGGGGTATGGGTAGAAGGAGATGATTATGTCTCTTTTAATTATCAGTATACTTCTGGAGCTTTAACACAGTGCCTGGTAAATAGTAAGTCCTCAATAAGAAGCTGCCGCATGTATGAAAGAAACCAGGGCTGCTTATGGCATTAAAAAAAACCTTGTTCCATGGCCACGTGTGGTGCCTCACGCCTGTCATCCCAGCACTTTGGGAGGCCAAGGTGGGTGGATCACTTGAGGCTAGGAGTTCAAGACAGCCTGGCCAACATGGTGAAACCCTGTCTCTACTAAAATAAAATAAAAAATAGCTGGGCATAGTGGTGCACGCCTATAATCCCAGCTACCTGGGAGGCTGAGGCAGGAGGTTCACTTGGACCCGAGAGGCAGAGGTTGCAGTGAGCTGAGATTGAGGCACTGCACTCCAGCCTGAGTGAAAGAGTGAGACGCTGTCTCAAACAAACAAACAAACAAACGAATGAATAAAACCCTCGTTCTTTGAGCCCAGAGTTATCACTGTTATTTAGGCACATGGGTTCTTTGTCCCCTTCCTGCTCTATCAAACATTTAAAAAGAAATGTTTATGTTGCTAAACCAACACCCCAACAGCTCAGCATACGCTACCCCATGCCAACTCATTGTCTTCCATAACGAAAAACCAAGAATCATCTGTTTCTTCAGTAAACCAAATTACTACAAGCAGCTACTCTGAGAACTTAAAATTCTTAGAAAATACCACAGAGGCTTTTTGTTGTGTGCTTTCTTTAGCCCAGAAGAAAAGATTTATTAAGAGAGCCCTGGGGTCAAACTCATGTTACTGAGACTATACTATTCCTTAAAAATGCCCACAGCACCCTTGTGGCAACGCACGCCAGTAACTAGAATCCAGTTGTTCTTGTCCTCCTCTCTCCACAAAAGAAATCAACTATATGTTAGTTCTCCTTTATTTTATTGGTTTCCCTCCAACATGCAAATTCAGAAATATCGTTAATCCACAAGATCCCAGATGATTTTAATCCTCCCTCCTCCCTCAGCCACACAGTTTTATGAGGTCAGAAATAAAATAAGCTGAATTCAACTGCCTTTAGAGTAGGACCACGAGCACCCACTTATACCACCTGGGTATGAGCCACTTGCCTAGATCCTTACTTTTCTTTTTTTGTTGTTTGTTTTTGTTTCTGTTTTTTTGAGACAGAGTCTCACTCTGTCACCCAGGCTGGAGTGCAATGGCGTGATCTCGGCTCACTGCAACCTCTGCCTCCCACGTTCAAGCGCTTCTCATGCCTCAGTCTCCCAAGTGGCTGGGATTACAGACACCCACCATCATGCCCGGCTAATTTTTGCACTTTTGTACAGACAGGGTTTCACCACGTTGGCTAGGTGATCCGCCTGCCTCGGCCTCCCAAAGTGCTGGGATTACAGGCATGAGCCACCACTCCCAGCCCTAAATCCTTACTTTCCATGTCAATGTCCAAAATCAATAAAAACATCAAGAGCTTCTCCCAAAAATGCCCACAGTGAAATACAGAGAATCCTGGTGATAAAAAATGATATTATATCATTATTATGAACCTTATCACAAATATTCAGCCAAATCCCAATTACCCACAGAAAGCAGCCAAAGGCACACTGGGCTTTCTGGTCTCCCGCTTATCCCCAAAGCTACCTCCTCCTGCTGCCTAGGAGTAAGAACTCAGTTAACCTTAGACTTGACCTTAGACAAGTTAACCAGCTGGCTGGAGAAGAAACTTCTAAGATGAACAGAAATTATTTTTGGTGCCAAGGATATATACATGCTCTACTCTCTGTTAGTGCACAGAATTGGGATTTTTTTTGTACAAGACACTGGCATTGTTTTTTTTTTTGACTGGCATTGTCAAAAATACTTTATTCATAAGTATTTCCTTGTGTTTGATGGTCAAGATTACCAGGCCACTCAAGAGTCCTTTCTGGAATACCAAGGATCAAATCCACTTTCTCCATGAAAAGACAAAAACAGAAGTTAGTCAGCTCACCCAAGTCCATGAAGCAATTGGCCGTTGGCTCAGGAAGAGACTGTCAAGACCTCTGGAGACCTCGCTTACAAGACACAGAATTTCAGAGCCAGAAGGGAACTCACGGATCAAACCACGCACTTTTAAGATAAAAAATCCAAAGCCCAGAAATGGCTAGAAATTGGTACTTTCCCCACCTTTCTTTCCAGTGATGTTTCCCCAGTCTTGAGCATCAAACCACGTTTAAGTTCTTTGTCACTTTACAAATACTGTAAACTTGAGCCAACTATTGAACACAAGACAATTTTAACACTTCCTGGCTAATCAACTTCAAGGAGAATCCTTACATTTGCCAAAAAACAAAAAACAAACAAAAAAAACCCGCTTTCGGTTATTATGACCAACCCACCCATTAAAGGAGGAGAAAAAGAAAATTATAAACAAGCTTTATTTTTTTGTGACCACACATTTTATTATATAAGCAGTAAAAAACACTATAGTCTGTCTCCTCTTTTATACTTTAAGTTCCTAACTCAACAAAAACCACAGGCCCAAGCCGGTTAAAGGAGGCAAAACTGAGTACTTTCCACACAGTTCATAGAACAACTGTTTTCACAGCAAGCTCACATAAATGCTATGTGATAATAACACATGCCTGCTATGTGGAAGCCTGCTTACCAAGCTGTGAAAAGACCCATGTTTACTATGGAACCTGCAAAATTAATCTTCTCATACAGCAGAAGGGAAACGCTCTTTTTGGGATGTCAAGCTGGCTTCTAAACAATCCTTTGGCGAAAACGGACATGCCTAAAAGGGCGGAGCCCAGAGAGGTGTGTCACTCTGGGTATCAATTCCTATAAATCAGATCCTGACAATCACCACAATATTTTAAAAAGAATGAATTATGATTCATGGGCCTTCAAACCTTTATTACCACAAGAACATTCTCTGTAGAAGAGAAAAAAAAAAAAACCTACTGTGACTTGACTAATGGCCAAAGCAAGACAATAAAATAAATCTCATAAATATAAGGAAAAAAACCTGAATGACTGCTCTTGGCTCTGAGGCTAGGCATGTAAATAATTCCACCCTGGAATGAACATACATAAAGATTTTGTTTACCCTCCCAGCAAATACAACAACCAGACTCAGATTTTCATCAGGTAAAAATAATAGCTAATTTGTTTAATGCCTAGTTAGGAACATTTGATAAGCAGCAATAATATTTAATTCCCAACTAACTCAACTCTCAAACTGCCAAGTATCAATCCTCAATCTGGAAATCTGACTACAGTTAGGAAAGAAAAAAAGCACTCTCCATCAGCAATGTGTAGTGAGTTTTTTAAAACCCATTTTTCTCGACCCTGCTAGAACAGAGCCTGTCTACAGAATTGCAGAAAGCTTAACCAACCTTAGTTAACCCCACTGCCTAGTGGCTACTCCCTAACCCTACTAAACGTCTCTGGGTTGGACCTCAGATGCTAAAATTATCCTAGCAAAGTTAAAACTCCCAGCATCATCAAGGTAGCTGACAGCCAAGACCTACAACTCTTCTGCAGACACCAGTAGGCTGAGGACCAAGAAAACAGAGGCAAGGAGAGGCAAAGGCTGATGGTTAACTAGTTAAGCGCTGAGAACTCCTGCTGTTATTCTCTCCAGTCAGTGAGCATCAACACCACACTTCCTATAGCCAAACTCCTTTCTTAAAAGGGTCAGTGATGCAGAAGGTGGGTGCTAACTGGGACAACTTAAAACTCCCCTTCTTAAAGCTCTCCTCCGTGACCTGCTGAAAAGTGCACCTGGACGGGTTTTCGGGAGACATTTTTTAATGAACTCTTTAGCCACTCCCGGGCAGTCATTCCTAAGCACGACTTCCACGCACTTCACAAGACAGCCCAGGCCACGCTGACTTGAAGACACCCCCTTCAGCACGGGCAGTTGCCAAAGCTGCCTCTAGTCTGGGGAAGAGTTTCCACAAAGCTGGCTCTAACAGGCCGGTGGAAGTCATACGGAGAAACCAGAAAGCCTTTTCTTGTAAGCTAAGGATGGCAGGCGCACATGCTCCAGTCCAGTGCTGGCCAGAGGCTGCCTGCCAGGTGCTCTCGGCCTCCGTCGGTGAATGAGTGGCTTGGTTTGGTTTTTAATATCTGTTTCTTAAGACCACCGGCAGTAACTTCCCAGTCTCCCAAACTGAAGTTGGGGAGTGAAGGAACCCCTTACACACTGCTCCCATCTGGGTGGCCACACTAACTTCTGGGGAGTACCCAGCCCCCACAGAGCCCGCAGGCGCGTATACATACACATATGCATCATGTCAAAAACCCCAAAAGGCAGAGTCCTGCGGTTTCTGAGCTGGAGAATGAAGCCTTTATAACATCACAACCTCAAATGCAAGCCCACCATCACTACCTTTAAGCCAGGGTTGCCAGTTATAGCGCCCATCTCATCCCTCCCCCTTTGCTGGGATGCTGTGCAGCCCAGAGAGGGGAGAGGAAAGAAGGGAGAAGGCCCTGCTTGCATAGTGAAAGTAAAGGGGGGGAGACTTCTCCTTCTCTGTCTCCCCACTCTTCCCTCCCCACTCCGCCCCACCCCCGTCTTCTCGAGGAGCATCCCCAAACTAATTTTTTAAAAAATGAAACTTAATAAGCTTCTTGCCTACCTTGGCTGTTTCTGCAACAAGTGCATGGGCAATCCGACGAGAAGACCAGTCTCCGCTTGGGGGGTGAGATGGGGGGCGAGCAGAGCTGATGGAGTAATTTCAATATTAATTTATGTCAGCCGCCTTCTCTCAGCGCTACTCACTTACAGTACTGCCTTCAGCCTGTAAACAAATATCGCTCCGCCAGGAAACATACTCCCCAGATGCAAGCCCCTCTCCCCAGCAGGGAACCTGGCCCCTCGCCCCGCCGCAAGAGTGTGCTCCCCCACCCGGGGTAGGAAGCTTTGGGTTTCCAAAGCACCAACCCACCACCTCCTCCACCACCCCAGCAAGAAACTTACTCGGTCCGTCTACGCCTCCACCCTCCCTTCAGGAAATCTACTCTCCATATGCATTCAGCCTCCCCGCAGGAAATCTGCTCCCCCCTCCTCCCTTCTATATACATGCACCCCTCCCTCTCCTCCTCCCCTTGCGCCCTCCCCGGCCAGAAACTTACTAGTGAGCAAGCGTGCAGGCTCTCCTGATGCTGGAAACTTACTCCCAGATATAGCGCCCGCCAGCCCCCTTTCCCAGCCCTGTTCCCCTTCCTGCCCTCCGCCGCAAGCAACTCCAAACTCTCCGCATCCAGCCGTTCTCCCTCCCCGGTGGAAATTTGCAGCGCCGGGCTGCGCGCGTGCATCCACCCTCCCCTTCAGGAAACTTACTCCCCATCTGCATGCACCGCCTCTCAGCCATCGCTTAGAGGGAAGGGGGTGTGCTGGGGAGACAGAAATACATATGTATCTCTCGCCCCTCCCCCGGCCGCAGCCCACTCGGGGCCGAGCCGCTGTAACCTGGCCTTACCTTTGCATTGCTCCCCATCCTCGCCCCCTCCCTTAACCCTCCTTATCCGCTCCCCAGTACCCCCCTTTCTTCACCCATTACCCACCCCTAGCAACCGTTCCCAAGCTCCTCTCGGCCTTTTTTTTTTTTTTTTAAATCCAGGATGCAAATTCCTCCTCTGTCAGCAAATCGACTGTCAAATTATTTTCTTGCAAAAGGAGAAAGGCGGGGTGGGGGGGGGAGCAGGAGCAAAAAGGGGGGAGGGCGGGGGAAGGGAGGGAGAGGGACCGAGGAGGGGAGAGATATCCCTCCGCAGAGCTGGGTCTGGCCGCGGGCGGGGAAGCAGGAAGTAAGGTGTCCAGCGCCGCGGCCGGCTGGTCCTCCGCCGCGGCCCCCGCCCGCGTCCCCTTTCCCCCTGGGCGCAGCGCTCCGGCGGACGCGGGCCGCCCGGCGCATTGTTCGCAGCCTTCGCGGCGGTGCGCTGCTGAGTTTATTTGTGCGCTTTGCGTGTGCGTGAGGTTGCACCTTTTGTAGGCTGGCTAGTCTCTGGACGAGGATGGGACGGGGGACACGGGCCCGGTTGCGGCCCTGCGCGAGCGGGACCTGTCAGCCCCGAGGTGCAGCGGACTTTCCGGCGTGGCCGGAAAATCGAGGCCGGGGAGAAGGCAGCGTGGCCGGGAAGCTGCCGCCTTAAACCCAGACCAGTGCAGGATTGCTTCCTGCGTAGCCGTCCCGGTTATTGTAACGCGCTTTGCAAGCTAACGACTGGGGTTTGGGAGGGGGTTTGTTTATTTTTCTAAGGGTCTGCAAAGATGCCGAGGTCGAGGCGGGCTGCGAGGAGACGGTCCGCGCCTACCCCCACCGCACCTTGGCTTCGGTGGGGCTGGGAGAGGGCTGGGGCTCCAGAGAAGGGGCTGGAGGTTCGCGAAGCGCGCGTCTCCATCCCTCCGCCCCGATGGGGGCGGGGAAGGGGTGCAGTAGACCGCGCTGGAAGAGCAGCTCTCTGGGGAGGGGTCTCCATCGCCGCGGCGGGCGCAGCAGGCCGGGGAGGGAGGTTGCCTAGGAGAGGGGCCGGGCGGCGGAGGGGAGGGGAGGAGAGGGGGCGCGGGTGCCGCCGCCGCCGCGCGCGTTCGCCCCTCCTCGCGCGCCATGACTGTGGAACGTGGTGCCGGGGAGGAGGGAAGGCCGCCGGGGGCCGCCCGGGGCTGCTCGGCATTGGTGCGGAAACCCGAGCCCGGAGTCGCTCCGTCGCTCTGTCTCCTCCTCCTCTGCGGGGGAAACCGCTGCACCCAAACCGGGAGCAGCTGCGAGCAGGGGGCAGGGCGCGGGCTGAAAGGCGAGCCAAAGGTTCAAACCTCGGCGGTGCGGGCGGGGGCGGAGGGCAACATCAGGACTGCCCCCAGGTCCCGCGAAGGCGTGGCAGTGGTCGGCCCAGGTGCCAGGGAACCTGGCCTGATATCCCTGCATTTCCAAGCTTCTTTCCTGGTCAGAGGAAACGTGAACCAAAGGTAGTTCAGCTAAACAGACCATCTCGAGCCGGGTTCGAGACATCTGTCTCGAGGGCAAGACAGTATTTTTTGCACTACAGAAAGTTACACCATCCATTTTTTTCCATGGGGGAAATCGTTGCGCCCCTTCCCCCAAAATCTCGCGCATGAAGAATGACCTCCCGCTACCCAGACTTTCGCCAGTGTCCCCCACTCCACCCCCACCCGGGCGCTGGGTGTGGATTGGGCGGAGGGAGGCTATATGGGAGCTTAAAGCATGAGGTCATGGGCGGAGGAGACTGCTGCCAAAAGCACCCGAGGTTTTTGTGTTTTTTGAGGGGTAACCGTTCTCCATCTTCACAGTGGAAAGTCCTCCCGCCTACCCTACCAATTCTGGGGCACGCGGACCAGAGAGTCCCTGAAAGAGGAGGGGACCTGGGTTATTTCGCTTAATGAGCGTTTGGCGCGTGCCCAGCCCTTTATGGAGCCCTTCCACATAAGCAAAGCCGAGGGACAGCACACAGTGTTGGCGGCGACTGGGAAACGCTTCAGATGCTCGACGTCCCCCGCCCTCTTTCCTCAGTCCTCGGTCATCTTCCAAGTGGGCTGCTTTCTGCGATAGCTTCCTGTCCCCCTTCGACCCATTCCTCCCAAGCGACTAGAGGGGGTCTTCCTAAAACTCCTATTGACATTCTTTTAAAGCCTTCAAAACCCTCCTCCATTGCCCTTAGAATAAAGCCAAGTTGTAATTTCGCCTCTACAGACCTCTCCATCCGCCCAGCTCTTCCTCGGATGTTGTTAAGCCCCGTCGAGCTTTCTTTGTTCGAGGGGTAGAGGAAGGGGCGTCTAACCTTTCCCCTTCCACCTCTTCTTACTAACTCCTTCTGGACCCTCAAGATTTGACTCAACTGTCAGTAACTTCAAGATGCCTTCCTGAGGGTACACCCAGGTCTCTAACTACCTCAGGCGAAAAGACCTACGATAGGTCTCCTGGCTGCAGCGCTGTGGCCGGAGATGGCCCCAGTGGTGGTCTTTTTCCAAGCGGAGAAGGAACAGCCAAGCTAAGCTTGACCACCATCACCGCCCAGGGACCTGAGCGGGAGCTGGCTAGGACAAAACCTCAAAACGAGACCTGGGAAAATCGCACCGCCCAGAAAACTCGGCCCCTCCACCTCCCACCCAGCACACACACACACACACACACACACGCACACACCCTTTTAATCTAAAACTCCTCCCCGAAGCAGATAAGGAACCTATTCGGGAGAGTAAGTTAGTTGCCCCAGGTCAATGTGGAAATTCACAGCCTGTCTTTCCAGCTCCTAAACCAGAAGCTGCAGAGAAGGAGGGATTTGGAATTTGCGGCTACACAGCCAAGGACATTTTTGTCACCTTCAAACGACCCCTTACACCCTACACTCTTGGCCCGCTCTGTTCATTGCCAGCAGAGGGATGGTAATGCCAGATGGTTAGCTCTGCAGGCTCTGACCTTAGGCAAATTATTTTGGTTCAGTTTCTTTGCCTGTAAAATGGGAATGACAGTATTCATATCTACAGTATAGTGTTATTGTGAGGTTTAAATGAGTTATTTTATGTAAGGCCTTAGAACAGAGTTTAAAGCAAGTTACTAATATTTGTGAATAGGGTTGTGTACCCTCCCCCCACCTTCCAAAGGACTCTGGAAAAACAGATCCCCAGAGTCCCAGAGTCTTAGCTGATTGAAGCATAAAAAAAAAAAAAAAAAAAAAATCTATGGGGCCAGGCGGGGTGGCTCACACCTGTAATCCCAGCACTTTGGGCGGATGAGGCAGGCAGATCGCTTGAGTTGAGGAGTTTGAGACCAGCCTGAGCATCGTGGAGAAACCCTCTCCACGTTTATTATTAAAAAATAAAAAATTAGCCAGGCATGGTGGTGCATTCCTGTAGTCCCAGCTACTGAGGAGGCTAAGACAGGAGGATGACGGGGTTGAGGCTGCAGTGATCAGATTGCCCCACTGCACTCCAGCCTGGGTAACAGAGCAAGACTCTGTCTCAAAAAATAAAATTATAGATAGATAGATAGATAGATAGAGCACCTAAAGGACTGGGAAAGCACCAGCAGATGCACAGACAATGCATCCCTAATTTTACCAATAGACTTGACTCCCAACAATGCGTATTCTTGAAGGCAATCCACAGGTTGAATAAACCAAGTCCGTGAGCACTGGGTCTGTACTGTTTCTAAAATCAGGGTCAGAAGGATGGTGACTGAAATTAAAATATTAGCTTGGATCTTTGAAATCAGAGTCAGGCTGAAAAAGTCCCAATCTTAGTTCAAAACCTGTCCTGCATGACTGAAGCCCTCCTAGGGCTGCACAAAGTATAATGGAATTACTATTCTTATTATTATTATCGTTAGATCCTAGTCTTACCATTCTCAGCACTTATCCCCATAGCAAAATATCATTTTTTAATGTAACTTATTCTTTTGGAATAGGTTGAATGCATTCACATGGTTCCAAATTCAAATAAACAGCAAGAAGTCTCCCTCCCACCCTGTCTGCCACCCACTTGGTTTTCCTTCTCTGGAGGCAACCTGGGTTAGTGGTCAGAGGACACGTTTAACTGTTTTCCAGCTGAGGCCTCGTGAGAACTCCTGGGACACCAATTTAAATCTTTATTTCTAGGACTCATTTCTCCAATCCAGGTAGAGCCACTCCCCTATCCTATCCCCACTCCCACCCTTCCCCTCTTCAGCCTCAATCCTGAGCAGGCTCTATTAACAATAATGAGCCACCATTTCCTTGAGCTACTAACAAAAGCAAATGATTAAATACTTTGTGGTTCTTTCTCTTCCTCTACATTAATTGCTAACATTTATCGAGTACTTTCCATGTGCCACGCACTGTGCTAAATACTAGACATGCATATTCTTATTTAATCTGCCCCGAATCTTCATCATTATCCTTATTTACAGATGCAGACAGAAATGAAAGTTCAGAGAGACTGTGTAATTTGCACCAATTTGCATCCAGGCCAACCTGAACCCAAACCCTATCCCTTTTTATTTTTTCTTTCCTTTTTTTTTTTTTTAAGCAGGGTCTCACTCTTGTCACCCAAGATGGCGTGCAGTGGCACAATCTATGGAGGCAATCAGGGTTAGCAGTCAGCTCACTGCGGCCTCAACCTCTCAGGCTCAAGTGATCCTCCCACCTCAGCCTCCCCAGTAGCTGGGACTACAAGTGTGCACCACTACCCCCAGCTAATTTTTGTATTTTTTTGTAGAAATGAAGTTCCACCATCTTGCCCAGACTGGTTTCAAACTCCTGGACTCAAGCGATCTGCCTGCCTCGGCCTCAAAAAGTGCTGGGATTACACCCATGAGCCGCCACACCCGGACCCTGTCTCTTAAATAGTGGCCTTTTTACCTCTCTGCAACACAGGAAAAGTTCTGGTAGCCCGCATCAGAAGGAGTGGCATGGAGGCTTTGGAGTTAAGCAGATTTAATTCAAATTATGTGTCTGGTGCCTGCCAGCAATGAGACCTTGGTAAGGGTTCTTAACCTCTCTGAGCTGGGACCATACCTTCTGCATTGGTTTAATACGAAGGTTAAATGCATGTAAATAAATGACTTCTAAAATAAATAACATTCTAAAATGTTAGTAACAAGTAAATACAATATTTAGATCTTGTGTGGATTTGATTTGAATAAATAAATTCGATTTTTTAAAGACATTTTTGAGACAAAACGTGGACTTACTATCAGATATTAAGAAATTAATCATTTTTTCAGACATAATGGCATTGCAGTTTTTTTAAGTTCTTATCTATTACAGGTACATAATGAGGCATTTTGAGTGAAAATATATCTAGGATTTGCTTTCCAATACTCCATCCCCTCTTCACCAAAACACTAAATAAATAAAACAAGGTTAGTGAAATGCAGAAAATTGTTGAAGTTATTCATTATTCTATTTCCCATATGGAACTTTTCATACTAGTTTCCCTACTGCTGTTGAATATTTGACATGTTTCGAATACATTTGAAATAAATTTATTGTCTGAGATGATCAGGTTGAAAAATAATGAAATAAATTTAAAAGTAAAATAAATATAACCCTTTTAAGCATTAAAATTAAAAATTATGAGGCTTGTTGAATTATTATTGTTATAAATAATTACATACATATATTTTTGAAATATAGGTATGCTCTTGCTCTTTCACCCAGGCTGCGGTGCAGTGGCACGATCACAGCTCACTGCGGCCTCGACCTCCCAGGCTCAGGTGATCCTTGCACATCTGCCTTCCAAGTAGCTGGGACTACAGGTGTGCACCACCATGCCTGGCTAAATTTTTCTTTTTTGTAGAGATGGGTTTTGTGATTTTGCCCACACTGGTCTTAAAGTCCTGGGCTCAAGTGATCCTCCCACCTCAGCCTCTCAAAGTGCTGGGATTATAGGCGTGAGTTACTGCATCCAGCCTAACATTTTTTAAATTAACAAAACGCAGTGCTAGTACATAATAGGCATCCAGAAATGGCATTTTTTGTCACCATGAGCCATTCAGGGTAGCATGTAAGTCAGACCTGAGCCCTGAAAAGAGCAAAGTAGACAGGTAATTGTTAAGGACTCATTTAATCCCACAGAGGACAGCATACAGGAAGGCAAATGGAAGGACTGGGTGACAGGAACAGGCAAATTAAAGTTAGGGGCTGGTTTTCCCTGGAAATGTACATCGCTGCAGAGACGCCTCAAGAATGCATGGACTTGGAATCAGATGCACTGGGTGAAATTCTCAACTCTGCTTACAGTTCTGCCACCCAGTCCAGAACTGTGACTGACTTCCCTCGTTTGCAGTTTGGATGCTAGACCTCTCTGGCTCCTTCCAGTTGTCTAGACTGTCCACAATGCTGCAGGCTTTCCCAAGAGAAGGATCATTTCTGAGGCTACACTTGTTATTTGCCTATCTCAGGAACAAATCAGAGCTGAATGGAAATGTATCCAGTTCATAATCAAACGAAACGTTTAGGCCCAGTGAGCATTTGTGTATTGTTTTTGGAGTAATTTTTCCATGCTCTGGATTTAAGCAGCTGGAATGATTTTTACGTATGACCCCATTTTGAAATGAAAGTTTGTCCTCTTTAAGAGAAAGTGTGCATTTTGGGGAAAAGATAAGACAATATATTTGGTAACTCTTCAAATAAGTGAACCCTTCTTTTTTTTTTTGAGATGGAGTCTTGCTCATCTCCCAGGCTGGAGTGCAGTGGTGCGATCTTAGCTCACTGCAAGCTCCGCCTCCCGGGTTCACGCCATTCTCCTGTCTCAGCCTCCTTAGTAGCTGGGACTACAGGCGCCCGCCACCACGCCTGGCTAATTTTTTGTATTTTTAGCAGAGACGGGGTTTCACCGTGTTAGCCAGGATGGTCTCGATCTCCTGACTTCGTGATCCGCCCGCCTCAGCCCCCCAAAGTGCTGGGATTACAGGTGTGAGCCACCGCGCCCGGCATAAGTGAACCCTTCTATAAAATATTTCCCTTTATATTAAAGGTGGAGCTTTGGGAGAGCTTCTTAAAAACTGGACAAACTGCAGGCATGGAAAAATAGACAAGAGCATGGAGGGGAAAATACCACCTCTGTTGCGTTTCTACCCACTGCTGCAGAATGAAGGCTCAGAGAGGCAACAGGACCAAAGGGGATAACACAAATCAAGTGTGTGCTTTAAAAGGGATGAGTGATGGATATAATTCATGCAGTTGTTGAAGCAGTCCCAGTGATCCAGAGGCAGGTGAGTCGTTCACTTTCAGTGGCAAGTGAAAGCAATGGAACAATAGGGTTGTAGGGTGTTTCTCAAACCCTTGTTTCTTTGCCATCCTTGAATCTGCAACAACCAAAACAATGAAAACAAAAACTGAAAATGGAGGTACAGGAGGGTTTATGGAACTCCCATTTGAAACCAACAAGGCAGCGTAATTTATTGTAATTACTTCAACCCTCAATTCTGTTAAGGATGGTATTGAGAGAGCTGGCCTTACTCAAGACCAGAGGCCTAACTGATACTTGTTTAGTAATACTAAGAGATTGCTATCTAGGGTAAGTTTCTAGCCAGAGAGAAAAATAGGTTCCAGGATATGAGAAGGTTCTCAGTTTAAGCCATATTTTTAAAAAATTAAGCTATTTAGTAAATTCTGTATCCAATACAAAAACTAAAAGTGATCAACTGATTTGGGTAACTCTAAAACTTCCTGCACCTGCCCAGGAGGCGTGCTTGGGAGTCACACATTTCAGCTATGGCAATAGCAGGTGGCATGCAAGGGCTATGGTGGCCCACAATAGTTCCCAGCTTCAAGCTAGTCCCAAATGAGTGGCTTTGTTAGCTGTGAGGGTGAGGAAAAAAGAGAATTAGTTAATTTCCTACTGCAGATGCAAATCTACTAAAGTTTTAAATTGCACAGTGAGTATAGATTACCGCTAGTTTTCCAGATTCCCTAATGGAGCCACAATTCTTTTTAAGTGGGAGAGAGAACACATGAGAACTTGTATCAGAAAGAATTCTGGCAGGAAACAGGTGGTATTCTCAATAGATAACTGCAGATCATTTAAGGTAAGTAGTATTTACAATACAGTGCAGGCAGAGCCAAGCTCCATGGGTGTGCAACCTGTGCAACTGGACCTCAAACTTAGAGGGGCCACACACTAGTTTAATGCTTTGCAATCCCTATCTTGAAATTCTTTGGAATTTTAAACATGTATATGGAAATGGAAGAGTCGGCTATGTTGCCCTGGCTGGTCTTGAGCTCCTGGCCTCAAGCAGTCCTCCTGTGTCGGGCTCCTGAAGTGCTGGGATTACAAGCATGAACGACTCTGCCCGACCTTTGTAATTTTTCAGTAAAGGACCCTGCATTGCACCGGCCCCACACATTACGTGTGTGCAGTATTAAGGGAAACCAGCAAGAGGTAGTATAGCACCAAAGGACCAAAACAAATATGGAGCCTTTACCACTCCTAGTTCAGAAACGGCAAGAAAAAAATATCTGCAATGGAGTGAGAACGATTGCTGAAGTTGTGGCCACAGGTATAGCTATAAGAGAGGCCCACCTAAAAGGAGCTGTGATCTTCAGTAGAAGAACACAACCGCAGCCAATTCATAGCTTGCAGAGAGGGAGGTGGGTAAATAACATATCCCAAATTATTTATCTTCCTACCTTCTGATCTCCCATTTGTGCCTCCCATGGCTGAACCTAACAGGAAGCCAGAGGGTATGGGAGCCCATTGATGCAATCGATGGAGGTCAGCCTTCCAGGGCACAGGGTACAGTAGAGAAAGGTAGCAAGTAGGTCTGTAAAGAGCAATCAGAGAAGATCCAGCCCAGAGCTTGTACCTAAAAATTTCAGGATCATGGTTAAGAGTAAATAAAGAGTAAATAAAGAGGGGCCTATCATGGGGAGGGGGGAGGAGGGAGGGATTGCATTGGGGAGTTATACATGATATAAACGTTATGCACATGTACCCTAGAACTTAAAGTATAATAAAAAAAATTTACTATTAGAAAAGAAAAAAAAGAGTAAATAAAATACAAATATCACAAACAAATTTCAGTGAAGAACTGTACATTGTAATGATTTTTAAAGGACAGTAGTTTGGCGTGTATCATGCATGGGATTTTACACATTTTTAAAGGAAAAACAAGATTATCTAAGAATTTCAAGAAAAGAGGCTTGGGTGTTCGAAGGAGTCATCACTAATGAAAAGAGAAGGCAGGGATTTCAAAATTTTTGTAAACATTCCAGGCCCCAGAGCCACATTTTGCAAATACCCCACTCCCCTTGATCCTCACTTCTCTCACCCCGAGGCCACCATCACAATAAAAAAATGCTTTCACAGGCACAGCATCCCAAGATTTGCAAGAGCCACTTGGGCAATAGCAGCTGAATAGAATATATTCCAACAAAGAGGATTTTGGTTTAATTATATACGTATTGGTACCTTTTACGTATGAAGAGCATTGAAAAGGTGGTGTAATGGGAATACATTATGCTAACTTGTAACCATTCTGACTACTCAATTCCTCAGCACATTATTAGGCTATCGAGTTCACTTTCAAAAAACAGCATAGCACTGATTCATTTGGATCCCACTCATAGTTCCTAACTCAGAAATGGGCACAGCTAGATTGACTCTTTATAATTTGCCTGAAAAATAAAGATTTTTCTACAAACGTAAACAAGATTCCAGAGACACAACCTTTTTTTTCAGATTGAGGTAAAGCATACAGAACACAAACTTAGCCGTTTTAAAGTGTATGATTAAGTGGCATTTTGTACGTTCACAACCCTATGTAGCCGTCACCTCTGTCTAGTTCCAAAATATTTGCATCATCCTAAAAGGAAACCTTTACACATAAAGCAGTTAATCCTTATTTCTTCTTCTCAGCCCCTGGCAACCACTGATCTGCTCTGTCTCTAGATTTACCTATTCAGGATATATATATATATAGTAGTTGTTGTTGTTGTTATTCCCCAGGCTGGAGTGCAATGGCACGATCTTGGCTCACTGCAACCTCTGCCTCCCGGGTTCAAGTGATTCTCCTGCCTCAGCCTCCCAAGTAGCTGGGAATACAGGCACCCACCACCATCATGTCTGGCTAATTTTCGTATTTTTAGCAGAGACAGGGTATCAACATATTGGCCAGGCTAGTCTCGAACTCCACACTTGGTCTCAAAAAAAAAAAAAAAAGTCACAGAAAACTTTCTGGAAGAGCTAATCACTTGCATTAAACCAAAGTGAATAAAATATCTAGCTTATAAGTTTCCCATAATATTAAACAGAGTAAAATTTAAAATCTCAATTACTTGTATATCCCATGTACACTGACATAAATTATCTTTAAAGTACTATTTTTTTACAAAGGCACTGGAAACAAAGTCATTGGTCATTGGTTTTCTATCATGATGTTTAATATCAAGATGTAAAATCCTTGCTTTAAGGATTATAAGAATTAAACTAGGCTGGGCGCGATGACTCACGCCTGTCATCCCAGCACTTTGGGAGGCCAAGGCAGGCAGATCACGAGGTCGGGAGATCGAGACCATCCTGGCTAACACGTCTCTACTAAAAATACAAAAAAATTAGCTGGGCTTGGTGGCAGGTGCCTGTAGTCCCAGCTACTCGGGAGGCTGAGGCAGGAGAATGGTGTGAACCTGGGAAGTGGAGGTTGCAGGGAGCCGAGATCGCACCACTGCACTCCAGCCTGAGTGACAGAGTGACACTCCATCTCAAAAAAAAAAAAAAAACAAAAAGAATTCAACTAGGCCCTGCGCAGCGGATCACTTGAGGTCAGGAGTTCAAGACCAGCCTGGCCAACATGGTGAAACCCCATCTCTACTAAAAAAATACAAAAGTTAGTCAGGCATGGTGGTGGGCGGCTGTAATCCCAGCTACCTGGAGGTTGAGGCAGGAGAATCTCTTGAACCCGGGAGGCGGAGGTTGCAGTGAGCCGAGATCGTGCCACTGTACTCCAGCCTGGGCGACAGAGTGAGACTCTGCCCCCCCCCCCAAAAATGAAAGACAAACAGAAAGAGAGAAAGGGAGAAAGAAGAAAGAAAAAGAGAGAGAGAGAGAGAAAGGAAGGAAGGAAGGAAGGAAGAAGGAAGGAAGGAAGGAAGGAAGGAAGGAAGGAGGGAGAAAAGAAAAAGAAAGAGAGAAGGAGGGGGTAGGAGAGGAGAGGAGAGGAGAGGAGAGGAATTAAACTAACAAGATGTTTTCCTGATTTTTAATTTGGTTGTTTTCCTGCTATTGAGTTTTGAGGTGTTTTTCTAGATACAACTCCTTTGCATATGCAGTTGGCAAATATTTTCCGTTAGTCTACAGTTTCATTCTCTTAACAGTATCTTTCACAAAGCCAAAGCTTTTAATTTTAATAAAATCCAATTTATTACTTTCCAATTTTGTGGATTGTACTTTTGATGTTAGCTTTAAGAACACTCCCTAATCCCAAATCATGCACATTTCTACTGTTTTCTTCTAAAAGCTATATAGTTTTACATTTTATTTTTACATCTATGATGCATTTTTTGAGTTAATTTTTATATAAGGTTGAGATTGAGATGAAATTTTTTTGTTTTTAATTTTGTTGTTGTTGTTGTTGTTATGTGTTCATTTGTTTGTTTTTGAGACAGGGTCTTATTCTGTCACCCAGGCTGGAGTGCACTGGCACAATCTTGGCTCACTGAAGCCTTGACCTCCCAGGTTCAAGTAATCCTCCCATCTCAGCCTCCCAAGTAGCTGGGACTACAGACATGCACTACCACTCCTGGCTAATTCCTTTTTTTTTTTTTTTAAGTAGAGATGAGCTCTCTCTATGTTGCCCAGGCTGGTCTCAAACGCATGGCTTGAGCAATCCTCCCACCTCAGCCTCCCTAAGTGCTGGGATTATGAGTGCAAGTCACTGTTCCCAGCCTGTTTTTAATTTTTTTGTGGAATATTTTTGTATACAGATGTTCAGTTGTTCCAATACCACATGTTAAAAAGATTGTCACTTTTCCATTTAATTGCCTTTGTACCTTTTTCAGCAATCTACATTTGTGACTTCATTTCTGGACATTTTATCCTTATTAATTGGCCTGTGCATCTATTCTCTGCCAATAGCACACTATCCAGATTACTGTTACTTTACAGCAAGTCTTAAAATCGGGTAGACCGATTCTTCCTGCTTTATTCTTCTTTTTAAAAATTGTTTTGGCTCTTTTGAACCCTTTGCCTTTCCAAATAAATTTTAGAATCAGCTTGCATATACTCGCAAAAGTCCTATTGGAATTTTTATTGGAATTGCATTAAATCTATAGATTAATGTGAGAAGAACTTGACATTTTAACTAAATTAAATCTTCCAACCCACAGTATGTCTCTCCATTTATTATGTCTTCTTTGGTTTCTTTCATCAATGTTCATAGTTGTCAGCATATAGATATCCTGCACAAGTTTTGTTAGATTTATACCTAAGTATTTCTCATTTCAAAATTTTAATTAGTATTTTTTAAAATATTGGTTTCCAAATTTTAAAATAAAGTATATAGAAGCATGATAGATGTTTTTTGAGTTGATTTTATATACTGGGACTGTAATAAATTCATTAATTAGGGTAGGAGTTTCTTTGAATATTCCTTGGGATTTTCTACATAGAAAATCATATCACTTGCAAATAGGAACAGTATTTTTCTTTCTAATCTGTATGCCTTTTACTTTTTTCTCTGCCTTACTGTACTGGCTAGGACTTCCAGTACCCTGTCGAATAGGAGAGGTAAAAGTGGACATCCCTGCCTTGTTTTCTATCCTAGGGGAAATTATTCAGTCTTTTACCATAAAGTATGATGTTCACTTTGGTATTTTGTAAATTATCAAATAAAGAAAATTCTTTTTTATTTCTAGATCACTGAGGGTTTTTACCATTAAGGGATGCTGGGTTTTTTGAAATGCTTTCTTTTTGCATTGTTTGATATGCTCTTGTCATTTTTACTCTCTGGTTTTTTAATATGGTGAATTATAATAATTGATTTTTGAATATGGAACCAGCCTTGCATTCCTAGGATCTAGGATAAACCCCACGTGGTCATGAAATGTTTTTTTTTTTTTCTTTTCTTTTCTTTTTTTGAGATGGAGTCTCACTCTGTCGCCCAGGCTAGAGTGCAGTGGTGCAGTCTCGGCTCACTGAAACCTCTGCCTCCTGGGTTCAAGCGATTCTCCTGCCTCAGCCTCCTGAGTAGCTGGAATTACAGGCACACACCATCATGCCTGGCTAATTTTTGTATTTTTAGTAGAGACAGGGTTTCACCATGTTGTTCAGGCTGGTCTCGAACTCCTGATCTTGTGATCTGCCCACCTCACCCTCCTACAGTGCTGGAATTACAGGTGTGAGCCACTGCACCTGGCCAAATATTATACTTTTTATATATTGCTGGATTCAATTTCCTAATTTTTCATGAAAATTTTTGTGTACTGTTCACAAGGGATATTGTTCTATAGTTTTCCTGGACTGTCTTTGTCCATAGCTTGAGCCATAGCTGTAGTGACTAAAGAACACTGCATTGGAATGCTTGGAGCAGAAATGTAAAGTGGCCTTGGGCAGCAAGTCTAAGCTCCCGAGAGTGCCCTGATCCTCTCCTTTGAAGCCATTCTGCTCTCCAGGTCCTGACACTCCGGGCCTGTGATGGGAGTGGCAGCCCTGATGGACTCCAAAATGCTTTCAGAGTCCTTCTTCCATTATTGTTTTGTTTGTTTGTTTGTTTGTTTTTGAGACAGGGTCTTGCTCTGTCACCCAGGCTGGAGTGCAGTGGCATGATCATGGCTCACTGTAGACTCAACCTCCTGAGCTCAAGTGATCCTCCCACCTCAGGCTCCTGAGTAGTTGAAGCTACAGGTGCATGCCACCGCCACACATGGCTGATTTTTATATTTATTGTAGAGACAAGGTCTCACCATGTTGTCCAGGTTGGTCTTGAACTCCTGAACTCAAGCTATCTACCTGCCTTGTCCTCCCAAAGTGCTGGGATTATAGGCATGAGCCACCATACCTGGCTCATTCTTCCATTATCTTGAGAATAGCATCTGGCTTCCTTCTACCCATACTAATCCCCTTATCAAAGGTCATTTGGCCATACTCTTGGTGTTCTCTCTGGAGCATGCTTTCTTATTGTTCAGCTGGCCAGGCTGAGAATTTTCCAACTCTTTAAGTTCTGCTTCTCTTCTCATTATAAATTTTATCTTTAATTTGTTCCTCTATCCTCATATTTTGCTGTAAGCAGACAAAAGAAGCCATGCCACCCCTTCAACATTTTGCTTAGGGATTTCTTCTGCCAAATATCCTAGGTCATCACTTGTAAGTTCTGCCTTCCACAAAGCACTAGGACATGGACATAATTCAGCCAAGTTTTTTGTCATTTTGTATCAAGGATGGCCTTTCCTCCAGTTCTCAATAACTTATTTCTGTCTGAGACCTCAGTGGAATTGCCATTTGCCATTTACCAATATTCTGTTTACAACCACTTAGATAATGTCTAAAATTTAGGTTCTCCCTATGGTTCAAATTGCCCTTAATGCTCTGTTCATGGCAATCCAGGCCTTTCCTAGCATGAACCTCCAAGTTCTTCAAGCCTCTACCCATTACCCAGTTGTAAAGCCACCTCACTTCCATATTTTCAGGTACTTGTTATAGTACCAATTCCTTAGTCCATGCCTGCTGCTATAACAAAATACCTCAGACTAGATAATATATAAATAATAGATGTGTATTCTCACAGTTCTAGAGGCTGGGAAGTCCAAGATCAGGGCACCAGCAGCTTTGGTGTTTGGTAAGGGCTTGCTCTCTGCTCCCAAGATGGCACCTTCTTGCGGTGTCCTCGTGGAGGAAAGCAACAAGGGCAAAAAGGGGATGAACTCACTTCTTCAATACCTTTTATAAGGACACTAGTCCCATCCTCTTGGCTTAATCAACTTCCAAAGGCCCCAACTCTCAATACTGTCACCTTGGGGTTTAGGCTCCAACGTATGAATTCTGGAGAGACACATACATTCGAACCATAGCAGCACTGCTTTAACCTCATCCCACAAATTTCTATGTGAGTGTTTTCACTTTTGCTGAGTCAAAAATATTTTCTAATATCCCTTGGGACTTTTTCTTTGACCCACAGGTTATTGAGATATGTGTTGTTTAATTTCCAAGGGTGTGGTGATCTATCAGTTATCTTTCTGTTATTGATTTCTACTTCAACTCCATTATGAGTGGTGAACATACTTTATATAATTTCAATTCTTTTAAACTTTGTTCTATGGTCCAGGATATAGTCTGTCTTGGTGAAGGTTCTATGTGTATTCAAAATACACATAGGAGTGTATTCTGGAGTGTATTTTGTGGAGTATTTTATAAATGTACATTAGATTCAGTTGTTTGGTGATGTTGTTCATCTTTTCTATATTCTTGCTGATTTTCTGTCTAGTTTCATTTATTAATGAGAGAAGAGTATTGCAATCTCCAACTATAATCGTGGATTTGCCTATCAGATTTTGCTTCACGTATCTTAAAGCTCAGTGGTTTAGTGCATATACATTTAGGATTATTATGGCTTCTTGAGAAATTGACTTATTTTCTATTACATAATGTCTCTTTTTATTCCTGTTCATTTTTCTTGCCTTAAAGTTTACTTTTCTTAATGTTTACTTTATTTTATTTTATTTTATTTTATTTTTTTGACTCGGAGTCTCGCTCTGTCGCCCAGGCTGGAGTGCAGTGGCTGGATCTCAGCTCACTGCAAGCTCCGCCTCCCGGGTTCCCGCCATTCTCCTGCCTCAGCCTCCCGAGTAGCTGGGACTACAGGCGCCCGCCACCTCGCCCGGCTAGTTTTTTTTTTTTTTGTATTTTTTAGTAGAGACGGGGTTTCACCGTGTTAGCCAGGATGGTCTCGATCTCCTGACCTGGTGATTCTCCCATCTCGGCCTCCCAAAGTGCTGGGATTACAGGCTTGAGCCACTGAGCCCAGCCTACTTTTCTTAATGTTAACGGGGGCATTCCAACTTTTGTTGGCATTGTATATCTTTTTACATTCTTTTACTTTTAAGTTACATATGATATTATATTTAAAATTGGTTTCTTGTACACAGCATATCTTTGGGTCTTTATTTTTAAAAAATTTTGGACAATCCCTATTTTTTAATTTGTTTGTTTAGACCATTGGCATTTAATGTAATTTTTGGCATATTTGAACTTGCATTTACCATTTTTACTATTTGTTTCCTGGTATTTGTTTCTCTATTTCCCCTTTCCTAATTTCTCTTGGACTATTTGAATATCTTCTGTTATGTATGTTAGACATTTAGGTGTGGTCCCATGGATCCCTTAGGCTCTTCTCATTAAAACAATTTTTTTCTCCCCATTAAGACTGAGTAATTTCTATTGACCCATCTTCAAGGTCCTGAACTCTTTCTTCAGTCATCTCTGAACTCTTTGGTGCTGAACTCTTCCAGTGCATTTTTTACTTTAGTTATTATATTTTTCATTTAATAAATTAGGCCAGGCACAGTGGCTCATGCCTGCAATCCCAGCAGTTTGTGAGGCTGAGGTGGGTGGATCACAAGGTCAGGAGTTTGAGACCAACCTGGCCAATATGGTGAAACCCTGTCCCTACTTATAAATATATACAACAAAAAATTAGCTGGGCATGGTGGTGTGTGCCTGTAGTCCCAGTTACTCAGGAGGCTGAGGCAGGAGAATCTTTTGAACCTGGGAGGCAGAGGTTACAGTGAGCTGAGATCATGCCACTGCACTCCAGCCTCGGTGACAGAATGAGACTCCATCTCAAAAAAAAAAAAAAAAGTTACTGCTCACTTCTTTATATCTTCTATTTCTTTGATGAGATTTTCTATCTTTCCATTTGTTTCAAGAGTGTTCATTTGTACTTCTTTGAGTGTGGCTATAATAGCTGTTTAAAAGTCTGTCTCATAATTACAACATTTGTATTTTTTTCAGGTTGGTGTCTGTTGATTGCTTTTTGACTTGTTAGTTGAGATTTTCCTAGTTCTTTGAATGCTAAGTAATTTGGGATTGTATTCTAGACATCTCTAAGAGTAAAAAATAGGAGGCCTCAAAAATTAGGATTTATTCTAGATCAATATTTTAATTCTGGACACATATTGGAATCAGCTAGCAACCCCATATCAGCTTGGTTCCAACAGTCGCCCTGTTCATGGAAGGCCTTGTTATTCAGTTTATTTGGGATAATTTTGCTTTTTTTGCTTTACTGTTATGGAATATATTGGTATTGTACTCTTTGTGTAGGAATGCAGCATAAGCTTACTGAATGTATTCTTAAATTGAATACTTATTAATCTTCTAGATAACACCTTTTGTCAGAACTCAAGTGTTACGAAGGGCCTTCACCATATCAATGCTTTCTGACTGAGCTGCTCTCTATCCTGAGTACAAGAGACCGTAATAGTTAGGCAGGAATATCATCACCCCAATTCAGCCTGAAGAAGTTACAGAAGATAGATCTTTGTCCTTCTACAACCCTTAGGATGAAAGGTTCCCTTGTAAAAGGTGGGCGGTGGGGCGGGGGGGAGAATTGTCAGAAGTGTTTAAACCAGAGTGACTCCATCTTGTGTAGAGGCTGGGTAAAATAGGGCTGAGACCTACTGGGCTGCATTCCCAGAAGGTTAGGCATTCTAAGTCACAGGATGAGATAGGAGGTCAGCACAAGATACAGGTCATAAAGACCTTGCTGATAAAACAGTTTGCAGTAAAGAAGCTAGCCCAAACCCAGCAAAACCAAGATGGCAACGAAAGTGACCTCTGGTCGTTCTCACTGTTCACTGTACACTAATTATAATGCATTAGCATGCTAAGAGACACTCCTACCAGCACCATGACAGTTTACAAATGCCATGGCAACATCAGAAACTTACCCTATAAGGTCTCAAAAAGGGAGGAACTTTCAGTTCTGGGAAGTGCGCACCCCTGTCCTGGAAAATTCATGAATAATTCACCCCTTGTTTAGCATATAATCAAGAAATTACTGTAAATATCCTTAGTCTAGCAGCCCAAGTTGTGCTTATCCTATGGAGTAGCCATTCTTTATTCCTTAACTTTCTTAATAAACTTGTCTTCACTTAAAAAAAAATAGAATTTGTTAGTAGGTTTTTCAGGTTTAATATCATTACAAACCAGTGGAAAATGAAAGAAAATTGTTGATAATTGGATATACTTTTTGAAAAAGTATGCACTATGTATGCATACTTTTGAAAGTGTGTGCACTGCATATGTAAGTAAAGGTTGATATTGAATTCTGTTGCTTTTTAGCAAGTAATTTTTATTTTTCTAAGCAATACTATAACATAGTGGTAATGCAAGTTAGAGCCATACTACTTACTCAGTTACGAAAACATTTTTTGATAGCTGTGGCCCTAGCCCCTTGGGTCTCTCTCCACTAGGCCCCCACTATCTCAGCTTTTTCTTCGGAGAATCCCAAACTTCCCTTAATCCAGGAACTAAAGAGTTAATGCCTGGCTGAGTAGGGAGCCTCCTGGACCCTGCAACAGTACTGTGGTTGAAGACTATTTGGATTGGTCAAGGCCAGTGTCTACTGGTCATTAAATATTTGAAATGTCACCTCTGCCAGTATTTTACAGCCTTTTATAGTTTACAAAAGATTTTTACCTATATTGTCTTATTTAAGCTTCACATTAACTCTGTGACATCAGTTGGGATTATTATTGCCATCAGAAAACACTTTATAAAATTCACACATGATCAGTGTGGAAAATGAATTTGTGTTGGAGAACTCTAGGCTCAGAAAGGTTGTCACTTACCCAAGGTCACATACTTAAAGGCATTGGAGTCTAAACTCCTAATAGCCTCAAGAATGGTACACAACTTAAGTGCTCTGAGTTTTGGGGAGGAAAATTTTACTCTGCGCTGGGTAGATCTGAGAAGGCAATGGAGCTGCTGGTGGGATCTGAGTCGGAAGAGAGGAAGAACAAGGATACATTTTACAAGAACAATGGTATCTTACCCAGAAACAGTATGAAATGCAACCCAAATGTAGTAAAAACAAATCCCACTTCCATGACCTTTTTAATGCCCCTTCTCTGAAGGTGGTTGGAACTGAAATTCCACAAGGCTTGGCCACAGAGAGCACCTAAGGCAAAACTCTCCTCCACTACATTGCCTGCTCAATTCTGAATTGCTGTTGAAGGAGGCAGGAAATGAACACCCATGAGCAATGGGAACAATTTGCTCACATAACACTTCTTTAGCTCACTTAACACAAGGATTGGATCCAGGTTTTGTGGCGCTTGAATCTTACACAAATTTGGGCTTCTTAAAAAAAAAAAAAAAAAAGGAAATGTAACTAGAAATAAATTAGGCACAGGACTTTGGAAAGAACTCTGCAAGGGTCCAGAAGCTTAAACTTCATTAGTGTCACAGAATATCTACTTGTGCTTAACAGTAGTAACACATCTGATGCAAGGACGGGAAATTATCCCATTAAATAGCAGGGAGTATTTTCCACTGTATATTCACCCCTGCTTAAGAGTGATTTTAAAAATCTGCTAAAAGGAAAAAAAAAAATTCCATGAATAGCATGGAATATTTTTTAAATGGTATCTGTGCTATTAGCTTCCGAGGTATTATTTTTTCCCTCTAGTACTTTTTAAATCATTTTGTTGTGGTATAATAAACTGCTCATATTGATGAGTTTTGAAATAAGTATATACCTGCAAATTACCACCACCACCAAGATATATCTATCATCCCCAAAAGTTTCCTCCATCACCCTCAAAAGTTTTCTCATGCGCCTCTGTAATTCCTCTATCCAGTCCCCTCTGTACCTCCCTCCTACCTCGGCCCCTATTTTTTCATATGTTTTTATCTATTTTGTTAGCATTTTAAGGCAGAAGGGTAAATCCAGTTGCTGTTATTCCATCTTATCCAGAAGTAGAAGTCTCTGAGCATTTTTTTTTTTTTTTTTTTTTTTTTGAGACTAAGTCTTGCTCTGTTGCCCAGGCTGGAGTCCATCTCGGCTCACTGCAAGCTCTGCCTCCCAGGTTCATGCCATTCTCCTGCCTCAGCCTCCCAAGTAGCTGGGACTACAGGTGCCTGCCACCAAGCCCAGCTAATTTTTTGTACTTTTAATAGAGATGGGGTTTCACTGTGTTAGCCAGGATGGTCTCGATCTCCTGACCTGGTGATCCGCCCTCCTCGGCCTCCCAAAATGCGGGGAAAACAGGCGTGAGCTTTTTTTTTTTTTATTTTTAAACACAGAAAAATATTATTAACAACCCAAACATAAAAGAAAGGAAGAGATACTCCTTTAGGGTAAGTATGGTTTTGAACAGAGAGACTAGAAGACCTATAACTCACACATAACTTTCCCATCTTAAGGGCGAAAGTGGAGACCACAGCTAAAGGTGTGTCCAGTTCAAAGGGGTCTTTCTTTGCAAACTCATAGAAACACTTTTGGGATGTCGTCGTCAATGTAGGAATCACACAAAAGGAGAAGATTACAGACTTTCTTTCCATACTTGACTTGTCATAAATGCACAATGGAATTAATTTTCGTTTCAGTTTTTGTAGATTTTGGCCACAGTCTAAGAGGGGTATGAGCCACTATTATGCTGAGTGTGTACTTGTGCCCAAGTAAAGTTTCTATCTGAATAAGATAACTGTTCACTTCTTCACTTTGCTCGGTCAACAGTGTTCACTCAACACCTGCTGTGTGTAGTGGAGGCACTGTGGGAATTTACAGAAGCCCTGACATCCTCCCTCACTCTCTGCCTAGGCTCTAGAAGATGCCAAGCTGGTTTGTCATCTAAGGTTGGGTTCACATGCCCCTTCTAGGGCCACTCAGCCCATTTTTTCATTTGGAAGTACCTGCCAACTGTACATTTCAATGAACATTGTTTCCTGAACACCTTGTCTTATTTTATCACTAAATACTTTTTTTTTTTTTTTGAGATGGAATCTTGCTCTGGATTGCTTGCTCCCAGGCTGGAGTCCAGTATGCAGCCTCTGCCTCCCAGGTTCAAACGATTCTCTGCCTCAGCCTCCTGAGTAGCTGGCATTACAGGCATGTGCCACCACACCCAGCTAATTTTTGTATTTTAGTTGAGATGAGGTTTTGCCATGTTGGCCAGGCTGGTCTCGAACTCCTGGCCTCAAGTGGTCTGCCTGCTTTGGCCTCCCGAAGTGGTGGGATTACAGGCATGAACCACCACACCCAGAAAGTATTCGATAAATACTTTTCGAATGCATGTTCTATCTTCTGAATTAGATCATAAAGTTTCTAAAGACAAGAACTTACTCATATTAGTATTCTACTCCTTAGCATCTCTGTCCTCATCACAGAGCGTAGCACAGCTTGATATATATGTATTTTACTTTCAAGTATAATTTGTCCTTATATAATTAACATTTGTTCTGTTATGGAACTGTTAGATAATACAGACAAGCAAAAATAACTTTTTTATTTATTTTTATTTATTTATTTTTTGGCAGGGTCTGGCTCTGTCACCCAGGCTGGAGTACAGTGGTGTGATCATGGCTCACAGCAGCCTCGACCTCCCAGCTCAGGTGATTCTCCTGCCTCAGCCTCCCAAGTAGCTAGAACTAGAAGGGCATGCCTCCATATCTGGCTAATTTTTTTTTTTTTTTTTTTTTTTTTTTTTTTGTAGAAATGGGGTTTCACTCTGTTTCTCAGCTGGTCTTGAACCCCTTAGCTAAAGCAATTCGCCTGCCTCAGCCTCCCAGAATGCTGGGGTTACAGATCTGAACCACTGTGCCAAGCCTAGAAAAAGTTTTAATTATCCGTAATTCCATCATCCAAGAATAACTACTGTTAACATTTTATATACAATATATACCAATCAGTAAGGATATTTGGCCCAAGAGAGCTAAGATGTTAATGGAATGAATTGAAACATACACAACCACAAGAAAGAAAAGCAAGAGTTACACTTCTTGATGTTTATCTTGGCCTAGGGCAAGCAACAAAATAAGGGTGCCTTTAGAGACCTGGTCAAGCATTCTGGTCAGAAAATACTTCCCCTCATCAGTTTTTGGGATCCTTATAGCATGAATGAAATCTGTCCTTCCACAGGAATGTCAATTGACTTAAGAAGTGTGGTTCCATGGGCTGGGCTCCGTGGCTCACGTCTGTAATCCCAACACTCTGGGAGGTCGAGGTGGGAGGTTTACCTGAGGTCAGGAGTTCAAGACCGGCCTGATCAACACGGTGAAACCCAGTCTCTACACAAAATACAAAAACTAGCTGGGCGTGGTGTTGTGCGCCTGTAATCCCAGCTACTCAGCGGGCTGAGGCAGGAGAATTGCTTGAACCCAGGAGGCGGAGGTTGCAGTGAGCCGAGATTGTGCCACTGCCCTACAGCCTGGGCAATAGAGCGAGGCTCCCTTTCAAAATAAAAATAAAAAATAAAAATGTATGGTTCCCCCAACCAGCAACAGCATCAGCATCAACTAGGAACTTGTTAGAAATGCAAATTCTCAAGCCCCATCCTGGATCTACTGAATCAGAAACTCCGGGAGTGGGCCCAGCATTCTGTGTTTTAACAAGCCTTCAAGTGACACTAATACACAGTAAAGTTTGCGAAGCACTGTCTAAAGTCTGGGCTTGTATCCTGTTCCGTGTTGAACTCTCTGTTTCAGCATCTGGTGCCCAGAAGGTAAAAAAGAATCTGTTAAATAATAAAAAGGCCGGGCGCAGTGGCTCATGCCTGTAATCCCAGCACTTTGGGAGGCCAAGGCGGGCAGATCACGAGGTCAGGAGTTCAAGACCAGCCTGACCAACATAGTGAAACCCCGTCTCTACTAAAAATACAAAAAATTAGCCAGACGTGGTGGCAGGTGCCTGTAATCCCAGCTACTCGGGAGGCTGAGGCAGGAGAATCTCTTGAACCTAGGAGTCAGAGGTTGCAGTGAGCCAAGACTGTGCCATTGCACTCCAGCCCAGGTGACAGTACGAGACTCCATCAAAAGAAAGAAAGAAAGAGAGAGAGAAAGAAAAGAAAGAGAGAGAGAGAGAGAAAGAAAGAAAGAAAGAAAGAAAGAAAGAAAGAAAGAAAATCCAGATCATGAAGTTGGTGTTAATTATTCTTCACATGTTTTATGCTTTTATTCATGTATCTATAAACAATATATGGTATTGTTTTACAGGATTTTAAACTATTTAAATGGTATCATGTTCTATATACCCTGCAATTCACTTTTCTGTTTTGTTTTTAAGACTTATCATTGTGCAGACACAAAGCTGTGATTCATCATTATAACTGCTGTATAATATTCGTGTGTATGAATATATGATTATATGTGAATCTGTTCTTCTATTGATGACATTTAAATATTTCCAATTGAGTTTTTTTCACTTTTAAAAGCAGTGCTGGCACAAACACACAAATCTTCTGATGCAACCAAATAGTGTTTCTCTAATATACCTAGGAGTAGATTTCCAGGGTTGTGGGATATGAGCATTTCCAGTCTTTTTTTTTTTTTTTTTTTTTTTTGAGGCGGAGTCTCGCTCTGTCGCCGGGACTGGAGTGCAGTGGCCGGATCTCAGCTCACTGCAAGCTCCGCCTCCCGGGTTTACGCCATTCTCCTGCCTCAGCCTCCCGAGTAGCTGGGACTACAGGCGCCCGCCATCTCGCCCGGCTAGTTTTTGTATTTTTAGTAGAGACGGGGTTTCACCGTGTTAACCAGGATGGTCTCGATCTCCTGACCTTGTGATCCGCCCGTCTCGGCCTCCCAAAGTGCTGGGATTACAGGCTTGAACCACCGCGCCCGGCCAAGCATTTCCAGTCTTAACAGAGGAAATCAAATCGCTCCCCAAAGTGATTGCGTCAATATTTACACCTTTTCCTGAGATTTGATATTGTTAGATTTTTAAAAATTTTTTTTGCCAGTTTGGTGAGTACAAAATAGTATCTCATCATTGTTATAAATTTTTCAATACCTTAATTTATAGTGACGTTGTGCATCTTTTTACATTCTCATAGGCCATTTGGCTTTGAAAGATGTAAAATTAACATATTTGCACCAAGACATAAATCCCTGTATCATCTCCATTTTTCTTTTCTTTTTTTTTTTTTTTTTGAGACGGAGTCTCGCTCTGTCCACCAGGCTGGAGTGCAGTGGCGCTATCTCGGCTCACTGCAAGCTCCGCCTCCCGGGTTCCCGCCATTCTCCTGCCTCAGCCTCCGGAGTAGCTGGGACTACAGGCGCCCGCCAGGGCGCCCAGCTAACTTTTTTTTTTTTTTGTATTTTTAGTAGAGACGGGGTTTCACCGTGGTCTCGATCTCCTGACCTTGTGATCCGCCCGCCTCGGCCTCCCAAAGTGCTGGGATTACAGGCGTGAGCCACCGCGCCCGGCCTCATCTCCATTTCTGAAAGAGAATTTGGATAGGGAGAAAGCCTGTGAGAAAGGAGAAATTGGAAATAGCCCCGCAAAGGGAGCAGATGGAGTGAGGGGAAGACGGAGGTACTATTTGCCTTCCTTGGGGTTTTTTCCAGCGCCAGCCCAGCCCAATTGTCTCATCAGCCCTGTTTCCTTCCCATGTAACTGGAGTCCCATGACGAGGCTGTAATAAAATGGAGGCTGTAGTAAAATCTTGACTGAGGAAGGCTTTTTCTGGTCCTGGGTTTTTGGGCTTTTTTGATTCAAGACTAGTTAACCCAGTGGTTATTAACAAGAAATGTACATCCCTACTTGAGTGTGCTTAGGACATTTTGGGTGAGTTTTTGATGATCACAATGATTTGGGGGGTTGGCATTACTGGCATGAGTGGGCTGGGAATGGGGTGCTACACTTCTTTCAATGTATGGGACAGTCCTACTGAACAAAGAATTTCTCTTGTCCATTGCACACAATTTTCAAAAATCCTGCTGGATATTTATGTGAGTGAAAAGCCTGTTTATAATGATCAAACCTAAAATCTAACTCTGTTTTCTCTATAATCACAAAGTGTTTTGTCACAGGTTTGCACTGATTTTTTCAGGAATGTAAACTGCTATTTAAATTGAGGGACATTTCTAGCCTTTTTTTTTTTTTTTTTTTTTTAAGAATTTTACCAAGAGTGGTTAACTCTTTGACAGATTTCAAAAAAAAAAAAAAAAAAAAATCTACCACCCAACGATACTGATCATGATATTTAAATCACCAATATAAGCCACACACTGATACCAATCTACTATTGAATTATACCCTTTACAGTAATTCTACTTATAGATGCAAGCATCTGACAATTGCATTATGATCTCTATTACAGTGAGGCCTGAGCATTTTAATGATAAACTGTTCTTCTGTCATTTCTTTTTTATATTTATTATACTATGCTTAATTTTTAAATTTCATGTGTAGAATGATCATATTCCCCATGAATTTCATTTTGGCGTAGAAAAAGGTGCAGTACAAAATATTTATAAACAGCCAGTGACCTTGATAAAGAAATATAGGCCAAAAGAATTTTTTTTTAAAACTTATTTTTCTCCAAATCACACAATTGGTAATTGAGAGAGGAAAGATTTGTACCCATTGTTGATTGACATTAAATCTAGACTCTTTCCATTATGTCACCCTACTTTCCAAAGCAATGGCCTCCAACTAAATAACAACAACAATAGCTCATATGTACATGACACTTGATATGTGTCAGGTACTGTTTGCTACGGTTTGAATGTGTCCCCTCCAAAGTGTAGAGGTTGCCAATGTAATAGTACTGCGAGGTGAGGCATTTAAGAGGTAATTAGGCCATGAGGGCTCCTTGTGAATGAGATTGAGTAAGGAGAGGCTTCGCCTATGTTCAGCTCTCTTGCCTTCTGCCTTTGTCCATGTGAAAACAGAGCATTCCTCCCCTCCAGAGGCTGCAGCATTCAAGGCAACATTTTAGAAGCAGAGACTAGAGTCTCACCAGACCATGAATCTGCAAGTGCCTTAATCTTTGACTTCTCAGCTTCCAGAATTGTCAGAAAATAATTTCTGAGTGTTCATAAATTACCCAGTCTCAGATATTTTGCTATAGCAGCACAAAATAGACTAATACAGTCATGAGTTTTACATTTACTAACACTTTGACCCTCATAACATGGTGAGTACTGTTGCTCTCTTCATTGTACAGATGAGGAAACCAACAAACCAAGAAGCTGAGAGACTTGCCCGAAGGCAAGCAGCTAATGTGTAGCACAGTTGGGATGACTGATCCCTAACTGTCTGGCTCTTCATCAGTTCATTGTGTCATGTCAAAGACAGATTCAGGACACCAGGCAAACCCAAGTGAGGCATTTGGGCTGCAGAAATGAAGAGAAATGGACACACCAAACCATTGCTTGAGTGTCAGGACATCCCAGAGGAGCTTCTGGGGTTATATGATCCCCTGAAACTGTAGGAAAATCATGTATCTATGTGTGTGTGTATTTGCACATGATTCTAGGGAGCAAATCCATGGTTCTCATTGGATTCTCAAAGGGGTTCCCAACTACAGAAAAGTTAGAACCACTGGTAAAAAGGCATATCAGCAGGACTTGGTGACCAAGAAGATCTAAGCCCAGAACTTCCCAACTCAACACAGGAGTATGGCAACTGGTTGAATGCTAGGATAGAAATTCCCTTTGTTCTCAAGGCTGCTGGGGCCTCTTTATTCTTATTGGCGTCTCCATCTAGGAGCAGCCTCTTCATTTTGGTTTGCTCAAAAGCAAACCCTGAGAAAATTGATATACTGTGCAAATAGGATCCTTTTCTGTGTATTCAATGATATGTGAAAGAGTAAAAGGCACTGATGTAGGAAGAAAATGGGGAGAAAGAACATATCCTAAGAGCATGAGTGAGGTCTGAAGAGCCACTCAGTACACAAATGGCTCTCAAGCTTTTTCTGCCCCAACACATCTAGGGAGGTAAAGAGGGCAGAGACCACCAGGAGCCACATTAGGATGTGATATGCAAGGGGCGACTTGGGAGGGAGCCGTTGTCAGTGTGCCATCCATAGCCCCTCAGCTCACCTGGGAAACAACCAGCTTTGGTGGAAGTTCTTGTGCACACCAATGGTTTCACATCCCAAGTACCTGCTTCTTCCGCCTCTGAGCTTCTCTAGCTCAATACTATGCCAATCCTTACTCCCAGGAGCAATAATCAATCAACAAGGGTGGGAGTTGGGGAATAAATATCTCAGCTTCCTTGTCCTGGCTGGACAATTCTTTTTAGAGACAAGGTCTCACCCTGTAGCCCAGGCTGGAGTACAGTGGTACAATCTCAGCTCACTGCAACCTCTACCTCCTGGATTCAAGCAATTCTCCTGCCTCAGCCTCCCAAGTAGTTGGGACTACAAGCACATGCCACCATGCCCAGCTAATTTTTGTATTTTTTGGCAGAAACGAGATTTCACCATGTTGGCCATGTTGGTCTTGAAGTCCTGACCTCAAGTGGTCTGCCCGCTCCAGCCTCCCGAAGTGCTGGGATTACAGGCATGAGCCACCACGCACAACCCTGGCTGGAAAATTCTGAGCTGTGTTTTGCACTGTCTTTCAGAGTCCCCAGTGGGATCGGGCCTCAGTTGTCTGCAGCAGTAGCCTGCTCATTGATGCATCCTTTATCGACATTTCCTGTTTTCTTGCAGCAATTCCCCAACTTCTCACTGTGCTTCCTGGGACCACCTCTGAAATAAACTACTTATATCAAAACCCTTTTCTTTAGGTCTGCTTTTAAGGGAACCCAAGCTAAGACAGCCCCTTTGGAGAGCACATGTCAGTTGAGAATTCTGAGCATATAGACAAGGCCTGTGGCAGACTTTGTACAGTATCTTGCCAGATGCACCATAATTATGTAATAGCTGGGTAGGTGGGGAGGGGTTGAGAGCTCAAACCCTTGTAGGATGAATCTGAAGTACTTCAAAAACCAGGGGGGAAAGCATTAGTCCAAATCCTGAAATGGGAAATTTTATGTGCAATTTAAAAGGCTTCATACAGTGAGGCCTATACTATAATGGCTCAAGAAACAAATTCCAGAAAGCCAATTTATTTTATTTTTATTTTTTATTTCTTTTCTGAGGCGGAGTCTCTCTCTGTCGCCCAGGCTGGAGTGCAGTGGCAATTGCAACCTCCGCCTCCCAGGTTCAAGTGATTCTCCTGTCTCAGCCTCCCAAGTAGCTGAGATTACAAGCATGAGCCACCATGCCCGGCTAATTTTTTCTATTTTTAGTAGAGACGGGGTTTCGTGATGTTGGCCAGGCTAGTCTCAATCTCCTGACCTCATGATCCGCCTGCCTTGGCCTCCCAAAGTGCTGGGATTATAGGCGTAAGCCACTGCACCTGGCCCAGGAAGCTAATTTATAAACAGGCCTTAAAAGGACAATCGTGTGCAACCAAGGCCTCTGCAAAGGCTGCACAATTTATCTCCTGGCCGCAGGGACAAGTGGGATTGAATTCCAGCCTGCCCTATTCTAACCAAGCTGTGAACCCACGTGAAGGATCTACGTCGTCTTCTTTTTTTTTTTTTTCTCTTAAGATGGGATCTCACTGTGTCACCCAGGCTGGAATACAGTGACACAATCACAACTCACTGCAGCCTCGACCTCCTGGGCTTAAGCGATCCTCCCACCTCAGCCTCCCAAAATGCTAAGATTACAGACATGAGTCACAGAATCTTGCTGGGTCTACATTTTAAAATTTGCATAAAGGAGGTTATTCACATATAGTCCTTTGTGCAACTACCCCATCTCTGCTGGTTCACCCTAAAAAATCAGCTACGTTTCATCTTCAGATCCAAAATGTCATCACTAGCAATATGGTCTTTATAACAATATTCCACTGATCTCGAACAAAAGCAATTTGAAAGCCCCAGGCTGTTTGTTTTAATGGAATTTTCCTCATGTGAAAAAGTAAGCATTGCTGTTGTATTATTAATGGAGTTTTATCCTTTTTTCCACCAAGTTGACAGTTTTAGTATCATGTTGGTACGATTTATTCTACTAAACGATTAGAATACTTCTATGTCATATTTCTATCTTCCTTTTCTAAATTGGAAATGTTTGTATTCTTGCTGCATTTGTCCACCATTTAATGAGATTTGAACTTGTTTGATTTGTATTGAATGAGATTAAATCCCCTGCCAGTGTCCACCCTGAAGTCTTTGTGTTGGGGAGGCCCCAGTTATTTGGGCAAATGGATGGTTATTCTCAGCAATAAAAATGAGCAAATAATGTGAAAGCACCCATACTTCAAAAAGCAGAAGGGTGACCTCTGTTTGACCTTGAGATCTGCACACTAAAGAGAAAAGTTTCCTAACAGACAAAACAAGCTGCGAGCCAGAGAGAAAGAGAAGATTGCTTACTTTCTGATTACTTTGTTTAAACCAAGCTCCTCTCTGGTTTATAGTCCTTTATGGGAGCATATTAAGAAGGGGCAGCTTAAGGTCTGTTTAGATTGGAAAAGAATCGTGAAATAAACCATTAATATTTAGGAAAAGGACCCAGAACGCTTTATTTGTAGACTTTTTCTCCTCTCATTTAATGAATAATAGCCTTGGACTGTGGTCGTGGGCTTCTCATGCATTTATTTTTATTACTGTTGTCATATATTCACTGGTTACACTCTTTGTACTATTTTGGACAATCCAAAATTAGGGGAATTCGTTGGAGTAAATATTTTCATCATTTCTACTGGTATGAGTTGTACAGAGAATACAAGAGTGTCAATTCCAGGAACAGGGAAACAAATCCAGTGCTCACATTTTATCCTAGAAAAGAAGTCTTGGAACTTTTGCTTTGGGTGATTTCTAAAAATCAGTCAATACTCTTTCCCATCTATCCTAAGACTCTATTATGTCCCAGCCCAATGTCTGGTCCAAGTGATCGCTGATGATCCTGCCTAGAGCAGATCTGCACTGCCCAGCCCCTGGGCTTCTGCTCAGGTCAGCTCCTCCTGCTGAGATGGCCTCCTAGTCTTTTGTAGCTATGAATTCTACACATCCTCAAAAGGGAGATCAAATCCTGGTTCTCCTAAGAAGTTTTCTTGGGAGGCCTGGATACCTTCTCTTCCTCTACCAAACTTTTCTGCCGCTCATTGCCTGGCCCTTTTGAATATATTATTAATTGTCTTTTCAAGCCTACAGGTTCTTATTTCTCCAGGTAAATTCTAACTTCTTTAGGCAGAAATTGTAAGTTACCATCCAAAAATCCATTCTTCCCTGCTTTTTAGTAACAGAATCCCAATTATTCAGGGTGGCAAACAGCCATATAAAAATTGCATTTTCTAACCTCCCTTGCCAAGTACAGTAATGTCACTAAATTCTGATCAATAAGATGTAAGTTATTGGTGGGGCACAGTGGCTGTGGCTCATGCCTGTAATTCCAGCACTTTGGGAGGCTGAGGTGAGTGGATCACTTGAGGTCAGGAGCTCAAGACCAGCCTGTCCAACACGGTGAAACCTCATCTCTACTAAAAATACAAAAATTAGCCGGGTGTGGTGGTGCCCACCTGTAATCCCAGCTACTTGGGAGGCTGAGGCAGAAAAATTGCTGGAACCCGGGAGGCGGAGGATGCAGTGAGCCAAGATCATGCCACTGCACTCCAGCCTGGGCGGCAGAGCAAGACTCCATCTCAAAAAAAAAAAAAAAAGTATAAGTTCTAAAAAACATTAGAACTTACAGGAAGATTGTTTAAGGGGAGCAGATTCTTCAGGAAGGCCGGACTTTTTGTCCTCTCCTGCTTTCACACTCCTGCTGCCTGAAGTGAAGAGGGATGAAGAAAAGAGCTAAGAAAGCTGTCTTAGACCGTCAGGTACACTTCAGGATGGAAGCCACTGACTAAGGACAATGGAAGAGAAAGATGGAAGGAGCCCAGTATCCATTGACTTTGTAGAGCCACTCTTACATTCCTGGACTATCTCCTCTAGACTTCTTTTCTGTAAATGAGTAAGCCTTTTATGTTTAAGCCATTGTTGTTTCATATAGTCAAACCCACTTCTTCTATGGTCCATCTTCTTAAGGGCAGATCAGCTTGTTAAATCATGGTGTCTCCAGCAGTGTCAGATACAGTACATGATAAATTCTAAACAGTTATTTGTTAAAGCTTGAAAATATTTTCCTTCTGACCTAAAACAGTTCTCATCCTGATCAACAATAGAATTGCTCTCTTTAAAATTATGTCCATTGATCTGATGTTCCAATTTCAAAAGTTCATATTTTTCAACTTTTGTAAGTCTAGAAAAAGTGCCACGAGCTCTCATAACCATGCCATGGTTGACTTCAAAGAATTTCAAACTTTCTCCTGTCATCTAAATGAGGAACTGAAGGGAATCACCACTGATGCCTGCAGTGTCCACAGGGGTAATTCTCAGAGGGTGCTGCTGAACGTCCTGTCTGCCAAATGCCACATATCTGCTCCTCACCGCTGGAGGAAAAATGGTTTCTGACTCTCCTCTGCCTTAGATCTTCTATAAATGCTTCTCATTGGCAGAATCTTTCCTGGGATCTACTGGTAAGAAATTTGGAGAAATGTCATTCCCAAGCTTCCAGCTAACCTATCAGTTAGGATGCCTTTTTTCCCCAATAAAAATGACTCTAACTCAATTTAGTTTAAATTATAAGGAAATATATTGGCGCTCATCTCTAAAATTCCAGAGGTAGTCAAGTTTAAGACTGATCTAGTACCTCTAACTCTGTTTCCCTATACTTCAATTGGCCTGAACTTATTTGCATACTGTCTTCATCCTCAGGTTGGTGTTAGGATGGCTAGCATTCTAGGTCTTCCCACATTTCCAACCCCTGGAAAAGCTGATGTACAGTCCCTAGAATGGTTGCTAACAGACAGTCCAGCCCATCTGTTTCTACCACTCTTCCTTAACAAGTATCAAATTCTATTACATGTCCACAATCATTCATCCGTAAGTCCAGAAATCCAAAACACTGAACACCAAATGAATTTTTTCTTAAGTTTGGTACAAACACAATTGGCAGCACAAACTGACCTGATATACGACTATTCAGTTCAGTTCAGGTATTTATACCATTTACCATGAATATCTACATGTTTTCTTTACAGAATAATCACATTGGATTATAATGTATTGCTCCACACCTCAAAGAGGGCATTGAGTAATATATGGTAAGATTACAATATTATTTCTCTAATATCCAAACATTCTCTGTGTGTGGGGAGTGTGTGTGTGTGTTTATGCGTGTGTGTGTCAGAATCTCACTCTGTTGCCAAGGCTGGAGTGCAGTGGCACAAACATGGCTCACTGTAGCCCCAACCTTCCAGGCTCAGGTGATCCTCCCACCTCAGCCTTTTGAGTAGCTGGGACTATAGGTGTGTGCCACCACGCCAGGCTAACCATCTGATATTTTCTAGAGATGCGGGTCTCACTATGTTGCCAGGACTGGTCTCTGATTCCTAGGCTCAACCAATTCTCCCACCTAGGCCTCCCAAAGTGTTGGGATTACAAGTGTGAGCCACCGCTCAAGGCCCCAAAATTCTGAGTTTCAAAACACACCAGGTTCCCAAAAGTTTCAGATAAAGGATTGCAGACTTTCAGAACAATTCATTCCCTATGTTCCCTATGGCACACTGACAAAATTGAATCTTTATGTATTTATTTTAAATTATACTTATGGAAGAGTTTCTTTTTTTTTTTTTTTTTGAGACAGAGTCTTGCTCTTGTTCCCCAGGTTGGAGTGCAGCGACACGATTCTGCCTCCTGGGTTCAAGTGATTCTCCTGCCTCAGCCTCCCCAGTAGCTGGGATTACAGGTGCCTGCCACCACACCCAGCTAATTTTTTGTATTTTTAGTAGAGACAGGGTTTCTCCACGTTGTCCAGGCTGGTCTTGAACTCCTGACCTCAGATGATCCATCCGCCTGGGCCTCCTAAAGTGCTGGGATTACAGGACTGAGCCACCGTGCCTGGGCGAAAGAGTTCTAATATAGCAAAATAGTTATGTCATAACATTATGTGGAAAAAACCATGATATAAACCTATGTAATATTTTTATTTATTTTTTATTTTTTGACACACAGTCTCACTCTGTCACTAGACTGGAGTGCAGTGACTCGATCTTGGCTCACTGCAACCTCTGTCTCCTGGGTTCAAGTGATTCTCCTGCCTCAGCCTCCGAGTAGCTGGGATCACAGACACCAGCCACCATGCCCAGCTAATTTTTGTATTTTTAGTAGAGACAGGGTTTCACCATGTTGGCCAGGATGGTCTCGACCTCTTGATCTTGTGATCCGCCTGCCTCAGCCTCCCAAAGTGCTGGGATTACAGGCGTGAGCCACTGTGCCTGGCCGTATTTTTATTTTATTATTTATTTAATATGAAATATTCTATTCACTACAATATTTTGATTTTAAAATATGTATATTTATCTTAATGTGCATGTTATGTATATCAAAATGTATACTAAAAGTCTAAAAGCAAATATAGCATAATTTTTCTCCCAGCTTTATTAAGGCATAACTGACAAATAAAAATCATATATATTTACAGCGTGCACTGTGATATTTTGATAAATATGTACATTTTGAAATTATTAAATCCAGCTAATTAACATATCTCTCACCTCACATACTTGTTTTGTGGTGAGAACATATAAAATCTACTACTCTCTTAGCAATTTTTAGGGATACATCCATTATTATTAACTACAGTTACCATGAAGTATAGCATCAATTTTATCAGTAGTTCTTAACTTTAGCTCTCTGGCTACAGGTCCCTTTGAGAATCTAATGAGAACACTTAAGGTGACTTTTGCTTTTTGTTTCCTTTTGGTTGTCTAGCATCCAGCCACTCTTCCTATTTTAGGGGAATCCTTCACTAGGTGAATTTTGCTGGGGGCTGGATCCTGCCTTCTAGACCTAAGGAGGTGAGGAATCCTATGTCTACCTCTCCAACTCCAGAGAGCTAGGAGCAGTCCCAGTCCAATGCCCTGCCAGTCAGACCCTACTGCTCAGGGATCTGAATCTTTGGGAAAGGACAATTAGAGATTGTCCGTGGTGGCAGCGTTGGGTTGAGAGTTCAGTGATGGCAGCACTAAGTGTCCTGTGACGGCAGGGGCGTCCTCCCCACCAGACTCTCCCTAGGACTGCCGGTCCACCAATCATCTGCTGCCTTTTCTAGCCTGGTTTTTCAGCTTTCCTGCCACTTCTGATGGCTTTTCAAAAGACGTTTTTTGTCTAAGTTAGCCAGCATTGGTCTCTGTGTTTTACAACCAAGAACCTTAATTGGTACAGCTATAAATTTTTTCCTTAGAAAAATGCACATATCTTTACAGGTTTGTACCAATATTCAGGGCTTCATGAACCTCGTGACCACCATGAGACTATGGACCCCAAATTAAGAACCCGTGTACTGATACTGGTTTTTGTTGTTGTTGTTGTTGGTTTGTTTGTTTTTTAAGACGGAGTCTCACTCTGTCACCCAGGCTGGAGTTCAGTAGCGCAATCTCTGCTCACTGCAACCTCTGCCTCCCAGGTTCAAGCGATTCTCCTGCCTCAGCCTCCTGAGTAGCTGGGATTACAGGCACACACCACCATGCCCAGCTAATTTTTGCATTTTTAGTAGAGACGGGGTTTCACCATGTTGGTCAGGCTGGTCTTGAACTCCTGACCTCAGTGATCCACCTTGGCCTCCCAAAGTGCTGAGATTACAGGTGTGAGCCACTGCACCCGACCTTGATACTGTTTTTTGAGAGTGTGGAGTTGTAGTGACTTTTTCCCACCTTCTTATTGTGTTATGATTTCCAAATTTTCCACAATGAACATGTACTACTTTCATAATCTGAGAAAGTAAAATAAATTATATTTTAAAGAAAAAGATTATTCCAGAGAAAAACATTGTTCTCATACTCTTGAAAAAGAAACTTATCAAACCATTGTCAGTGATTAACATATTATGTAAGAATATTGAGAAGGAAAATATTCCTCAGACTGTTCCCAGGGATCTGTAAATTGACCTTTGGCAAATCACTTAACTTTGTGTAGCAGCCCTTTGACTGTCTGTAACATTGTCACATATGTGTGCTGTTTCTCCCACACAAATGTGGCTGGGATTGATGAAATCATCATTGGTACATATTCTTCAAGTTCCTCCCATGGAAAAGCACTTTACAGACAGAATAAACGACTATTGCCCTATTATTATTTCCTAGAACATTGATGGCTGCCAGCCTTGAATGAAACCTTATTTTAAAAAGCATATTATTTCCTTTGCCTTTCTCCTGAATATGACAATTCTATAAGAATAAATGGAAGAACACTTCTGTTCCAAAGCTGTGTAGAATATGCAGCAAATCATAAACTTTGTCATCTTAAGGAAAAACAAGTTTAAATTTAATGTTTTCTCTCCATTTACCATCTCCATGCTCAATATTACATACTTATGTGCCCATTGTAAGCTACCCTGGGAAGCTTAAACTGTACCCGTGCTCTTAAATTTTAAAAGTGCAGGCCAGGTGCAGTGGCTCATGCCTGTAATCCCAGCATTTTGGGAGGCCCAGGTGGGCAGATCACCTGAGGCCAGGAATTCCAGATCAGTCTGCCCAATGTGACAAAACCCCATCTCTACTAAAAATACAAAAAATTAGCTAGGCGTGGTGGTGGGCGCTACTCCCACCTACTCAGGAGACTGAGGCAGGAGAATCGCCTGAACCCAGGAGGCAGAGGTTGCAGTGAGCCGAGATCGCACCACTGCACTCCAGCCTGGGCGACAAGAGCGAAACTCCGTCTCAAAAAAATAAATAAATAAAATAAAAAAATAAAAGTGCAATAATCCGGAACTAGAAAAGGACCTTGAAAGGACAGGTGATTGTGTGCTCTTTTTCTCAGATAGATGAACAGCTAACCTATTAAGGACAAGTTTCAGTCCATTCCATTCATAAAGATGTCTAGGAATTGGGAAATCTATTGCTTTCCCAGATAGTCTTGTCCAATATTTTCAAGTTCTCTTGCATATTTAGTCAAAATACCTCCATCTCTAGCCCCACAGCTACCCTATTAAGACAGTTCTCTGGCTGGGTGCGGTGGCTCATGCCTTTAATCCCAGCACTTTGGGAGGCTGAGGCGGGTGGATCACCTGAGGTCAGGAGTGTGAGACAAGCCTGACCAACATGGTGAAACCCCATCTCTACTAAAAATACAAAAAAATTAGCCCGGCATGGTGGCGGGCGCCTGTAATCCCAGCTATTCGGGAGGCTGGGGCAGGAGAATCTCTTAAACCTGGGAGGCGGAGGTTGCAGTGAGCCAAGATCACACCATTGCACTCCAGTCTGGGAGACAAGAGCAAGACTCGTTCTCAAAAAAAAAGAGATATTTCCCCTAGAAGGGCATCACCAACACACGGCATCTTTTATGGACAGTGCAGTGGTACAACCATAGATCACTGTAGCCTCGATCTTACTGCCTTAAGTAATCCTCCCACCTTGGCTGCCCCAGTAGCTGAGACTATAGACATGTGCCACCATGCCCAACTAGTTTTTGTATTTTGTGTAGAGGCAAGGTCTCGCCATCTTGTCCAGGCTGTTCTTGAACTTCTGGACTCAAAGGATTCACAGGCCTCGGCCTCCCAAAATGATAGGATTATGGGCTCAAGCCACTGTGACCGGCCTTAACTTGCTATAATTTTTTATTGAACATAAATAGACCCACCTACATACAGGACATACAAATGAGAGAGTTTTAAAAAATCAGATCAATGGTAAGTGAGAAAGAAGGTGTGTATGTCTTAGATAGGATGTCTTCTCTCCACTCATCAGGTCATGGATTCTCTCCTGGAAACTCACATATAGAGGGAAGTGACTTTTTTTTAACATAATAAAGGAACATATTTCCTAGGAAAATATTCCCAAAAGGAACAAAAGATTGATGAGCTATTGGGTTGAGATCCAATCTATGTAAAACCCATATGTAAAATTAGGTCATTCTTCCTTTTTATACCCAAATAGTTATACCCAAATAATTATGGCTCAAGCCCCTAGCACATTACTTACTGTAAATGACCGCATAACGCTCTGCTTCACCTTCAGGGAAAGTGTTTGAGAAACTCCTCATTGCTCACCATTCTCCTAGACATAACTCCCTTCTGCTGATGGCTATTGCTGACCACCTCTGCTCAAGTTTAAGACACTTTTCCAACTCTTTGCCCCATGCCTAGGCCCCCAGTTCTTTCCTGTTTTCTCCCAGCAGCATTGAAACTGAGGTGTAACTTTAATAACAATAACACTTACTGGAGGTTGGGAGCAACAGGCAGGGTGGACCACTCCCAGAGGAACTTATAGCTACTTCCTGAGCCCATTGTGATGGCCTGCCTACATAAAAGTGGTCCAGGTTTTTCCTTCCTATGAAGAATAGATGTTCCCACCAGCAATGATCCTGGGAATAGGTTAATTTTCAGTCAGGATATAAAAATATAAGAAGGATCGTAAGTGGGAGAGGGAAAGAGGAAATTTTATTTTCCTTCTGGACTGGAAATCAGTTTTTCCAGGATTTGGAAATACAGAAAAACCTAGAATTTAAGCCATCTTGATGTCGACCTGAGAATGAAGCCAACTCATAAATAAATCCAGGGCCAAGAGAAGTTTAGTGAAATAGAGCTCAAGACACTGGATTGGAGGCCGGATGCAGTGGCTCACGTCTGTAATCCCAGCACTTTGGGAGGCTGAGGCGGGCAGATCACGAGGTCAGGAGATCGAGACCATCCTGGCTAACACGGTGAAACCCCATCTCTACTAAAAATACAAAAAAATTAGCCGGGTGTGGTGGCGGGCACCTGTAGTCCCAGCTACTTGGGAGGCTGAGGCAGGAGAATGACATGAACCCGGAGGGCAGAGCTTGCAGTGAGCCGAGATCGCACCACTGCACTCCAGCCTGGGCGACAGAGTGAGACTCCGTCTCAAAAAAAAAAAAAAAAAGACACTGGATTGGATCACTCTTAAACCTGCCCTACCTCTGGAAATTTAGTGATGAGAGCTAATACATTTCCTTATAATTTTAGGCATTATCTATTTAATCTGTCATACAATAGATGTTTTCAGCTCATTTTTCAATACTTCCTGTACTGCCCCTTTTAGCTTCTCTGTTGGTTGCCTTTATACTATAAATAACATCCTAATACCTTTATTTCTTTGTTTCATCAACTATCTTTTAATGCTTTTTATAAAATGAAGATAATAGCTCCCCAACCAGTCCACTCAGCAATTCTACACCTTTTGTCATTTGCACCTTCTGTCATTCACATTATCAAGGTTGATAATTTTTATAATATAACTACATTTTCTAAGCTTTGTCTATTAACTACATTTTCTATGCTTTGTCTATAGGTTGGTTATAAACAACTAAAAAATAATGTACAGATATTGTTGTGACTATGTGTCTTGGTCACCTCAGGCTCCTATAACAAAATACTATAGATGAGGTGACTTAAACAACAGGAATTTGAGAAGTCCAAGATTGAGGTGCCAGCAGATTTGGTTCTCACTGAGAGTCATCTTCCTGGCTTACAGATGGCTGTCTTCTTGCTGTATCCTCACATGGCAGAGAAAGAAATCTCTGGTGTCTCTTTCTCTTCTTATAAGCCATCATGGGTGCTCTGCTCTCATGACGTCATCCAAACCTAATTACCTCCCAAAGACTCCACCTCCTAAGGCCATTACATTGGGAGTTAGGACTCAACAGGTGAATTTGGCAAGGGGTTGGGGTAGACACAAACATTCAGTTCATAACACTATATAAATATTGTTTATTGCAGAAGCAATGATCATAAGGGTTACATTTCATTTCTTACTTCTTTCTGTTTTCCTGGGATTTCTTTTTGTTTGTTTTTGAGATGGAGTGTCTGTCTCTGTCACCCAGGCTGGAGTGCAGTAGCGTGGTCTCGGCTCACTGCAACCTCTACCTCCCGGGTCCAGGCGATTCTCCTGCCTCAGCCTCTTGAGTAGCCGGGATTACAGGCACATGCCACCACGACCGGCTAATTTTTGTATTTTTAGTAGAGAAGGCGTTTCATCATATTAGTCAGGCTGGTCTCGAACTCCTGACCTCACGATCCGCCCTCCTAGGCCTTCCAAAGTGCTGGGATTACAGGCGTGAGCCACCACACCAGCCTTTCCTGGAATTTCTATCTGCCTTTATTTTTATTCCACACTATTTATAAATGTTTATAAACAATGTAAGAAAATTTTCTATATCACTATTTATATTTGTTACGTCATTATCTTTTCTAACACTTTTTCTATGCATTTAGTTGTATGGTGTGTGTAAATATATAGTTTTATTTTGTGGTTTTGTTTTACATAAATGTTACACATTGTACATATGGTTCTTTGACTTGCTTTTTCACTTAACAATATATCTTGGAGTTCTTTCCACATCTTTTAACTCTTTCCTAAGTACTTGATATGGTTACATCACAGTTTTGTCCATTTGTTTGTTTTTGTTTTTCTAGTTGTGTTAGACCTCAGTTATATGAATGGATTGATATGATTTAATTATTCATACTCCTCAGTTATAGCCAGTTTGGGTTTTTGTTCCATTACCCCCACTCCTCCCATATGTTTAATTTGTATCTTTTCAACCCACATGCCACATTTTTCTTACATAACATACAGCATTATTTTGTGAGCTTAAAAATTTTACAAAAATGGTGTCATACCATATGTATCTACAACTTCATGCAAATTATGTTTGAGATTCATCTATGTTGATAATTATGTCTAGTTTATTCCTTTTAATTTCTGTGTAGTAATCAGTCAAATGACTAGATCATATTTTATCTATTCATTCCTCCATCATGGTTATTTAGGTTGCCTTTTACTATTTGTCATTACAAACAGTGATGCAATGAACAGTATTGTACATGTCTCTGTGTACATGTATAACCCATGGATAATTTAGCTGTTTCTCGACTGATGGGAAGGTTTTCCTAAATTTTTACTATTATTACAGATCTCTATCATGTGAGCATATACATTCTTCTGATATATATTATGCAAGTCGCATTCTTACATAAAAGCTATGCATTTTTAAAAATTTTGATATCACTAAATTATCTTTTTAAAAGGTTATATCAATTTAAATTTCCAACAATTAAACATGGGATATCAACTTTCTACACGTTTGCCTGCATTTGATACAATCAACGTAAAATTCTTGTCTACATCACCATTAAGAAATAGTGTATCATTGTTGTTAAGATTTGCATGTCTCTGATTAACTGTAAAAGGTGAGTATCATTTAATATCTTTATTGGCTTTTTGTTTTGCCTCTTTATAGCCTTTGAAAATTTTGATATGGAGTTTTTTCTCATTGATTGTCTTACATATTTGTGAAATTAATGTTTCATTACTACAAATATGATGTAAATCTTTTCTTCTAGCCTCTTGCTTTTTCTTTCATTTTAGTTTTGGTGTGTTTTACAAGAATAAGGCTTTTAAGTCATCAAATGTATCTTTCTTGTAAAGCTTTTTGTATGTTGAGGTGTGTGTCTTTAGAGAATCTTTCCTACCCCAAGGGTTATAAATATTTGCTTAAATTTTCCTATACGATTATGTGCGTGCGTGTGTGTGCGTGTGTGTGTGTGTGTCCTTGCTTTAGTGGCTCTGTCCTTCTCAGTGGTTATAAATATTTTGTCTGTATTTTCATTGAATTATTTTGTAGTTCTGGGTTTTTTTTTTTAAGTTTATCCCTTTAATCCATCTGGAATTTAATTTAATTTTGAGGATGATATATGACACAGATGTAGCTTTGTTTTGCCTAATGGCATAGTGTTTATTAGTAAATGTATAATACTAAATATTTAATTAATTAATACCAACTATATTTATTAGTAAATAGTAATTCTTCCAATACTATTGAACTTGAGATTATGCTAATATTGTATGCTAATATTATACTGGTTCTCATATATAGACAGATCTATTTCTATAGTCTCCATTTTACCCCATTAAATTGTCTCTATGCCAAAGCCACAGATTTAATCATTTTAGCATTATAAAATATTTTTATATTTGATATGAGAAGTCCTGATATTTGTTCCTAGCAGTATAGTAGACCAGTTGCCCTGTACAGCCTTCTTATGCAAAACAAGTAAAAATTAGATTTGTTTTCAATTTTAAAAATGATCTTTTTTAAGCCAGTTGGTAAGAAAGTCCCAAAAAGTTATGGAAATCAGGTGAGTGAAAGGAGAAAGCCAGTTGGAATGGCAGGTGCTTTTATAGTCATATTTTATGATCATAAGTTTCCATTTTTACACTCTCATGAAGTCTAGAGCACAGAAGTCCTTCCAAGATGTGGAAGATGGGTAGGAGAACCATGAACAAAGCTAAAATACCAAGAAACAAGTTTGAACAATCCAGCCTGCAGAAACATACCGTAAGAAAACTTGCCACTTCAACCTTCATGGTGGGTAGGAGGGGAAATAAAATATCCTCTAAGAATGTAGAACCGCAAGCCACCCTTCACATTGTTTGTGACTTAAATTCACCCAACTCATGATTTCTGAAAGACCTCGATTTGATACTTCGTTTTTAAACTATTCTAGAGTAAATATAACATTGATTCCAAAACCTGACAAAGATTTTACAAAGAAAGAAAACTACAGACCAATCTCACTTATAAATGTCAATGCAAAAACACCAAATAAAGTTGTGACAAGCAAAATCTGTAGCACAGTTAAAATACTAACCAAGGGTCATTTATTACATGAATAAAACATTGGTTTAATATTAGGAGTCTATCTATATTAATATATCTGAGGAGAAAAAATATATATGATCTCAACGGATACTAATACGAATTTGGGAAAAAGTAAACACTCCTTCTTGATTTTAAAAACACCCCTGAAAAATAAAAAAATGATACTTTCCCTAACACCTATTTATTAGTCCAGAGATCAGAACCAGTCTTAATGGACAACACTGGAAGCATTCACACAAAGTGAGAAATAAGACAAAGATGCCCACTATCAACATTAATATTTAACATTGTTCTGAAGATATTAACAGATGCAACTATACAAGAGAAAGTATAAGAATTGTAAAAAAGATGGTAAAACTGTCACTAATTTCAAAAGATCTGATTTCTATTTAGGAGAACTGACTGAAAAAATACTATAAGTAACAAGGGAACTCAGTAAATCAGCAATCCCCAGCCTTTTTGGCAACAGGGACTTGTTTCATGGAAGACAGTTTTTCCATGGACTGGGGTTGAGGGAGATGGTTTCAGGATGATCCAAGCACATTACATCTATTGGGCACTTTGTTTCTATTATTATTACGTATTCACCATAATGTAGAATCAGTGGGAGCCCTGAGCTTGTTTTCCTTCAACTAGACGGTCCTATCTGGGGGTGGTGGGAGACAGTGACAGATCATCAGGTGTTAGATTTTCATAAGGAGCACGCAACCTAGATCCCTCACCTGTGCAGTTCACAGTAGGGCTTGCGCTCCTTTGAGAATTTAATGCCTCCACTGATTTGACAGGAAGCAGAGCTCAGCTTCAATCACTGTCGGTTCACCTCCTGCTATGCAGCCTGGTTCCTAACAGACCCAGCCTGGTTCCTAACAGGTCAGTGGCCCTGGGTTTGGACCCCTGTATTAAATTACAGGGTATAACATTAATACATAGCAACAAATAACTCTCTTACATAAATGAACACCAATTAAATAGTAAAGTGTCTAAGCATAGTGGTATATGCCCGTAATCCCAGCTACTCAAAAGGCTGAGGTGGGAAGATCACTTGAGCCCAGGAGTTCAAGACCAGCCTAGGTAACATAGTGAGAACCCCCTTCTCTTAAAAAATAAATAAATAACAAGTGGAAAAGAAGCTTATGTCTCCAACAGCAAAAATGAGAAGAAAGAGGTAAACTATTTAAGAATAAGCTTAACAAGAAATATACAACATCTTTATGAGGAAAATTCCAAAATACTACTATGGGTAGGTGGATCTTTCTTTTTTTTTTTTTTTAATTAAAAAAATTCAACATCACAAAGTCTCTTCTCTTTGAATCAGTTTATAAATTTAACTTCATCTTTTTTTCCCCCGCTTTAGACAGGGTCTCATTCTATTGCCCAGGCTGAAGTGCAGTGGGGTAATCTTAGCTCACTGCAGCCTTGAACTCCCCAGGTTTAGGTGATCCTCCCACCTCAGCCTCCCAAGTAGTTGGGACTACAGGCTTGGGCCACCATGCCTGGCTAATTTTTTGTATTTTTTATTGAGACGGGTCTTACCATGTTGTTGGTCTTTTGAACTCCTGGGCTTAAGTGATCCTCCTGTCTCAGTCTCCCAAAGTGCTAGGATTACAGGCATGTACCACCTCATTGGGGCTAACTTTATCTTAATAAAGTTACCAATGATTTTATTTTTCCTGGAAATAGATAAGTTGTTTCTAAATTCATGCAAAACAACAACAAAAAAAGCAAGAGTAAGAAGAAAATCCCTGAAAATGAAGAACAATGTGGTGGAACTATCTCAATCAGATATTGAAACATGCTATAAGTTTCCACCAATTTAAAAAGTATTAATATGATAACACTGCATGACTAGATGGGCTAAAAGAGGAGGCCAGGTGCGGTGGCTCACCCCTGTAATGTCAGCACTTTGGGAGGCCGAGGAGGGGGCGGATCACAAGGTCAGGAGTTCAAGACCAACCTGGTCAACATGGCGAAACCCCGTCTCTGCTAAAAATACAAAAATTAGCTAGGTGTGGTGGCGTGCACCTGTAGTCCCAGCTACTTGGGAGGCTGAGGCAGGAGAATTGCTTGAACCTGAGAGGCGGAGTTTTCAGTGAGCCAAGCTCATGCCACTGCGCTCCAGCCTAGGTGACAGAGTGAGACTCCATCTCCAAAAATACATTACAGAAATTTGATGTGCAAAAAGGAGGCAACTCAAAACAAAGTGGCAAGAATGAGTTTCAAATAAATGGCGTCTGACAACTGGATAGCCACCTGTAAAAAATAAAATTGAATCTACACCTCTCATCATATATCAGAATAAAGGCAAATCAATTTTTTATCTTAATTTTTTTAAAAAGCCATGAAGCTGTAAGAAAACATGAATTTCTTTATGAGCTGTGCTTCAAAATACAAAAGATGCATGCAAAAAAGTAATTTCTACTATATAAAATTTCTACTATATAAAAAAAATTTTGGCCAGTATGGTAACTGATACCTATAATCCCAACACTTTGGGAGGCTGATGAGAGAGGGTTGCTTGAGGCCAGGAGTTCAAGACCAGCCTATAGAGACTCTGTCTCCACAAAAAATAAAAAATTAGCTGGGAGGGGTGGTGCACGCCTGTCATCCCAGACTGAGGTGGAAGGATCCCTTGAGCCCAGGAGTTGGAGACCACAGGTATGGTAGCACCAATGCACTCCAGCCTGGATGAAAAAGTGAGTCCCCCATCTCTAAATCAAAAATCATATAAGTGCATGGGAAGATATGCCATAAGCAATGCTGAAAGACAAAGACAAAATGGGCAAATATATTTGCAATTTACACCATAGACAAAGGGCTAATTATCTAAATATATAATTACAGTAAATCAATATGAAAAGAATAATTAAGATTCATAATTTTTTAAAGAAAAATGAGCAAAGTATGTGAACAAAAAGTTCACAGAAAAAGATATACAAATGGCTTGTATGCATATAAAAAGAAAGTGAACTTCACTCATAATAAAAAATGCAAATTAAAGCTAAACTGGGAAAGTGATTAGATCAGAAAAAAATCCAAAAGTTGAACAGCTTTAGAATAGTTAACAGAATATACGGGGAATAATAATGGGGAATAATATATGGGGAATAAGGTAATCTCATACATTGCCAGTGGGACTGAAAGATGGTATAACCATAATACAAGGCAATTTAATATTTCTGTAATCTTCAATGCATTTACCCTTTGACCTGGCATATTCACTTCTGGATATTTTATATATTCCCCTGCACACTGACAAAATGATGTATGCACAGGGTAATTCATCACTGCATCATTGATAGAAAAAGATTGGAAACAACCAAAGTGACCATCTATAAGGAAATGGTTAAATAAACTATGCTATATTCATATAATGGAACACAATACAGCTGTAAAACAAAGCAAAAAAAATTAAGATGCCTTGGCCACTGAGTGGGATGAAGACAGAGAAAGAGAGAGAATTAGGAAGCCTTTTTGTACTGATATGAAGAGCTAAAGGATCTATTTTAAGAAACGAAAGGAAGGTACAGAATAGTAACATAATCTTCTACCTTTTATGTAAGCAAGAGGGTAAAATAAGATATATTCTTTCCTTCTTCTTCTTTCTTTTTTTTTTCTGACAGACTCTCACTCTGTCACCCAGACTGGAGTGCAATGGCAGGACCATAGCTCACCGCGGCCTCAACCTCCCTCCCTGGCTCAATGGATCCTCCCACCTCAGCCCCCCAAGTAGCTGGGACTACAGATGTGCTAATTAAAAAAAAGTTTTGTTAAGAGATAGGATCTCGGCTATTTTGCCCAGGCTGGTCTCCAATTCCTGGGCTCAAGTGATCCTCAGGCCTCAGACTCCCAATGTGCTGGGATTACAGGAGTGAGTCACACTGCAGCTGGCCTAATTTTATTTATTTATTTATTTTATTTATTTTTGAGATGGAGCTTTGCTCTTGTTGCTCAGGCTGGAGTGCAGTGGTGTGATTTTGGCCCACTGCAACCTCTACTACCTCCCAGGTTCAAGCGATTCTCCTCCCTCAGCCTCCCCAGTAGCTGGAATTACAGTCGTGTGCCACCACACCCGGCTATGGCCTTACTTTAGGTTTTGTTAAATTAGGATAGGCTAGGTTATGTTGCAGTAACAAACACACGAAAAGATCAGAGGTCTAACCGCCTAGATTTTTTTTCTTTCCTCCACAAAATGTCCATCCTGGGTGGACTGGGAACTCCATTCCATACTTCTAGAATGCGTGTGTGACCTAGTTCTGACTAATGAGATGTGACAAAGTATCCCAGGGACTTCTGGGAAATATTTCCTCACTCTTGAAAAGAGACAAACAGGGCCGGGCGCGGTGGCTCAAGCCTGTAATCCCAGCACTTTGGGAGGCCGAGACGGGCGGATCACGAGGTCAGGAGATCGAGACCATCCTGGCTAACACGGTGAAACCCCGTCTCTACTAAAAAAATACAAAAAATTAGCCGGGCGAGATGGCGGGCGCCTGTAGTCCTAGCTACTCGGGAGGCTGAGGCGAGAGAATGGCGTAAACCCAGGAGGCGGAGCTTGCAGTGAGCTGAGATCCGGCCACTGCACCCCAAGCCTGGGCGACAGAGCGAGACTCCGTCGTCTCAAAAAAAAAAAAAAGAAAAGAGACAAACAGAAGTTGACATCACTTCCGCTTGACATGCTTATATAGGATGTCTGGAACTTTGGGAGCCATCTTGTTTCCTTGGGAGGGGCAAGCTGGAGAGCCACAAACCTAACATTCCTGTAATAGTACAGGTAAAAATAGAAAGGACCTGGGTCTTTTTTGTTTTGTTTTTTTTTTTTTTTGAGACTGAGTGTCTCTGTCACCCAGGCAACAGTGATCTCGGCTCACTGCAACCTCCACCTCCCGGGTTCAAGCGGTTCTCCTGCCTCAGCCTCCTCAGCCCTGGGACTAGCACGCCATCACACCTAGCCTATTTTTGTATTTTTAGTAGAGATGGAGTTTCACCATGTTGGCCAGGCTGGTCTCAAACTCCTGACCTCGTGATTCACCCACCTCGGCCTCTCAAAGCGCTCGGATTACAGGCATGAGCCACCGCGCCCAGCCTTGGGTCTTTAATTATGTCAGTAAACCTATGACTTAACCAACTCTGGACAATTCCTACCTAAGGATTTCTTTGTGTTTTTATTTTATTTTATTTCAGTAGTTTTGAGGGAACAGGTGGTGTTTGGTTGCATGGAAAAGTTCTGCAGTAGTAATTATTGAGATTTTGGTGCACCCATCACCTGAGCAGTGTATACGGTACCCCATATGTAATTTTTTACCCCTCATCCCCCTCCCACCCTTCCCCCCGAATCCCCAAAGTCTATTATATCAGTCTCATGCCTTTGTGTTCCTCATAGCTTAGCCCCCACTTATAAGTGAGAACATGTGATGTTTGGTTTTTCATTCCCAAGTTACTTCACTTAGAATGATGGTCTCCAACTACACAGGTTGCTGTGAATGCCATTATTTCATTCCTTTCTATGGCTCAGAAATAGATATATATTTATATTTATATATATATATATTTGGATGAATCTTTAGGGTTTTCTAGGTATACAGTCATATCATCAGCAAACAGTGATAGTTTGACTTCCCCTTTACTGATTTGGATGCCCTTTATTTCTTTCTCTTGTCTGATTGCTCTGGCTAGGACTTCTAGTACTTTGTTAAATAGAAGTGGTGAAAGTGGGCATCCTTGTCTCATTCCAATTCTCAGGGGGAATGCTTTCAACTTTTCCCCATTCAGTATAATATTGGCTGTGGGTTTGTCACAGACAGCTTTTATTACTTTAAGGTATGTTCCTTGTATGCCAAATTTGCTGAGGGTTTTTGTTTGTTTTTTTTTTTTTTGAGGCGGAGTCTCGCTCTGTCGCCCGGACTGGAGTGCAGTGGCCGGATCTCAGCTCACTGCAAGCTCCGCCTCCCGGGTTTACGCCATTCTCCTGCCTCAGCCTCCTGAGTAGCTGGAACTACAGGCGCCCGCCACCTCGCCCGGCTCGTTTTTGTATTTTTAGTAGAGATGGGGTTTCACCGTGTTAGCCAGGATGGTCTCGATCTCCTGACCTCGTGATCCGCCCATCTCGGCCTCCCAAAGTGCTGGGATTACAGGCTTGAGCCACCGCGCCCGGCTGCTGAGGGTTTTAATGATAAAGGCATGCTGGATTTTGTCAGATGCTTTTCTGCATCTCTTGAGATGATCATATGGCTTTTGCTTTTAATTCTGTTTATGTGATGCACCACATTTATTAACTTGCATATGTTAAATCATCCCTGCATCCCTAGTATGAAACCCACTCGATCATGGTGTGTTATCTTTTTGATATGCTGTTGGATTTGGTTAACTAGTATTTTTTTTAGGATGTTTGCATCTATGTTCATTAGGGATATTAGTCTGTGGTTTTCTTCTTTTATTATGTCCTTTCCCACTTTTGGTATTAAGGTGACACTGGTTTCATAGAATGATTTAGGGAGGATTCCCTGTTTCTATGTCTTTTGGAATAGTTTCAGTAAGATTGGTACCAATTCTTCCTTGAATGCCTGATAGAATTCAGCTGTGAATCCATCAGGACCTGGCCTTTTGTTGTTGTTGTTGTTGTTGTTGTTGTTGGAAATTTTTAAATTACTGTTTCAGTTTCGCTACTTGTTATTGGTCTGTTCTATTTCTGTTTCTATTTCTTCCTGATTTAATCCAGGAGGGTTGTATATTTACAGAAATTTATCCATCTTCACTAAATTTTCCAGTTTGTGTGCATAAAGGTGTTCATAGCAGCCTTGAATGATCTTTTTTATTTCTGTGGTATTGGTTGTAATATCTCTTGTTTTGTTCCTAACTGAGCTTATTTGGATCTTGTCTCCTTTTCTTGGTTAATCTCACTAATGCCCTATCAATTTTTTGATCTTTTCAAAGAACCAGGTTTTTGTTTATCTTTTGTATTTTTTTGTTTCAATTTCATTTGGTTCTGCTCTGATCTTTGTTATTTATATTATTCTGCTGAGTTTGGGTTTGGTTTGTTATTGTTTCTCTAGTTCCTTGAGGTCTGACCTTAGATTGTCTATTTGTGCTCTTTCAGACTTTTTGATGTAAGCATTTAGTGCTATGAACTTGCCTCTTAGCACCACTTTTGCTGTGTCCCAGAGGTTTTGATAAAGTTGTGTCACTATTATCTTTCAGTTCAAAGAATTTTAAAATTTCCATCTTGATTTCATTATTGACCCAAAGATCATTCAGGAGCAGATTATTTAGTTTCCATGTATTTGTATAGTTTTGAGGGTTCCTTTTGGAGTTAATTTCCAAATTTATTCTACTGTGTTCTGAGAGGGTACTTGATATAATTTAAATCTTCTTAAATTTATTGAGACTTGTTTTGTGGCCTATCATATTGTCTACCATGGAGAATGTTCCATGTGCTGATGAAAAGAACATATATTCTGCAGTTGTTGGGTAGAATGTTCTGTAAATATCTCTTAAGCTCACTTGTTCTAAGGTATAATTTAAGTCCATTGGTCCTTTGTTGACTTCCTGTCTTGGTTACCTGTCTTTGCTGTCAGTGGAGTACTGAAGTCCCCCACTTCAGCAGGGTTGTTCTGTCATGAATTGCTGTAAGGTCCTGAGCTGGTTGACCTCCAGCCAGAGAGCACCAGAGCTTTTGGCTTGTCTCATGGAATTTGCAGCAGCCTACTAATGCTTTCAAAGGATCTGTGATTTCTTTCATTTTTCCTAGTACAGTCCTGTGGTGGTTCCTGGAGCAAAAGTCCCATGACATGAGTCTCCACACACTGTTCTATCCAAACAAATGGGAGCTGCACATCAGCCCTGTCTCCTATCCGCCATCTTCCCTCACTGGTTTTTTTGACTTCAACAATAAATCATCAGCCTAATGTAGGTGGGCTCTACCACTTACAGGAAGTGCACATTACTGTTCAGGTAGACCAAAAGTCAAATCATGGTGAAAGGTAAAAGGGAAGCAAGGCATATCTTCACAGGGCCAGAGAAGGAAGAAGAGGGCCAGAATTTATTATGTGAGATAATAAAATGTATTTATTGTATAAACTATTTCAAATTGTTTTTTCTGTTATTTGTAGATGAAAATATCATTTATAGGTTTCTTATTTATTTTTCTTGTTTTATTGCATTGACTAGAGCATCCAGTTTGGTGTTGTACAGCAGCATGAAAGCAAGCATCCTTGTCCCATTCCTGAGGTAATAGGATTACCTCTAAATTCACCACAAAGTATGGTGATAGTCATAGGTTTTTGGTAGTCCCTTTAACTAAGATAGGAAATTTCTCTTCTATAGCAAGCTACTGCAAGTCTTTTAAAAATCTTAACAGGTGTTAAATTTTTCAATTTTTTTAGCATTTATTGATATAATCAGATGCTTTAATTTGTGCATGTAGTGAATTATATAAACTTTCTTTTTGTTTATTATTATTATTATTTATTTTCTTAAAAACTGGGTCTCACTATTTTGCCCAGACTAGTCTTGAACTCCTGGGTTCAAGCGATCCTCGGCCTCCCATAGTGTTGGGATTACAGGCATGAGCCACCTTGAGGGCCCAATGTATTTGTTTTTATCAACATTCAGTTTTCCATGCCAATAATGCTCCTGCAAACATTATGAATGTTCCTAAAACTCAGTGAACTTTCTGTAAGAAGTATGGCAAGCACCAACCCCACAGAGTGACACAGTACGAGAAGGGCAAGGATTTGCTATATGCCCAGGGAAAATGGCCTTGATGGGAAGCATAGTGGCTATGGTGGACAGACTAAGTGGATTTTCCAGAAAAAGGCGAAAACTACAAAGAAGACTGTGCTAAGGCTTGAGTGCGTTGAGCCCAACTGCAGATCTAAGAGAATGCTGGCTATTAAGAGATGCAAGCATTTTCAACTGGGAGGAGATAAGAAGAGAAGGGGGTCAAGTGATATAGTTCTGAGTGTCATCTTTTGTTTTATTATAAAGACAGTAACATCTTGAGTTTATGTTAAAAAAAGATTCAGTTAAGATTCTTACATGCAATCGAGTGATTTTTTTTTTTTTTTTTTTTTTTTTTTTTGAGACGGAGTCTTGCTCTGCCACCCAGGCTGGAGTGCAGTGGCCGGCTCTCAGCTCACTGCAAGCTCTGCCTCCCGGGTTCATGCCATTCTCCTGTCTCAGCCTCCCGAGTAGCTGGGACTACAGGCGCCCGCCACCTCGCCCGGCTAGTTTTTTGTATTTTTTAGTAGAGACGGGGTTTCGCCGTATTAGCCAGGATGGTCTCGATCTCCTGACCTCGTGATCTGCCCGTCTCGGCCTCCCAAAGTGCTGGGATTACAGGCTTGAGCCACCGCGCCCGGCCGAGTGATGTTTTTTAGGAAACTCTTAATCTGTAATCCCTCCTGACCACACACAAATACACACTTTCTCTTTTGCTTGGAATATATTTTTTGGATCATTTATTCTGTAGAATTTCCTACAGTTTGGATTTTGCTGATTATCTTTCTGTGATAGTGTTTAACATGTTCCTCTGTTCCCTGTTTTTTTTTTTTTTAAGAAAGTGGCCAATAAGGGTTTTTTAAAAAAAATTATTTCATTTCCATATTCATAAACTTAAGTATATTTGAAGTGTTTTAATCATTGCAATTATCATTTTTATTAATGCATGATTGTTGCATCTTTAGCCAGTAGGAGCCTCTTCAAGTTGTTTCCTAAGCAGTTTTGACATTGTCTCTGTAGTCTTCAGCTTTCTTGCCTCAGATATGACATGTTGGTCTAGGCTCATCTTGTGTATTTCTTGTCCCAGACCTGGAAGCAGCCTTTTTTCAAGTGAACATTGATTTCGTGTATATGTGTGAAACGATGTTGAGAAACTACTATCTAGTTACTAGGGGTGCTGACTACTACTGGGTAGATCCACTTTCTAAACCTTCCTTGCATTTCATTTTATCTGATTTAAATATAATCACACATTTTTTCATTGGAATATCCTTTTCCATCACTTTATTTTCAAACTTCTCAGATGATTTTGTTTTAGATGTGTCTCTTATAATGGTTTTCAAACATCCAGTCTAAAATTCTCCTTTTATCCATGGGCTTAACCCAATCATATTTAATGTGGTATTGAGACATCTGAACTATTCCTCTCATTTTATTTGTCTTTTCTACTTCTCCTGGATTTTTTAAATTTCCTTTTGTCTTTTGCAAAACTGGTGAGTTTTCTTTGTCTTATTTTGTCCTTCTCAAAATTTAAAACTTGCACCTGTTACTTCTTCTAGTGGTTATCCTAACTTATATGAGTTTTACAATATATTTTACTGATTTCTTCAGTAAGATACTGCTTCATGTATTCTCTCTCTTTTTTTTTTTTTTTTGTTCTGTTTTTGTTTTCTGGTTAAGTTCATTCTCTTTTAATTCATTGTGGATGGTAAATTTTCCAGATCCTTGAATATTTATAAATTTTTTTTTTTTTTTTGCATTTACACTTAATAGTTTAGCTGGATATAGAATTCTAGGTTTGTAACCATGTTCTCTCAAAATGTTGAAGATGTATTTATATTGCCTTCTTGTATGCAATGCATTTTTACTGAGAATTCTGATACTAGTCTTTGCAGAAAGAATTTTAAAAATCTTTGGATGCTTTTAGAATTTCTCCTTACACTTGTTCTAAAATTTCACTATTTGTATCTAAGTGTAGTCATTTCTATTCATCCTACTCAGTTTTCAACTGGAAGATTTGTGCTTTTATTCAACTCTGGAAATTTTTCTTTTAATATGTTTTTAATTTTTCCTCTCTCTCATATTTTCCATTTTTTATTTTCTCCTGGAATGTGAATTGATAGATTTGGGAGCCTTGGTTCTACCCTCCATGTTTCTAAACATTTCTTTCATAATTTTTCTCTGCCTTCTTATACTACATTTTGGGATAATCCCTCAGCTATTGTTTCTAGCTCAATAAACAGCTCTTCATCCGTATTCATTCTACCATTTCCCTCTCTTCTGAATACTTTTCACTTCCAAGATCCCTATTTGATTCTTTTTCGTAATTTCTTTCTTGTCTTATGGATTCAATTGTCTTTTATCCCTGTGATGAAAGGTTCGTTATACTTCTCTTAAAATCATCTTCTGCGAGTTCTATTATCTGTTTCTCAGATACTAGTCATTTGTTTCATTTTGTGCTTCTCTTTTACGATGTGTTAGTAATTCTTGGCTCTGTGCACATCTTTTCCTTTGAGATTCTCTGTTGCCCCAACTATGGGAGCTATTTATTGCAACCTTCTTCCAGCGACTGTGGAGGAAGATGATGGGGATGGGCCTAGATGTAGCTTTCTGAGTCTGAAGAGACTGTTTCTCCTGGGTGTCAGCAGCCTACTAAGACATTGCCTAAGGACATAAGGATTTCCCCTCACTTCTGAGAGCAGAGATACCTCTGCTAACCACTGCATACACAAAGTAGAAAGTGGGAAGGGGCAGAAGTATCAGGCTTCTCCTACCCAAGTGTACAGTACTGGGTTAAATAGTAACCCCGCACAATTCATGTTCACCCAGAGTCTTATTTGGAAATATTGTCTTTACACAGAGACTTGGTGTCTGTGTCCAAATCACTACCTCTGTCTTCCCAGTGGGGAGAAGACCATGTGAAGACAGAGATTAGAGTGATGGATGCACAAGCCAAGCCATGCCAGAGACTGACAGTAACCACCTGAAACTAGAGCCTTCAGAGAGAGGAGGTGCCTGCTGACACCTTGATTTTGGACTTTTAGCCTTCAAAACTATAAGAGAATGAATATCTATTGTTTAAGCGTCTCAGTTTGTGGCACTTTGCGATGGATGCCCTAGGGAACTGATACATCAAGTAACCCTACCAATCACTCCTGTCCCACTCTCCACCCATTTTTCATCTTTCCAATTTTTAACTGTAAGATTCTCAAGTTCATGATAATGTAGAAGCCTTTTTCCATCTCTCTTATAGGTGACTATAACAAATTGACCCCATATCACCCCCCGCTTTTAGCCAAGAGAAAGAAATTTACCACAAGACGGTCTTTCCTACTTGGTGCACTTGCAGTTGAAACTCAGTGTTCCCTCCTAGATATCAGGTCATTGTGATTCAACTCTTTGAGTCTCAGTTGATTCATCTAGAAAATAGGAGTGATAATACTACCTCTTCCCCAACAGAACTACCGTGAAGATCCATAAAGATAAGTGTCTTCGTCCATTTTCTACTGCCTTTTTTTTTTTTCTTGTCTTGCTCTGTCAGCCAGACTAGAGCGCAGTAATGCCATCTCAGCTCACTGCAACTTCCCCCTTCTGGGTTCAAGCAATTCTAGTGGCTCAGTCAGCTGAGTATCTGGGATTACAGGCATGTGCCACCATGCCCAGCTACTTTTTGCATTTTTGATAAGGAGGTTGTTTTGCCAGGCTGGTCTCAAACTCCTGGCCACAGGTGATCTGCCCACCTTGGCCTCCCAAAGGGCTGGAATTATAGGCATGAGCTACTGTGCCCAGCCCGTTTTCTGTTGGTTATAACAGAATACCTGAATCTGGGTAATTTTAAAGAAAAAAACAATTATTTCTTATAGTCATGGAGGCTGAGAAGTCCAAGGTCAAGAGGCCACATCTGGTGAGGGCCTTCTTGCTGGTGAGGACTCTGCAGAGCCCCAAGGTGGCACAGGGCATCACATGGCGAGGGGGCTGAGGATGCTAGTTCAGGTCTCTCTTCCTCTTCTAATAAAGCCACCAGTCCTACTCCCAGGATAGCCCACTAATCCATTAACCCACTGATCAACTAATCCCTTCATGAGAGTAGAGACCTCATAACCCAGTCACCTCTTAAAGACCCCCTCCTTAATATTACCATGTTGGGGATTAAATTCCAACATAAGTTTTGGAGGAAATAAATATTCCAACCATAGCAATAAGTTTGGTAAAGCCTCTTGCAACAGAGCCTGACTCAGAGTTGGAGCACTATATTTTCCTTATGCTAAGTGCCACTAAGATAATATTAGCAACTATGACACATATAGAAAGTAATACATGTCATCACAACTTTTGCACTGGTTACCCTATTCTATGAAGATACCTTGAGAAAATAACATAAACTACTGAAACTTCTTTATGCTTGAAAAATGTTCATCATAGTAATCCTTTAAAAAACACTGGCAGTAACATGAATAGCCAACAGTGGGGGAATGATTACATAAATCTGCATTTTCCAATGTATATTTTTTTACTATGCAAATGTTCTTTAGCAATTCATGTATATAAATATACTTATAAAACTTGTAGTGTTTTAAAATATTTTGTAATTTTGTTTTCTTTTTATTTAACAGACACATGTAATGCTTATTACATACCAAGCACTGTTCTAGGCATTGTTATAGGCACTTCAAAAATATTTAGAATATTATAAATATTAGCTCATTGTATATGTTTTACAATTTTTTGTGAAATTTTTTATGTTTAAAAAAGTATTACAATTCTACAAAAAATATTAACTTAATATAATCTTCAATAATATTCATGTTATTAAGACAAAATTCAACTTTCTGTTTAACATGTGACACATACTTTAAATCAATAATGTAAGACAAAATATAGTTTGTGATTTACATTTTGAAATGGAATTGTTTATTATGGTTAGTTTAGGGACCAAGCCTATATTCAGTATAGATTAAAAGTAACTACATGCAGCTGGGCCCGGTGGTTCATGCCTGTAATCCCAACACATTGGGAGGCTAAGGTGGGTGGATCACCTGAGGTCAGGAGTTCAAGACCAGCCTGGCTAACATGGTGAAATCTCGTCTCTACTAAAAATACAAAAATTAGCTGGGCATGGTGGCACACGCCTGTAACCCCAGCTTCTCGGGAGGCTGAGGCATAAGAATCACTTGAACTCAGGAGGTAGAGGTTGCAGTGAGCCAAGATCAAACCACTGCACTACAGCCTGGGCTACAAAGTAAGACTCTGTCTCAAAAAATAAAATAAAATAAAATAAAAGTAACTACCCACTATGGCAGTTAAATGGACAAAAGCTATTGTGATTGCCTAATGTTTCGAATTTTTGCATTTTAGCTTAAAATATCAACTTTTTAAATTAAAAATTTCTTTTCACATCAGATGAGTAATGTGCTGATGTCATAACAAAGAAGTTTGAAGGAGTCACATCTCACATATTAGCATGAAAACCCAATCATTGCCCTTATGAATCACAAACTTCGGATCTCAACTGTTTTATTTTTGGACATTTTATGCTTTGTTTCGAAACAGAGATGAGAGAGATTTCAGGCTGTCATTTGCAAACAATTTTCTACAAGTACATTTGGAAATGGAATTGGGGTATGGATAATCATTATTCCCAGTAAACGAATTGTTCCTTGCTATAGTTTGAATGTGTCCCCTAAATTTCTTTTCTTTTCTTTTCTTTTCTTTTTTGAGACAGAGTCTCACTCTGTCATCCAGGCTGGAGTGCAGTGGTGTAATCTCAGCTCACTGCAACCTCCACCTCCCGAGTTCAAGCAGTTCTCCTGCGTCAGCCTCCCAAGTAGCTGGGATTACAGGCGCCTGCCACTATGCCTGGCCAATTTTTGTATTTTTTGTAGAGATGGGGTTTCACCATGTTGGCCAAGCTGGTCTCAAACTCCTGACCTCAGGTGATTTGCCCGCCTCAGCCTCCCAAAGTGCTGGGATTACAGGCATGAGCCACTGCACCCGGCCAGCATAATGTTTTTAAGGTTCATCCATGTTATAGCATGCATCCATGTGGAATTTATAACTGTCCAATAGACTTCTTAGGTGTTAGTCCCCAGTGTGTTGTGCTGAGCAGCATATGGACTGAGGAACTGGCTTATTATCTCCACTAACCCTGTGTATACCCACGTGACACACACCCAGAGGCTCTCAGGCTGCTCAGCTTTAAAGGGGCAATGCTTTAAATAAAAAACTGAGCTACTTTTTACTTTTTGAAATTAAAACAAATGCCATTGCTGTCTTTGACAATATGACCCCCCTGGAATGATGTTCATGAATCTTCTAGAAAATCATGAGCACCTTATGGGACCCCCATGAAATGGACCTTTTTGCAGCCATTAGATGTGATGCTCATGAAGACAAAATGTATATGATCTAATGTCACAGGGGAAAGTGCAATACGAGGTCATAGTATGCTATGAAAATTAGAGGAAGACCATTTAAAACTATGTAAAGATACTTCTGGTAAAAAGACAGAAAGGGAATGTACAAAATAATAACAATACCATGCTGGATGGTAGAACCATGGGTACATTTTTTTCCTTCCTGAACTTTCCAAAGATCTGTAATGTGCTTATATTACTTTCATAATTTAAACCATGATCACTGGCCTTGAGCAGCTTTTTGCTCAAGTCAGCCTTGGTTCAGGCCATCACAAAAGTACATGCAGACCCTCATATCTATAGATAGGAATCTTTAAGTTAAATGATTGGAAAATTACACAGGAACCACTTTCTAATGTTCACTTTGGAAAGGTAACTGCCATTGGCTTGCCTTTTAGAGGACAGCTTATTTTAATGAGGCCCTTTTTGTACTTCATTAATCCACCCCCATGGCCTTTAATTAGACCAAATTCTGATTCCCATACACTTCTTTAAACAAAAGAACAGTACATTCATGTAATGTACCAGCCCACCTATTTTAATGTGTTGGGACGGACGTCGGCTTTGTTATTCAGGAGGTCTGAGGTCTAGCCGTAGCTGTGTGGACTCTGGCAAGTGAAACTCCCCTCTGAACATTTTTCTTTCTCATCTGTCCCATGTGAATAGGAGTCCTGACCTCGATGGAGCTCTAAGTGAGAAGGAAATTCTCAGCTCCTTAAATGATCTCTGTATTTCTCATAAGTAGACATACTCAGGCTGAAAAGCAGGAAAGTAGAAGTGTGATCAAAAGTCTGGAAAGCAGGAAAGGGAAGTGTGATTAAAAAAAGGGTACACATGAAAATAAGCAAGACAGGAGAGAAAGCACCAGAGGGTGAATCTCAGGAGACCTGAATTCTACTCCCAGCTCTGCCCCTGGTCACTGGTGATCCTGAGTTAGTCATTTCCCTTCTTTAGGGCTCAGTTTCTTCTTCTGTGAAATTAGGTGACAGGTCCAAGGCCCCTTTGATCACAAATCCTTTTTTTTTGAGATGGACTTTCACTCTTATTGCCCAGGCTGGAGTGCAATGGCGCGATCTCAGTTCACCACAGCCTCTGCCTCCTAGGTTCAAGCGATTCTCCTGCCTCGGCCTCCTAAGTAGCTGCGATTACAGGCATGCGCCACCACGCCCTGCCAATATTGTATTTTTAGTAGAGACAGGGTTTTTCCATGTTGGTCAGGCTGGTTGTGAACTCCTAACGTCAGGTGATCCGTCCACCTTGGCCTCCCAAAGTTCTGGGATTACAGCCATGAGCTACCGAGCCCACCCCCTCCCTCTCGTGACAAATTCTATTAATATTTCATGCTGTATCATAGGACAAGGATTGCCTATTTAGCCTCATTTGGTTCTTACAGGACCTCTTTGTTATTCAAAGGACTCAGCAAAATGTTGACTTTTTAATCTTTTAATTCATTCTCCCGTCATCTGTGAAGTAAATCAGAGGAGAAAATCCAGATCAACATTCCCATCTAAGTCAGTTTCTTGAGTCTGATACTTAACAAACAATAAACTGATGAATCATGAGATGGCCTTGGAAAATATTAGACACTTAAATCTTCTCAACATTTTTGAGGAAATAGGCTGTAAATGGGGGAAGAAAAAAATGTAAATGTGTTCAAGATGGGGAATTGTCTTAAATAAAAATAACTACATTTTATTTTTAAATTAAAAAAAAAATACTTCCCTTGCAAGAACACTTAGGATGAGAACAAAAATACTATTAGGGTTTTTTTTTCTTTAGAACTCCCAGCCAACTCTTGCTAAACAGAACATTTTGGAAAATTTGTATCATGGCTGCAGATTCAGGCAAGGAGGATGGTTGGGATGGGTGACTTTTCCATCCACTTTCCCGGTTACTTGGTTTCCCTGATGGTGCCACTCTGCTCTAAAAGCAAACGCCATCGTCATCAGGGGAAGGTGTGGGGTAAAAGCATAGAGGTGGCAACATTTATCTTCCGGCTCAGTACCTGGTTCTCTCCTGTGGTGGCAACTCCTCTAAAAGGGTGCCCACTACACCCATAGTCTTTTTTGTTTCTTTATTTTTTTCCACACAGTCAAAGCTTTTTACCAGGAGAAAACTTCTAAGTGTATTGTTCAGATCTATAAGTGGTCGAGCACGTCCTACACTGGGTTATATGTTCCCAATGTTGATAAGCTTCTACGGGATACAAAGGCGGAATTTTCCAGTTAGCGTTACAGTCACTAGCCTGGGTTGAGATAGCATGGAGATGTGAGAGGAAGGGGTGTTTCTAGGGTCTATCCATCAGGGTTCAGTTGCAGAAACCACTAGGGTTAATTTAAACAAATGATCCCTTGACAAGAGAATTAGGTACTTAAAAAAATGTTTTAGGTACTGTAGGAAGAGCCCTAGGGTGACCTTCCAATAATGACTCCCCAGAACAAGATGGCAGAAGTGGCCCATGAGGGAGCTGCTGCTTCTGTCACTACAGTAAGTTGGAGAATCAGGAAATACTAGGATCACATCGTTCCTGACACCTACAAAGCTAAGAAGCAGACAGTGGGACTCTTCCCACTTCTGTCACAGAACTCCATTGTCTCCACATGTGTGCATGCCAGGAGAATGACAGAGAATAGCAGACCTGTGGCCCCCACCTTATTTCTGCCTTCCAAACCCCCAAGTGAGTTTCCTTGATGGACTCAGAACTCCAGCTCTAAAGGAGTCCAGGAAATTAATAGCCTTTCTCTTTTTATCTGAAGCATTTAGCAAGCATATTAGCTGGAAAAATTACCCCCACTTGTTTCTGTCTTGGAATCCTATAAAAGTTTATCAACCTTGGGAACATATAACCTATTGTAGGGTACTCTCACCACTTATAGCTCAGAACAACACATTTCGAAGTTTTTCTGGGAGTGGGAATGGAGCTGAGTGGGCCTATCTGTAATATTTGACATGGAATGGGGAACAACACAACTCCCCCCAGGCCTCTTGAGGTTCACTCTGATACACCAAAGCCAGCCCTGAACACCATCATGTGTATAAGAAGAATCTATGCAAAGTGTAAGGCCTTCTGGTGGGGGAGGACTCACAGTATAGAATATAAATCACTCTTGGCTTCCCAGAGCTTATGCTGACTCATTTGAGAAACAGAAACAGTGACTGGCAGGCCAACATATACTTACACATGCATATAATATACATATATGCACACACACATATATAAAACTTTTGAAAACAAATGTACTAGAGAATTTATGATTTGCATATTTTAAAAATCTACCTTAGATAGCATCAGTATGTAGAGGCTAGGGACATGTTCAATTCCAACATTTATTGAGGGCTGACTGAGTACCAAATGAGGGCTAGATACATCCATGCATGCTTTTCCATTTAATCTCCATAATATGTGAATTTAGAATTCCAGAAGCATGAGATAGCTAGACACATAGATATCCTTGGATATATAAAACAGTTATTAGACTTCCCTGGTAGGGAATTTTAGGGATAGACACTGAGTATGTGTGTAGATGACACATCTGTCTTTATAGAGAAAGAGCGTTGAGAGGAAGGTGCACTTATTTAGAGAAGATGTCGGATTTCCAAAATCAGACACGTGGGGAATAAATATGTGTAGCTCACATGGCATTGCACTGCTGATGATCATCTTAACTATAATTTAATGGTTAGCTTATAATTTAATGGTGTTATGAATGAGGTGTTATGACCTCAGCGTACTGCCTGGTTGTTATGTGCCTGTGTATGCACACTTCTGTGTGTTGGGGAGGGGGAAGTTCTGTTTCAGAAGTCACCAAAGAGAAAGTTATTCTCTTAAGTTATTCTACTTTAGAGGAAGTTATTCTCTTAAGTTATTCTACCTTAGAGGAAGTTGTTCTCTTAAGTTATTCTCTTAAGTCTACCAAAGAGAAAGTTATTCTCAAGTTATTCTACTTAAGAGGAAGCAGAAAAACACTAACCCACTGACACAACACATCACAAAACACAGAACACAGAAGTAGTTGGTCAGAACTCTCATATTCAAAGGCAGATCTTCCATCTCCAGCAGCCAAAGACTTAAGCCATGTTCTGGGTAAAGTAACAAGAGGAAGACATTTTTCAGAACTCTCCTGAGGAAATAAAAGGCTTTTGGGGGGCAATTGAGTGGGTAAGGATTCTGTATTTATAGGTACAATGTGTCCAAGATGGATGGAGGAAGACCTCCTGATTTGGGAGGTAAGTCTTGCCACCAGGTGGGACACACTATTTTCTTTCTTGTTCTTTTTTTATTTCTTTAATTTTCTATATTGATAGTAATGCTAACAATGGTATCTACTGAGTTTTGGTTTTGTTTTTGTTTGAGACAGAGTCTTGCTCTATTGCCCAGGCTGGAGTGCAGTGGCGCGATCTCAGCTCACTGCAACCTCTGCCTCCTGGATTTAAGCAATTCTCCTGCCTCAGCCTCCTGAGTAGCTGGGGTTATAGGCACATGCCACCATACCCGGCTAATTTTTGTATTTTTAGTAGAGACAGGGTATTGCCATGTTGGCCATGCTGGTCTTAAACTCCTGATCTCAAGTGATCCACCTGCCTCAGCTTCCCAAAGTGCTGGGATTATAGGCGTGAGCCACCGCTCCTGGCTACTGAGTTCTTATGTATGTGTTTGGTATTTACTACCTCATTTAATAGGCATGTCATTGTTCTCATTTTCCAGACAAGAGAAGGACACTTAAAGAGTTTACCAAAGTCGATCGGGCGTGGTGGCTCAAGCCTGTAATCCCAGCACTTTGGGAGGCCGAGACAGGCGGATCATGAGGTCAGGAGATCGAGACCATCCTGGCTAACAGGGCGAAATCCCGTCTCTACTAAAAAATACAAAAAACTAGCTGGATGAGGTGGTGGGCGCCTGTAGTCCCAGCTACTAGGGAGGCTGAGGCAGGAGAATGGCGTAAACCTGGGAGGCAGAGCTTGCAGTGAGCTGAGATCCGGCCACTGCACCCCAGCCTGGGCCACAGAGCGAGACTCCGTCTCAAAAAAAAAAAAAAAAAAAAGTTTACCAAAGTCATAGAAAAAATAGCCATGAGCTCCAGGATTTAAACCCACGTCTGTCTCCAAAGTCTGAGCTTTTAACCACCATTGAGGTCCTAGCATCAGGACTGAGTCAACAAAACTACTGTGGAAGTAGGCCCAGTTCTAGCACAAATACAGAGAAGATGTGGAATAAAAATAATCCAAATCTCCAAGTGCTAGGAATGAAGAAAGCCATCAAAGGCAGAGCAGCTAGCTGAGCTGATTTCATAGTAGCCCAGAAGAATATGGATCTGTAGTTAGGGCCAGGGCCTAATACCCATGCCAGGACAGGAGGAAGGCAGTGAGCCCTGCATAAAATTGAAGGCCTTGAGCTGGCGTGGTGGTACATGCCTGTAGTCCCACTTGGAAGGCTGAAGCAGGAGGACCGCTTGAGCCCAGGAGTTTGAGGCCAGTCTGGGCAACATAGTGAGACGCCTTATCTTAAAATAAATAAATAAATAAGGCCTTGTAGCACTCTTCCCCCTTAAATGGGGATAGAAAAACTGAACACGGGCCCTGGGAATCAGCCAGGAAGCTCACCATTTGTTTAAGGTCCTGAACATGAGGGGGAAAATGTCATCCGGAGAAATCTAAACCCTGGGTCTATGCCATATGCATAGGAGTGAGGGCCACTGACACACTCAGCATTCTGGCAGAAGCAAATGTGTGAATCATCTCCATGGAGAAAATGTTACTACTCAAGAGTTTCAAGGACTCCCATAGGGGGAAACAACCTGTTGAAGACAAGTTCACAATAAAAAATTACAGATACCCTGCTATGCTGGTGAGAGTCAAATCCTGTCTAAGATTTAAAGAGTGGAAATCAGGTTGGACTGGAAAAAGAAAAAAAAGAAAAAGCAACTGCGTCAATTCAAGCCAGAAAGAAGACAGACATAAAGAAAGCCAGCTGCAAAGTTCACAGGAACATCGCTTCCCCCAAAGTCAGTCAGCAGCTGCAAAATGCCATAAAACCCCCTCTTTGAGTGATGACTGCTTTCCTACCAAGCTCCCAGACAGCTTTGCCATACCCACCTATTGCTGGGTACCCAATTGCTGAGCTACTGTTGCCTCATGGGAGCACCCAATACCTAGTTAATCATCACTTCTCTTAATCGACCCTGCCCCCAACCAGAGTGGGAGCAACCAATCCAGAATTGATGCCTACTTCCCTTGGAATCTTCAGAATCCTTCAGCAGCTTCCTGTCTTCCCTCTTTGGAGTGACATTCCACAGTTCCCCTGGAGTGGCCTCCCTTGCTGGACTGAGTTAATAACGAATTTGGTCAAACTACAGACTGGCTCCTGATGCTCCATGGTGATTAGATTTTATCAGTAGAGAGTTAGCATATGCAAGAAACAGAAAAATTGGCACTTACCAAAAGTCAAAATAATAGAGAATCTAGAGAAAGCTATAAATAATAGTTGATTTTAAATGATTAAAGAAATGATGTTGATAATAATGATAGCAAACATATAAAACTGTTCTAAGGGCTTCACAAAATATTAACTCATTCAATCTTCTCAAAGCCCTTGTGAAGTAGGTAGGTACTATTGCTTTCTCTCTTTTACAGATGAGATATTAGGAAATTTGCTCATGGTTACCACAAGCTATTAGAGTGGCAGAGCTGAGATTTGAACCCACACAGTTTAGTTCCAGAGCAGATGCTATTAATCACTATAAATTAAAAAGCAACAGGACACTATTAAATAAGAGTAGGGCAATTTGAAGAAAGAGCCAAATCAAACTTCCAGAAATGAAAAATAGAGGCAATCATTCATTCATTCATTCATCAAATATTTATTAAGCTCATATAATGTGCCAGACACACAGAGGCTCTGAGGATATTGCAGTGAACAAACCAGACAAAAATCCTTGTCCTAGTAGAGTTTACTTTTTCTTTTTCTTTTTTTTTTGAGATGGTGTCCCCCTCTGTCACCCAGGCTGGAGTGCAATGGCACGGTCTCGGCTCACTGCAACCTTCGCCTCCCAGGTTCAAGCGATTCTCCTGCCTCAGCTTGCCGAGTAGTTGGGATTACAGACATGTGCCACCACACCTGGCTAATTTTTGTATTTTTAGTAGAGACGGGGTTTCGCCATGTTGGCCAGGCTGGTCTCGAACTCCTGACCTCAGGTAATCCACCCACCTCGGCCTCCCAAAGTGCTGGGATTACAGGCATGAGCCACTATGCCTGGCAGAGTTTACATTTTAATGAAGAACACAGATAATAAATATAATGCATAGCATGTTAGGTAGGGATAAGGGCTACACAGAAAAAACAAAGTAGGGAAGGGGGATGTGAAACATCAAAAAGGGGGGTTAAGGCCACGTGTGGTGATGTGCACCTGTAGTCTCAGCTACTGGGGAGGCTGAGGTGGGAGGATCGCTTGAGCCTCGGAGGTCGAGGCTGCAGGTTCCCCTGCACTCCAGCCCGGGTGACAGAGTCAGACCCTGTCTCAAAAAAAAAAAAAAAGAAAAGAAAAGAAAAAGAAAAGAAATTGAAAAAGAAAATAAAAAAGAGGGGAGGGAGTGGCTGAAATTTTAGATAGGGTGTCTGAGAAAGCCTCACTGAGAAAGTGATATTTATTCCTCTCCTGAAAAAGTGAGAGAGCAAGTCAAATTGCTGCATGGGGAAGAACTTTTCAGGCAGAGGAAATAGCCAGAACAAAGGTCCTGAGTGGGGAACATGCCTGTGTTTTTTTTTTTTTTTTTTTTTTTTGAGACGGAGTCTCGCTCTGTCGCCCAAACTGGAGTGCAGTGGCTGGATCTCAGCTCACTGCAAGCTCCACCTTTTTAGGGTTCACGCCATTCTCCTGTCTCAGCCTCCCGAGTAGCTGGGACTATAGGCGCCCGCCACCTCGCCTGGCTAGTTTTTTGTATTTTTTAGTAGAGACGGGGTTTCACCGGGTTAGCCAGGAGGGTCTCGATCTCCTGACCTTGTGATCTGCCCGTCTTGGCCTCCCAAAGTGCTGGGATTACAGGCTTGAGCCACCGCGCCCGGCCCATGCCTGGTGTTTTTAAGTTACAGCAAGGAGCCTTGCTTGCTGTGTGGATAGAAGTAGAGAGAGAGAGAGAGAGAGAGAGAGAGAGAGAGAGAGAGAGAGAGTGTGTGTGTGTGTGTGTGTGTGTGAGAGAGAGAGAGAGAGAGAAAGAAAGAGAGAAAGGGAAGAGAGAGAGTAATGGGAGATGAGTTCATGACATAACAGGGGGCTGAATCGTGCAGGGGCTTGCAGGCCACACGGAAGACTTTGGTTTTACTCCAATGACAAGGGAGCCACTGGTGGGTTCTGAGCAGAGGGACATAAGGATCTGAGTAACTTTCACAGCATCACTCTGGCAGCCATACTGAGAATACAGTGTAGGTAAACCAGCTAGGAGACTATTGCAATAATCCAGGCAAGAAATGATGGTGGCTTGGACCAGATCTGTTTTTAGGTAAAACCCATAAGATTTGCAGTATTTGCAGTGTGAGACAAAGAGAAATTAAAGGTTTTTAAACTGAACATCTGTAATAGCTGAATACCACCTTCAATCTCATTAAATGAGATAGGAAAAATGGCAGTGTTTGGGAATGAAGATCAGGAGCTCCATTTTTAAACTTCCAAGTGGAGATATCTCCTAGTCAGCTAGGTATAGGGGTCTGGAGTTTAGGGGGGAGGTCTGAACTAAACATATAAATTTGAAAATTATCAGCATATCTGTGGGATTTGAAGTCATAAGACTCAAGACTCATGACTTCATCTGGAAAGTGGTTGAGATTGCGAAAAAGAGAAGCGGTCCAAGGACTGATCCCTGGAGACTTCATCATTGGGAAGTAGGGAAGATGAAGAGGAACCAGCTAATGAGACTGAAGCAGAGCAACCAGACATATAGGAAGAAAACAAGATGACGATGGTGTATTCAAAGCCGGATGAAGGAAGTTATTAAGGTGTAAAAGCCAATAGATGGGTTAAACAGAAAATTAGGCCCAGATGAAGACAAAATTAGTAAATTCAAAGTTAGAAGAACAACGGAAATTTTAAAAAGAGTGATTAAGGGAAATGAAGGAAAAAGAGATTCAACATGCATTTAGTGAGCATCCCTGCAGAAAAGAAGAGAGAATATGAAAAAAGCAATCTTTAAGAGGAAAACATCTGAGAATTTTCTATAATAAAATTTTAAAAGACGTGAGTGTTGTAGGTTGGTGGGTTGGTTTCCCTGGGAAGTAGACTTGGACAGAGATTAGCATGCAGGAGGCTTATCAGGGAGCGCTCTTGGGATCAGCACCAGTGTAGGGGATGGAAGCAGAACTGGGCAGAGGGAGAGTGTGAGTTATGATGGAGTCTCAGCTAAGACTTCAGCCACCTCATGAAAAGAATGACCTGGTTTGCCCAGGACTTGGAAGTTTCGTAGGATGTGGAAATTTCAGTGCTAAAGCCAGGATAGTCTCTGGCAAACTAGAATGAGTTGATCATCCTACCACAGGGAACTCTGAGACTAAGATGAAACTTTAGAATTGTCCACCATAGGGATGAGAAGATCGGTTCTTTGTAATCCTGCATCGACCAATCACTGGATGCAGGCTGTCCTCAGGAAGCAGTGTGACCCTATGAGTAAAGCAGCACTATTCAGCTGAGGGCAATTCCTGGAGAGGACTAACATTTCTGGCATTTGAGCATTGTCTCCTAGAAGCAGCCCCAGCTCCCAGTATCCAGCATCTGGAGGATTAGGCCCATTAGTCTGGAAGAGAGATTTGGGTAGTGCAGGATTGCATCTACCATAATGGGTCTTTCTTTTGATAGTTCTCAAAAGAAGATGTATAAATGGCCAACAAACATGAAAAAATACTGAACATCACTAATTATCAGGGAAATGCAAATCAAAAACA